>NW_022107431.1:12483546-12556303 GCF_000313985.2 Echinops telfairi
GAAGGGGGAGGAAGAGAGAGTGGAGCACAACCTGGCCCAC
The DNA here is from genome assembly GCF_000313985.2 of Echinops telfairi. Lineage (NCBI taxonomy): Eukaryota > Metazoa > Chordata > Mammalia > Afrosoricida > Tenrecidae > Echinops > Echinops telfairi. The sequence goes on from NW_022107431.1 coordinate 12,483,587, forward strand.
CAAGCCTTGAGGACGATATCCCTGCTCAGAGCAGCCAATGCACAGAGAGGACCATATGGCCGGCCCACTACAAGACATGATGTCCCTCACTGACCCATAGACTTATGGGGACAACACTGGAGACACAGTGCAGGGATTGCGCCCAATCTGACCCCACCACACTGAGGCAAAACACTAAGGGCGTGCAACAGAACAGCAAGGGTTGCAGAGCCAGGAAATCCTGAGAGAATACCAAAAATTGACATTTGGGCCAGGGCGTAGCACCCCATCAGATTCAACCGGAAAACACTCCTAAAGGTCAACAAACAGACCTAGAACTATTTACAGGCTTTTCTCTTTTTTTGGCCATTGGTTTGTTGTTGCTGTTTTGTTTTGCTGTTGTTGCTTTGTTTTGCTCTGTCTAGTTTTTTGTGCATATTATTATCTCTGAAGATCTATCGAGATAAGATAAGCAGGATGAACAATCTGGAGGAGAAAACAATAGGACCGACCATTCTGGGGGGACATGGGAGAGGGGGAGATGGGGAAAGAAAGTGGTGTTATCAAACCCAGGGACAAGGGAACAACAAGTGATCCAAATCGTTGGTGAGGAGCATGTGGGAGGCCTGGTAGGGCATGATCAAGCGTAATGTAACCGAGAGGAATTACTGAAACTCAAACGAAGGCTGAACATGGTAATGGGACAAGAGGACAGTAAAAGGAAAGAGGAAATAACTAGGAGGCAAAGGGCATTTATAGAGGTCTAAATACAGGCATGTACATATGTAAATACATTAATATATGAGGGTGGGGAAATAGATCTATGTGCATATATTTATAGATTTATTACTAGTTTAGCAGATGGACATTGGGCCTCTACTGAAGTACTCCTTCAATGCAAGAACACTTTGTTCTATTAAACTGGCATTGCATGATGTTCACCTTCCCAGCATGATCTCCGAAGACCAAGTGGGTACATAAGCAAATGTGGTAAAGAAAACTGATGGTGTCCAGATATTAAAAGATATAGCATCTGGGGACTTAAAGGCTTGAAGATAAACAAGCGGTCATCCAGCTGAAAAGCAACAAAGCCCACATGGAAGAAGCACACCAGCCTATGTGATCACGTGGGGTTGATGGGATCAGGTATCTGGCACCAAAGAGCAAAAAATCATATCACTGTGAATGAGATGGAGTGCAGAGTGGAGACCCAAAGCCCATCTGTAGGCAACTGGATATTCCTTTACAGTAGGGCCGCGGGGAAAAAATGAGCCAGTCAGGGTGCAGTATAGCAACGATGAAACATACAACTTTCCTCTAGTTCTTTAATGCTTACTTCCCCCCACTATCATGATCCCAATTCTACCTTACAAATCTGTCTGGACCACAGCATGTACACTGGTACAGATAGGAACTGGAAACACAGGGAATCCAGGACAGATAAACCCCTCAAGACCCATATTGAGAGTAGCCATACCAGGAGGGTAAGGGGAAGGTGGGGTCTAAAGGGGGAACTGAGCACAAGGATCTACATATAACCCCCCTCCCTGGGGGTCAGACAACAGAAAAGAGGGTGAAGGGAGACATTGGGCAGTGTAAGAGATGACAAAATAATAATAACTTGTACAATATCAAGGGTTCCTGAGGGAAGTGGGGTGGGGAGGGAGGGGAAAAAATGAGGAGCTGATGATACCAAGGGCTCAAGTAGAAAGGAAATATCTTGAGAATGATGAGGGCAACAAATATACAAATGTAATTGACACAATGGATGGATGGGTGGATTGTGGTAAGAGCTGTACGAGCCCCCAATAAAATTATTTTTAAAAGATGCCCATGTTGCTGTTGTTCTCTTTGCTCATGTCACCTTCTACTAATCTTCTCTTTATCTCTCTAACTTGAACTTGGTGAATTGCCTCTCCTGCTCCAAGATATGTACACTTGTTGGTGGTAACAATGTTGTCCAGTCCTGCACCATCTCCACCAGTCTTGGTAAATTTGTGACAGCTGTGTTACAGTACATAGTTACAGCTGTGGGGTAGTGTCTTTAACCTAGGGAGCTCATCTTCCAACACTGTCACAGACAATAATCTGATGTAGCCCACAAGTTTATTGGCTTACTTTTTTTAAGCCAATCACTAGGCCTTCTTTCCCATTGTCTTAGCCTGGAACCATGGGTGATGCTGTTGGTAATTGGCTATAAAAACATCACAGCAACACGAAAGCTACCACAGTACAGCAAAGTAACAAGTGAGTGATGAAAAAGAGGTCAACAATAACCCATACTTTATGGAAGCAGCAGTCAAGAAATAAAATAGCCTATGTTATTGAGCAAATCTGCTGCACAAGCCCTCTTCAAAACATTGAAAAACAAGGCTATCACTCTGAAGGCTGACTCACCCAAGGTAGGGCATTTCCCATGGGCTGGTATGCATGGAAGAGTTGGACCATGAATAAGAAAGGACACAGAGGGGTTGAGACATGCAAATTATGTTGCTGGGAAAAAATACTGAAAGCACCGTAGACTGCCACAAGAACAAACAAGTCTTAGAAGTACAATCAAAATGCTCCTTCCTTAGAATTTAGCAGGACTTCATCGCGCACATTTTAGACATGTTAGCAAAAGAGACCAGTACCTGAAAAAAAGATTCAGTGGTCACTTCTACTGCACACACACAGGGTTGCTATGAGTTGGAACCTACTGAAAGGTACCTAACAACAACATTAACAATAAAATATTACCATTTAATAGGGTATTGCATGTAAAGGGGTTAAAATGTTTAAAAGATTTGTTATATAGTCAACCCTCTACATTACTTGATAATAATGATATTGGCATGGCAATACATTTCTAAGCTCCCAAGAAAGAATAGGACCTTATTTTTCTGTCCTTGATCAAACGTGACTTTCTTCTAGAAACTGCAAAATGAAATCTAGTGACAAAGAAATACATCTAAGCAGGTCTGTTACCTATCTGTACAAAAATATTATGGTGTCATGAGTGGATGACAGATATTGCCTTCAGGAAATGGGAAGAACCTTTAGAAAGTAAAATAGTTCTATCTTGTCCTATTGACTTTATTGCAACTAAAATTCCCAGCACTCTTTGCAATTCAGTATGGTTTTGTAATTGGGCTCTGTCTGACAAGTAGTCATGGTGTGCACAGTTTCTGGGCCCATGCTCAAAATAACTCCCAAACACCTCCAACAAGATCATTCATATTCTCACTCCTGGTTTCCCTTCCAAACCCTGCCATTCTTCCCTCTGCCCCATAAGCTGTTAGAACCAGAGCATCCAGCAGAAGACTTGAGGAAGCCCCAAGATGAAGAGTCTGTCTGAATGGCTCCCTAACAGTCAAGAACATTGGCGACCGTATGAGAAAGAAATGCATTTCCATGTGTGGAGGCACTGAGAGTTAGTGGCTGGTTTCTGAGAGCAGCTGACATCACCTACTTAACGAATGTTCATAACTAACCTTAACATTGTCACCTACCCTGTGGTGGAGTACAATTTCTCAATATGGCTCTTCTACCCAAGTCTCTGTAACTCCCACCAAGTGATTGAGTGAGTGAGTCTACGAAATAGAGAATGTATCACACCAAGAGAGGATCGTGGTCAGTTTCCATTACCGCCCCCTCACTATGTGGCTGAGCCATCTTTGAAGCAACAGCAGAGAGAGACAAACCTCAAGGACCATGGAAGAGGACATACAAGAGCTCTCTCTGAACTGGCAGAGAACACAGAGCCAGATGCATTAGAGACTACGGCTCGGAGAGGTGGGGGAACAGCTCTGAGTCTATGGGGTACCTTCTCTTTATGTGGCCTGAGACTATGGAACTGTGGGGCAGAGCGACAGGTGGTTGACCTATCAGGTTTCCAAGGAAGGAAGCAATCTTTACAGAATCAGACCGCTACCTCTTTCTCCAGCATAGAGGCTGCTGGGTGGGAACCATCAAATTTTCGAATAGCAGTCAAGTACTTAACCACGGTGCCACCAGTGTTCCTACAAACCTACCAAAATCACTGCCTGTCACAAGCAGCACAAAATGAATATATTAAAATACATAAAATAAGACCACGTGATCATGGTTGGTCGAGGGTCAGAGAGAAAGAGGAAGGCCCTGAAGGCGATGGAAGGGCCCGGTGGCTGGAACCGCGGGCTCGGACACAGGAGCGTCTGTGAAGATGGTGCAGGGCTGAGCAGTGGTTTGTTCCAGTGCACCTGGTGACACGATGAGTCAGACGTTACTCAAGGGCACCGAACAATAAGGACCAAACATCAGCGATCAAAATCAAGGTGGCCACACTTTAAATGGCATTGTGGTCATCTTTCATCTGTGTCTTGTGTCTTACTCAAAACATATAGTAAAGAAAAAAAACACCATTATTTAAGAAATTTCTGGAGAATTGTCATGTAGGGTTTGGTCCCCAATTACTGGCTTCCGCCATTGATTTTGAGCTAACTTTCTTTTGCAGTAGACTGTCTTTCTTATAGTCTAGTCAAGGATTCATGGGAATTCATTTTTTTTCTCAAACGTTCCCATTTGAAATACTTAACACTCCCAAGAAAACTTTGTGCTGTATCTTAATATATCATGAAAAGCAAACATCTCAGACAGCTGCTTTACCTCCCCATAAGCAAAAGCAGAGGCTGACAAAAGCATATTCCTGTAATTCACTTTGGAACAGACCAAGTGAAGGAAAGTCAGGCCTTAGGCAGGCTATTGCATGGGCCCATCACATTTTAAGTCTAATAACTTTTTCAAAAGCACAATAAAAAATAGCAAACCATTTTTATTTGAATAAAATCTACTTCCACAAAATATGGAATTACCAAAGTACTTCAAAGGCCATTCACTGAATACCCCAAGGATGGGTTTAAGTTAAAATTTAGAGAAGGACCTGAATCAATGGTGCAGAAAGAGAAGGCAAAAATAAGAATTATACTTACAACGAGAAGTGCGCTTAGAAAAGAAAAGAGACAGTCCGTCACTTTATTTGTTTTTAGGAAAGAGGTCAGTGACCCCCAAACACTGTGCAGTTTAGAACTTGTGTGATTTAAATCTTTAAAGGACAAAGGCACCAAAGATTCCCAAAACTTCCCCTTCTTTCTGGACAAAATGTAGAGAGTATATTAACTTTTTAAAATACATTAAAGGGAGCTGCTAATTAGTGCCACTCTAGATCAGAAATTTGGTTTGATGACCAAGAAGGTCACTCTATATGGAGTAAGAAGAGTGGAAGGAACAATTTGAAGGAGGGCATCACCAGTGTTAGAGTAGGTGGGTGGTGTAAATGGTTAACTAGATTGCTAACTGAAAGTTGGACACTTGAGTTCATTCTGAAGTTTCACTCCCCAACCTCTCCAGCCTTAATTATAAGTTCAATAAAGCTACCCTGAAGATATGAGATGTTGCCATAGGATCTTGAAGTATATATATATATATATATATATATATACACACACACACACACACACAAAATAATATTCTGCCATTATTAAGCTGAGATTTTCTTCCTGATACTGTTTCTTTTGAGCCCTTTCCCCTGGGAAAATGTCCCAGCACAGTAAGTGAGCATCAGTTATGATCCGACCTGACCCAGCAAACATGCACAGAAAGGACAGCCACAACTTTCAACTCACCCTAGAATGAGAACACGTTGCTCAAGACTATAAATTATAAGGATCTATATGTGACTTCCTCCCTGCGGGACAGACAACAGAAAAGTGATTGAAGGGAGACGTCAGACAGGGCAAGATATGACAAAATAATAATTTATATATTATCAAGGGCTCATGAGGGAGGGGGAAGCAGGGAGGGAGGGGAAAAAATGAGGACCTGATGCCGGGGGCTTAAGTGGAGAGCAAATGTTTTGAGAATGTTGAGGACAATGAATGTACAAATGTGCTTTACACAACGGATGTATGTATCGATTGTGATATGAGTTGTATGAGGCCCTAGTAAAACGATTAAATAAATAAATACATAAATAAAAAAGAGTTGGTGGAAAGACATCACCAGACCAACTCGGAAGACATTTGAAAGCTAGGGAGAGGTTGGATGTGCCATTTCCTATCAAGAATCATCACCCCCACCTTAATGCATATTCATGACAGTTTCTGTTACATATTCATAATCCTGTCCATTTCCTTTCTGGTGTACATGTAAAAACTGCAAATCCCCATTTTGGGGGGAATTTATCCTGAGGACTCTATTTCTGGCTTGATCCTTGCTTGATCAACCGAAGCAGAGCTTTTCCTTTTCCTTTTTATCTAGTCCTTTTCTCTCTCTCTCTTTTTTCTCAGCTACCCCAAGCAAGAAATGGATTGGTCACAATCACTTTCCAAAAAGAGATACTGCAATCTTATGAAGGACAATTCTACTCTGACACATAGACATGAATCCAACTCCCCAAGTCAGAATCTGCATTATTTAGACTGCAACTATTTTTGCATCAAGCATATTTTTACATATGTTGCCATCATCATTTTCTAAACATTTACTTTCTATTTGAGCCTTTGGTGTCAGCTCCTCTTTTTTACCTCCCTCTCCCCCCCCACCACCCTCGTGATCCCTTGATAAATTCTAAATGATTATTATTTTCATATCTTACACTGACCACTGTCTCCCTTCACTCACATTTCTGATTTTGTCTTGTTTGGATCTGCAATCAGTGTTTATGAAAGCTGCAGTCAAGAGATCAAAGGACTAACTACTTTAGGTAAATATGCTTCACAAGGCCTCTTTAAAGGGTTGAAATAGGACAGCAAGAAGAACTGATGCATCTGAATTATGCTTCTGGTGAAAACTATTGGAAGTGCCATGGACTGCCAAAAGAACAAACAAGTCAATCTTGGAAGAGGAACAGCCAGGATGCTCCTTAGGAGCAAGATGGCGAGACTTCGTCTCATGTGCTTTGGACATGTGATCTGCAGAATCCAGTCCCCCACCACGCTTCTAAAGTAGAGGGGCAATTTAAAAAGGAAGATCTCAATGACATGGACGGACACAGTGACCACAACAATGGGCTCAAACAGAAGAACAATTGTGAGGTGATGCAGGATGGGGAAGGGTTTCTTTCTGTTGAGCATAGGGCCGCTATAAGTCAAAATTGACTAGGAAGCACGTAATGGTGACCGTAACAAAATACATCTCTAAGAGTCCTTGAGTGGTATGAATTGTTAACGCACACTGGACTGAAAATTGCAAGGTTGATGGCTGGATTCCAAGAGGCAACTTCGAAGAAAGCCTGGTGTTCCACTTTCAAATCAGGAACCATTGGAGTGCAATCCTACCTTAACATACATGGGGTTGCCAGAGTTAAAATTAGCTCATTAGAGACTGGTTTACACACCCATCTCCATCTATATGCTAACAATCTTCATTCTGAATACATCAGCAACTTTAGCTCATTGAATCTCCTTGCCTCTGCTTAATCTTGTAGTTGCCATAGGTATTTTATTTCATCGAGCATATGCTAGATCTATGAACAAAACACCAGAAAAGCTGCATTATATGATGAAGAATGCGGCATCAGGATAGGAGGCTCATTAACAAATGGCCATATGCCGATGACACAGCCTGGCTTGCTGAGCGTGAGGAGGACTTGAAGCACTTCCTGAGGAAGATAAGGAATGCAGCCTTCAGTATGGAGCACAACTCAATGTAAAGAAAACTAAAATCCTCACAACTGGACCAGTAGGTAACGTCCTAATAAATGGAAAAAAGATTGAATTTGTCAGAATTTTGCATTGCTTGGATCTACAATCAATATTCGTGGAAGCAGCACTCAAGAAATCAAATGATTCACTGCATTTGGGTAAATCACAAGACCGCTTTAAAGTGTTGAAAAGCCAGGATGTTATTTTGAGAACTAAGGTGCACTCGGCTCAAGCAATAGTATTTTCAATTGCCTCATATGCATCTGAATGTTGAAAATTGAATAAGGAAGACTCAAAAAGAATCAGTGCATTTGAAAACTCATGGCGCTGGTAAAGAATATTGAAAGTACCATGAACTGCCAAAAGGACAAACAAATCTGTCTTGGAAGAAGTACAGCCAGAATGCTCCTTAGAGACAAAGATGGTGAGACTTCATCACACATAATTTGGACATGCTGCTAGGAGAGACAAGTCCATGGTGAAAGGCATCATGCTTGGTAAAGAAGTAGGGCAGCTAAAGAGAAAGACCTTGGACAAGATGGATTGACAAAGTGACTATATCGATGGGCTCAAATAGCGTTTCATTCTGCTGTGAGTTGCTCAGAGTAGGAACTGACTTGATGCTCCCTTAACAACAACATACGCTGCTTTTAGCCTGCCATTATTTTCCTACATAAACACTTTGTCTTTTCAGGTTTACAGACTTTATACAACCCCTTGTTTATTTCATTCATTCATTGGCTATTTGCATAATATTTACTAGGGACAAAAGATTCCAAACACTGAAGTTACAAGTTACACAGACACGGGCATGGTTCTGTCACTCATTTATTAGTAATGATTTGGTTACGATCTATAATGAATTTACAGATACAGACAAAATTATCTTCACACAATGACGCATAGGATGATGATGCTGTTAGAGTGATTGAATAATAATGAATTTATCTAATCCAGAAAGTCAGGGAACACCTGTCTGGGAGGGGATGATCCCCAAGTGGCTGAGAAAGAAAAGTAGAGTCTATTTAAGGTAGCTGGCTAGATTCTAGGCTCTCAGAAACCTTAGCCAGTACTCAGCGAATAATTGAGGCTCTGTAAGTCACATTTGAGATATTAAATAAGTAGGACTTTCCTTCATTTTTTTCTTCGAGTTCACTAAAGCAATATAATCCATCATGTATAAAGATTTGACTGAAGCTTACTAATGTAAGTTCACTTATTAGACCCATATGCTGACCCATCGTATTAAAACAGAGAGGAAAAATTACTGTACGAGCTCACACCAAGTATAACTTTATGAAATTGTCTGGTTTTGTTTGATAAGATACCTGGACATTGTTTTAAAGTAGGTGAGACTCTAGAAAAATTATCTAGACAGAAAATCATCATGGGTAAATTGATTGACATGAAACAAGATTAATTGATTTTATTTCTGGAAGGAATGTCAGGGTAGAAGGAAAGGATTTTTTTTTAATGAAACAGAGGAGAGGTGAGAGCAGAAATGAGCTGAGACGCAATCTCTGCTCTAACAACTGGGAAGCTTTGAAATTCCAGCAGGCTGACTTTCAGTCCTCTGTGGCTACATGATTCTGTCTAAAGCTTTATCTCCTCTCCCTCCTGAGCCCCATTTTTACTTGTATCAAGTGGCCTTATCCCGTGTCTTGGGCAGGAAATATTGGTTAGTCTAAGCTAAGCATAATAATTAGACTTATTTACTCATACTAGTTTGGGCATGGGCGCATTCCAGAAGTCTGGGTCCTAAAAAAATAGCTTCATGTTCTTAAAAAAGATGCTCATACAGGATTTACCACTTTTTGCCTCAGCTTGATATTGGCCTTGAAAGAAAATCTGAAAAATTCACCAATCCAGAAGCTACCCTATTGCTGGACTACCTGTTATTTAAGAAAGAAACTTCTTCCTCTGCCATTTGTATGCAGGAATCCTGGTATTTTGCAGCCCAAGGCACAAAGTTGAAAGAGAGATATTTGACAGCTACCTGATGAAAGAAATGTTTGAGATCTGGTGGAGGGGGAAAAATGTTCAATATTTTCTACACTGAACATTCCATGACCTTTAAATATTTTTTCCAAGCAACTCCATCATGTTATCTACCAGGCCATAGTTTGTTAATCTAGCTAACTATTCATTAGAAATATAAAACAGCAAGATATTTATTATGTATGTACTTTAATGTCTGTAAAAAGTAAATACTGAATGAAATATCAGCAACTTTATCATATCCTGTAATTTTCTGGCTAATAAAAGCTGCATAAAGGCAGGAAACTTGCCTTGATCCATTTTATTCTTAAAATTGAAGAGTCCATAATAGAATTCCCCAAGTATTCTAACTCAATCTTGCTCTATCTCTAAGTACTTCCCATTTTCTTTAATAGAGGAGTGTTGTCTACATTGTGTTACTAATGTATATTTCCAAGATTGATGGGTCTTATAAAATTATAATAACTATAAAAATAATAGCATTTGCTATATTCCAGGCAGTGAGATAAATAATTTGCCCACACTATTTCATGTCAGTTTCAAATCTTCTTAGATGAAAACACGAAGACTTAGAGAAGTTTGTTCAATCCTAGAAATAGATCCCAGATCTATGTGTGTACAGAACCAACTGTTTTTTAAAAAGTTAACCCCACCAAAATTTGAAGCTCCGTACTGAGATTTTTTTCCCTAAAGTTACTTTTTAAATATAAATTGTTACATCTTTTAGAAAAAAAATAATAACTTGACCCAACAACTTGACCTGCTCACTTGTTAAACATTTTCACTAGTTTTCCTTTTCTTATGGAATAAACAGTGTCGAATTCCTTGTGGAAAAATAAAGCGGAGCTATTGAGTTGACCCTAACATATAGGTGATGACCCTATGTACACAGGAAACAAAACCAAACACTTCACCCACTAGAATCCCACCCTAGGGATATCTGAACCCACTTTGGCAGCCACTGAATCAATTCATCTCATTGAGACACTTCCTCTTTGTTCCTGACCCATCTACTTTGTCAAATAGGATATCTTTCCTGGTGACTGCTCTCTCTTAGCAACACGTCCAACCAGAGGAAGACAAGGTCTAGCCACCCTCCCTTATAAAGAGCATTCTGGCAGGACTTCTTCAAAACAAATTTGTTGTTCATCTAGAAGTCCAATATTCTTCCCACACCCAATTCAAATGTGTCCAGTCTTATTTGACCATTCTTTCTCATTGACCAACTTTCAAAATATGATCAGACTCTTATGGAATATTGCAAATAAGACTTAAAAGCATGACTGAAGTAGGCGATAATGATTCTGTATTAGATTTCCAAAGCACTACCTAGTTCTTCTGCATTTCAGAAATTTTCATGATGTTAAACCTAAGTGTTACTTTATAGAAGTTCACTTTGGTTTTTGGTTCACTATTCATTCAATATTGTTTTCCAAAAATTTCCTGAGAAACCCTGGAAACTCAATTATGGGTCTCAAACAATGCAATAAAATGCCCAAGCTCCTAGAGCCACTGTGACTCTAAATGGGTTGGATTAACTCAATTGCTGCAACAATGGGCTGAAACATAACAGCAATTGTGAGGAGGATACAGGATGGGACTGTATTTCATTCTGTTGTACAGAGCATCACTAGAGGCTGGAGCAGACACCAAGACATCTAACAGCATCATTTTCATCAAATTGTAATCAAAACAGAACTTTGCAACAGGACATTTATGTGAAACTCTGTCTCTCTAACATATTTGGTCTCTGAATTGTTATTGAAGTATAGATGTTTGAATCCAACAATGGTTTCCTCTTTGTCATAATGATATAACATGTTCTGTTCATTTGGACTCCAGCACTTTTACACTGAATGAACAGAATTGAAAGTTGAAATTGAGGAGTGCATCATACTCACACAAGGAACAACGAAATTTAATAGAACTAGAGAGTGCTTTAAGTATACCCAATTGAGGTAGTTAGTTTATTATGCCACCTGGCCGATAAACACATGTGGGGTTAATTGAAGGGCAGAAAGATAAATGGCTCAGTGAGCCTCACCTTTCCAGTTCTCGGGTCTCTTGCTTTCTGATGGTCAGACCAGGGTGCAGCTGCCTTAGCCAGTTCCCTGCTTCAGCTGGCAAGGCTCACTTCCTGCAAGACATCGCTGAGAAGCCACATGGACCTACCCTGGTGCAGCCCTGGGTGCTGGAGCAGCCGTGTGGAGATCTCTGCTAGCGCTGAGAAGCTTACACATTCACTGACTCGGCTTTCCTCCTGCAGTCGGCATCATTGCGTCTGTTTTGTGAGATCCAGGAGGACTTTGTTGATTGGTGTTGGACATATGGGTTAATGTTGGACTTGTGGGATTGGGCAGCACTGGGTTGGGATGTTTTCTTGATGCACACTTAACCTTTACATAAAACTCTTTCTTATACATGTGTTTCTGTGGATTTGTTTCTCTAAAGTACCCAGACTATCACACCAATGTTGTTGGGTCAACTTGGACTCACTGAAACCCTGTAGGACAGAGTAGAACTGTTCCTTTGGGTTTCCAAACCTGTAAATCTCTATGAGAAGAGACAGCCTCATCTTCTTCCCAAAGAGCTGCTGGTAGGTTTGAACCACTGATTCCAAAGCCTATGAAAAATGGGAATGAAACAAGTTTAATATGAGTGGTACCTAATTAATAAGGCCCTGCTGATTCTTAAATAATGTTTTTTTCCTTGTCTGTGTTTTCAAGATCATCTCTTTACTAACGTTAAATGGAAATGCTGCCATATTTGATTATCAAGACCAAAAGATCAAAGGTAACCATTGAAGCAATATAATGTACAAATTCAAAAGAGTAACTATGAAAATACAGAGAAAATGTGAAGATAAAGCAAAATTGATCAAATATAGTAAACAACACACACTTTGATATATGTCTAAAACCTCATACTTTCATCTCTTTTTCCCTTCACAAAAGCTCAATAAAATAAAGAAATATAAAACAAAGAACCAAAGGAAAAAGAAAGAATACAGACAGTAAATAAAATTATCATTTAGAAGATGAAAAGATTTAATAAAACACAGAAAACATGAGACTAAGCTTAAAGAATGGAGTATCAATGAGAAGTATACAGGATACTATTGTAGAATTTATGTATATCTTTAAGTTGCTTTTTAAAAATTGAACAACATTTACCTTCCAACTACATCACAAAGTCAAAAGATAATTAATAAGCCAGTCTTCAACCACTAATAAAATGATTTCCATCTTAGAATTCTATACTCATCCAAACTATCAATTAATATTAAGCTCACAAAGCTTTACTTTCCATTCATACTTCCTTAGGCAAATGCAGGAGGATATGCTTGACAAAAATAATGACAACACAAGAGAGTCAAGAACTAAGAAATAGGAAATCAACATGGAGGAAAATTAAGGAATTTCCAAATACAAAGGAAAAGTGAAGTATCAAATTAATAGACAGCAGTGGTAGAAGCCTTGGTCTTAATTAGACTAGGAATACAAGAAAAGTAGTGAAAGAAGGAAAAATAATGAGATAATGTAATGAAATAATGTCATTGATGGAGCATGGCCTTCAGTGAGCCATGTTGTTGCCAGGCTGTGTCCAGTAGATTCTGACTCAGAGTGGCCCTGTGTACAACAAGCAGGCAGTATGTGGTCCTGTGCCCTCTTCACCTCCATTGCCATGTTTGAACCCATTGCTGAAGTCATTGTGTCTATCCATCTTGTTGATAGTCTTCCTCGTTTTCACTGACTCTGTACTTGACCCAGCATGATGTACTTCTCCGGGGACTGGTCCTCAAAATCCTTGAGACAAAAATATCACTATCTTCAGAGGAGCATTTCCGTTATACTCTCAAGTTAGATTCAGTCCTTGTTTTGGCAATCCATGGTAGTATATTCAATACACCTCACGAAGACCATTTAAATGCATCGCTTCTCCTTTGGTCTTCCTTTGATAGCGCCCAGCTTTTGAATGCATCATGGATTGGGTCAGGCACACTCTAATCCCTAGCGTGACATCTTTGCTTTTAATACTTCATTTAGTATGTATTTTGTTGTGGGTGGAGTGAAAGTTTACGGAGCAAATTTGAGTTTTCCTTAAATTAATTTATACACATATTGTTTGGTTGCATTTGGTTACAAATACGTCTTCCAGTTCTACCCTGTGTTACCCATTTCCATCCATTACCAGACATTAAGTCTGGTCTATTTTGTTTTTGAACTTCATTCTATATTGTTCTACTCCCTCTCTTCAAGGAACTTTTATTATTACCTTGTTCAGAGTAATCTGATTTCCATCACTCTTAGAAGCTCTAGATGAGGATAGACAATTAGTTGAATCTTATAATAATTTGCAAACTTCTTAGACTCCACCCCACCCTCCCACTCCCAGCTACTTCTCAACAAAGCAGGATGTAGGACATTGTCTTTGTGGACTATTTAGATATTGATTTAGATGACCCTGAAACTGGGGTCATAAATCCCCAAACCCAGATTTTCCCACTGTTTTCTTGACTGCTACATTCATGGGTGTTGATTGTAGATTCTAGTAAATTGAAATCCTTGATAAATGCCATATTTTCTCCATTTTATCATGATGTTGCTTATTTGTCCAGCAGTAAGGATTTTATTTTTTTTATGTTAAGGTGTAATCCATACTGAAGGTTATAGTCTTCGATCTTCATCAGTAAATGTTTCATGTTATCTTAGCTTTCAGCAAGTGATGTGGTATCATCTGCATATTGCAGATTATTAAAGAGTCTTCCTTCTATCCTGATACAAAGTTCATGTTCATATAGAATAACTTCCTGCCTTATTTGCTCAGCATACAGATTGAATGTGTATGGTGAAAGGATACAACCCTGATGCACACCTTTCCTGATTTTAAACCATTGCAATATTCCATGGTTCTGTTTAAATAGTTAGCTCTTGGCCTTTGTACAGGTTCCATGTAAACACAAGTGTTCTAGAATTTCCATTTTTCACAATATTATCCATACTTTGTTATAGTCCACACAGTTGAATGCATTTATATAGTCAATAAAACACAGGTAAACATCTTTCTGGAATTATCTGCTTTCAGCCAAGGGCCATCTGAAATCAGCAGTCATATCCTTTGTACCATATCCTCTATTTAATTGGATAGAACTTCTGGAATTGCCCTATCAATGCACTGTTACACCATTTTTAACTATCTCTAGCATAATTTTACTTACATTTGGCATCAAATACATTGTTAAATAATTTCTGCATTTTGGGGGATCACCTTTCTTTGGAATTGATGCATATACAGACCTCTCCCAGGCAGTTGCCCATGTCACTGTCTCCCAAATGATCTGATGAGATGATTCAAAGTGTGTTCCGCCACACAGCTTTATTTTTCAACAACGCCTTCAGTGTACCTTGGACTTTTTCTTTTGAACCATTGCTTCTTGATCTTATGCTGCTTTCTAAATGGCTGAGTGTTAGCCAATTCTATAGAAGGACTAGAATTTAGAAGTCATTAATATGACACCCATGACCAGGTCCTAAAAATTGTAAAAGATTCAAAATTATGTGTGTCAATAATATCACCAACAAGGTATTGTTGACAAAAACTCTTCCGAGGTCTCACATGTTTGCACATTTTGCAAGCAAAGAACAGACAGCTTTTGTCTAGAATATTTTTCAAGAATATCAATGTAGCCAACATCCTGAAAAGAAAGATATGGTGTCTCTCTCTAGAGTAGAAGGAATAGCAGCATACTCTCAAGTGAAAAAAAAAATGTCCTGGGCTAGAGAACATGCCAGGAAACTTTATCTGTCATTTAATATAAAACGTGTGTATTCCTTAAGCTCAAGGTTCCTTGCCTGTGGTGCAAATGTACTGCGTGTACATATCCCTCTATAACACTTGACATAGGCCTATAAAAGCTGGGGGCGGGGGGATATGGTCATTTACACTGCTTTGTGGTTTATGACTAATATTTTGACTAACATATTTGGGGGATAAGAGCTTATAGTTGCAAAGAGATCAGACTATCAAGAGACACCAAACAATTTATAAAAACCACTACAGGGGATATGAATTTCAAAAACTTGAATTCAGTGGTGTCAAGAATAAAAATTAAGAAGTCTAATGCAGGTAAGGGAATGATAAAAAAGAAAAAGAAAACAAAACACAGATTATCTTAATAACAAGATCACTAATAAATTTTTATGGAATGTACCTTTACCTTTAAAAAAAAACAAAAATAGTTTTAAGGCTTATAATTCACATATCACACAAGTCATTATTTCAATTATATGAAAAAGAGTTGCACAATCATGAAAACAATTTTAGAGCATTTTCTTCTTTCTTGAACTCCCTGTTATAAACACTCCATTACCTCACAACCTACCTACAGAATTTCTACAGAATTACTTAAGCTAAATTTTATGTACAGAAAAACATAAAAAGAAAGACAAAAATCTAACAGCAATAACAAAGCAAAACAGAGAAAAATCTTAGTTGAAAAGAAGTCAGAAAACATTAAAAGCCAGAACAAATTTAAACTAGATCAAATGATAATGTGTTAAATTTTAACCTAACTACATGTGCAATAATCCACTGTCCATGCACGCTGCATGATAGCAAAGCTATTCACAACTCTGGTGTGTGGTCAGAGGGGACTCGCCAGAGGCTTCATCCACATGCATTTCTCCTTCACTTTGTGTGAGCTTCTTTTTAACGGAAACAACTTCAAAGTGGGTCAAAGGGGAGATCAAATAGTAAGATATTTAATCTTACTACAGCTGCCATAATCATGACAATGCTCTCTGTGTGATAACAATGTTATTCACATCCCTCAATTATGGTCAGAGGGGATTCGCTGGAGGCTTAATTCATGTGTGGATCCTGCAAATGGATTTTGGGCTTCCGCTATCATCCATAGCCTTCTGAAAACCAGGTGTTCACAATTTAAGCTCTGATATTATTCCCTCCCTGGGATTTAGATTTTATTATTGAGAGTCCTCAGATCACACAGGCCAGGATGTTCTTCTATATGGACCTAGTTGACATCTCACTTAGATGGCTACATTTTTAAGACAAATCTTTAGTACCTCTCAAATGCTATTCTTTATGACAGCTGGGCACCACCTAGTTACTTCACCACATTTTGCTACAACAGCCATATCTGTAGAGATCTTTTCATGAAGGCAAGCACCAAGCAGGGCCATGTCATAAGAATTAACTGTTCTTAGATTGGGCCTAGCATTGAGGGTGAACTCAAAACCTATTCATATATCTATGGTGTATGTATGGCAATGGTTCATTTTAGAGACATCAATATCATCTTATGCCAGAGAACATTATCTGTCATCCTCCTGGACACAAAGTATTTCAATTAATAGAGTCATTAATTTAGCCAATCCTTTGTCCTTTTTCTTAACAACGTACACATTTTCCTTAAGCTGTGTATTGTTTAAGCTGTGCTAGTTAGTTTACTCTTGTTTCTTATATAGCAATTTCCAGATTTTTAAAATCAGGTGTCCAGTGACCATGAATTCACAGGAGTATGAGAGAATAGATCAAAGATTTTTCCAGAATTATATAATATCTTTGGTTCTTATATTTCATCTTGAAGTTTTCTCAAACTCTATATTGTGAAACAATGTAATTGTCTGTTTTGATAAAATTGCTTAAACTAGCTAAGCTACTTAAGGCGAGCAAACACATGGGAAACACTCAATGGGATGAAACCACACAATAGCCACAAAGATTGATTCACACAGACCGACAGTCACACGTATACCATGAGCAGGTTGTTCTCTTGTGCCTAAGGTTGCCATGAGCTGGACCTATCAAATATCAGCCACAAACTACTTAAAATTTCCCCACAAAAGCATGCCATATACAGGACCAGTAGCATACTGCCCCCGTACTGCAGACTCCAGTGCATGAAACTGGTTGCTCCCAAACAACCTATCCTGTCTTTCCCCTTTCCCATCTTCTCTTTCTAAATGTTTTTTAAATTGCCTTTAAATAAATGTTTGTTGGCTTTAATTTAGCAGAATTATTTTCCTTGCTCTCAGGGCTCCCGATGGCCCAATTATCCTAGCTTGTCAGAGACTGAGAAGGCGCATTCACTTAGCTTGTTCACAGATCCCCCACCACCTGCCTCCTCATCTACGCCAATTAAATGGTAAGTTTAGACAGAGACCTGGATTTCCCAACTTCTAGACAACATCAAAGTTGTACACCACCAAAAATCACTTCTAAAACCATTTTAAAAACTGAGAGAAGTCATAACAGAACAGAACACAGCAATAATCGTGCCTAACTCTGGCTAACTTGACAAAAGGGGACTACTGTCAGGCTATTAATGGGTTCCCAGAATTGAAAGGAAGGCTGAGCTTCCAGGTGCTGAAAAACAAGGCAGTTCTCAGGTGCTGCACAGAACTAGAGGGCCAGTTCAATCTCAGAGGCCAATAGTTTGGCGAGAAGTTAGCAAGGAAGAGTGCAAGCCAACCCCTATCAGTCAGATACATTTAAAGAGGGAATGAAAGCCTAGTCCACTTAGAGGGGCTTCATGTGGAATCCTTGGGTAGGGAGGGCCGTGAACTTGATTAAGACTCCCATTACACAGTATCCACTAGTAATAAGCAATGTCCTATAAGGAAATAAGACGCCATTAACAAGTGATGGTGGATGCTAGAAGTAAAAAAGAGTAAACTATATTCATCCTACACACCCTGCGGATCTCACAGAGCTGTGGTCAGGATGGAACTAAATAGTATTGAGAATTGTGCTCTGTAAATTATGGCCTGCTCTATCAACGTTTAGTGTTTGGAGGATGACCTCCATCAAAATGAGGAAGAAAACAGACTCCAGTAACTAAAGATCCCATACAAAAAGTTAGTGTGGCTGTTCTTGCTTCGGTTATTGGCAGGTACCACTGAGTCAGTTCTGACTCACAGCAACCTTGTGTACAACAGAATAAAACATTGCACAGTCCTGAGCCGTCCTCACAATTGCTGTTGTATCTGAGCTCTTGTTGCAGCCACTGAGTCAAGTCTTCTCATGGAGGATCTTCTCTTCTTCCTCTTCCTCTTCCTCTTCTTCTTCTTCCTCTTCCTCTTCCTCTTCTTCTTCTTCTTCTTCTGCTGCTGCTGCTGCTGTCCCTTTACTTTACTAAACTTGATACCCTTTTCCAGGAACTGGTCTCTCTTGATAGCTATCCCAAGTACACGAGACAAAGTTTCATCATCCTCACTTCTAAGACTTCTGGTTTACAGCCATGTGAGTTAATAAATGGGAGTGGCTTCGAGCTGCGGCATTCGTATTACTTGTTCTTCTGGCACCTATGGTACTTTCAGTGTTTGTTAACAGCACCATAATTCAAGTTCATTGATTCTTCTTCCGTCTTCCTTATTCAATGTCCACATTTCACATGCATATAATGAAAATATCATGGCAGATATCAAGCACACTTGAATTCTCAAAGCGCCTTTGTTACCCTTCAACACTTTAAAAAGGTCTTGTGCCACAGATTTTCCCAGTGCAATTTGTCTTTTGGCTTCTTGACTACTGCCATCGTGGGCATTGATTGTGGATACAAACACAATGGAATCCTTGACAACGTCAATCTTTGCTCCACATATCATGATCTGGTCTACTGGCCCAGTTGTAAGAACGCTTCTTTCTTTACATTTATTGCAGTCCATACTGAAGGGTGCAGTGTTCCTTCTTCATTAGCAAGCCCTCCTTGCTTTCAGTGAGCAAGGTGGAGGCATTTAAGTATCACAAGTTGTTACTAAATCTTCCCCCAATCCTGATGCCTCATTTTTTCATATAGTCCAGTTTCTGGAATTATTTGCTCGGCATATGCATTGAATCAACCAGACGCCCCCAAGTTGCTTCTGACCCAGATTGTCTCTAAGTACCAGAGATTGAACACAGTCTAGTCTGTCATTGTGCCTGGGTCCTGTGCCAAGTCCTCTTCCTCCTCAGAGCTGATCCTCCTGCACACATTCTGGCAGCGCGTTTCTCAAGACAGAGGTGTCTGTTCTTCTGGCAATGTGAGGACTTTCGATATCCTTTACCTCAACCAAATTCGAACACAAGGAAGTAACCCAGTAAAAAATCCCAAGATATTGGTGAAAAGAAACCCCGGTGTAAGATATGCGTGTGATATACAGAGGGTCACCAGGTTATGACCAGAGCAAGCCAGAGGCTCCAAACCACAGTTCCCTAAGATAAAACGGAAAGTCTACCAGATGCATCTGGGCATCTTATAAAGAGATGACTGTTGCAGGAATTAAGTCTCTAAACTGGTGTGAGGAGCAAGTGTGTACAGACAACAAAAGTCAAGGCCAATCAATGATTAACGCCAAGAAAAGTAAGGATTGAGGAAAGGAAATGAACAGTCTATCGCAGGGCTTGCTTCCGAATGAAATTCCCCTGTTAACGACAATAATATGAATACAATAGTGATCAAACCAAACTCATATGCGATCTTTACTGGAAGGATAAGGGGGAGATGACGATGTGAAGCTTGTGGTGAGAACAGGATGAAAACAAAAAGCTAAATAATCCCCTTCCAGAGGGAAAATCAAAAGAGCGAGCGGAAAACTGAACGTGGTCATGTGAGTATGGCCCTCCAAGTCCGAGGACTTCCTCAAGAGCCCCTGGAAGCACGGGGAGAAGTTGGGTCCGGGGAGGGGAGCTGGGAAAGAAGAACAGAGATGACCGGCTTTGATGGCAAATCTTCTACAGCACCTTGACCTTGGAAACCATTTACACACGTAATCTTGATACAAATAAAACCTTTTTATAAACTAGGCTTAAAAAAAAGATTAAAAATGGGGTAGTGGTAAGGAAGTATAGTATCAGATGCCAGAACATTTTAAAAGCCAGACTCTATGTTTTCCCATGACTTGGAATCCAGGTAAAAGCCTGGGGGAATCGCTGAGGGAATATTCACTGGCCAACGGACTCTTTTGCAAAACAAGATAACCATTTGTCAGGCAGCGCTCTCTCCCTATCGCCCTCAGAGAGCTTCACGATTATTAATCTTCAGAAGATAAAGAGGAGGGAAACTACAATTCCCAGTATACCCTGCAGCCCATTCAATTACTTTAAGTACATGAAGCTTTGCTATGAGGGCATGAGGGAGAAGATTACTGCGGAGATATAGATATATTATTTTATTCTCACAAGCCATTTCCAGCCTACAGACATAATTTTACGAGTTTCCATTTGATTGGGGGGAAAGAGATAGAAAATAAATCATCTGCTAGAGGTAGTTACATAAAAGAACAATTGGAAAATGATGACCTTCAAAGTCTAGAAACACAAAATGCTCAAACTGGAAAGGACTGTCAAGGCAAAGGACTCTAGTCTCCCCTCTGGTCATCCTTCGTATTCACAGAGGTTCAGTGTCCAACCAAAGAGCTCAGGATCTGGGAAACATATAGAAACCAGAATAATTCATTGATCATTAATCTGAGGAGTGAAAACACCGTTATGCTTGGGGTTGTATCCTTTCACCACATTTATTCAATCAAGGGAACCGGACTTTATGGAGAAGCACATGGTGTTATGATGGGAGAAAGACTCATTAACAACCTACAATTAATTATACATGATACAACCTGCCTTGCAAAAGAACTTCAGATATGGACCGGTGAATAGAAAGACGACAGTCTTCAGTTATAACTCAATGTAAAGTAAACGAAACTCCTCAAACTGAACCGATAAACAACGCCATGATAATTGAAGAAAAGACTGAAATTACCAAGGATCCCATGGATCCTTCAGGGTCCACATCCAACACCCCTAGAAGCAGCAGTCAGGAAATCAAACGGCTAATGCATTTGAGGAAACGTGCTTCAAAAGACTTCTTCAAGTTGTTGAAAAGCAACTATTTCACTTTGAGGACTAAGGTGCGCGTGACCCGAGCCATGATACTGTCAATGGCTTCAAATGCTCGCAAAAGCTGGATGATGTATAAGGAAAACTAAAGAGGGGTTGATCCAAATGAGTTGTGGAGTTCAGTAAGACTATTGACTATATTATGGATTTCCAGAAGAACGAATAAATCTCTTAGAAGAATTACTGCTGGAGTGTTCCCTGGACATGAGAAGGGCAAGACTTAGTTTACATACTTCGGGCACGATGTCAGGAGGAATCAGTTCACAGAGAAGTGCATTATACTCGGTAAAGCAGGGGACCAGTGAAAACAAGGAAGTTCTTCAACAAGATGGATTACTGAAGACCAACCCCTGGGCTCAGACACAGTAAGCACTGTAAAAGGGTCATAGAATCAGGCAGTGTTTCGTTCTTTAGTACATGGGGTGACCGTGAGCTGGACTGTACCTTACACTCAGAACAAGATCATACTTGGCCTTTACATTTGAAATTTCAAGCAGAGTACTGAAAGACATATTTTTCGACAAAGGAAAGCGAAGATTCTTTTCCATCCTTCTTGGTTGATTCCACATAGTTTATCCTTGGTCCTTTTTTGAGTTAGCTCTGAGTATGCAGCTACACCTCTCGTAGTATACACTGGAATATGAGTGGACACCGCTTAGGCACCCAGTTTATTAGGGAAGAACATTAATGATTGTCTTTTGTGGGGGGGGGGGCATGTGTTTGCTCTTCCTATTCTACTGTTGTTGCAATCTTCTCATCACATTTAGCCATGAACTTTTAGAAGCCCCCTAGTACAGCAACCTAAAATCACTCCCATTTGTTAGCTCATAATGATTTAAATCAGCACTCTAGATTGCCTTCACTGGTTTCTCTTCTCCACAAAAGCTTAAATCAAGGTATCCAGTGGGTGAGCTCTTTGGAGGAACTGAAGAGTCAGCTTCTAGCTTATTTGGGCAATAAGCAAACTCTAGTTCCTGTAGCGGTAGGCTTGTTAGTAACTATCACTGGAACTGGTCTTAGCTCCTAGAACCCCTGGCCACCCTTGCATGTAGCAGGCAGAAATGCAGCCTGTAGTCTCCTTCCCATGCCTAGCGTCTGTCTGGCTTTCTGGCCCACTGCATCTCCCTGACTTGCTCTTTTTGACTTGCTCTTCCCCTGTTAAAGGCTCCTGTGATTACATTGGGCCCACCAGGATAATCCAAACTAATCTCCCTATTTTGACTGCAGCTAATTAACAACCTAATGACATATGCAAACTATCTTCACAGCAGTACCCAGATTAGTATTTGATTACATAACCAGGGAACAGGAATCTTCAGGGACACCTGGAGACTCTGCCTACCACAATGAGTTCAGGCCAGGATCACGAATTCTGAAAGTTGGAGAGTTAGAAATCACGATGTAGTGCCTTCAGCAGGCTATTCAAGGTGATTGTTGCAGAAATCAAAATGAAAACTGACCCCAAATAATTGTCAAAGGCTACAATAAGTCTAATGTAATAAAGTCCCTCATTGTATAAGAAACTAGTGTTGCAGATGATGAGGATTAAAATATTTATAATAAGTTCTAGTGCATCAATGCTATTATATAACCATATTCAGTGTTAACTCATACCTGTTTCTTGTTGTTCAGTGTTGTTTGACTTGTAACAACCCCCTGTGAAAGAGGGAAAATTTTTTAGGATATGATCTTTACAAGAAGAGATTGCTAAGTCTTTCTCCCATAGAAAAACTCCAACCCTTTGGTTAGTTGCTGGACTTTTAACCACTGCATTATCAATATATTTTATTAGTCATCAAGTCATCTGAAAAATTATTTTTTAATCACTTTATTGGGGCTCATACAACTCTTATCACAATCCATACATACATCCATTGTGTCAAGCACATCTGTACATTTGTTGCCATCATCATTTCCAAAAGATTTGCTTTCTACTTGAGCCCTTGGTATCAGGTCCTCATTTTTCCCCTCCCTCCCTGCCACCTCCTCCCTCATGAACCTCCCTTGATAATTTATAAATTATTAATTTTTCATGTCTTACACTGTCCAATGTTCTTCCTTCACCCACTTTTCTGTTGTCTGTCCCCCAGGGAGGAAATTATATGGAGATCCTTGTAATCAGTTCCCCCCTTTGAAAATTTATTTTTCTACAGAATTCTTAAGATGTAGTTTGCAAGGATTTGAGAAAATTCAAAATCTATGTAAAACAAATATAATTGTAGTTTTCATTTCCATCTAAATTAAATAACAATTAGCATTCTAAACTATTTCTCCTACATGAAATCCTCAATACTGTCTCAAACGTATAGGTTAACTAGTGAATCAGGTAGCGTATGAGCAAGAACCAATGGCTGACGGGAGAAGTTCAAGCTGACCTGAAGGCAATCATGAAAAACAAGGCCCCAGGAGTTGACAGAATACCAATTGATTCAGAACGTGAAACATTCTCTAGTCTATGCCAACCAAATATATAAAGTTGATTCTGACTATAAAGGTACTATAATGTTGTACCCTAAGTACAACAGAATGAAATACCACCAGGCCCTGAGATGCCCTTACAATTGTTCTTATACCACCAGCTCTTAACAATTGTTCTGATAGTTCAACCCATTGTTGTAGTCCATGGGTTAATCCGTCTTGTCAAGGGGCTTCCTCCGTTTCACTCCCCCTCTGTTTCATCAAGCAAGATGCCCTTTCCCAGGGACTAGTCTCTCCTGATAACATGTCCATGAAGTAACATGAAGTCTCCCCAGCCAGGTTTCTGAGGAGCATTCTAGCTGCACTTCTTTTTTTTTTTAATCGTTTTATTAGGGGCTCATACAACTCATCTCAATACATACATAAATCAATTGCGTAAAGCACATTTGTACATTCATTGTCCTCATTATTCTCAAAACATTTGCGCTCCACTTAAGTCCCTGGCATCAGGTCCTCATTTTTCCCCTCCCTCCCCACTTCTCCTCCCTCATAAAGCCTTGATAATTTATAAATTATTATTTTGTCATATCTTGCCCTGTCCGACATCTCCCTTCAATCACTTTTCTGTTGTCCGTCCCCCAGGGAGGAGGTCACATGTAGATCCTTGTAGTTGGTTCCCCCTTTCCAACCCACTCTCCCTCTACCCTCCCAGTATTGCTACTCACACCACTGGTCCTGAAGGGATCATCCACCCTGGATTCCCTGTTTCCAGTTCCCATCTGTACCAGTGTACATCCTCTGGTCTACCCAGGCTTTCAAGGTAGAATTCAGATCATGATAGTGGGTGGGGCATGGCGGGGGAGGAAGCATTTAGGAACTAGAGGAAAGTTGTATTTTTCATTGTTACTACATTGCACCCTGACTGGCTTGTCTCCTCCCTAAGACCCTTTTGTAAGCGGATGTTCAGTGACCTAAAAATGGGCTTTGGGTCTCCACCCCGCACTACCCCACTCATTCACTATGACAAGATTTTTTGTTCTGATGATGCCTGATACCTGATCCCTTTGACACCTCGTGATCGCACAGGCTGGTGTGCTTCTTCCATGTGGACTTTGTTGCTTCTGAGCTAGATGGCCTCTTGTTTACCTTCAAGCCTTTAAGACCCCAGATGTTATGTCTTTTGGTAGCCGGGCACCATTGGCTTTCTTCATCATTTGCTTATTCACTCGCTTTGTCTTCAGTGGTTGTGTCAGGAAGGTGAGCATCATAGAAAGCTGCACTTCTTTTAAGACCGATCTGTTTGATCTTTTGACAATCCACAGTCCTTCAATATTCTTCACCAGCACCACAATACAAATGCATCAATTCTTCTTAGGTCTTCCTTATTTTATATCTAACTTTTACATGTATATGATGCAATTGAAAATACCACTGTCAGGCAAACTTTAGTCCTCAAAGTGACATTCATGCTTTTCAACATTTTAAACAGTTCTTGTACAGCAGATATACCCAATTCAATGCATTGTTTGATTTCTTGACTATGATTGCTTCTATGAGAATTGATTGTGGATCCAAGCAAGGCAAAAATCTTTGACAACTTCACTCTTTTCTTCATTTATCATGATGTTACCTTGCGCTAGGAGCCCTGGTGACATAATGGTTACACTTTGGGCTGTTATCCACAAGGACCTTTACTCAAAACCACCATGGGAGAAAGAAGGGGTTTTCTACTACATACAAAGTTGTATTCTTTCAAATTCACAGGGGTAATCTATCCTGTCCTACAGGATTGCAATGAGTCAAAATAAACCCATTGACAGTTTGGTTTTTTATGGCTTACATATTGCCCGACTAGTGTGGTCTTTAGTTTTCTTTACAAAGAGTTTTAATCCATACAGAAGGCTGCAGTCCTTCATGTTCATCAGCAAGTGCTTCAAATTCTCCTCATTTTCAACAAACAAGCTTCTATCATCTGCCTATCACTGGTTTTTAGTAAGCCTTCCTGATACATACTCTTCTTTTAGTAAGCAACCCTGATACATACTCTTCTTCATATAATCCAGTTTCTCTGATGATTTCCTTAGCATACAGATTGAGTAAGTATGGTGAGAGGATCCAACCCTGACACACATTTTTCCTGATATTGCACCAGGAAGTATTCCCTTGTTATGGTCTAAGGACTGCCTCTTGATCCATGCACAAGTTCCACGTGAGGACACTTCAGTGTTTTTGAATTCCCGTTCTTTTTAAGGCTATCCATAGTTTTTATTGGCATATTGGCATATGCCTTTGGATAGGCAATAAAACACAAGTAAGCATCTTTCTGGTATTCTCTACCAAGTTCCATCTGACATCAGTCGTTAAATATTCCAGGACCTCTTCTGTATCTGGCCTCCATTTCTGGCAGCCTCCTGTCAATGTATTACAGTAACTGTTGTTAGATGATCTTCAGCAAAATTTTACTTGCCTGTGATATTAATGATATTGTTCTATAATTGGTGCATCCTGTTGGGTCACTTTTCTTGGAAATTGGTGCTATAACAGACCAACTCTCAGAGACCAATATTTGTAACCATTCCAAAGAAAGGTGGCTCAAAAGAATAGTGAAATTATCAAGCAATATCATTAATGTCACATATAAGTAAAAGTTTAATGATGGTGATTAAAATATGGTTACCTGGGCAGGGAGCTACCAAAAATTCTGAAGAGGGTATGTCATGGGGGATGTTACTGAAGTCAGATAGTTCTTGACTGAAAACAGAATATCAGAAAGACATGTATTTATGTTTTATCAACTGTGCAAAGGCATGAACTGGGAGGACCATAACAAATTATGGAAGACATTGAAAATCGTGGGAATGCCATGTTAGCATCCCAATTCATATCCTATTTTCCACCAAGGAATAAAATAAAGTTTAAAAACTCCAATGCTGCAATTGTTAAAGTACTGAGTTGCTATGCAGACGGTCAGAGGTTTGGACTCGCCAGTTGGAGAAGGATGTGTGAGTCAGCTTCTGAATAGAGTATGGCCTTGGATACCCTGTGAAGCAGTTCTATTCTATCCTATACGATCCCAGGGAATCATGACCAACACAAAGGCAGTGCGTGTAGTTTTGGAGCATGAGGCTATTTTTGTTTGTTGAGGGTTTATCGAGAAGGAATGGAGAGCTATGGGGAGGTAGACCACCACAGCTGATTTGCACCTCTGAGAGCTGGCTGGGAGACAGAGTCCAGTTTGATGGAAAACGTTCAAGGCTATGATTAGAAGATTGTATTTGATTCAGAAGACAGTGGGACTTACTGGTGGAGTTGGAGAAAATAGAGGGATAAAATCAAGGCAGCAGGCCTGAAATAGAGATTTATCTGCACAGTGCAAAATAACTTGAAAAGACTGAACTCTTAAAGCAAGTGAGGAGGAAGATAGAATAATCTAGTAATAATTTACCAGCGGTCAAGGATTCTTCTGTGGTGATGGTAAAATGGTACCAAATGAGCTAATGATTCTGATTGGAGACAGTAACAGCATGCAGAGCCAGGATGGGAGATAGAATTAGGATGCAATAGCAGAAAAAAATTTTATAAAAATATTTTTGATTTTTAAAACAAAATTTTTAAAAATGTTTTTAGGGATGCTTTTTTTCTTACTTAAATAAATCCCATTTCTTTACTCAATAGGTGTAACATATAAGGAGTTTTAGCATTTTACTTATTCTTTTATCTATATGGTTTATATTTTCTGTTAAAAAACAAGCATAGAAATACTTCTTAATAATCCATACTTTTCTCATTTATGTCACAGAAAATTAGACAAAGCTTCTCCAAGAAGGTTATAGCTAAGTCTGAAGGATGGATAAGAGCTATCACCTCTTACAGGAATTATATGATCACATCTGGGTTTTAGAAAAACCTTCCTGTCTGAATAATGCATAGCATGAAGGGGGTTTGGATTGGTAGCAGAGAGCCCTGATGGTACCATGGTTAACTGTTCAGCTGCTAAGTGAAAGGTTGGCGATTCAAATCCCAACCGCTCCAGGAACAAATCTGTCTTGGGATAAGCACAGCCAGAATGCTCCTTCAAAGCAAGGATGGTGAGGCATAATCTCATGGATTTTGGACAGGTTGTCAGGACAGAGCAATAGCTAGAGGACATCATGCTTGGTAAAAACATGGGGCAGTTAATGATTGATTGTGAGGTTGGGACAGGGCAGGGCAGCATCTCGCCTTCTGTGCATTGGGGCAGAACTGACTCAATGGTGCCTAACATCACCACCATCAGCCATTTCAGAGAAGGAAGCTGTCTGCTTCTATAAAGAGACCATTTGGGGCAGTTGTACACTGTCCTATAGGTTCATCATCAGTCAGAATCAAATCAACGCCACTGATTTTATATTGGTGACTGCCAAATCCCATCAAGGACAAACATGATGAGGACTTGAATTGGTAGCAGCAGTGAGAATAGGGATTGAATTGAGAAGTGTTCAGGGGGTTGTGTAAGTGGTTGGTTGGAAATGAGAACAATTGAGGAAGAGGGGAACTAGGTGGCATAAGCCTCGGGTTTCTCAGGTTTGTTGAAGAGGAAGTTCGAAGAAGGAAATCACAAGTTTGAGAACTGACTTAGAAGTGTCTCTAAGTGGAACTGTTTGGTGGGGCGTTGACTACATGGGTCTTGACTCTTAAAATAGGAACTGATGTCAAAGAAGTGGATGGGGTGAGCAAGAAGAGATGAGAAACTGGCTGGAGGTCAAAAGAACGCCATCACTCCACGCGCCATGTGCGTTCTGAGCAGGTAAAGCACGGCGGCTGTCTCAGGGGTTGGCATTCGCTCCCTCAGGAGTATTGAGGTTTTTAGTAAATGAAGCCACTGAACCAGTCCATCCAGTGGCTGCTGTCTGAAGCTCAACCAATGGGTATCTAACTAGACTTGTACTCCATAGTGGCTAGTTTTGAAAGGACATCACTAGGCCATTCTTTTCAGGGACTTCTGGGTGGATTTAAATTGCCCTTTCAATTAGCACCAGGATAAGTTGACTTTGCCACACTGAAGGACTTGAAATGAAGCCAGTTCATTCATTCATTCATCCAGCACCTAGTTCTCCCCCTGACACTGCACGGCCCTTAGGCATATGCTCAAAAATCCCTAACCTAAAGATTAACACTATTTTGAAAAGCTCTCAGCTACTCACTCAAATCCACTGCCATTGAGCTCATTCAGACTCACAGCCACCCCATAGAGGGTTTCTGAGACTATAAACAGTTAACGGGAGCAAACAGCCTCATCTTTCTCCCTCTGTATAGCTGGTCCGTTTGAACCACCAACCATGAGATTAGCTGCCCAATGCCTAATCCACAGCTAGTCACAACCAATCTCAAACAAAATCACTGTACAGGACATAAAGGTTAAAGGTTAATCTGAATAATAAGGTACCTCTTACTCAGACTATAATTCACAATGTACTTTAAAGTGCATTTTGTTGTTAATATATCTGTAGAAATTACTATTTAAACTAAACCAACCATTCTGTGGGCTTTTACATTTTTTTCTGTGGCTTAGACTCGATCATTTTCTGTGGT
Source organism: Echinops telfairi (assembly GCF_000313985.2). NCBI lineage: Eukaryota > Metazoa > Chordata > Mammalia > Afrosoricida > Tenrecidae > Echinops > Echinops telfairi. The sequence continues at coordinate 12,513,112 of NW_022107431.1, forward strand.
TCCAAGACCTGGACTGAGTCAAGGAATTTTCCTTCTGAGAACATTGGAACTTGAAAGACAGGCACCCATCCAGATCTACAGCGATTCAATGCTCTTGTTGAAGGAAGATGTGTGTGCTTCTCTTAATCATGCAATACTAGTTGCGTGCCTCACAGGTTCATTACAAAAAGCATATGAATAATGTCTTGCTCATAGCAACAGCTCAGAGCTATATCTTGTCTTTGTAAATCATGTGCACATTCAAGACTTCATGTAATCACCAGTCACATAGTAATTCCGCCCCCATTTTACAGATAAGGGAGCTGAGCTGTGAAAGAAGGGGTTGCTGGCTGCAATTGGTAGGGAAAGTGTCTGATTCTGATATTTATATTTCAGATGAATTGTCTTCATATCTATACCAACATTCTAGACATCCAACATATGCTATCCAATAATTGCAACCCCAGCTGAAATAACTGTATTATTTCAGATATTGTGTACAGATCCCACCCCCCCCACCTTCTTATCTATGTTTCTAATCCTTCTTCCTGGCCTTTCTGTGTTAATATTTAATATGGTTTAATTACATCTGCTTCAAATGATTTTTTTAAAGGTAGCACATATCATAAATAAATTAATAACTAGATAATAAATCTGAGGCTTGCTGATTCCCCTGGCAATAGCAAAAGTTAAATCATAGTTAGGTGACAGAGAAAGAACACAAAAAGTTAATATGGGTCTGAACCAGGTTTTCACACATCCTCATTTCTTCTAATGAAGACACCTCCTCAATTAAAATGAATCCTGATCAAGAAATTAGTTCCTCCAGTTGCTGCTTGAAAGGGGCTCCTGTGGGGAAGCCCAGTGGTGAAGCACTCAGCAGCTAATTGAAAGGTCAGAGGTTTGAACCCACCAGCAGCTCATGGTAGAACAGGAGGGCGGTTGGCTTCTGTAAAATCTTGGAAGCCCTTTGAAGCAGTTCTTCTCTATCCTATAGGGTTGATATGAGTCATGATTGACTCAACACCAGTGGGTTTGGGCTTGGCACCTGCTTGTGACCCAAAGCTGGGAGAACCATCCATCTCCTCGCTATTCTGCAACCTTTGATGAAGCATGTCAGAGAATCTGTCCTTTCAAAAGAGAGCTGAGAAAGTCGTTTTGAAAATAGGGTCAAGATACAGAATTGATCCAAATATCAATACCCTCCCTCCACCCATACAGGAAATAAGCTATTTCTCCTTTTGTCCAAGGTAACTCTTCTTCACTGCCCCCACTCCCACCCCCACCAACCTGGAGATCAATTTATTTTATTTTGCAACCTTTTCAAAGTTTCTATTGTGGTTTGGGTGAACGTTTACAAAACAAATCAGTTTTCCATATAAAAATGCATGCATGCTTTAGAGCTATCATCGGGCCCACTTCAGACCATCACAGGAAAGCAAATGTCACAATTCAGTGCGTCACACACTTTTCTGGGTTCTTCGTGCCTAAGAGGAAGAAAGCCAACCCTTTCTACTTCAAGAAACAGTTACAGTCTTGGAAAATCACAAATGTAGTTCTCCCCCATCCTGTAAGGTTGCGATGGGTTGGCTTTGACTCGATAGCAGTGAGTTTGGTTTGGGTTGCAGGTGTTGCATAGGAAAGTTGTGTCGACACTACATTGTGGTCTAGGAAGTGTGCCATAGCATCGAGGGAAGGCTGGGAATATTGCGAGAATGACTAGCATGCGACAGAGACCCAACGTGAGAACATGTGGTTGATAAAAGGGTGCTAATATGATTGCTAGGCCCTGGGTTACCAAACCTTCCATTTGCAATGAATATAATATCGCGAATAAAGTGAGGCACAAGAAAACAAGACCGGCCTTTGATTTTGTAACATGGGCTTCACTCTGACAAGGACACAGTTCACTTTCCATTCTTCCCTGTCCTCCACCTTCCCAGTTCTTCTGTCCTACCCTGTTCAGTCTTGTGAGCTGTGTTTATTGGGCAAGTGCTGCCTTTTAATCTCTTATGGTCAATTGTTCAGAAGAACATTTCTTCACCAGTGTTGCTTGTTCACTTGATCAGGCCATTTTTCCATTAAAAGGTGATCCTGGGGGTGGGTCTGGTTTTCAGGTATGAAAATTAAGTACCACATAGTCTCGGGGGTCCCACTAGTCTCTATAAGAAGAAGAAATCTACTCTTTTTTATGATTTTGTATTTTACTCTGCTTTTTCCCCCTCAGTCTGACAAGGACCCTCTATAGGTATTTCTAGGTAGTGATGGCTGGGAACCATCTAGTTCTTCTGGTCTCAGGGTAGTAGAAGCGGTGGGTCATGTGATCTGCTGATCCAGTTATATCCTAGAGTCTTTGATTTTTCTCCACTCTTCTTGGCTTTGTCTGAGAACAGATCAATAGTTGTATCACAGATGGCTGCTCACAGGCTTTTCAACCTAAATCTTTGTTCACCAATGTAGGCTTTAGAACACTGTCTTTTTGGACTATCTTATCCCAAGACTATTACTATTATCCTGAGTCCTGAAGCCCAATGACTTATTCTCTCAAAGTATTTGATTATGGCTAAGAAGTTCATACTTTGTCCCCAGTATGTTCTACTACATCCATAACTATATTTATAGTACATACAAATACATATGTAAAAACATTATCTGCTATATTTATACAAAAGAAGTCCTGGTGGCATTGTGAATTAGGTGTTGAACTGATAGCTGCAATTAGAATCCATCAGTGGCTCTGAGAGAAAAAGGTGAGGCTGTCTGCTCAGTGGCAGTTGAGTTTATATATATACTTATATATGCTCATGACTGTACTCCCATTCCCCTTCCCACATTCAAGCTAAATCTATAAGTCAATAGAAGTAATTAATAGTACACCAACGATCCTGTAATAACCACTGACTGTGAATAGATACAAAATAACTCTTTTCACCTCTGCTTTATTTTTACATTCTTTCCTACATTTTTGACTGCCCATATAACCTTGGGAAAATTGACTGCACACGCTCTCTTTAAAGTGTTGGCGAGAAAGAATGCCACGTTGAGAGCTAAGGTACAGCTGACCCACGCTAGGGTAGTTTCAATCATCTCTTGTGCAGGCTGGAGAAGAGCCGATGCATTTGAATTTTTTAATTACGGTCCTGGTGAAGAAGATTATATGTGCACACACTGCTGAAAGAACAGCCTGTTTGTCTGTCTCGGAAGACATACAGCTAGAATGCTCCTAAGAAGCAAACATGGGGAGAATGTGTTTCGTGTCCTTTGGGCATGTTATCAGGAAAGACCAATCCCTGGAAAAAGATAGCATGCTTGGAAAGACATCAAATGGAAGGTCCGGGAAAGAGAGAAAGACTATCCAAGGATAGATGGGCACAGTGGCTGCAACCCTGGGCTCTAGGATAATAGCAAGGACAAGCCTGGAGCGGGACTGGGTGGTGTTTGGTCTGCGTACGGTCACTGGGAGTCAGACCACATCGACAGTCTCTGGCAAAAGCCACCATAACGTTCTACCAGTTAGATAGTCTAAGTTATCTCTTAATACAACTTTTTAAAATAAATGCAAATACTTCTGGAATTCATTCATTCCAAAATTATTTATTAAACTTTTCCTATGCCAGACATTGTGCTTATCACTGGAAATATAGCTACCGACAAAGCAACCAGATGAACGATGAGGACATGTGCTCAGCCATTCACAAATTAGTAAAAGTTATTGATAATCACTTGCTTTTCTTTGCTGGCATTCAGGCAAAATTACTTTCATGAAGGAAAGAGGTAATTTCATGGGTGGAGATTCACACAGGTGGTCTGGAATTTCTTCCTGTATGAGGACGGCGCGTGATTGGTTGATTGCTGATAATTTCAAATTCACCCTTCCATACCTGCTCTGGGATGATGGGCTGGACTCTGAGAGTCTCTCCTGTCTAGTAAGCAAGATGTTTTACTTTACCAGAATGGGACCTGAAGTGATATTGCTGGGGGATAAGCTTTTCTCTTACTGGTCACCTTGTGGTATGGATTTTACACCTGTTGTTCCTACAGTATGGCAGGGGTGAGGGGCCATCTGGTGGCTCCCTGCCTTAGAGCACCCACCCCTCAGAGAGCTCATCGTCCTAGCCTGCCACCTTCACAGTGCAGACAGTACAGACTGCAGGTCTTCAACTCTCCCTGTACACCCCTCGACCAGCCTTGGCTGATCTACAGCCTCAATGAACGGTGCCACTTTGTCTTGTCTATATCCGAGAAGCCTGTTTCCTTTTTGCTCAGTGACTGGGGATGGACCAGCTCTAACCCGGGCAGTCCAGCAAGGTCGGTGGTTCAAACTTGTCAACTACTCCACAGAAGAAAAATGAGGCTGTTTGCTCCCAAAAAGACTTCCAGTCTAAGAAAACCCATGTAAGGTCATTATGGGCCAGAATTAACTGTAGAGCAATGGATTTGATTTGAGGTTTTGGTTCCCAGGATTTCCAGAACACGTCCCTATGCTCACCTGGCACCAGTACATACATCAAGAGGCAATCATGCGAACATACAAGGGGACCTGGCATGATTTAAGGTCAGGAAAGGTGTGCATCAGGGCTGTATCCTGTCACCATACTTACTCAATCTGTGTGCTGAGCAAATCATCAGGAAAGCTGGCTTACATGAAGAAGAGTGTGGTATCAGAATTGGAGGAAGGCTTCTTAACAACCTGAAATATGCAGATGACAGTCTTTCCCTCTTAACCTCATTTGGAAACAAAAATTGTCCTTTTCAATCAGAAAGAGGATACTTCTTGTTCTGGGTTATCCCAAAATGCAGAGACTGATCAAGACAGTATGTCCACTTTGCAAATTGTCCATGTAGGGTGATGCTCTACTGGGAGGTAAAATTCTGAATTGTTCTACAGCTTGCTATGAACTCTTCTTCATGCACAAGTCAAGTCAGCTGAAGGTACCAATGCCACCTCACCAGGCAGTTTAAGGTGTGTATAGGAAGCCCCTCTTTGCACAAGGGTCTTTAGGCTTGACATGATTTCAACGCCACCATCACATCATCCAACATGTTTTCTCCAACTTGTTTCCAGCCTGCTCAAAGTCTCCCTGCCTATGAAATCGCGTGACTTCCATAAGTGCTGAATAAGTTTCTGCCTTTCCTCCAGGAAGTGTGTTTAAAGCTGAGTCTGTTCTGCTGTTTGAAGGCAGAGAGGAGAGCTGAAAGGGATGCAATGTAGTGGCAATGGAAAGTATGCCAGGAGAAAAAAACACACGCACAAAACAAGAAGTGCTCAGAGACCTGGGGCCAATTAGGAGGGACCAAAGAAGCACATAACCTAGTTAAGTTAAAGAATCCTTAATTAAGCTACTAAAAAGCCAAGGGTTTTAAAGTTCAAAGGATGCCCAGACTTCTGTCAAATTCCTTTCAGAGAATAGTCATAGAGAGTGACAGACATAAATAAAATTCCAAGTGAACCTTGCAAGAATAACAAGATTAAAAATAATATTTTTGGCTTTTTTTTTTTTTGCTTTCTTGTCTTCGGTTATCTTTGCTGATTCAGGTTGTGTTGAGTATCTCCTAGAAAACCATACGTGAATCATTTATTAATAACTCTAAATGTACAGAGTTTAAACGATTTACATTTCTGAGTGACAATCGTCTGTAGTGGATTGGCATTCTTTCAGAAAACTCGGTTCTTTCAAATAACCAGATTAGGAGACGGCATCGAGATAGCAAAGACTGTTCCCATTTTTATATTTAACTTGGTTGAACTTGGTAGCACTGTTCTTCTTTCTTCCAAGTACATAAATGAATAGGTAAGGGCTTTAACAACTATAACACAAATGAAATCACTACATCCAGCATCTATCTGTTCACCAATATTTATAGCGGCTGCCTAGTCCGCGTGCTGAGGCCCAATCCTCCCTCACCCGTACACCCATGTCCGGCTTCACATTCTCATCTTCCAGCTCCTAGAGAAGAGCCTTCGATGGTGTGTTCCTCCTCCCCTCCTCTCATAGCCAGAGTCATCTGATTAAAATAAAAATCTACCCATATAGCTCCCAGCTTACATTTCGTCGGTAACTATCCATCGCCTAAAGGTGCCAGCTCAGACTCCACATGCCTGAGGCTCTTCACCATGCGGTCTATCTGCCTTCTCATCCTCAGCAGCTGCCACTTTTCCAGAAACATTCCAGCCCTTTGAGAGGCTGTCGCCATGCTTGCTTGTGATCTCTGCCTAGGATCACCAGGCAACCTTGCTTCAAGGAAAGCTGGAGACTGGCACCCCTTCAAAGAACGGTAAATTGAGAAGAAAGACTGAAGTTTTATGGACAAAAAGCTCATCTCAAGAGCCATTTAGCAGTTGTGTAGACCCGCCTTAAAGGAAGCCACTTAGTGGCCATCTGTTTTCACAGGCGCATACCCCTTGGGAGTCTCATTCCTCTACCCCAATCAGTGCTTTAGCGCATTCCTTACAACCACCCCCAGAACTCTCCCTGTGATGCGTGCTAATAAATTGGTGCACCATCTTTGCATCGTCAAGTGCTATTTTAGCACCTCATATAGATTGGCCCCCTGAAAGTTGGCCATCTGATCATCCTCCTTGCCTACTAAGGCAAATCCCCACCCATCCTTCAAGATTCCATTAGCACATCACCCCTGAAGCTATCTGGACCCAGCCCCTAGCTCTCCAACAGAATTAATCAATTGATTAAATCAACGTTTTTTGCCTCGGCTTTGCAGTTTCCTTTCTTAGTGCTTTACAAACTGTATCTCACATGCCTTTCCCTAATGAAAACAACTCTACCAGTGCCATGCTGTTATTCATACACAGCGAACTGCCATGCCATGGGGGACTCTAGAGAAAGTCCCAGAGGGCTAAGCTTCTGCTGAGCCAGTCTGCATTGCTGTATGGTTGGTAATTCCTCTGCTCTGCCAGAGCCTCGTGGAATTACCTTCTAGCCTATCAGACCCCTACTCATATATTAAATGTTTACATATCGGGTCTTCCTGTAGATTTTGATATGCTTTGTTGTTGATTGAATTGTACAAACCACCAACCTGAAACCAAGCTCACTGCCACCAGGTTGATGGCGACACAAGCGACCCTATAGGTGAGCATAGAACTGGCCCCTGCGAGTTTCCAACACTGTAACGCTTTACAAGCATAGAAAGCCCTATTGTTCTCTTTTGGAATGGCTGGTGCTTTCAAACTGCTGACCTTGCAGTTCGCAGCCCAATGCACAACCACAATCCCACCAGGGCTCTGTGCCCATCATTCTTCCCCATGAAAAAGGAAAGGTTGCATTCCTAACCTCTGCACATCTGAATAAGATTTTGTTTAGAAATAGGGTCTCTGAAGAGAACATCAGTTTTGTTGATATAAAATCATGCTAGGAGATAAAAAACAAATGGTGGCTTGCAAGCCTATAGAAGTGCGGCCCTTTATTTGAAAAAAAAAAGGGGGGACATGAGAACAAGGAGACAGAGGAAGAACATCAAGTGGCTCCCCAGAATGGCTGGAACCACTAGAAACTCCTAAAGAGCCATGGAACAGATTCTCACTCAGTTTCCAGGCACCCTCAAGGAATCAACCCGGTGGACACCCTGACCTCAGACTCTCAGTCAGAAGAACTGGGACAACATACTTCTCTTCTTGTAAGCCACCCGATTGTGATAGTTTGTCACGTAACCTTAGAAAAGCCATTTCTAAATATAGGGTTCTTAAGCCCCAAAGCCAAGCCCACTGCCATCAAGTTGATTCCAACTCACACTGACCCTTTAGAACAGAGGGGAACTGAGCTCCAGGCATTGGAGACTGTAAATCTCTGGGACTCAGACCGCTTCATCTTGCTCCCTCGGAGCAGCTGGGGTCTTGGAAGCCCTGATTTTGCAGTGAGCAGCCCAACACTTTACCTATTGCTACAGCAGGAATCCTTATGTCTACAGCTAGGTCTCAGCATATACTAATACAGACTTTCTAAATATACGTTGGGTCATTAATTAACCAATTATTTATAAGAGAAGCCTGTGTTCAGATATCCACGTCAAGAATTCAACTAACTATTCCCTACATATATTGAAAGCATTGTATTTTCATTCAGGGTAATTGAGACTAGAGAAGCTGGACACTTACATTCTCAAAATTGAAGCCAATCGCTAAATTAGACTTGCTAATTTAAATTCAATTACCAAGTTGCATGTGCAATAATGGATATTTTCCAAAGTAACTTTTATAATGTAGTCTATAAACGTATATTAGTTAAAAATATTTTCAGTGTCATTATTATAGTGCAAAGAAGATAAGTTAATTTTCTAATAATCCTCTTCTAAAAGAATTACTACAATGGAAAAATAATTAAGGCCAACGAGGGAGATAAAAACCTTCAAACTCGAGATGTGAAGAAATGTAAGGAGGTGTGAAACAATTGTTTTAATTTTCCCTCATTTGTAAATTCATTGTATGCCTTCAAGTGCGGTATAAATTATTTACCAAAATTAGCTGCAATCACATACAGGGACAACTACTGGCAGATCCACACATAAACCTGTACCGTTGCTTTATTTGCATGTAAACTGTGCTAATGTCTAATTAGAAAGGTAACTATAGATGTAAACAATGCTTAATGTTGTTTTAAAAAAACTCTCACTTTCTCCCTTGTTCTGATTTCCAGAAAGGGTGTGGAGGGTAAGAAGCACATTCTTATGAGGACATATCGTCATGGCCATGTTTCAATATAGAATTATATACGACTCTTATCCAGTTTCTAATTCCCTATATCAATTATCATTCAGGTTTGTGAAATATACTAGACATTTCATCCCAGAGCTGAAATAGACATACTCTTAGAGGAAACTCTAACCTAGCAGACACAGACACTTCTGTCGTGACATTGAGATTTTCCTCTCCCCACCAAATATGTGGCTGGTCCATGTCTTCCATGAGCCTTCAGTTATGGTTGCATGGCTTACATGATTCTCTGGGACAAGGATAAGAACAACTTGCTAGCCAGCTGAGAAGCCACCACAAAAAGGTGCTCAAAGGAACCAATGGAGTGCTTCAATCTGTCATTTGCTATTGGCTTCTTCCTACTCTATGTTTTAATCTGTTCTACACACACACTCCCTTTTCCAACCCAAGACAAGTAAATACAAGTGTCTTGCTAAACTCTACCTATCCTTATGAATTTTTAATTTAATTGGGAGTGCATATTTTATATGAAGGGCAACTTGGGATGGGACAAGTAGTCCACAAGGTGTTGGGATATATTTACATCGACATAAAGCTGTTTCTACAATGAAGCTGGCACTGAGTCATATAACTTCATGGCCATATCTGTAAAACAGGGCCCACTGTAGTGTGCTCAAATCTCAGAAACCTGCTCTTATAATAAGATTAACTATGCACCTGTTTTCAAGCCAATGACCTTCCTTAGGGACATCAGTGCAGAGTCACTGAGAGATGGCTAGTGAATACAATGCACTTCTGCAGGTCACAGCTGAGGGTGTCCCGTATACCCCTTGAAACGCCTAACTTTTGCTGTCAGATGCAGATTGAGAAATCTACCTACTGTTGTGCATTTATAAGGTACTCTGGTGCCATAGTGCTTATGTGCTGGGCTGCCAACTGCCAGTTCAGCAGTTCAAAAACACCAGCCATCCCATGAAAGAATGACCACATTTTCTACTCCTGTAAACAGGTTCAGTCTTGGAAACCCACAAGGGCAGCTCTACCCTGTCCTATATGAGTGGTTATGAGTCAGCTTTGAATGAGTGAACGAGTGACCTTGGATTATAATCTGCTTATGTCCATATGTAAGGAGTCCTGGTGATGTAGTGAGTTATGAGTTAGGCTGCTAATCCCGGTTGGTAGTTCAAACACACAAGTCAGTCAGTGAGAGAATCATGAATCTTTCTTCTTCTGTAAATACTTAGTCTCAGAAACCCTAGAGAGCCATCTACTCTACCCTATGGGATCAGTATAAGTTCAAAATCCATTCAATAACAGTGGGATTGGGTTTGGCTAGTTTATACATTTGCTTTGCACACAGTGAAGTTTGATGAAGATTCTGTGATAAATGAGGATTGTGGATTAAATTGTGTCACCAAAATTTTTGTGTAGAACTCCCACCCCCTATCCCAGTGGATGTAATCCTGTTTAGAAATATGTCTGTTATATTAAATAGGCCACACCACTCAAGACTATCTCTATAATCTAATCACTCCTGATTTCTAAAAGGATCAAATTTAGAAAACATATCATCTTTGACTCATATCAAGCCTATAGGACAGACAGGATAGAACTTCCCCTGTGGGTTTCTGAGAATATAACTCTTGCCGGGAGTAGAAATCCTCATCTTTTACCTGTGAAGCCATTGGTGGTTTCCAACTGCTAACCTCCAGGTTAGCAGCTGAACTCGTAACTCATTATAGGAGAGTAGCTATCCAAAAACCCAAACTCACTACCTTCCAGTTGATAACAACTCATAGGAACCCTTCATGGAGTTTCTGAAGCTATAAAACTTTATAGAATCAAGTAGCCCCTGTTTTCTTCTGAGATGAAACACAGACCTAACCTAACCCACTGATGTTAAGTCCATTATGAGTCATAAGACCTGTGGGATGGACTAGAGTAAACTTGTAGGGTTCCAAGGTTACATATCTTTACATTAGCTCTTCTCTCCCAGTTTGCTGGTACTTTGTGTGCTGCTGTGATGCCGGAAGCTATGTCACAGATGTTGCAAGTACCATCAGGGTCACCCAAAGTGGACAGATTTCAACAGAGCTTCCAGCCTAGCAGCAGACTACACAGAGTAATAAACAGCCTGTCCACTCCTAAGGGATTGACCACTGGAAACTACAGGAATAGCAGCAGGACGTTGTCAGAAGTTGTACTGAAAGATGAACCCCACAAGTTGGAAGGCACTCAAAATACAACTTAGTAAAGTAGACGCAACTACAATGACGTGGATGGACCAAAGTCTGCACTGGGTGATGGGCACAACTTAAAGTTAGGGCAAACATCCATTAAGTCCACTGATATGTTCTAGAATGTGGAACAAATAAAATGTTAATCTAGGAAAGTCCAAAGTCATAAAAATGAAATGGTAAACATAAAGATTAATAGGCTTAGTGAGCTGCTATGGACTGGTATTGGCCATTTGAATCAGACATTCACCTAGTTCAGGTGACAAGAATGGCAACAAAAAAATTAAAGATCTATTTTGAAGCACAAGGTTACCTGTGATAGAATATTTTCTAAGCACCTACAAAAAAGTCCAGTTAATACAATTATTACCAAAACGTATGCACCAACCACTAAATCTAATGATGAAGAAATTGATGAAGGTTACCTTCTTCAGTCTGAAATTGTTCAAATATTATTTCAAGGTGCATTGACAATCAATGGCTATTGGAATGCCAACTTGGGAAACAAAGAGGAAGAGTAATAGTTGGGAAACACGGCGTGAGTGACAGAAACAAAGTCGGAGAGCACGTGAGAGAACACCCCGCAAATCCAATGACGTCTTCATTGCACATCCTTCCTTCAACAGTGTAAATGCCCGGTGTGGGCATGGGCCTCACCAACAGGATACAGAGGACTCAAATTAACTATATCGTGGGAAGATATTATGGAGAAACTCAATATTATCATAAAAAATGAGGCCGGGAACCAACTGTTGAGGGGTCTATCAATTGCTTAGATGGAAGTTCAGGTTGAAGTTGAAAATCTTTTTTTTTAAATCCATGAGCTGAAGTATGACCTCGAGTATATCATACCTGAATTTCAAGAACAAATTGGACACATAGAGAACACTTAATGGCAGAAAAACTCTTGAGCTGTGGAATGACATCAGGAATTTCAAACAGGAGAAAGCAAATGGTCATTCAGAAGACAAGAGAGCAAGAAAAGATCAAAATAGATGTCAGAAAACACCCTAAAACTTGCTCTTCAGTGTATTGTCGCTAACATTAATGGGAAATGACGTAAGAGATACACAGAAAATTACAAAGGACAGCTTGAGAAGACAATGTAAAATGCTATAAGGAAATGTGAAAAGACATGGTGTTTACCAGTCAAAAAGGAAAACACAATAACACGTACCAACCTGGAAGAATTAAAGAGAAAATCACAAACTTTGAGTTGTAATATGGAGGAGTCCATAGACAAAATATTAAATAATGTAATTGACCAAAAGAAGGTAGAAGAAATGCAGGCATTATATCAAAAAGAACTGGCCAACATTCACCCATTTCAAGAGGAAGAATATAACCAAGAACCAAGTCCAAGTGCCACTTAAGGCATTAGCCAAAAACAAGCCTCCAGGAACATCATGGAATATCAACTAGGTCTCAAAAAGGTGATGAGGCACTAGAATCACTTACCAGTCGATCCCAAGGAATTTTGAAAACTGATACTCAGCGAAGGATGGTTTGTAAGAGTCCATATTTGTGCCCATTCAAAAGAAAAATAACCCAACAGAGTAGAAATTATGGAATAAAATCATTAATATTACATTCACGAAAAACATTGCTGAATATAATTCAACAGTGATTGCCATAGCTCATTGACAGGGAGCTTCCAGAAATTCAGGATTCAGAAGAGTAGATGGCATGAGAAATTGCACTGCTGATCTCAAATGGAACTTGACTGAAAGCAGAGGATACCAGACAGATGTTTACTTGTGTTTTATTGATAATGTAAAGACATTGGGCTGTGTGCACCATAAGAAACTGTGGGTAACATTGAGGGGGGAAAGGGCATTTCAGAACACTTCATTGAGATAATGAGGAATGTATATAATATACAATAGAACAACAGAATACTGTCTGGTTTAAAATCAGAAAAGCTGTATGTCAGACTTTTAATTTTTACCATACTTATTCGATCCATACACTGAGCAAATAATCTGAGAAGCTAAACTATGTGAAGAAAATGTAACATCATTACTGGAAGAAGGTTTATTAACAACCTGCAGGTGACACAACCTTGCTTGCTGAAAATGAGAATGACTTGTAGCACTTGATGATGATGATGATGAAGAAGATCAAAGACTGCAGCCTTCAGTATGGATTACAGCTCAATGTAAAGAAAACCAAAGTCATCATAATTGAACCAATACAGCATCATGATAAACAGATAAGAGACTGAACTTCCTTTGTTTCGCTCGGATCCACAATCAATGCCCATAGAAGCAACAGTCAAGAAATTAAAGGACATGCTACACTGGGTCAATCTGCTGCACAAGATCTCTATAGAGAATTGAAAGCAGGGGTATCCCCTGGAGGTCTAATGTGTGCCAGACAGCAGCCGTGATATTTTCAATGCTTTCATATGCATGTGAATCTTGGACGGTGAATAGGGAATACCAAACAAAAACTGGTGCATTTGAATTATGGTGTCGTCAAAGAACACTGAAAGTAGCATGGTCTACTAGAAGAAAACATAAATTTATCTTAGAAGAAGTACAGCCAGATGCTCCTTAAAAGTGAGGATGGTGGAACTTTGTCTCACATACTTTGGACATGTTCTTCGAAGACATCAGACCCTAAACTAGGATATCAGAATTGGTGCGATAGAAGGTCATCAAAACCAGTTACTCTCCAGGAGACGGGTTGGCACAGTGGCTGTAACAATGGACTCAAACAAAATAACGTGTGCACAGGGTTGCTGCTATGAGCCGGAAACAAGTCAACAACATCTTACAAGAACAACGTATCTTTACAGAAGTAGACTTCCTCATATTTCTCCTATGGAACAGCTATGGGATTTGAACCAATAACCTTTTGGTTCGCAACAAAAATCTTAACATACTGCACCACCAGAACTCCTATTAGAAATAGAGAAACATACACACTGGGAAAGACAGAGGCCACACAAAGACCACTGGAAATTCAAGGAATATCAGGGGTAACAGAATAAATAGGGACGACACCTTGATTTGAACTTTTAGCCTTGATTTGAACCTTTAGCCTCTCAAACTGGGAGAAACTACTATTTTTGTTACTTGAAGCCGCCCACATATTTCTGTAATGTGTGAGTCAATAGCATTGATAATACTGCTTCAGTCTCTTAGCCCAGACTTCCTCTTTCCATAGCCATTAAGTGTATGTGGGTGTACACACACTCACTCACATGCACAAGCTATTTGAGCTGTGGATACCTTTATATTATATTCTTGATGAATGGATTGACACGGTGGTTGAAAGGGTGGCTCAAACACACTCACAATTGTGAGACTGGAGGAGGACCAGAACATGTGTCCTTCTGTCGTGCACAGGGTCTCTGAGTCAGAACCGGCTCTACGGCACTTAACAACAAGAATTTACCTGCAGTGCTTATGGTAGGGATTCAAAGAAAATCTTTTTTTAATATTGGTTCTTAAACTCTTCCTGGTGAATGTCTTTCTATAACCTCAAGTTCAGCAAACCACATACATGCAAGGATGGCAGACACTCCCTAGATTCACTGTTAAAAGCTAAGTCAATTTATAAGCACTGCCATACCCCTGTCTTTAACTTTGCCCATAGCTGTAGGCTAGACTGCATTTCAATCAGTTCAAGTTCAGCTGTCTGTTTTATTACACCCAGGCCAGTAACACTTTGGGGATTTTTAGTCCCTTCAATGACAAATATCTATTCAACCACTGCTGCGAGCAGCAGCCCACAATGCAGGTCACCAAAGGACAACAAACTGAGGAGGTTTGTCAGAGAAATGTTCAGAAAAATATCTCCGTAGGTGCCTGCAATTGCCTCTACCTTCAATCTTTTCCATCTTTGAGAAGCATGTAAAGTTGTGGGGGTTTTTTAGTCGTGTGTGTATGTGTGCATGTGTGTCTACAGGAGAAAAATCTAGATTGCCTAAGACATTTCCAGCAAAACTGCACAAATTTAACTCATTCAGCTGACAGAAAAAGACAAGATTTTTCTTCTACCAAATGTGTTGGTTTACAGGGTGTAATGTGGTTTTTTTTTCCTAATACAAATCAGGACTGTCTATTCCCAGATGCCACTCTGAGAGTCTCCTTTCACAAAGTAGAAATAAATGTCCTTAAATCTTACAAAGCATCAGCGATGCTTGGTGAGACACGGAGAAATTCACTCCATTGTTTGTCACTTAACAGACACAATGCAGAAAAAGAGAAATGCCTTCCATTGACAGATAGGTGTAAGATGTGCTGATTCAGAAAAGGCATTGAAATCCTCTAATCTACTTCTACTGTGGTGTCTGTGCCCATTGTTAAGGCCCAAGTTACACTAATATGTCCCCAAATTATCTTTGTGCCATCCTTTTTACATAAAGGAGAGAGGAAATTTCTATCAAGTCTCATCCATCAACTGAAAATTCTCTTTCAGCTGACCCTCTCTCCAGCTCCATCTGTTATAAAAATCCCAATTAATGTGTACAAGATGCAAATTGTACTTCACTGAAAGAAAGTCTGTGAAAATTTAATTGTCGGCATTCGCGTATGGCCCTCCCACCACAGTTTCCAACTTCAAGTACATCTTGTGAAATAGTTTAGCGCAACACTAACTTGAGATTTGCTTTTCACCATTCTTAGGCCTATCACATCAGGAGGTAATCACTAGACATCTACAGTCCCAGAGCATCAAGAAAATGCCGTATTTTTACATGCACAGCATGCACTTTGTCCAATTTCTTGCTAATCGGGCACCCCTTACACACCAGTTCCCGGGCATGTTTTGTGTGCTACATGTCTGTATTGTTTTCATGGGAACATTGCATTTGGAAATAAGGTGATGGTGTTTTTAATATCTGAAGTCCTTTGTTTTATTATTTTCTTACGTGCACACTCACTTCACACTCGGTTCTTTCTCTTGAGTTTAAGAAATAAAGCATGGTTGTTGTTGTTTTTTTAAACTCCAAGTCTTACCTAAAGACCACTAGGCAAAACTCAGATAACAAGACTTGTCTTAATAAAACTTGGGTAAGAATCAGCTTTCACAGAGAACGATCAAAGACCATTTGATATTCTGATATAAAATTCACAATGGATGGTAAGACCATACCCAAATCAATACTTATTTAATAACACATTTATTCCCAGTAATAAACATTAAAAGGAAGCACTGAATGTTAATGTGCCAGAGCCCGACATGAGCATTATATAACTGGCAGTGTTATAAATATGCACACTCGGTGTGCTACCCAATGTTTACCTTTCATGTTCTTATTGCCAGGAACCTGGCAACACTTCAAATATGTGCAATTAGGGAAAGCGGAAAAAACACCATCTCTTTAGGGAATATCCTTTAATAAGACTTTTGTTTGAAGGTGTATGCAATTCTCTGCCACAGTTTTCCCTTCTTTCAATCAGAGATATCGTCCTCAAAGCAGCTCTGAGTGGAGGGGCATGTATCTACATTCCATTAAAAATGCCCCCTCTTTGTGGTAAATGCAGTTCCTTTTTATTTATTTTTTAAAGAAATCATGATGTTCCTGCTTTAAAAGTATGATTGTACCTTTGAAAGCTCTTTTACATTCCATTTTGGGATGGGACTGTGTTGGTGATGCTAATTTGTAACTTCTACTAAATAAGGTATACAGAGGCAAAATTCCCACTAGACATTTCACTTCTGTATCACACTGACCACCCAAGTCTTCTCAAACCACCACTTAATTCCTTTTTTAAAAAATCCCTCCCACCTTAAACCATCTCTTGTTAAAAAAAATTAATAAATTATTATGTATCATATATTAGTGATTAATATGTCACTGTGATCAAGGATGCTTGCCACACTTGTGACATGGTGGTGGTCATAAAAGAAGGAACCACAAGGGAGGTAGTCATCTACTACTGTCATGGAATGCAGTAGTTACATAACCTGGTGTCAACTTGTGGAGTCTAGTCTGTCAATCAGGTCACAGCTTGATGACCTCTTTTGGAAGTGCCATGGACATAAATAGCTCACTGGAGGCGGGACACAGACACACTCTCTGTGAGACATTCCTGCTGAGAAGATACATGGAGCTACATTAGAGCTCTGGAGCTGATGGAGCCATGTGGAGGCCCCTGACCGTGCTGAGATGCTTCCACTGCCACTGGATCCATTAGACTTTCCACACACTGACCTGTGATCTTCTTGTATCCTGCATCATTGCATGTGTTGTGTGTGCCTGCAGAGGAATTTATAAATTGGTATTGGACATATGGGCTAATATCAGACTTATGGATTTGATCTGGACTGGGCTAGGATGTTTTCTCAATATCCATTTGTTCTTGGATGTAAATGTCTTTCTTTTGGGGGGGAGGGGGTTACAGATTTTATTATTTTTCTTTTCTTTTTGTGTTTTTTTTTTTGGTGGGGGGGGGATTAATCATTTTATTGGGGGCTCATATGAATTTGTTTCTCTAGTCCACCCAGACTAACACATCTAATAAAACTGTACTCCATTTAACTGTTTGGCTTTTGGGTGTGTTTTTTTCCTTTAATCATCCTTTCAAAAAAATTTTCTTTTTTGATTTTTGAAAATCCTGGTTACCACCATGAATAGACTTCTGAATTTTGCTTTGTATCTATGTTTTCAACTTTATTACTCTCTTCTAATTCTTTACATATGCCAAGCTATTCCTTCTTCTAAGTTCTTTACCTCCCTATTTGCTTGTTAAATTTTGAAATTTTCCAATAGACATATCTGGTGGTTGTACATTTTCATATCTTGGAATATGTTTGTTGTTGTTCTGAGTAATTTGGAGGGATATGTTTGTAATGTGGTTTGAGTCCCAACTTTATTGGTCAGGGTCTGCAGTCCATACGATTCTGATTCTTTCGTATTTGCTGCTACTGTTTCATGGTCCAGTGAACGATATTTCAGAGCACAATCCAAATGTTTGAAAGGGGTACTTTCCATTACTGGAGGCTAGACAGCTCTTATATGTTCATTCCATGAAGCTTGTTCATTGTTTCTGTTAACACTCTCACTAAATCTAAGTTTTGTTCTTACATGTTAAGACACCCCAAGTACATGCTAAAATGTCCCAATATGTTTGTGGCTTCATACATTTTACCTTAAAATTCTGAAATTTTTACTTTATAAAAGGTGAGGCTATGTAGCTAGCGCTGCGTAATTGCAGAATTCTTATATTTTACATAAGAATTTTTGTCTTACCAATACCTAGCAATTGTTACTATTCCTCAGCGTGTTTTTGCCTTGAAGTCTACTGTTTTGTTTTTTAAATATTGATTAGTACACTACCTTCCTTTTGGCAAATATTTACCTTGCTTGTATTTTCTAATCTCCCTTTACGCTCATTTCTTGTAAATATGTTTTAAATATGCTTATTATTAACAGTACAAAGGTGACTTTTGGAGAAAATCTCTGGGTTCTAACTGAAGAATTTGGCCAATGTACGTTCACCACAATTACTGATACAATAAGGGTGGCTAAACAGAACTTAAATTTTATGTGATGATATAGAAGTAGCACAATAAAGGGAAAACAAGAAAAAGACATGGGAGGTAAAAAGTAAATTGAGCTTGTTTATTTCATCATATTATGGACCAAGAAGTCCTAGAAAGGTGGTTGCCACAGCGCTACTACTATTCTTATTGCTCAAACTAGGATCTTCAAGATCATTCACAACTAAAAGGAACAAGAGATCCTTGGGCAATAATGGCCGAGAGCAGGTCGGAATCAAGAAAGCACAATGTGAATGGGACTATCTTGTGCTGCCAGAGGAGAAGAAAATGCTGAAGATCCATGGGGTCTGTCAAAAGGACAGTGGAGTAACTTGAAAGGGGC
This sequence comes from Echinops telfairi, assembly GCF_000313985.2. Classification (NCBI taxonomy): domain Eukaryota; kingdom Metazoa; phylum Chordata; class Mammalia; order Afrosoricida; family Tenrecidae; genus Echinops; species Echinops telfairi. The sequence continues at coordinate 12,531,833 of NW_022107431.1, forward strand.
TCTTCGTTGGCCAAAATGGTATCAATCTGAGCATCAAAAAGAATTATGTTTGCAGTTGATTGAACCACTTGTCCTCTATAAAAATCCGTATAACTGTAATGACACTCAAGAAAGAGAAAGCCAAAATAAAAAAGTACTTGTTGTCAACTGAAGTCACTATTAAGTAAAGGGAAGAAACTCAACACTGACTCTGCTTTTCATGCAAGAACTTTGCTTTAAGGATAAATAATATCATATTGGTGAAACAAAACATTTAATTTAATAAAATAACAGCCAATACATTTAGAAGCAGTGATAGAATTTGAAAACCATCACATTACAAAGAATAATGAAAGTTTTTATACGTGACAAGATTGTAAATGATTGATGGGAAACTGAATGGTTGACAGGGGTCACAATACAGTCCCTTTGGCATCAAATAGATGCCAAAACACAATGTAGTCAACTAGAGAGGTATTAGGTGTTTCCTAATTGATAAATAGATAAAGTACAGAACAGCATTAAATATACTGTCTAAGCAAAAACAAACCAAACAAATACTTATGTTGGATCTATCAAGTCATCATCTAGCTTCCAGTTTACAGAAAATATAGAGGAAAAAGAAATAAGACAATCAATAGCTAGGTAGCAGTAAGACAAATTCGGGATGTGCGATTGATCTAAGTCTCTTCAAAAAGTCACTGTGAAAGGAAAATAAACGGTTCTGGGTTTAAATTTTGACAGAGAAATAACAATCTGATATAATGTGAGACTCCTAGGTTAGATTTTATATAAGGGGAAAAATAAACATTTTGCATGCAAATATGCACAATTTAAATGTATACTGAGTATTGAATGATACGAAGGAATTAGACACAGGCATTATTTTAGTCATATAGGGAAATATTCTCATTTTTAAACAAGTGAACTGAAACTTAAAATTAAAAGTAAATAATGGCCCTGAACAAAATGAAGCTCACCCATAATGTATTTATTATTCTGTGATGTAAACTTTTAATTATAAGACTGGCTCTCAAGTGTCTGGGGACTGGGACAGGAATGGTTATTGTGTTAGTCAGGGTTGATTAGAGAAACAAATTCATAGACAGTTATGTGTATAAGAAAGAGCTTTATATAAAAGAGCAATTGTATATTGGGAAAACACCCCAGCCCTGTCCAGATCAAGTCCATAAGTCTGATATTAGCCCATATGTTCAGTACCAGGCTGTAAATTCCTCTTCAGACTTATGCAACACATGCAATAATACCAAGTGCAGGAAGATCACAGACAAGTGGGTAGAACGTCTTGTGGATCCAGTGGTAAAAAGCATCTTAGCACTGGTGTGGGTCTCCACGTGGCTCCTCCAGCTCCAAGACTCTGGCTGCCATCAGCATAACTCCATGTGGCTTGTTAACAGGAATGTCTTGCAGGGAGTGAGTGTGTGTCCCGTCTACAGCAAGCCATTTATCTCCATTTCACCTCCAAATGAAGCCATCGAGCTGTGACCTGATTGACAGGCTAAACTCCACCCCTTCACTCTTAATAGTCTCAAGTTGACAACAGATTATATAACCACAGTCATTCTAAACAAAAAAAATACATATATACATTACACTTGTATTTTTTTTACCTTAAAATTTTAATATACATAATGAGATCTGTTAAAACCTAACATTAATCAGTTTCTATACACTTTTCACAACAAATCGATTATCACGAGCATTATCATTATTATGTTTAGACATCCCACATGTACATATTATACTGGCTTGCCATTCTTTCTTGAATTCCATACATTCCTTTGAGTTCACAATTCTCCCTACCTGCATTCTTTGATGATTCTTTCAGTATTGTTCAATGAGTGGTAAATTATTTGTCTTTCTACATTGAAAATGCCTTTATCTAACTCTCATATTTAATTGATCATTTACCTGGGTAGAGAAATCTCAGTTGGATGTTATTTCTTAAGTCTTGCTTGTGCCTGTTTACTTTCCCCACCACTGAGTAGTGGATTAATAACCTAATCATTATTAACTTGTCTGCTTTTGCTCTCCTTCACCTTGGTGATCTGTTTGTTTGTCACTAAATATTTCGTGTGAAATACCCTTGACCATTCTAGTAACATATTGTGCTGCCTGAATCTGAAGAACTGTGCCTTTGAACAACTTCAGGACACTTCTTCGGCTAGTCCTTTGGAGTACTATTTCACACTCATTCCTACTAGTTTCTCCATGGCCATCTCCTATTGACTAAATTGAACCTGTCATTCTGTTCTTAATGCCTCTTAATCTATCTCTGAAACTCCTATTTTTTTGACTCTGTGCTGAAATTTGCACAAATCCTTCTTAAAGTTTACTGATACATTTTTCAACTGTGTCTTGTAGGTATTTCATTTCAGCAACTATATTCTTTATTTTAAACTTATTATTAATTAGGGCTAATACATATAGTGTATCATTCCATAGTTTAATCACATCCAGTAGATTGTACAATTGCCACCACAATCAGTTTCCAAACATACTTCTTCTTCCAGGTTTCCTCAACAACTATATTCTTAATTTCATGCATACACACAAAATTCTGTTACCTTTCTATAAAAGGATCACTCTTTACATGTACTAAACATACATGTTTCATATTATTTACAGATTTCAATGATATTATCTCAAGTTTTTGAGGGGTCGTATTCTTGGGGTTTGACCCCCTTTTTGTGTAACATGTGGCCTTTCACTCACCGTAGTCTTTCATCTTGACTTTTTAACATGAAATATTCGGTGGTCTCAGTTCTAAAAGTATTCCTAGTGAGTTTTCCTTTGCTGGGAATTCTAGGGCTATCACAAGTATAGTATCATTTTATACTAATCGTTCAGCTTGGTGTTTTCCAGACCATGTAGACCGTATAAATTTAGTCACAATCAATGTGATGGCACGCCCATGTCATGGATTCCCAGAGCCTGAGCGAGAGCACATGGTCCTATCTGCCTTCTTCCCTTGCTGGAAAGCAGAAAGTTTTAGAAGATTCATTTTTGCAGAGCACATAGGCCATTGAGCGTCTTGACTAGATGAAAGTATGAATTGTCTCCCTTCTACCTCACGTCCCTATTCTACCCCAATTTCCTTTCATGTTTTTAGGAGTGTTTCTGTAACTGTCAGAGACTCTGGTCCTACAGTTTCTCCTCAGACATTTACAAAGATGGGATTCATTTCCCTTTTCCTTTTTGGATCCCCATAACCTGTCCAGTGGGTCTATATATCAAAAGAATTTTGCTATATTTTATCCTGAATTTCAACATATTAGTAGCATTTGGGCTTCTGATTATCCTGTCTGCCATACGGCCAGATACAAAGTATGAATTCTGTCCTGTTTTTCTTTGGTTTAGCTGTATGAGAGATAAGATTTCCACATGGCCTGTTAGCATCTCATGATTATGACAATAGAAGAAACAGTGAATTTACGTCACCCGGATAGGCTGTTCTCTCCTGAATGTCTTTTAAAATCTGCTACTACTATTTCATTGATCAACACTTAGCCAATAAATGATTCCTGAAAAGGGAAATTAGGCAGGGACAACACTGTCTTCTTTCATTTGAAATGTTCCTGGTTTTCATGTGTGATTATTTACTATGGTCAGTTTTAATATCTTTTATATTGCCATCTTCTCTATCCCTTGGGAGTCATATTTGTTTGTCCTACCTCTCAGTAAACTTCTCCTGCACCTATATGACTTCCTATTCCTCCCTAACCCCTGGGAAAGTATGTCTTCTCCTATTAAATCAATCATTCACAAACCCTTTCCATCTCTGACTCCACTCCTGTGCCCAAACAGCCAGTTCTCATTCAAACCCTGGTTACTCTTCCAAATCCATTTTTACTGGGGCGGCTGCCTCAGACGTAATATTTTTATCTTTTACAGCATACTTGGCACTTTTGTTCTTCACAAGTGCTCAGCACCCTATTTCTATGGCGCATGTCTCCTCTTATCCTACTTCACGGCTTCCAAAAATGCGTTTGGGGGATCAAGAATCCTCTAAGGTTTGAATCCTGATGTCTTTAGTCCCTTCAATCCCTGCCTTGTTTGTGTGTCCATGTAGCTTCTGTACATGACAATGAATCTTTAGATGAATTTCCGGAATTCTGAGCTCAGTGCTTCCCCTTCATTACAATGACCACCTTTATCTCTCAGCGCCCCCTTAAAACTCAGGGTTATCTAAGGACGTAACATTATGGTTAGTTTGAAATTGACCCCCCAAAATTTAAACTATTTATTATTACTCGATTTGAAAAGATGCCCCCTACACCACTATTAGTAGTGTCACCCCAAGGTCAAATGGTAAGGAATGAAATAATCACCTTTTCTCCCCCAAATCTCATCATGATCATATTGGCAGGGCTATTCTTGTCTGATCCATCATACACATACCATCTTTTTATTACCTTTGTACCTTATCAAAGAAGCACTACCTAGAATAAAATAAATATCTGTATCCTTAGGTATGTCAGCAGAGTATCTGTGCAATCTTTTGCAGGAGGAAACCAGAAGACAAATCAATTATTAAGTGCAGCTTACAATAAATATTTGGCCAACATTGTGCTACTAAAGGCTGACTTGCTGCCCTCAAGGGTCCTACAATTCTTTAGATAGATAGAAATATGAAAGGATGGGGGAAAGGGAAGTGAATTGCCACAGGTGCGTGTTTACACAAAGTATGAACGATAAGCATAAACATTTTCAGAAGTTCAAAATATGAAAGTCTATGGAAAAACAATTTCTTTTGATGCAAGCATCTTCAAAACTTCCAAATGGCATATACTTGATTGACTCTCTTTCACTTTTTCCCTGATATGTTAAAGAGGCAAAAATGGACATTGGGTAAATTTTCAAAATGGTTTATCATTGTGACAAGAATCAAAAGAGGAGTAAATTAGCCCCTGCCTCCCCCAAGCTCGCAGTTACTGAATCCAGAAATTTACTTATGCTATATCAGTCACTCAAATCTAAAAGATCTTTTTTCCTCAAATTGATTTTTGCTATGTGAGGATCTTTGATGCGGTGTGACTGTGATTCAGACTGATGCATTCAAAAGATGCACTGCAGAGGCTGTCCTGAACACTGCCTCCACTTGCCGGTTTACCAGGGATCACTCGTGTGCCGGTCCTGAACATGTCCCAGCATTCCCAATCCACAAGATGGCACTAGTGTTCACTTTTTCCACGCTTTCTCTTCTTTTTGTGTAGTTAATTTTACAACCGCCATTAAATTTTCCTTTTGGAAAGGTAAAAGATCAGGTTTTTTATCCCCTCTCCTGAAATATTTAATAGGATTAGCAGTGATTCATTTGATATCCCTGGATTGTCAACACCTAAAAGAAAACGACTTGCTTATGTCATGAGTTACTTTCCATCTTTGTTTAGAAAACGAACCACCTTATTGGTCAAATTTCTAGATCTTTCTTCTTTAACAAGACTCTGTGGCTATACTGCTCAATAGAGTCATCATAGCCACATGCAGTTATTTGCATTTAAATGAATTGAATGTGCTTGAAGTCAACCATGTTGTTATTCAGTCACACTAGCTACATACTAGCGCAATAACCATGTGAGGCAAATGGCTGTCATATTGCACAGGGCAGATACAGAGCACGTCTACCCCTGCAGGAAGGTCTATTGGACAGGGCTCCCTGAAGCACCATAGGCCTGAGTGAATATCCCAGAACTTTTATAGACAGCTGATATCTCCTGCTGATGTCTTTGCCTGTGATGCTTCAAATGAAAACAGAGGTGAAGGGAAGGTTAAAATTAAAATGTGGGCCTTAGCACACTTCCCTGTACAGAATGCTCTAGCAATATTTCTATATCCTGTGAACTGTGTATGTGTGTGACAGGTGCTTTGCGATGGTTGGGAGCCATGGAGTGAATTCAACTTACAGGGACCCTACATGACAATATAGATCTGCCTCGGATCTTTATGGGAACAGATCCCCAGGTCTTGTTCCCCTATGGCAGGTTTGAAGAGCTGGCCATTCAGTGAGAGCACTGTCTTAGTCCGGGTAGACTAGAGAAACAAATTCATAGAGACGCATATGTGTATAAGAGAGAGTTTTATATAAAGGGTAATTGTACATTAAGAAAGTATCTTAACCCAGTCCAGTCCAAGCCCATAAGTCCAACATTAGCCCCTGTGTCTGATACCAATCTATAAAGTCCTCTGCAGACTCATGAAACACATGCAATGATGCCGAATGCAGGAAGATCACAGGCCAGTGGGTAGAAAGTCTTCGGATCCAGTGGCATTGATGGCATCTCAGTGCTGGCAGGGTCTCCGCAATTCTCCGGTTCCAAGGGCTGCCTCAGGGTAGGTCCATGTGGCTTCTCCTCAGGGATGTCTCGCAGGGAGTCAGCCTTGTGTCTTGTCAGTAGAGAATCTCCAAGGGATTGAGTGAGAAGAAATCTCCCACCTCCAGGGAGGAAAAATAGGAGTTCCCAGAATTCTCAGGAAAAGACATGCCCACACAGAGGCCTTGTTGGTTGTATCTTAATTGACAGGCCAGACCTTTGACACCCTACCCTTTGACTTGCAATCCTCTCAAGCCCCTGATCAATGCCTGAGCCAAACGGCTGTGCCCATGTGCACCATAGGCTTAGGTTGTGCAATGTCTTTCCACAACCTTGAGCCTCTTCAGAGCGTCCATTGCCATCTATTGTTCTTTCCATGTAACCTGAATAATTGAAGCCCAGCAGGGCTATGGCTTTCAGCTCGGCACACATACAGGTGGGGGTGGAGAGGAGGGTTGGAAATGAATTCAGAGACCTGATGTAGCTTTCTGTGTGACTCATTAGGCTGCCAGGTCAAATAAAGAGGCAAGCAATGTAACAGGAAGTTTCTTGGTCCAGGATAGCAAACTCTATGCTGGATTCATCTTGGCTATTTCTGGACTCAATTTTTTTTAACATGGAAAATGGACAGTTGTGACTGATGGTAAGCAAGTTTACTTTCAGTTCTTAATGTCACTCTTGTATCACCTCTGTCTCCGGAGTTAAGGGGATGGTAGCATAAAACCCAGTCCATTGACTTTGTGTATTAATTATAATCAAAGATTTGGGGAGAGATGTTAAATGTTTTGCCGGGTGGGGTTTCTAAAGAAATATATCCAGTAACCTTCATATATGTATAAGAAAAAACTCGATGTCGAGAAAGAACTTTATATCGAGTCTCAGCCCCGTCTAACTCAAGTCCATGGGTTCAATGTCCGTTGCCAGTGGATGGAGCAAAAGACAGACTGGGCAGGTGGAAGATCACAGGCCAGTGGGTGTAGCGTTGTGTGGGTCCCGGGTCGGCAGGAACAGACATTGCAGGGCAACTGACAGCTCACAGGACATCAGGTCCCCCCTGGACAGAGCCAGATATAGAATCCAAGCAAGCAGAAGGCAAATGGTGGGGGGGGGGGCGGGAGAAAGAGAACTATTCTCACTGTCTCTCATAAAAAGGCCGCATCCCCAAAGAGGCATCAGTAGGCTACCTACCACCTGATTGACAAATTGAACTCCACGCCTACTCTACAGCAAAACCATCAGATTGACATACAATCTAACCATCATGCCTGATAAACAGGTTCAAATGATCTGTATCTTCATGAGAAGCCTATGCAATAGGAAGGAGATAAAACATAGGAATGCTGAGAAATATTCTTCCTGTAGTGGGCTATCTGGAACTACCTTCCCCAGCCCCTTCAGGGGTTCTCATTTTTCTTTCTGCCTTTGGGGGAATTTTTTTAAAGATTTGAGAAATGCTTCAATAGGCGATTGCACATGAGTGAAAGTCTGCCAGTGACACGGTTGGAAAATCAACCCTGGTCTACAAGACTGAGAATTTGATTTTGCTAAATCCATAATAGGATTAAAGTCAGTTCGCCACAAAGTACAAAATAAATAAATGTACTGTACTTCTGAATTCTGATGATGATGATGATAGTAATCATATGAGAAACCTGGACTAATTACTGAATTTACTCAAGCATTCACTCTGAGCTTCCTGGAAGTTAAGTAAAAAGAAACTAGAATGAATTATATAATAAATGGAGAGTGTGGTTTTATGAAGAAAATGGGCATTTACAAGCTCAAAAGTATCAGAAGGATAGAATGCATGGAACCTAATTTGATATACAGTTTAGAGTTCAGAGATATGAGAGAATTAATGGCTACAATATTTACTTCTATATTATCCTTTCAGATATCAAATTTTCCAGCCAGACTTTGATAGAAATATCATTATATAGCAAGCATTTCTTGTTGGAGGACACGTGGATGGCTTGAGTTATAAGAAAGTAAGAGATCTGTAAGGGTGGTAAGTGTCTTACATCTGTGTTTGTACTTAATTCAAAATGATTCCATAGTGGTGAGTAGCCAAACAGCAGAGCCTTAGGCCTATTGTAGCAGCCATCATTAGCATGGTAGCTAATTAGCAGAGTGTTATCGCAGGAGGAACTGGGGCGACCCTCCACCAGGGTCACACTGTCTACCACACCTTGTTGGTCAAAGTAAGGATTAAATGAAAGGTGTATGTTCAGTGTCTGGCACTAATATACTATCAACAAGAGTCAGCTTCTTTTCCCTTAATCCACCCATCCATTTCTCATGCAAGTTAATAGAGCGGTCCAGACCTGAATTGTTCAGGACAGAATCCGTTGGTACTCTGATTTCAAGAACGACTTCTTGTAGCAGACCACACCAGCCTTGCCAATGAAAACTGCACGGCATGAAGGCAGTGCCTGTTACCCTAATGAAGACTGACGTGATGCCTTGGATAGCACAAGCAGTTTGCAATTGCCTACGAACCTACAGGTTAGCAGTTAAGACATATGCAGCGGTGCCAGAGAAGAAAGGCTCGGTTCTATGCTTCTGGGAAGATTGCAGCCACGAAAGCCCCAGAGAACAGTTCAACCCTACAGCATATGTGGTTGCCACGAGGAGTAAATGGCTGGACAGCTTTGGCTTGGTTTTGTGTTTTACTTTCTGGAGAAGAGTCTCTTGTCTTTTACGTTAACACGGGTAAGACAGTAAAGCCAAGGATATCGTGGGTGAACTTTCCCGGCACCTTAAGCAGCTAGGTCGTAGAATCTACACTTGAGATTGCAAAGCACAGAGAGAAGGCCTCAGGCTGGTGTCCTTGATAATCCACGAATGCTTTCGATCTAGTCAATAGACTCTACCTTCCACAGAGCAGCCAGAGGGAACTGCCTAAACCAGGAGCTAACTCATGCCCACACCTCCATTCAAAATCTTCTTCAGTGGCTTTGGTCTTCAGAGCTGCTGTAACCCCATACATAGAGCAGTGCATGGTAACAGAAGGCCCTCGCTCACTGTTTGTTGAGTAAATAAATCATTGGTTAATCAATGAAGCCACCAAATGAAAGGCACTTTATGCTGCATATCTGGGGCAGTGGAGTGACATTTCTTAGTATGGCTCTTCTACCCAAGTCCCTACATCTCACACCGAGTAATCGGGTAGAACTATTCAAATCGAGCAAGAAAGAAGCTCTGGCTCTTGCTTTGAGGCAATAAGGAAGCCAGATGAGGTCAGATCTGTCACCTCCATTGCTGTTCACCACACCTGACTTTGGCTGAAGTGCTAGCTCACTTAAATGTCCCTTCCTTTCTCGACTTCTAAGCAAGTTTTCTGAATCAAAGTCGGGAGAACAGTTCGTCCCAAGTGGGGAAGTTGCCCCTTTCTCTCTGTTGTTTTGTTTTGTTTGCATCCACAAGCAGTGCAGAGGGCCCTGAGCACTGAAAATGCTCCTTGATTTCTGCACTCAAGCCGAAGCCTCACTCTACCTCCTCCTCCACATCACTATGCACACCCGGGGCATCAGGGCATAATCTGCACATCCAACTCCATCTAAGGGCCCCTCCCAGACATGTAGAAAAGCAAGGATCAGCTGACCGGTCATTCCCCATGATATCATTTTATAAGTCAGTTACCACCACGCTTATCTGGAGGGTGACAGTAAGCATAGTAAGTTGTAGTTATGAGTTTAAATAAACATTTTTCTGTTTGACCAAGATGCCATTGGAAAAGAAACAATTTTCCTGAACTAGGTAATCGATCAATAGATATTTTACTAAAATGGCTTTCCTTCTTACTATTAGCTGTTCTGGGGTTCGGTCAAGGTGGTTCTGACTCACAGAGTTCCATTGTATAGCAGAACGAAGCTCTGCCCAGGCCTGAGCCATTCCCACCGTTGTTGTCGTTACGTTCACTGGTGCATCTGTCCTGTCAATCTATCTCTGACAGTCTTCCTCTTTAGGGCTGATCGGTAGAGCTTCTGAATTTACCTTGTCAGTGTAAGGGTCACTCAAACAGATTCTCTACTTAAGACTGAAAACTAGATTTTACATGTTCACTGAAAGGGTGTGGGGGGTGTGTGCTTGTGTGTGTGTGTGTGTGAGAGAGAGAGAGAGAGATAAAAAGAATGAGGAAGAGGAACAGCTTTAGCAAATAGTCAAGAAAACAGATTCTCATTGATTTGCATGGTCATAATTAAAATAGTCTAATGATAGTCACTGTGGGATGGAGTATTTCTTTTTCTAAAAATTAAAATTTTCTTTTTGGTGGGAAAATTTCTTTTCAAAGATCTCGCTAGGAAAAAAAAAAGGAGAAGAAAATCAAGGAGAGGAAAAAAGGCTCCTGAGTTAAAGGATCATAAGTGAAACTTAGAAAGATGAACTCACTGCCTTAGAACATTGCTTTTTAAAATTTAATGCATCTATATGACATGTTGCCCTCCCGAAAGGACACAGTCAAGTGCTTGGGTAAGCACCACAAGGACAGCAGTTCAAACCTACCCAGAGACACCACGGAAATAGACCCGGTAATCCGCTCCCCAGAGATCACAAGCTTGAAAGCTCAGAGTCAACCTGATAACAGCTCACAGCAACAACACAAGCCACCTATGAACCTACCCTAGATGTCTGTCAGTTTGTGGTAGATGGGTGGTTCTGTGTTGCTATGATGCTGGAATCTAACTACCAGTATATGGAGTACCAGCAGGGTCACCCACTGGAGACAGGTCTCAAAGGATTTTTCACATCATGACACACTAAGATGTAAGACTGGGGAATTTACTTCCAAAAACTAGCCAATGAAAGCAGACTAGTATCCCAAACAGTGCTGAAAGATGAACCCTCTAGGTTGACAAGCACTACACAATTCCTTGGCATGGATAGCAACTGTCATGGAGAGGGAGCATGAGTAAGGTCAAGTGAGAGCAGACACAATGGTGATTACTAATACCAGCAATACATGTCACCTGAAGATCTTCTTTTAAAATGCAGGTTTGGGTTGAGTAGACCTTTCATGTGACTGAGATTCTGCACTCCTCACAAGCTCTGGGTGAGGCTAATGCTGCCGGGCCACAGACTACACTATGAATAGCAACCTTTAGAACATGCAGTCCCAAAATGCTTGGTTCCACAAATTGAGAAAGAACACACACACACACACACACACACACAATTGAAATGTCTAAGATGACGTAAGGAGGCCCTGGAAGCACTGTGAGTTCAAGGATGGGCTATGGTCCTATTATGGGAATGCTTGTTTATCTGTGTGCCATCATTCAAGGCTCCTTGAACTCACAAGTGGTAACCATAGCTGTTCAGTCTACCCCAAGTCTTCCCTGCTTGAGTCCAAGACCTCAAGGATGGCATTTTCTTATGTACTTCCCACAGTTATAAGACAAGGAAACAGAGCCATGTGCAGTGACACAGCACAAAACAACGCTCGGGGCTCGAAATCGCTGACATAAACACAGAGAAGCTGACCTAAACAGACACCCATTGGGAGAATGGAAGCACTGCCGATGGGATTTGTCTGCTCCACTTTGGGCCCCAGGAACAAGCCATTGTGTTGATGAGGCCTGTAAGACCATCTGGGGTATAGCTCCCTCACACGGAGTCCTGGAGCCTGCTGTTGCCCTGCTCCCTCAGGCTCTGTGTTTGCTTTGTCTTCCCCAGGCACCAAATGCCAAGTGCCATGCTGGGCCATTGTGAACATACATGTCACTCCCCAGGGCATGACTGGTTATGTTTTAACAACACTGAACTATAGAAAGGAGATGATTGTGCAAAAGAGTTGGAATGAAAATATGAAAAAGTTCTTTGACTTGTGGAAATTTAGTACTTGAATAAACTTCTTTTAACGTGGAGCCTTCCCTACAGAGTTTTGCTAACGGCCCGTGGTGCTGCAACAAGAGACAAAGCCTAGTCAGAGTCCTTTTCCTAACTGCAGACTGGGCAGAAATGTGATGTGCAGCAGATGTGAGGAGGTTCAGAGAGAGTAAACCGTGCCACTTAGGGCAGTGGGCTTAGTTTGAGTTTGAGATGGCAAAAGGAGAAAGCTCCTAAATCTTTGGGTTTGGCGGTCTTGGGGATGGACTAACTAGTTTGAATAATGAAACGAAGTATTTGCAACTGACAATCTCATAGAGCTAGACAAATAATTTTGGTTGTGGCATGATATCAAATTGAATAAAACACCAAAAGCCCACTGCGATAAATCTGCTATGGAACTAAACAGCCTCATATTTCTCCCAAGGAGTAATTGGTAGGTTTGAACCACTGGCCTTGGGGTGAAGAGTCTAACATTTACCTAGTAGTGCCATCTGGGCTCCATCAAACTGAAAAATTGTTTGGAAAAAAATGACTTACTCTTCATTAAACAATTTTGGAGGTCAGTAGGGGCATATGCTCTGTGAACAGAGTTGCTGTTACTGTTAGATGCTGTCGAATTGATTTCGATTTATATGACTCCTTGTGACAGATTAGAACTGCTCCCTTCGAGTTCTCTAAACTGTATTCATAATGAGAGCAGATTGGTAGGTCTTTCTCTCACAGTTTCTGGATGGGTTTGAAATATCAAACTTTTGGTTAACAACCAAAGGGTTAACCATTACACCACTAAGGCTCATTGGGAACAGGAGAGGCACACAGCAATGGATTTGAAGTAGAGCCCTACAGATATGAAGAGTTAAATTGTGGGGCCGGGGGTGGGGAGCACTAAGATTTTATGGAATCTAACTAGAGTCCTTGGGTGATATAAATGGTTAACACACTGGGCTAACAAAAATATTGGAAATTTGAGTTCCCTCAGTAGGATGGTTAGGAGGAAGTCCTTGCAATCCACTGTGGAAAATCAGCCACTGAAAACCTTATGGAGTGCCACTCTCCTATGACACACATATACCAGAATCAACTCAACAAAGTGTGTTTTCTTCAGGGGGAACATTGGAATGTAACTATGAAAGAAAATATAAATACAGACAAGGGCCAAGTACTTAATTTTAGGGAACCTTTACATTTAGGGACAAATGGAGAGAAAAGAATTATGAAATATCTAGAACAAGAATGTTGATACAAAACAGAAGAACCAACAGAATGTATAAGCACAGAAGTCAAACAAGAGGCCAGTGGTGTTAAGAAGTCAAGAAAAAAATTTTAAATGGGAACACCAATAAAAGATCACTAGAATTCACAACTAACAGTTAACAGTGCACTTTCAATATGTAGCTTAATCATCTTCAATGAAAAATGAGGTATTAGCCAATGCACAGAGAGGGTCATAGGGCTGGTCCCACTATGAGACAAGATGTGCCTCACTTACCCATAGCACTATGGAGGACAACACTGGAGACACAGTGCAGAAATTGTGCCTGATCTGACCCCACCACACCCAGACAAAACACTAAGGGTGTGTGTGTTAGTCTGGGTACACACACACACAAACAAATCTACAGAAACTCATGTATAAGAGAGAGGTTTATATAAAGGTTAAGTGCACATCAAGAAAACATCCCAGCCCAGTGCTGCCCATGCCCACAAGTCCAACATTAACCCATATGTCCAACACCAATCCACAAAATCCTCCTCCATCTCACACAACACACACTATGACGCTGACTGCAGGAGGAAAGCTCAATCAGTGAACGTGTAAGCATCTCAGTGCTGACAGGGGTCTCCACACGGCTGCTTCAGCACCCAGGACTGCATCAGAGTAGGTCCATGTGGCTACTCCTAGGGGATGTCTTGCAGGAAGTAAGCCTTTCCAGTTGAAGCAGGGAACTGGCTAAGGCAGCTACACTCTGGTCCGACCATCACAGAGCAAGAGACCCTGGAACTGGAAAGGCAGGGATCACTGAGCCATTTATCCCACCGCCCTTCAATTAACCCCACATGTGTTAATCGGCCAGGTTGGCACAATAAACTCTCAATCCACCCCTTGCCAACTTGGTGTACATAATTCTTTAGCCTCACGATTGCAATTAAGTAACACCTACACCTTAATCCTATAATCCTGTGAATATGTTCCCCCACATATGAAAATGGACAGTATATAAATTGGATACCCAAAATTGGGGGAATAAAGGAATGAAGTGGTTGGCTTACACATGAAAGCTGAACATGATAGTGGGACAAGAGAAAAGGACAAGGAAATAGAGGAAAGAATTAGGAAGCAAAGGGCATTTATAGAGGTCTAACTACAGGCATGTACTTATGTAAAGATTTATGTATGATGATGGGGAAATAGATCTATGTACATTTATTTATAGGCTTAGTATTAAGGTAGTAGATACACATTGGGCTTCTACTCAAGTACTCCTTCAGTGCAAGAACACTTTGTTCTATTAACCTGGAATTCCACAATGTTCACCTTCCAAACCTAATCGCTGAAGACAAAGTGTGTACATAGCAAATGTGGTGAAGAAAGCTGATGGTGCCCAGCTATCAAAAGATATAGCATCTGGGGTCTTAAAGACTTGAAGATAAACAAGCGGCTATCTAGCTGAGAAGCAACCAAACCTACATGGAAGAAGCACACCAGCCTGTGTGATCACAAGGTGTTGATAGGATCAGATATCAGCCATCAAAGACCCAGAACAAAAAAATCATATCATTGTGCATGAGTGGGAATGAGAAGTGGAGATCCAAAACCTATCTGTAGGCAACTGGGCATCCCCTTTACAGAAGGGTTGCAGGGAGGAGACAAGCCAGTCAGGGTGCAGGATAGCACCGATGAAGCATACAACTTTCCTCCAGTTCTTTAATGCTTCCTCCCCCCACCTCCCCCTGCCAACATGACTCCAGTTCTACCTTACAAATCTGGCTAGACTAGAGCATGTGCACGGGCACAGATAAGAGCTGGAAACACAGGGAATCCAGGACAGATAAACCCCTCAGGACCAATAATGAGAGTAGCGATATCAGGAGGGGAAGGGGAAGGTGTGGAGAGATAGGGAGTAACCAATCACACTGATCTAACTATAACGCCGTCCCAGGGGAATGGACAACAGAAAAGTGGGTGAGGGAGACTGACTTACATTGGTCAGTGTAAGACATGAAAAAATAATAATAATTAATACATTTTCAAGGATTCATGAGGGAGGAAGGGTTGGGGAGGGAGAGTGGGGAAAAAATGAGAAGCTGATACCAAGGGCTCAAGCAGAAAGAAAATGTTTTGAAAATGATGGTGGCAATAAATGTACAAATGTGCTTGACACAATGGATGGATGGATGGATGGATGGATGGATGGATGGATGGATGGATGGATGGATGGGATGGAGGGATGGATGGATTGTGATAAGAGTTGTAGAGCCCCAATAAAATGATTTTTTTAAAAGAAAAGAAAAATGAAGTATTACTGATGTTAATTGTCAGGAAACCCTGTGAGTTACAAAGCAGAATGCTTCATAGAGTTCCCCTGGGTGTGGTCTTTAAGAAAGCTGATGTCGATGGTTTGACTTGGCCTCTTGAAATCGTTGGACTTTGACCAATTATTTTTGGTACAGTGATTTTACGTATTCCATCCAGCTCTGTGTTTGTATGGTTTAAGCTTCCTGAATCACTCAACACACAACCGCAATGGATGTCGCCATTTTTGAAAGGATGAGTGGGCTGGAAGTTGTGGAGTTTTTCTAAAGCAATGGAAAGTCAACCAAAGGAGAACATAAAAAATGCTTGAGAACACATAGATACATTTGAATTAAATATAACCCACTACTAAAATAATCTTAGAATTGTGATAAGAGTTGTGTGAGCCCCCAATAAAATGATTTTTAAAATTACCTTTCCATGTCGTTGATTTCTTTGTGTTATTAGCTTCATCACTTAGAACATTATGTTTATAGGACATACTACTCCAATAAGTAGATCATATTTGTTTGGCTGTGCATGTCTCTGTCCAGCCAGAGTTAGAGCATTAAGTGTGAAATATTAACAGGAAAGAAGCCTGGTGAAAATTCTGGGTCAGCCAAAACCATCTCTTTACCTCCTTGTAACGTAACACTACACCTATCACTTACAGTTTTAACCCATCAGTTTCCTACTTTCTGTTGTTCAGAGACAAAAACAAAACAAAAATACATATAAATATTCCACTCTCCTCCTGGAATTATGTAAACAACCAAGATAGAGTTTTTTAAAAAGGTTTTGTTGAGACCTATTCTTCTGTCTGAAACTAGAGCAAATCAATTTAGATAGAACTCTTAACAGAGATCTGAGTTCACGCACCATGTGATCTATTCAGTAATCATCCCACTTACCAGTGATATCTAAAGTGAATAGCCAAAGAAAGGTATCATGATTTTTAAATGCGAAATGTATTCAATTATGGTGCTATACAAATAATTCCAAAAGTGATTCTATTGAATATTATATGTCACAGTTATGCCATTTGACCTCTCCCTGCTAGCCAATCCTACATTGTTCAATTAGTTTTTCTTCACAAAAACAACACAGAAAAATATTTCTCATGCTTATCCTATCTTGACTTGAAATTGCGTTCATGCCCCGCAATCACCAAAATGAAAGGACTAACACTAACAATGTTTGCCTCTCAACCACCCACACCCTTTAGTCCAGAATCACTTGAGATTGTGTTTGCATCTGTGCAATTTCTAAGCTGGGTAAGCGTGCAATCTAAAATTAGACATTTACTCTGTGTGAAACTAGTGGCCTGTATAGAAACTGAACCTACAAATTTGGACTTATTAGCATCATATCCAACCTGTCTTAGCTGACTCCCAGGGGACATCAATACCCTGCAGGATTTTTACTTATAATTCAGAACGGGAATGAGAATGGGGAAATTTCTAACAAGTTTTCAAAGACAAAGCAAAGATTCAGGGTCAGGAATTACAAAACAGGTACATGCCAACTATATGCAGAGGCAAGCAGAGTCCAGGTTAATGAAGGGCTGAGGTGTAGAAGCCAGATGAGTTGTCCAAAATGACCCATCCTGACTGTTACTCGGAGAAAAGCAATGAAGCAAGGGCCCAAGGAAGAAGGCAAGGCAATTAGGAGTCAGAGATGCTCACATAATGCCCATGCAACAGGAGAACTGGCTGTTAGAATCAAGTTCCACCTAAGTCGGAGAGACTGTGTTGCAAAACAAACCACTCCAGAAATAAGTGGATTCAAAACATTGTCACCCCTTATTTGCCATGGGTGTACATATCCAAGAGGAGCTCTAAAGGAATCGTGGGTTCCTAGTAGGGCTGTGAAAGACAAGACTTTCTGCTCCCCTAAAGATTTAGTGTCAGGAAACCCACAAGGCCTAGTTTTACTCTGCCCTAGAACGTCACTTTCAGAATTGACTTGATGGCAGGGAGTACACAGGCCCAAAGATCCATTGTAAGACAGTGGTTTAAGCATTCCTTGCTAACTAACTACAAGGTTGGCAGTTCAAACCCACCAACCACTCTATGAAAGAAAGATGAGACTGTTTGTTCCTATAAATATATATTATCAGAAACCCACAAGGGAAGTTCTACTCTATCTTATGGAGTTGCTATACGTTTAAATCAACTCAAGGGCAATGGATTTATATACAGATCCAGTGGGCAGCTATTTCCAATTATTTAAACCAAGTTCGGCTGATCTTAGCTGAGCTCCCTCATGAGTCTGTGATCAGTTGTTGGGTTGGCTGATCTAAAACGGCTTTGGTTCAAACCCTTAGGTCTTCCCAAGTGTACTCTCTCATCCCTCCCATAGGTTAACATATGTATGGCCTCATGCTGAGTGAGGTCCAGGAAAAGAGACAGAAGCATTCAGAATTTTTATGGTTTTGTTTTTTCAAAACCTTCCATTACATTTAGCTTTTATTACACCACTTGTCTGCCAGTTTGTTGGACTGTGGTGGCTTGTGTGTTGCTGTGATGCTGGAAGCTGTCGGTGGGATTGCAAATACCACCTTGGTCCCCCAAAGTGAACAGATATCAGAGGAGCTTCAAGACGAAGACACGAAGAAGGACTAGGCTGTCCATTTCAGAGAAATTAGGCAACGAAAGAGCTCTGGCTAACATCAAAACATTGTAGTTACTGAAAACCTAGTTAATAGAAGCAGAACATTGTCAGGGTTAGTGCCAGAAGGTGGACGCGTCACATCAGAAGATACTCAAAGTATGACTGAGGATGCTCTGCCTTCTCAAAGTGTAGTTGGCCATAATGATGTGGATGAGGTAAAATCTTAGGAGATAAAACATTCAGGATCTTCATTTGCTGATGAGACATGACCCAAAATGAGAAGAAATGGCTGCAAACATCAATTATTATTTGGAACTTGGAATGCATGAAGTATCATGGGGAAATTGGAAGTAATTAAAAATGAAATGGAACAAAAAAGAATACACAGAGGCACTGAACCAAAAAGAACTAGTCAATATTCCACAATTTCAGTGGGTAGCATATGCTCAAGAACCAATGGTTCTGAAGACAGACGTTGAAGATGCAATGAACACATTAGCCCAAAACCAGGCTCCAGTCATGGATGGAATACCAACTGGAATGTTTCAACAAGTTGATGAGGCAATGGAAGCGCTTCCTCATATGCCAAGGAATTCGTAAGACAGCTGCTTGGTCAACTGATTGGGAGACATCGATATTTGTACCCATTCCAAAGAAAGGTGACACAACAGAATGAGTGAATTATAGAACAATATTATTAATATCACATGCAAGTTAAATTTCCTGAAGATCAGCCAACGACATTGCAGAAATACATTGATAGGCAGCTATCTGAGATTCAGGTCAGATTCAGAAGAGGACATGGAACAAGTGATATTTTTGCTGATGTCAGATGGATATTGGCCAAAAGCAGAGAATACCAGTGTGATAGGTAGGTTTATTGGGCCAACATGGCCAATAGGAACATGTGGGATTAATCAGGTCACAGTTTGTTTGGAGGGCAAAAAGATAAATGGCTCTGCAAGGCCAGCATGCCTGTCTCTTGCTCTGGTGATCAGGGCACGCTGGAGTGTGCATGCTGTAGTATGCATGCTGCTGCTGTAGCTAGTTCTTTGCATCAACCTGTGAACTACACTACCTGTGGGCCAGACCAATCTGAGGATCGTGTTGCTAGAGCTTGAGACTCCTCCAAGACCTGCTTCACTACCTGCTGGTGCATACATTGCTTGAGCTTGAGGCTGGTGGATCCTATCACCTTGCATTGCTGGCCTTTGATATCCCATGCGGGCAAGCTTCGCTAAGCTCCTGAGCTACTGACTGTTGGTGACTCACCCTGCCGTTTGCTGCCTGTGGGCAGACTCTGCGTGCCTTGCCCCAGAGAGGACTCTGCTGTTTGCGTCCTTGACCTTGGGCCCAGCAGCCCACATGAGTTGAAGGACTTCCAGTATATTAACTGTTCCATGGAAGTAAGTTGAACTGAACTGTCTGTACTGCGGTGTGGACTAATTAGCTGTTACATTCCTTATATTTATAAAATCAGAAGTGTCCTGCTTTTGTTTCTATCGAGAACTCTGCCTAACACAACCAGAAAGATGTTTACTTGTGTCTTATTGACTATGCAAGGGCATTCGACTGTGTGAATCAAAACAAACTATGGATAAACTTGAGAAGAACAGGAATTCCAGGAGAATTTACTGGGCTTGTGAGGCACTTATACATGGATCAAGAGACAGATGTGAAAACAGAACAAGAGAATATTGCACTGGTGTTTTAATCAGCAAAGTGGTGCTTCAAAATTGAATCCTCTTACAATATTTATTCAATCTGTATACTGACAAATAATCAGAGAAACTGGATTATATGGGGGCGGGAGGTGAAATCAGGATTGGAGGAAAGCAGATAACAAAACCATGCTTGCTGCAAGCCAGGAGGACTTGAAGCACTTGCTGATCAATATCAAGGATTGCAGTCTTCAGTATGGGTTACATCTTAATGTAAAGGAAACAGAACTGATTACAAGGATCTACATGTGACCTCCTCCCTGGGGGACAGACAACAGAAAAGTGGGTGAAGGACAGGGCAAGATATGACAAAGTAATAATTTATAAATTATGAAGGGTTCATGAGGGAGAGGGTAGCAGGGAGGGAGGAGGGGGGGATGAGGAACTGATGCTAGGGCCTTAGGTGGAGAGCAGATGTTTTGAGAATGATGAGGGCAATGAACGTACAAATGTGCTTTACACAATTGATGTATGTATGGATTGTGATAAGAGTTGTATGAGCCCTAATAAAACGATTAATAAAAACAAAATATTCACAATGGACCAATTGGTACCATCATGATAAATGGGGAAAAAAGGTTGAAATTGTCAAGGATTTTGTCTTGTTTGGATCCACAATCAATGCCCATGGAAGCAGCAATCAAGAGACCGAAGGGTGCATTGCATTGTGTAATCTGCTGCATAAGACCCCTTTAAAGTGTTGAAAAGCAAGGAGGCTAATTTGAAGACTAAGGTGTACTGGACCCAAGCCAAGCCATGAGCTGTTGTATCACCTCTATTCATGTGAGAGTTGGACATTGAATAAGGAAACTGAAGAAAAGCCAGTACCGTTTGACTATGATGTTGGTGAAAATATTTAGAACCTATTCAAAGAATATTGAAAGTGGCACTGAATGCTGAAAGTACAAGCCAATCAAACATGGAAGAAGTACAGCCAGAATGCTCCTCAGAGGGAAGTATGGCAAGACGTCATCTCATGTACCTTGGGCATGGTATCCAGAGAGACCAATCCCTGGAGGACCTCATGCTTGCTAAAGGGGAGAGGCAGTAAGAAAAAAGAATCCATCTTTGAGGAGCTGGATGCACACAGTGACTGCAACGGAGGACTCAAACATAGGACCAATGGTGAGGATGCTGTAGGACCGGGTGTGTCATTCTGTTGTGCATATAGCGTCGATATAAGTCAAACCTGACTTGGTGGCATCCTAACAAGAGCAATAACAGTTGACCACTGTCCTGTGGGCCACAGGAGCCCTGGTTGGGTAAAGATTGCCCATTAAACTGCAAGATCCGCAGTGAGATGACTGTCCATTTTGAAGGAGAAACAGGGGGCTTTGCACTCCCATAAAGTGTTACAGTCTCAGAAACTCACAGGGGCAGGTCTACACTTTCAATATTCTTTGAATAGGTTCTAAATATTTTCACCAACATCACCGTCGAACGGTGCTGGCTTTTCTTCAGTTTCCTTATTCAATGTCCAACTCTCACATGAATAGAGGTGATACAACAGCTCATGGCTTGGCTTGGGTCCGGTCCACCTTAGTCTTCCAGTACACCCTAGGATCTCTATGAGTTGGCGTCGACTTGAGAGCAGGGAGTCTGTCTTCTGTTTTTCTTATGGCCCAAGTCAAAGTGAGTCAGCGTAAGAAAGCACTGCCAAGGAAGGCTAGTGTGCACTGAACCACTAATGTAGACACTAGACCTCTGCTGGGAGCCAATGTCACGACATCCAGTCGTTCAAAATGATGAGGATAGGTGAGCGCTTGCACCTTCTGATCAGGGATAGCCTGGGCCTGATGCAAAGAAAGATAATTGTGCTAGCTGTAAGCACTTTCTCATAAGTAATTAAAGGACTAAAGACCATTAAAATCCAGGCTGTATTTTTCTACCTACTCGGGTTTAAGGAGGCAAGCTGGAAGAGTTAAGCTAGAAACACAGGCAATCTGGCTGACAATTTGAGTCGTTAAACACTGGAATGGATTACTGAAAGAAACTGTAATTTTCTTTCTTTCTCTTTTTTTTAAGTACTTGAAACCAGACCAGCTACCTAGCTACTGGTACATTTTCTTGGACAGATGCAGAAAGATGAACTAATTAACCTTCCAGAGTCCTTCTAGGCCTATTATTGTCACAGTGAATCTTTTCACACAGCAGAAGAAAAAGTCGACCCGCCTGCCTTTTATCCCCACACTTAACACACGCTTATTACACACCCACTTTGTGATGGGTACTTTGCTAGGGGCTGGATGCAATCCCAGCCTTTAAGGAGATCATAGGCTTTGACCAAAAGTTTGAGTGAAAATGTTCTGTCTAGTGCTCAGAGGTTATAGAAGACGCTATGTCCAACAATGATGTCCTTAAAGCACAGAGGGTCCTATCCAGAGAAACATCCTTTGCACATAGTCGGTGCCTGTCTTTTATGATGACCAAGGAACCAGGTGGTGCTTTTGTTCAACTAAGCTCATTCATTGATGCGTTTTAGATAGACAAAGGTGCTTAGGGCAGAGTTACAGGTCACACCTTGGGGAAAGCAGAATTCTCTGCACAATCAACTGAGAAGGATCTAGGTTATTGGATTCAGCTTCCAGAGCTGGAGACAACACTGACATGGACATTGCCAATGAGGATATCACCCAATAAGCACCAAGCCATAAATGTGGTTTTATTGTGTGCCCCACAAAGCTAGAGACATACGTGAAGTGACCAGTCTTATGAAGTTCCTTCCACCAGCACCAGCAAACAGTGGGAGTTACAAAGATGTAGCTTAAAAGAAGCCTGAGAATAATCCTTCAAGTGGAAAGTATCATCCAAGAAAGGAATACACAAGTAGGGGATGGATGAAAGGACAGGGAAAGGGGAGAAATATGAATAAATACAATGTGGACCATTTCTCTCAAATATTTCTAAAGTACATGATATAATTCAAACAAAAAATATAACGCTATCCAATATTTATCGCACTGATATTCAAAAGTTAAGGGAGTGAAAAACAAACGGGGGCAGGCCCCCACACTTCATCTGAAATGGCAAAGCAATGAGAGCAGGAGAGTGTGATAAATCGTGTAGATATACCCTAAGCCCCAGGGCAACCATTTACAAAATTATAAAAAGCGATCTACAAAAAAATATTGAACTAAATCAAGATGAACTTGAAAAATACTGAAGTTCAAATCATCCACAGAGAGGCAAGAAAAGAAAACTGACAGGGTAGGAAACAGAAGAAAAGAACACAAAACCAATAATGAAATGCCAGGTTTAACCTCTAGTCCATCAATAATTCACTTAGGGGTAAATGGCCTAAATGTACTAATTAAAAGGCAAACATTGGCAGATGTCCTTTTTAATGACCTAATTATATGCTGCCAATAAGAAATTCCCTTCAAATTCAATAATAGAAGTTGGCTGGAAGTAAAAGATGTAAAAGATAATATATCATACATTTTTAGTAAAAATGGCTAGACTGGCTATATTTATGCCCCCCCCCCCACAAATGACTTCAGAACGTAGAAAGTTACTAAAGGCAAACAGGGACATTACCTACTAATAAAGGAAAAATACCCAGGAAGGAATAAGAATCCTAAATGTTTAAACACTGAGCTAGAGAACCTCAAACTACATGCAATAGAACTTAGTAGAGCTCAAAGAGAAAGAGTACAATTCACAGTGTTGGTTGGCGGTTTCGATGCCTTCCCTCCGTCTCAGTAACTGGCAGAATTGCTCGAAAGCAAATCAAGAACTGCTGTTGTTAAATGATGTCCAGTCTGTTCTGACTCATAGCAACCCTATGTACAAGAGAATAAAACGCTGCCCAGTCCTGCAGCGCACTCACAGCTGTTGTCTCAGCCCCTTGCTGCAGCCACTTTGTCAATCCATGTCCTGGAGGGGCTTCCACTTTTTTTTTTCCGCTGCCACTCTACTTTACAAAGCATAATGCCCTTTCTTTTCCAGGGACTTGTCCCCTCTGATAACATGTCCCACACAGTATGTGACTTCTAAGGAACAGTCTAGCTATACTTCTTCCAAGACAGCTGTGTTCGTACTTCTGGCCGTCCACAGTACTTTCACTTCCTTTGCCAACACCATCATTCAAATGCATCCCTTCTTCTTCAGTCTTGCTTACTCACTGGCCAGCTTTCACGTGCATGTGATAGTATTGAAATGATCATAACTCGAATCAGACACAGGTCATTTCTCCAAGTGACAGACTTGTTCTTCGACGTTTTAAAGAGGTCTTGTGTAGCAAGTTTGCCCAATGTAACATGTTATTTGACTTCTTGACTACGGCTTCCATGAGCATTGATTCATTTCCAAGCAAAATGAAATTAGTGATGACATCCATCTTTTCTTGGTTTATTATGATGTTGCCTATTGGTCTTGTAGTGAGGATGTTTATTTTCTTTACGTTGAGTTGCAGTCCATACGGAAGGATGTTTATTTTCTTTACGTTGAGTTGCAGTCCATACGGAAGGATGTTTAT
>NW_022107431.1:12556403-12564583 GCF_000313985.2 Echinops telfairi
TTGAGTTGCAGTCCATACGGAAGGATGTTTATTTTCTTTACGTTGAGTTGCAGTCCATACGGAAGGCTGTATGTAGTCTTGGATGTTCAGCAGCAAGTACTTCAAGCGCTCTTTGCTTTCACCACGCCAGGTGGGTCATTTGCATATCACAGGCTGTTAACAAGACCTCCTCAGGGTCTGATGCCCTGTTCTTTCTCATCGTCCAGCTTCTCTGCTTATCTGCTTGCCGTTCAGATTGAACAAGTGGTGAAATGATGCAACCTTGATGACCACCATTCCTGATTTTCAACTACACAGTATTGACTTGTTCTGGCCAAAAAAACTGCCTCTTAGTCTATGTACTGCTTCCTCGTGAGCACAATGAATTTTTTCAGAACTCCCATTCTTCTAAGGTTATCTATAGCTTGTCACTCTCCACACGGTCTAATGCCTTTCCACAGTCAATACAACACGAGTGTACACCTCTCCGGCATTCCCTGCTATGCGCTAAGATCCATGCACTGTCAGCGATGATAGCCCTCCTTCTACTTCCCCTTCTGAATCTGCCTTGAATTTCTGGCATCTCTCTTGCTGTGATTTCTGCAACTGCTTTGAGTGCAGTGCAGCAAAGCTTTACTTGCACGTGGTATCTATGATCATATTCACAATGTCTGTAATTTGTTGTGCCCCTTGGTTGGGAACAGGTGCAAATATGGATCTGCTCCAGTCTATGGCTCGGGGAGCTTTCCTCCAATTTCTTGTTGCACACATGTGGGAGTGTTTCCAAAGCTTCATCAGCTTCTTGAAGTATTTTAATTGATTCTCATAACATAGAGCCTTATTTTTAAATAATGCTTTCAGTGTAGCTTGGACTGCTTTCTTCAGTACCATTGGTTCTGATCATATGTTACCTCTTGAAATGGTTGGACGTTGGTCAGTTATTTTTGGTACAGTGACACTGTGTACTCTTTCCATATTCCTTTGATGCTCCCTGCATTCCTTGGTATTTTATCCGTGGAATCCCTCGGTATTGCAACACCAAGCTTGAACTTTTTCTTCAATTCTTTCAACTTTAGATATTCTGAATATGTCTTCCTTTTTCGATTTTAACTCCGGTTTTTCACACATTTCGATTTAATAGCCTACTTGGTCTTCTGTAGCTTCCCTTTGAAATTTGTGTACAGTTCTTTTGTTTCATCTTTTTTCCTCCGTTTACTTTGACTTGTTTATATTCAGGAGTAAGATGCGTGTTTCTTCTGACATCCACTTCGATCATATCTTTCTTTCCCGTCTTTTTAATGACCCTTTTCTTTCTGCACGTATGATAGTTTAGATGTCATCACACACAGATCACCAGGTCCTCTATCATTCTTGTTCCATGCATCAGACATGTTCTTGGGATATTCTTGAAATTCTGGTGGAATATACTTAAAGCTATATTTTGGCTTATGGATTTATTTTAATTTCCTTAAACTTCAACCTGAACTGGCACTTGAGCAACTTGATTGTTTTTTCCACAATTAGCCCCAGCCATGTTTTGGCTTATGATATTGAGATTATCCATAGTCTCTTCCCAGGTGTGGGAAGCAGAAAATGGGAAGAGAAGGTATACAGACGAATCCTTATTCTCATAGATTAAGAAGCCTGGCAGACTAGGTTTCTGGGGTGAAGTTAGGCCTTCATCCTTATGAGTTGGAGGTGAGTCCCATTACATTCTCATAATATTGTTCCCCACTATATCAGCCCATAATAGTGTTACCTTAAAGCCACCTCTTTTTTTCCAGCTTCAGAACTTATTAATGTTTTTACCATTCTTTTTCTTTTCATTTTATTGGGGGCTCGTACAACTCTTATCACAACCCATACATACATACATTGTGTCAAGCACATTTGTACATTTGTTGCCCTCATCATTTTCAAAACATTTTCTTACTACTTGAGCCCTTAGTATCAACTTCTCATTTATCCCCTCCCTCCCTCATGAACCCTTGATAATTAATAAATTATTATTATTTTTGCATGTCTTACACTATCTGATGTCTCCCTTTACCACCTTATCTGTTGTCCATCCCCCTGGGAGGGGGTTATAGATAGGTCATTGTGGACATCCCTTACAGAAGGGTCCCAGGGAGAAGACAGGCCAGTCAGGATTCAGTATAGCACTGATGAAACATGCACCTTTCCTCTCGTTCTTGAATGCTCCTCACCCCCACTGTCAGGACCCTAATTCTACCTTACAAATCTGGCTAGACCAGAGCACATACATGGATACAGATAAGAGTTGAAAATACAGGACAGATAAACTCCTTGGGATCAATATTGAGGGTAGCTATACCAGCAAGGTAAGAGGAAGGTGGGAGGAGAAAGGGGGAACCGATCATAATAAAGTCACCTCTTATAAGCACATGGCTGATTGCTATGTAGCCTGCAGCTTTAACTATAGGAGCAGACAAGTGCTATTGCTCTCTAGGCTCTGAAGACATTCACTCCCCCTTACCTGCCCTGGGTCCTGGTGTTATTACTCCTCCAATGTACTCAGGGACCTTTAGGGTTAGGGCATAGCCCACTTTGTTAGGTGTGTGGTTACCTGTAATTAGGTGGGCTTGTATGCCTCTAGAGCAGTGGTTCTTGACCTTCCTAATGCCATGACCCTTTATTCCTCATGTGGTGGTGACCCCCCAACAAAAAAATTATTTTCATTGCTACTTTATAACTGTCATTTGGTACTATTTTAATGAGGCAACCCCTGTGAAAGGGTTGTTCGACCCTCAAAGGGGTCATGACCCACAGGTTGAGAACTGCTGCCCTGGAGCGTATATCAGCCTTGATTGGAAATATATTCTCTCTCTCTGCAAGGGGCTGGCTCCCGAAGTCATGATGGTCCTGGAGGTGAGCACTTGCATGCTTTATCTTGTCTGATGGCTCTGATTTTACCCCTCAATTACATAACCACCGCTTGGACCCATTCGATTGTGGGAACTGGTACCCCATACCCAGGGGTATACTCAACTTGATCCTGGTGTATTCCATATGGTGACACCCAAGCGGATACTCTCTATTTATGTTGTTGAAAAGAAGGCGTATGCAATGAAGAAGTCACTGGTTTTGGAAAATTCTATCATGCAATCTCGAGTTCATCAAGGCCATATTTTCCAACAATTCCATCAACAGCTGTACCTAATTGATCTAAATTATCCAACAATATATCAGAAACATAGTTTTTGAAGTGCTCCTTGGGACAGTCACCAAAATAAACCACATCCCAGCCATAAAACAAACTTTAGCAAACTGAAAAAATCAAAACCATGTGGAGTATGTTCTCAGACCCTAATGGAACCAAACTAGAAATCAACAAGTAACACAAAAACCAACAGGAAAAAATATCTGTATGTAGTTGGAAATTGAATAGCACATTTATAAATTACCCATGAGTTAAAGAGTGAGGAATTCTCCAAGGAAATTAAAAGGTAAACAGAGTCTTCCAGGGAAGATGTCAATGTGAGCAGGTTTAAAATTCTGACCCTCCATATTAGCTCCAAGAAAAGCAACTAGAAATTGTGATCTCAATGCTGTAAAAACTCTAAAAGATCCCAGAGGATTATAGCAATGAAAGAAAAGTAACTTTCAGAAAGGCAGCTATGCTTACCATTATACCACCAGTGCTAAAAGCAACTTTTAAACTATAGGAATTCTTTCCCACTGTCTGTCTCTCCCCCAAGCAGCATGTTAGCCACAGCGAATGCAAAATCTTCTCAGAGAAGGGCCTGCTCTCTGGGCCTGAAGAAGACAAAGCAAGCTTTGCTAGAAGATTGTTCCACGTGTTCTGATGTCTCCCATAACTTCCTGAAAGACGGAGGCCCGAGTCAGAGCTCACACAGGGCAGAGGAGGGAGCAGCGGGCCAACACTGAAGGCTGTGGTCACGGAAGACTCTCTACTAGACATCCGTGCATATGAAAGTCTCCTGTATTAAGTTGAGAAGGCCACACTCATTCATGAAGCGAACACTTAGTAATTATTCAATGGCCCACTTTCAAAAAATACTTTACAAGGCAGACAAAAAAATTGAAAATTGTGACCGACTCAAAAATCAAACTAGCAAGGGAAAAGTTACCCCTAGGAGAATTGAGATAATGAGCAGAAGAATGACAGATTTTAAAGAACAGTTTTAAACCTGCGCAAGTAATCAAAGGAAAATGCAAAGAGCCAAAGGAAATTTAGAGAATTATACATGAACAAAATAAAAAATCCGCACTAGAGACTTTGTTTCTTCAATAAAATAACTTTGTTTGATACACTTTAATAAAAAGACAGACACAATTAAAAATAATCAAACACAGTTACTAAACCTGGAAAATACAACACTTGCAATGAAAAATGAAATGGGGAATTCAATAATAGGTTAGAGCTGACAGAAGAGTCAATAATGTGGAAGATAAGGTGACTGAAATTATTGACTGGGAAGAGCAAACTTAGAAATATTTTTTAAGACACTGACAAAATCTAGTGAAATTGTGGAGCATCATGTGCAAGCCAATGCAAGCTCCATGGGAATGCGGCATGAGAAAAGAGAGAGAAAAGGACAAGAAGGAAATTAAAGAAAATTCCTAATTCAATGAAATACGTGTGCCTACAAATCCAAGAAGTTCAATAATCAAGGTACAAGAAAAGCCAGAGATATAAAATCAGAAATATGATAAATTAATTCTTGGAAAACAAAGATTAAGGAAAATCCTGGAAGGAAAAAAAAAGAAGAAGGGGGGAAAACCCTGAAGGCATCGGGGAGAAGCAAATTGCCACACGCAGGATCCAAACCTCACACCATATGTACAACATCACTCAAAATGGATAAGCAACCTAAATGTAAGAACTGAAATCAGAAAACTCTTAGAATAAAATGCAAGGGCACTGTCCTGGGAGAGATCCTGTGAAGAGGGTGGAATGACTAGCTACCATGTGGGAGAAAACATATTCTAACCACATATTTCACAAAGTGCGAGTATCTACAACCTATACAGAACTCCCAAAGCTCAATAATATAAAAAAATAAATGATTCAACTAGAAAAGGGGCAAAGGACAAACATTTAATTAAAGATAATGTACAAGTGGCAAGTAAGCTCATGAAAACAAATGTCTAAGATCATTAACCTTTAAAGAAATGCAATATAAAACCATCATGCGATATCATTATACATTTAACAGAATGACTAACATTAAAAAAAAACACTGATTACATCACATCCTGGCAAGCATTTACAGAAGCTGAAGTGCTTGCTCATACCCTGCTGGTAAAACGTAAAATTATACAGCTCCTCTAGAAAAGTTTGGTAGTTTCTTTTAAGAACCAAGTATGCATATATTATATAACCCAGTCATTGCATTCCTGAGCACTTATCCAAGATAAATGAACATTTAGGTTCACACAACAACCTGGTACAGGAATATTCACACCTGCTCTATTCATAAAGTCCCAAATTGGAAACAATCTGAGTATCACTCGGTGAGTGAATAGTGCAACAAAGTGATTCATCTACAGCATGGGATTCTACTCAACAATAAAACAGAACAAACTTCATAAATCTAACCATTTAGATGACTCTCTATGAAAATAGCCTGAGTGGGAGAAAAAGGTGGGGGGGGACCAATCAATGCCCAAAGGAAATAGAGCAGAGATTAGTGGTTGTCAAGGATCAGGAATAGGAGAGTAAGGTTAGAAAACGATGTGGCTACTAAAGGGCATCCTGTGGGATCTCTGTGAGCCCTGATAGGAGGGGGATTGAGCACTGGGCTAGTAACCTCAAAGTGCACTATTCAAACCCACCAGCCACTGCATTAGATAAAGCGGAGGTGAGGTTGTCTGTTGCCCTAAAGACTTGCAATCTCAGAAACGTTAAGAAAAAGTTCTCTTCTGTCTTATATGGTCACTATGAATCAGAATTGACAGAATAGCAGTAGGTTCGGGTTTGGGTTTGATGTGATCTTTATGGTGACTGGAATGTTTCGCATCTTCACTCGGGCAATGTCACCATCGGGTCTGCAATTTCGTATTATAATTTTGTCGGATGTTACCATTTATCTTCGTTAGCTGGTGCTCTATTACTGGAATACCACTAGGGAGTGACTACAAGGCACAGAGACATCCACACTTTCCTTGGCAGCCGTAATTCTACAGTCCCTTGAAGGCAGTCTAGAGTTTCCTAGTCTTATACTGTTGTAAGTGCCAAAGAAGCAGCCCCGCCTCGCAGCAACCCTGTGCTCAGCAGAGGAAACGCTGCCTGGTCCTCACCGCCCTCACATTCGGAATGTTTGAGCCCATTGTTGCAACCACTGTACCAATCCATCTTCTTCAACATGGCCCTCCCTTTGATGACCCTCAACTTTGAAATTCACAGTCTTTTTCCAGTGACTGGTCTCTCCTAATAACATATCCAAAAATATTATCCCTCCGTTCTCCCTCTTAAGGAACCTTCTGACTATACTTCTTTCAAGACATATTTTCATGGTATTTTCCATATTCTTGACCAACACCATAGTTGAATGCATCCATTCTTCTGTGCTCTTCCATTTTCATTGTACTTTCACATACACACAAGGTGGCTAAAAATGCCGTGGCTTGAATTAGGCACAGGTTAACCCCCAAAGTGACATCCTTGATCCTTATCGCTTTTAAGAGGTCATATGTAGCAGATACACCCACTGACATATGTCACTTGATATCTTGGCCGTTGCTTCCACGCCATGGTTGTGGATACAAGCAAACTTAAATCCTTTGAAACTGGTCTTTCCTCTACGAGTCATTACGTCGGCTATTAGTTCCGCTGCGAGGATTTGAGTCTGAACTGACTTGACAGCTGGAAGTGCACGTTTTCATACTGAGCAGCAACCATGCTGAAGGCTGCCATCTTTGATTTGCATAGCACCTGTTTCAAGCGTATGCACTTTCAAGAAAAAAAGTGTGTCACCTGCCTATTGCAGGTTTTTAATAAGACTTTCTCTAATCTTGATGACCCTTTCTTCTTAATACTGTCAAGCTACTCACATTCTCTGTTCAACATAAAGATGAAATAAGCATGGTGAAGTCATAAAGCCCTGTCATGCACCTATCCTTATTTTAAGCCATTCGCTATTCGCTCAGTGGCATGGGGTAGATGAATGCTGGCCTCACATAGATCAAGACTGCCTTTTGGTCCGTGTACAGGTTTTGCATGAGCACAATGAAGTGCTCTGGGATTCTCCTTCTTCTCAATGTTATCCACTCACGCGAGTGTCTTTGCATGCTCAATAAAACACAGCATTCTGGTATTCTCTGTTTTCAGCCAAGATCCATCCAATGTCAGCAGTGATATTCCTATTTCCATGTCCTCTTCTGAATCAGGCTTGAATTTCTGGTAGCTCTCTGTGGCTGTACCACTGCAGCTGGCTTTTCAGTATCTTCAGGAAAACGTTACTTGCATGTGATGTTGTTCCATAAAATCGGCATTCTGTTGGGTCACCTTTCTTTAAAATGGGCACAGATATGAATCTCCTTCGGTTGGTTGACCAGGTCACTGTCTTCCAAATGGCTTGGCCTAGACAAGGGCAAGCCTTCAATATATCTTCCTCTAGTTGAAGCATTTCAGGCCGTTCAATTAGGCACCTTACACGTTTTGCTCTCTCTGCCCACTGTCCACTTGCAAAATCACTTCTACATTGTGGTCACAGAAATACCACAGTGAACAGTGTGTTCTTCCCTCTCGGCCCTCGAAGACCACTTGTCCAAATTCAGGGTCCCAGTGCCAGGAGAGTCTTCCTCTCTTTCTGTCAGATCTTGGGAAAGATCCTGTCCCTTTTCAACTTCCACGCTCAGCTTCTTTGGCAAACATGTGGTGTGTCTCTCCCCCTTCATCTGTCCTCGCTTGTTTACAGAATCTGAATTTTTCCTATCTCAAAAGAGATTGACTGAAAGCATACACTTCACTAGTGTTGCCTCAATAACACCAGAGAAAATCCTATTCCCAAAGAGGATGATAACTACAAAGATAGGCGTTAAGATTGACGACATAAACTATCGGGAGACCCAATTCAAGCCATAATACCATTGGGAGAAATTTAATAAGGCTTGTATTGGGTTTTTTTTAATCAATTTATTGGGGCTCATACAATTCATCACAATACATAGATCAATTGTGTAAAGCACATCTATACATTTGTTGCCCTCATCAT
>NW_022107431.1:12565510-12591924 GCF_000313985.2 Echinops telfairi
CCCCCCCCCCCCCCACTCCAATTCTACTTTACAAATCCCGCTAGACCACAGTATGTACATGGGTACAGATAAAAGCTGGAAACACAGGGAATCCAGGCCAGATAAACCCCTCAGGGCCAATATTGAGAGTAGCCATACTAGGAGAGGAAGGGAAAGGTCGGGGGAGAAAAGGGGAACCAATCACAATGATCTACAAATTATCCCCTCCCAGGGGGATGGACAACAGAAAAGTGGGTGAAGGGAGACTGACTTACATCAGTCAGTGTAAGACATGAAGAAATAAAAATTATTATAAATTATCAAGGATTCATGAGGGAGGGATGGTGGGGAAAGGAGGAGGGAAATGAGAAGCCGTTACCAAGGGCTCAAGTAGAAAGAAAATGTTTTGACAATCATGATGGCAACAAATGTACAAATGTACTTGACACAATGGATGGATGGATGGATTGTGATAAGAGCTCTATGAGCCCCCAATAAAATGATATTTTAAAAGATATAATATAGGTTTGTATCACTTGATATCCACTTGGGCAATGTCTGATCCTTTATATCTACTTGGGCTAAGGCACCCAGGTGTCTGAGGGCAGGAGCCAGACCTTCATCTTAAAGACAGATACTCACTTCTGCCCAGCTGCCAGATAGTGTGTCAGAAATACCTAATGTGTGGTGATGAAGGCCCATGCCAAATTCCATCCCTCATTTTCCCAAACCTCTCTTGAGCACCCTCAGCCCCCTTGTCCTCTACTATCCACTCCCTGGGCAAGGTCTCCTGGTGAGTTGGCCTTCCTTGCCACTGACTCAGCAGAGACGGTCGTGAGAGCCTGGCCGGACCTGTCACAGAGCTCATCTGAGGCCCCAGAGCAAAGAGCTGCCCGGACGGCAGGCCTCACAGCAGCCCCAGGTCAGTGCAACTGACAGCGACTTTTCTCCCATGCCGCATGGACACAGGTGCTCGTACAACCCCCAAAGCACATCATGTCCTAGTTCACAGACTGCATTATAAATGTTAAGTGATGCATATGTACACTCAGAAAGGTATGGAATTTTCAAAAATAAAATGGGGTTTTCCCTAATTATTCAATAAATGCAATGTTTTACTAAGGTAACTATAAATAGGAATTTGGGTGTAGATCATGATGGATTTATTCCAGAAGAGAGTAATGTAGTCATGTTAAAAACTAGATCGTCTCAGAAACTAGAGTAGCAGAATGTCCTGATTATGAGTAGACGTGTCATATCAGGCAGCATCAAACCTCTTTTTTAAGTATGAGGATGATGGAGATAGTGAATCAGGTTACATCGGCAGGTCCCTGCAGGGGAGTGTCCTGAGGTTCATTTTAAATTCCGTCCATGCTGCTCTCTCAGGGGATCAAGTCGGAGCCACGCCGAGTTCTCAGGGTCAGTCAATTGTAAAAACAGAGCTGCTGCCATACATGCTAAAACACAGGCTCAGAGGTCCTGCTTCTAGAAACTGGCTGCAGCTAGTGTCAGACCTGAAAGGGACTCCAGTAAAGCCAGTCCCTGCAAGGTTCAAGATTCCAAAGGACATTCAAGGACCAAGGACTTGGTCACCCCAACGCCATCAGCCAGAAATCTGGATGCCTGGAGACTTGAAATGGTTTTTCAGCCACATTTATCTAAAGGAAATATCCAGATCTTCATGAACCAGGAACCTCTACTCACAGAAATTCCCCTGCCAACTTGTGAGCCCGGAGACATAGGTCATTTTGTTACTGAATTTATTAAAAATGAAAACAGATTGGACACATCTTGAACATCTTTTAAGATTAAAATTGGTTTGTTAATTATGATACACCTCATACAGTGGAGTACTATGCAACCATGTAAAAGGATAGACCAAGTCTATAGATTCTGGTATAATTTGACTCAGAATTATTGTTTTTAATAAAATCTAAGGTAAGTGAGCATATTATAATCTCATTTTGTTTAGAAAAAGATAAAGATACATGCCTGGGTTGTTTGTTGCTGTTCGATGCCACCCGTTCGGTTCCTGATCACAGGCGACCTTATACACAACAGAAGGAAGCCCTGCCCGTGGCTGTACCATCTTCACAGTTGTTCCCATGCCTGAGCCCATTCTTGTACCCACTGAGTCAGTCCATCTCCTTGAGAGCCTTCCTCTCCTTCGCTGCCCCTCCACTTTACCAAACATGATGTCCTACTCCAGGGACTGGTCTCTCCTGACAACACGTCTAAAGCATGGAAGACAAAGTCTTGCACCCTTGCCTCTAAGAGGCACTCTGGCCATCTCTGTCCAAGACAGATTGGTTTGCCCTTTTTGTACTCTTTAGTTCATAGTTCATAGCACTTTCAGTATTTTATAGTTTATAGTTCATAGTTCATAGTTTGTAGTTCATAGTTCGTAGTACTTTCAGTATTTTATAGTTTATAGTTCATAGTTCATAGTACTTTCAGTATTTTAATCCAGCATCACAATTCCAGCATTGATTTTTCATCAGTCTCCTTTATTCAATGTCCAACGTTCACATGCATGTAAGGCCAATTTAAAGCACCATGACTTTGGGTCAGGCACACCTTAGTCCTCAAAGTAGCATCCTTGCTTTTCAATCCTCTAAAGAGTCTTGTACAACAGATCTGCCTGATGCAGCTCATCTTGGGATCTCTTGACTGACGCTTCCATGATCGTGAGCAAAATTCTTGATGATGCCAATCTTTTTCTTATTTAACATGAGGTTCCAGTTGTGAGGATTTTTATCTTCTTGACACTTAATCGTAATCAATACTGAAGACTGTAATCCTTGATCTTCAGCAGCAAGTGCTTCAGGTCCTCATAGTTTTCTGCAAGCAAGGTGGGATCATCTGCACATCACAGGTTGTGACTAAGCCTTCCTTCAATTTTCATGCTACATTCTTCTTCATATAAGGCAGATTCTCTGATTATTTGCTCAACATACAGATAGAAAAGCATGGTAAGAAATTACAATACTGTCTCATACCTTTCCTGGTTTTTAACCATGAAGTATTTCCTTGTTCTGTTCATGCAATTGCTTATTGATCCATGTACAAGCTCCAAAAGAGCACAATGAATTGTTCTGGAATCCTCATTCTTCTCAGGGTTATCCGTAGTTTTTATGATCCAAACAGTCGAATATCTAATGAAACACAAGAAAACATCTTTCTAGTGTTCTCTGTTTTCAACCTCTGGCATCAGCAGTGATAGCCTTTGATCCATGCCCTCATCTGATTCAGGCCTGAATATATAAGCCTGGCATTACATATGAATAAGTACATTCTAGAAGATCCGACAGGAGCACTGGTTGCATAGTGGCTATGTGTTGGGCTGCTAACTGCAAGGTCAGAAGATCGAATCTACCAGCCAGTTCTGCAGAAGAAAAAGGGGTTTTCTACTGCTAGGAAGAGTGACCATCTCAGAAACCCACAGGGGCCATGCTACCAGGTGTTCTAGGGTCATTATGAGTCAACACCCATGTCAACTCCATGGCAGTAAGTCTGTTTCAGAAAGAGACACAATAAAAACATATCATTGATGATAGTTACTTCAGAGGAGACTCATTGAGGACACGTGTAAAATACCTTTCCAAGCTGTCGGAAAATTTAGACAAATGAAAGAAGTAGTTTTCCACCCTTCTCCTCCCCCCAAATATGTGTACAACAGAACTTTTTTAAAACTACAATAATAAAAAAATCGGTACTGAAACGCAAATTTATGTTTTAGATGCCTGTATTAAAGAGCTCTCCAAATTGCTCAGGAACAGAGAAGTCACGCTGAGAACTAAGGTGCACCTGATCCGAGCCACGGTATGTGTCCGTCACCTCACATGCATGTGCAAGGTGAACAGGGAAGGAGGAAGAGCACGGCAGAATCATGATGCCGGGGGAGAATGTTGGAAGTCCTGTGCACAGGCATGAGCATCACACGTGAAGAAAGCAAAGGGCCGTGAAAAAGACAGAAAAGAAAGACCGGCCCTGCTGACCCCAGTGTGTCAGTCGGAACCGTTCTCCACAGGGTGTTCAAGAGCTGATTTTTCAACCAGTGGAGACCCAGGGTTTTTTCCCCAGTTGCCTCTGCATGGCCTTGAACTTCCAGACTTTAGTCAGCAGGCAAGCACCCTGTTTTCAATGCCCAGGGACTCCTGCTGCTTGTAGAAATCAGGGTTGAATGAGCTGTGGACGCCAACATTCCACATCTATGTTGAGATTTATTCTGTGATGCCTTTTGACAAGTTTTATTACTAATTAAAGTTTTATTTCCAAATTCTAATAAAAGAATCATGCTCCTTGGATACAAAGTTATTTAAAGCACCTATACCCTTGTTTGCAAAATATCTACAGCCAATTTTGAATTCAGAATAGGAATGCCCCGGGAGCTGAACCTCCGGTGACAAATTCCACTCCTTCTCTCTGACAGTAGCAGTGTAGGAGACAGATGACTGGGAGCTTTCATACATTAAGATTTCCCCCATTAGCTATTTATAGGAAAATCTTTTAAAAATGTATATGCTTAAAAGTTTAAAGTGTGTTACTCACGACGTTACATTGACAAATGGATCCGCTATAGGTTACTCAGCTCGTTCACTTCAGACTTAATGTTATTGCCAGAGGTACCAGAAAATACAGAATGTTCCAAGTGCCTGATCAAAGCCCTTAAATTTAAAAAGAAGAAGAAGAATTCTTTTTCTAGATAAGAGATAATAGTCCTGAAAAATCCTTCAGTAAATAGGGAGGCCTTTTCTTTTCCCTCGCTAAAATTTACAAATATATATATGTAAGAAAAATGTCCTTGAAAGGATCATTCTGACCTAGCAAAGGAACAAGTGAGGTGGAGGTTAGTCAGATGAACTAGAAGAGATGGCAGGAACAAAAGGCCACGAGGGAAGCCCGTCTCTCTGGGCCCCTGGGAGAAGCCTTCTCACCTGGCCTTTTCTTTCAAGTGGACTTGGACATGGCACCATAATGGGATGGCTGCAAAGCCAACCACGCTGCAATTATATCCACCCCACTATCCAGCGGTGTTCTTTCTAGGGACATTGCAATGGAAAGGATTCCTACAGAACCAACTGGCTTGTTTCATTCCCAAATCATCATTTCGTCCTAGCCCACGGGTGTCTAGCTATAAGCAAAAGCAGGCCACGTTTGCACCACCATCCACCAACAGAGCATCCCTCAAGCATCTTAAGATCCACTCTGTTTCATTGAAGCCAAAAGTGCCATCTTCGACTTTGCCCCCAACCAGAGAAGCAACCAAACAATGCCTAAGGCTGCAATTTATTTTGAGTGACAGTCCTCTTTTTATCCCATCTTTAAATTCCTGTACCGAAATAGATTCAGGAGACAGTTGGAATTATTTCCATTTTCATGAATTATATTGCTTAAACCTGGAAGAACAAAGTGTCTTTTGTTTTAAGTATTTTGAAGATAGAATTCTCTTTTTTTAAAAAAAGAGAGAGAGAGAGAGAGTTATATCTTACTCTCTTTTCTGCTTTCGGTACATGTGAAAGACATTGGCAAACACTGGGAACCCAAGTTTGAAAGACTCCAAGTGATGATATGGATATCATGTGATATCTACATAGATGATTAGATATAGATATAGATATGCATGTGAAATATGGATGAGGATGGGATGGAGATGGGGATAGGAATAAGGATAGGGATTATAGATAAAGCTCAAATCAACTGACCTCCCTAATTGCTGTCCCTGTCTTCAAGGACTTGCTAACTGATAGTGGACCCAACATCATAGATTGTTTGGTGATGCAAAAAGCTACAAAGAGAAGAATCGAGGGACAGAAGAGAAGAAAAGAATGAGAAGACAGGCAGAAGAAAAAGAGCCACCCTTGAAAAAAGATGCAACAATTTTGTAGGAGAACACTTTACCCTATAAGACAGGCAGGGAACTCTAAGCCCTATTAAAAATCGCACCTGTGTGTTCAAGGGTTAGTGTTAGGAACACATGTGGCTGCTAGTCACGAGGTTGGTGGTTGAAGCACATCAGCCGCTTCTCGGGAGAAAGATCCGGTTGTCTGCTCTCATCAAGCCTTACAGCCTGCAAACCCTCTGAAGCAGTCCTCCTCTGTTCCAGGGGCTGCAGTGAGGCGGGATCTGCTGAGTGGCAACGGGTAGTGGTTGTAGTGCAGTTGGAAAAATAAGTAGGAAACTGAGAAATGAGATGAAGTTTCCAACGTCAGTTTTATGTGGTGACTTTGGACAAGGCCTTTCACATTCTATGCTTTTATTTCTACAATGAGGGCCTTGGTCTAGAATTATTTATAAGCTCCATACAATAGAAACCATGCTTTTTAAGAATATTTGAAGTCAACTATTTTGTGATGATTTTGGTTAAACATGGTTTCCTTTGAATATACATATGTGTGTACATATATATTTCAATCTGGGTATTACTTTTACATTTTATTTTGCAAGAAGTTATTTTGTGGAACTTATCTTTTCTTATGATTTCTGTTCTTCCTGTTGTTGCTGTTGTAAAAAAAACTTTGCAATATGTATATGCATTAAATAACTTTGCAATATATATATGCATTAAATAACTTTGCAATATTAAAGATAGGGAAGGCAGACAGGACTTTTGAGAGTCTCTCAGTAATGACCATAATCTAAGTTTGTTTTCTTAAATCTCGTCTTCATACATGTTGACAATTAAAATGGAAAATTTTAATTTTCTATTAAAATATCTTAAGATATTCTATCAGGAAACATAATACATGTAACTATCCTTTGTGAACGCTAAGTCAATATAAAATGCAAACCTCACTGTTATTATTAGTGATAGAAAATCCCACACATGCTGCTATTGAGCTCTGTAAGCTGTTCCTCTTCACTTTTACTGATGATAAAATCTAGATCTTAAATTGTAAGCAAGTTTCTGCGAAGGACCATTCGTGTGGATGGTCCTTCACCTTTACTTTCAAAAGATTCAGTAGATCCACATGTTACCTCAGATTCTTCAACAGCTTTATTCAGATCAAGTATCGGCGGTGATTTTAACTGAAGATGCGATCTATTGTCACTCCAGTGGCTCTGGATGAATGAGTTTTAATTTGACCCTCAAGAGTCAGTCTAGCCAAATAATAACAATGAAAATGCATGAGAACAGCAATTTCAACCTGGCTATTTCACAGACAAGCTTATTTTATGCATCAATAGCAAATAAATCAAGAAATTGGATGGACTTGCTGAATGTCTTTCACTGCTCTAAGTAAATCCGTCTAGCTAGCGTAACAAGCAGTTCTGAAGATTGGAGTGTAAGCAGAGAAGAAATATTGATTGATTGCTTTATTTAGAGTAGAACTGTAATACCACCTATGCAAGGAATTTAGCATATCTAGCTAGGCAGTACCATCTTGTTGCTATAAGCTTAACTGCAAGATATATTAGACACTTTTGTTTGGAGTCTGGCCCTGTAGCTTAGAGCCTATTCTACTGGAAAAGCCACACTCTCTGTTTTTCCCAATAAGTGGTTTTATTACTGGTTAGATTTTACAAATTCTGATATCCGAACAGACTTCCACCTTAAAATTCTAAAACAACAAAGCAACCATTAGACGAGTTTTGAGTTTCCCATTTTTCCTTGATAGGACTATTCAAAGTAACAAACTTTTTGTTGTTGTTCTTTTTGACATTTTTGTTCTGGTCATAAATATATGGAGAGAAAAGGGGGAGAGAGAAAACGAACAGGTCATCCAAAGTATGGAGACAGAACAGTATTCCTAACGCACATGGAAGTCCTTGAAAATACAGAAGCTCTGGCCAACTTAAATTATTTGTTCTTTTTCCTCGCTCAGTCCACAACACCCCGTAGAACAAATGAATTGTGTCTTCAGCTAATGCAGCTGTTGTGGACGGAGGAATGGCTTGGAAGATCTAGCTGCAACACATTTGTGTCGCTGTAAAATTTTGTGGCAAAGCCACTCTTACTGGAGACACGCGACTGCTGGCTGGCACACTGGATTTCCATAATGCCATGCCACAGAGCCACTGAGCATCGTCAATGGCAATGCAGAAGAGAAAACATCATGGGACTCAATGTCAAATGCGCGTTCCACTTTGGAGGCTTGAAGATGGTGATGTGCACATGCCAACGAATCCCGTTCTCTTATTTTTACACATCAGCCACTATGATGTGGTCCTTGGAATTATTACTTCATAATCGGTCATGATTCAAATAAGTGCCAACTGAAGCCATACGGAGACTGAAAAAATTCAAAAGCACAAAAGAATAAATGAAAATACACGGCTATGCATCTGTGTACAGCTGCCCTGGGTAAGAATTGCTTATTTGACATTTCTGTAGTGTAAGCAGTAGCATTTTAATAACAAGTCCAGGTCCAAGAACCAGGGAAAATTTTATCAACTGAATGGATTTCTAAATTGGCACCTAAGATAATCCAAATCACCCAAGTTTCTCTGGGGTCCACTCATGCATCTCAAAGTCTCACTTGAGCACTTCCCCAGCCACTCCATTCCAGAGCAGTTGAAAAGCTGCCCATTACTCCTGCCTGCAATTGTAGCACCCTCATTCGCCAACCACTGTTTCCTACAAGTTGATTGTTGATGTAGGCCCTGTTCTGGGATTTAAGGAACGCCAATGTTAAAAGGAAATCTTTAGAAATTCAAATAACTTGGTGCTTGACACAGAGAAATCAAATTGTCTGAATTAAAAGGAAGATTCGTGAGAACATGTTATTGTTGTTGTAGGTGCCATGGCCATTGAGTCTGCTCCAGCTCTCAGCAATGCCGTCTACACCAGAATGAAGCCCTGTCCAGGCCTGCCCCAGCCTCGCAATGGTTCTTCTGTTTGAGCCCATTGTTGCAGCCACTGGGTCCATCCATCTCCTGGAGCGTCTTCCTCTTCTTCAGTGCCCTTCCACTTTACCAAGCATCATGTCATGGAACCCATAGAAACCCTCATCAGACAAAACACCAGAATGTGAAGCTATTGTTTCTCAACATATCCTCCTTCTGTGTCTAAAAACTCCTGAAGACGGTGTTACTCTGTCGAACCATTTCCAGGAGATTTCTGTGCTCTGAGGTTTACATAATGCCAATAGGGAAATGTGGCTATCCTTGAGGGTTCAAATCTGTTCCTTTTAAATAATCGTTGAATTTTAGAAACCAAAAAGGACGAAAGGAGCAAGGTTTGATGGACACAGGTTTCCCAATGATATACTCAAGTAGCCCTAGCTACCCTTGAAGAATTAGGTGGTGCATTATCAGGATGGGGAAAAAAAATGTGGGGGCGCTCAACTTTCCTCGCCTTTTACTCTCTAGCAGTTTTCAATTTTCATAAAATGCTATAAGTCCTCTTGATTGCCTTATGTCCTTTGGGGAAAATCTATCAAAATTAACACTTGGGATAAAACAGTTGCTATAACCTCGTGAGCTGACCTGTCTGCACTGAATTTAACTGGCCCAGCAAATCTCCTCAGAAGCTATTGTTATATTGGACTCTTATTTCATAGGCACCCTCCTCAGACTAAAACCGATGTATTACTAAGAGGGCCATCCGCTGGTCAGAGAGACGGGTTTAAACAAATTTAGGTTGAAGTAAACCTGAGCAGGTATGAATGGAAACCCTAGTAGCAATGCTTTTTTATTTACCTTTGCACAACTGATCATTCAGGGATGGTTAAACCTCAAAGGCATGCGAACCCACAAATTGTAAGTCTAAATAAAAGGTGCCAATAGAATCATGCATTTTCTGAAGGCTCGTACGTATTCCTGACTTTGGGCCGTATGACTTTCATCTCTTTCAGGTGTCACCGGATCACCTGTCTCCACTCTTTTATAAGAACCCCTGTCCTATTGGATCAGGATCCACTTTACTCCCCTCTACTTGTATGACCCAATGCTAGCCAATAGCATCTCCAAAGCCTTTATCTACTAATAATTTCTTATTCTCAAGTAGCAGAGATTAAGGCTTCAATGCACCTTTTTGGGGAGACACAATCCAAACCATTAACTGAATTACACTGAATAACGAAGTCGCCAGGCCTTGCCTAAATTGTACGGATGCCATGACATCTTAGTATCCTTGGAAGCCACTTATAAGACTTTTCTGGCTCTCCTATGACAGAAGAGGGAGCTCTGTTTGCATAGTTGTTACACATTGAACTGCTAACCACGAAGTCAGCAGTTCAAAACCAATAGCCACTCAGCAGGGGTAAGGCAAAAGCTTCCACTCCTGTAAAGAGTTATAGCCTTGAGCCTCACTGGGCAGACTCAGGGGGCCTCTATGAGGCAGAAGTGACTCCATGGACAGAGAGAACGTCCCAGCAGGAAGTCTCCACAGCAGAGCTGCGACAGCTCTCCCCAGGAGAGCCGAGGGGCAGCTGCTCAAGGGCGTGCCCTGA
This sequence comes from Echinops telfairi, assembly GCF_000313985.2. Taxonomy (NCBI): domain Eukaryota; kingdom Metazoa; phylum Chordata; class Mammalia; order Afrosoricida; family Tenrecidae; genus Echinops; species Echinops telfairi. Next base: position 12,575,884 of record NW_022107431.1, read on the forward strand.
GATGTCAGAATGGAAATGCTTGAGCACATGGTGAAAAACAGAAAAATGAGCCTGATTGGTCTTAGTTTTATATTACAGTCTCAAAAGAAATTTAATCCATGTCCTTGATGCCCAATAACTGGGCTTCATACTTGAAATAATTGAGTGAAAAGAGAGTCCAAATAAAAGGCTTTTTAAAATTGGCCTCTTTAAGCACGTTGTTTCCTTAAGTAAAAGTAAAAATTTTCATTTATAAAATGCAGGTAGTTATGTAAGCACCTTTGACGTGCTGCTTACAATCTTCATGACAGGAACTTGTTTATTTCACTAGAGGATATACGATGCATAATATAGATAGGAAACTACATTTCTTTCATCAGCAAGTGGAAAGAAAAGAGAAGTTTATTGGCCATGAGACTTCTGTTTGCGCTTATGGAAGAAGAAATGTTGTACAACACTATTTTGCTAATGGTCTTAGTGGGGTTAGCATTTGACTCCTACCACATGGGAATTCAGATGCATAGTTGTTTGCGCCGTGGTTTTCCCTCTACCATAGATGAGGCTAGACCTTCTGTGTTTGCTCTGATTTCTCTGAGAATGATTTTCCCATATCTGTTCCTGTTTAGATTGACACTTCCCTCCCTTCCCAAACAAGGCCATAGATTCATTTTCCAAAAGCAAGGAGGAAATGAACTGCTAATGTTGCTAATTTTGATCGTTTGATAGCTGTTCTCCTTTGCTCCTCCTACCTATCAGTGTTTTTACAGGACCAAATTCCATATGAGGTACAAATGTTTAACATATTGAGTTCACCCAGAGGCACTTTGGAAGAAAGACCTGATAATGGACTGCAGAAAAATCGGCCACTGAAAACTCTACAGTGCATAGTTCTAATTTGTGAGCTGATCGTTCAAATGCAATTGGTTATAAAGGACCAAAAGCGGGTTCTAATTTTATAAACACATTTGGCAAACTGAAAAACAAAGTAATTTTAAGATCTACTTCGAAGTGGGCAGGAATGTAAAATTAAATTTTAAGATAGTGAAAACAACTTAATGAAGGATAAATTAATGAGAGTTCAGAATTTTTAAATTTTAAATGGTTGTAGCTATAAAATTAACTGGAAATAGACTGAAAATAAAAATAGACTGAAAATTATTCTATGACCAATAACTAAGTAAGGTTTTGAAAATAAAGTTTAGAAAAGAGAAGGAGGCATTCTTCCACAATAGTGATGAATTCCTAAGGTGAATATCATTCTTTCACAATACAAAATGGTACTGCAAATTTATAGGGACAACTTATCTACCAATTAAAGGGAGCATCATCAAAGCTTCTGATCACAAAGTATTTCCTGCTATTGGAATTGACCTCCTGCTGCAAACAATTAGAAAAGCATATATAATATACAAACAAACATTTTCAGATAGTGTATACATCAGTGATCCCTGAGAAGAGGGGAATAAAATGAAGTAAGCACTACAATTGCCCCCAGTTAATAGTTAATAGGCTGAAGACAGTTTTCGGAAGAAAAATAATGAGGCAGAAAAAGAGGTTGGGGATACTGAGCTGAGAAGATAGGGGTATTTGACAGTTACATAATCTCCTGTCAACTTGTGAAGGGGTGGAGTCTAGCCTGTCAATCAGGTCACAGCTTGATGACCTCATTTGGAGGTGTGAAGGAGATAAATAGCTCGCTGGAGGCCAGATGCTGCTCTGCTTGTCTCTCTGTGAGACATCCTGTTGACAAGCTACAAGGAACTACGCTGATGCAGCCAGAGCCCTGGAGCTGGAGGAGCCACGTGGAGACCCAGGACAGCACTGAGATACTTCTACCACCACTGGATCCACAAGACCTTCCATCCACTGGCCTGTGTTCTTGCTGCATTCGGTGCCATTGCATGTGTAGCGTGAGTCAAAAGAGGAATTTATAGACTGGTATCAGACATATAGGCTAATATCGAATTTACGGACTTGATCTAGACTGAGCTGGGATGTTTTCTTAATGTACAATTGCTCTTTGATATAAAGTTCTCTCTAACACACATGAGTGTCTATGAATTTGTTTCTCTAGTTAACCCAGACGAACACAGGGTAGAAGTTTAGAGAGGCCAGAATGACTTAAATTTGTGGAACAGGATATTGGAGAACATGGCTTAAAGGGTCCAGATACGTGCAGAAACATCTACTCAAATAATGGCTTGAACATGCATGCACATGTGCATGGCAAAACACAGTAACATTAAGAAAAGAACCAGAAAGAAGTATGACAAAAACTTAATAAAAAATAGTACAATGGGGAGAAGGGTGAATACACCAAAGTAGTTGAAACAAATACCAAAGCAGTATATTGAAACCAAAACTTATCAATGATTATATTAAATATAAATAGCCAAAATAATATAATTAAAAGGGCAGATGTTGTCAGATTGGATTTGAAAAAAGAAAAATCTAACTGTATAATGTATCTGAAAACCACCTTTAAATAGAAAGATTCATATACATCAAATATGAAAGACTATGAGAAGAAAAGGCAATCAAAAGAAAATTTGAGTGAATATATTAATGCCAGACAAAATATGATAGCTCTTCAAGAGTTCATGGACATTGTAATTAAAATATAATGGAATTTTTCCATGAATTTTTTTGAAACTCTCTCCTAGATATTAGAACACAGAATATTAATAGAGATCAAAAAGGACATTTTAGAATGAGACAGGTGTCAACTCCTCATAATCCTAAAGGGTAATAACCTCTCTTTAATCCAGTCTGATAATATATTTCTTTAATTATCTTGTTTAAGCAATATATAGTTAATTAATTCATTTTGTATTAGTTTAAGTATATTCATTGTCATTAAGTTGATGGGAACTCATAGTGACCTTGTAGCACTTGCTGATGAAGATCAAGGATTGCAGCCCTCAGTATGGATTATAACTCTATGTAAAGTAAACCAAACTCCTCACAACAGAACCAGTAAGTAGCATCATGATAAATGAAGAAAAAATTAAAGTTGTCAAGGGTTTCATCACATTGATCAACAACCAGTGCTCATACCATGCTCATCACTCAGAAGATCAAGTCACCCAAGCCATGGTATTTTTAATTGCCTCATGTGTATGTGAAATTTGGGCCCTGAATAAAGAAGACTGAAGAATAACTCATGTATTTGAATTATGGTACTTGCAAACAATATTGAAAGTACCATGGACTACCAAAAGAATAAACAGATCTGTCTTGGAAGAAGTACAGCCAGACTATGCCTTAGAAGCAAGATGGCAGGACTAACTCTCATGTACTTTGGGCACATTTTCAGGAGAAACTAGTCCTTGAAGAAGGGCATGCTTGATAAAGTAGAAGAGAAGTGATAAAGAGGAAGACCCTGGACAAGATGGATTGACACTGTGGCTGCAACAATGGGCTCAACATGACAACAATTTTGAGGATGGCACAGAAATGAGCAGTGTTTCACTCTGTCGTGCATAGTGTCGACAGAACCTAACAACAGTCATTACAGTAACAGATCAGATGACTGATATCAAGTTGATTCTGAATCACGGGAGCAGGTAGCCTCCTCTTTCTCCCATGGAGCAGCTATTGGGTTGGACCATTGCTGGTGGTTAGCAATCCATTGCTTACCCAACGGTACCACCATGGCTCCAACACCTAATTATATACCTTCAAATATATAAAACAGAAGTTGATAGAACTGAGGGGCAATATGGGTCAGTACAAAATGATAGTTAAAAATTGTTTTAACAATGGTAAAAATATGAGGGATTTTAAAAGGTTGTGGCATTAAAAGATAATGGATAAATAAATAAATAAATAGAAAGCTAGAAAAAAAAGATAATGGAGTTTTCCCACCAAATTTTTAAACTCCTTCACACAGAAAAACATTATGAATCAATTAGACCAAACTGATATTTATAAAGCATTACATTCACAAACAGAAAAATGTTTGTTTCATTGCACATGAAATTTCCACCAAGATAAGCCATATGTTGGGCCATAAAACAAGCCTCAGTAAATTTAAATAAATTTAACTCATGTAAAGTATTTTTTACCTTCAAGCCTTTAAGACCCCAGACACTATATCTTTTGATAACCAGGCACCATCAGCTTACTTCACCACTTTTACTTATGCACCCATTTGTCTGCAGCGATCGTATTAGGAAGGCGAGTGCACAAGGTAAACAAGTGGCCATCTAGCTCAGAAGCAACAAAGCCCACATGGAAGAAGCACACCAGCTTGTGTGAGCACGAGGTGTCAATGGAATCAAGTATCAGGCATCAAAGAATAGAAAATCAAATCATTGTGAATGAGGGGGAGTGCAGATTAGGGACCCAAAGCCCATCTGTAGGCAACTGGAAATCCCCCTTACAGAAAGGTTTTGGGGAGGACACGAGCCAGTCAGGGTGCAGTGTAACAACGATGAAAAATACAACTTTCCTCTAGTTCCTAAATGCTTCCTGCCCTCCCCCCCCCCCACTATCATGATTCTAATTCTACCTTACAAATTGGGCTAGATCAGAGGATATACACTGGTATAGATAGGAACCAGAAACACAGGGAATCCAGGACAGATGATCCCTTCAGGACCAGTGCCAAGAGTGGCAATACGGGGAGGGTGGAGGGAGGGTGGGGTGAAAAGGGGGAACTGATTACAAGGATCTACATATAACCTCCTCCTTGGGGGATATGCAACAGAAATGTGGGTGAAGGGAGACGTTGGACAGTATAAGATATGACAAAATAATAATAATTTATAAATTATCAAGGGTTCATGAGGGAGCGGGAGGAGGAAGGGAGGAGGGAGGGAGGGGGAAATGAGGAGCTGATGTCAAGGGTTTAAGTGGAGAGCAAATGTTTTGAGACTAATGAGGGCAACAAATGTACAAATGTGCTTTATACAATTGATGTATGTATAGATTGTGATAAGAATTGTATGAGCCCCCAATAGAATGATTTTTTTAAGTATAAAGTCATGGGAGGGATGCTCTAAAATAGATGTGGTGCTGATTGTACAATTCCCCTTGATATGATTGAATGATTGAGCTATTCCATTGTATGATATGTAAACTATGTGCCAATAGAACTGTTGGGAAGAAAAGTAAAACAAAACAAAACAAAAAGTCAATTATGGCAGATGTCATCAGGTCAAATGTAATATCTTATTTGATCTCCCTTTTGACCTATTTTCAAGCTGTTTCCTCATCTATAACATGAGGATAATAATAGTACTTATTTTGATGGATTATTGTGAACATTTGAAATAATACTTGTATGTGTAGTTTTAAGCATTAGATAAATTTTATATCTCTTTTTTTTAAAAGCATTTTTTTACTGCAACAGAATTGAATTAAATTTTTTTAAAGATATCTGGTAAATTACATACTATTTGGAAGTAAATAACACACATCCAAATACTTCAGATACCCTGAAAAATATCACACTGTAAGGAAGAAAATATTTTTAACTAGATGACAACAAAAATGCAACCTATCAAAATGTATGCAATGTAGCAAAAGCAGTGTTTAAATGGAAATTTACAGATGCGACTACTCACATTAAAAAAGAAAGCTGCCTAGAGATAATTACATAAAAAGTTAAACCTCAAGTAAGAAAAATGTGGCAATCTGTTTCATAGAGATTAAACCCTACTAGGAAAATCGACTTTATCGTAATGATTACAGTGAGTCAGAATAGGCTTGATGGCAATAGTTTTATACATTGATAACGACCAATCACTGCTGAGACATAGTAAAGAAGTCATCTACCGTATTAGTGGATCAATATTGTTCAGATGTCAATTCTTCCTAAATTGCTCTAAGAATTGAACGCAATCACCATTAAAATCCCATAGGGTTTTTAATGAAATTGACCAAGTGATTCTAAAATGTAGATGTAATTACAAAAGCCTTAGAATACTTTTTAAACAACTTACAAATGTATACATACTGATTAACTTGACTATCTCTACCTGTCAACCACCACTTGTCTGTCAGTCTGTCATCCCGCGGTGTCTTGTGTGTTGTGATGGTATGTGAAATGCCAGCAGCATCACCCAAAGTGAACAGGTTTCGGTGGAGCATCCACACGAAGATCAGACAAGAAAGAGGGGCTTGGCTACCCACTTCTGAGGAAGGAGCTGCTGAAAACCTTCAGCGTTGCTTCAAAACATCGTCAGACACTGAAGGCGTAATGAACGGAAGCAGAACATTGTCAGACATGGATGGTGGAGGATGGGCCCTCAGGTAGGAGGGCACTCGCACTGAGATTGGGGAGGAGCTGATTTCTTGGAGGGGAGTCAGTCTTCGTGATTTAAGTTTGGTAAACCTTGTTCCAACAGAGCCTTCGCAGTCGTCATTTACTGATGAGGCACTACTCAAAGTAAAGAAAAACACCTGAAAATTTCAGCTAATTATCAGAACTTGGAAAGTTGAATCTAGGAAAATTGGAAGTGGTCAAAATGAAATAGAATGCACAAAAATCAAGATCCTGGACTTTAGTAAGCTGAAATGGACTGGTGTTTGGCCATTTTGAATCAGATGACTGACTTACTATGCCCAGAATAACACAATCAAGAGGAATGGTACAGCATTCATTGTTAAAAGGGACATTGAAAAATCAATTTTAAAGTACATTGCTGTCTTTTATAGGATTATATGTATCTTCCTTCAAGTAAATCCAATCAATAAAATTATTACTTCAATTTATGTAACAATCACAAAAGTTAGTAAGGAAGAAATTAAAGAATTCTACCAACATTTGCAGGCAGAAATTCAACAAACATGCAATCAAGACGTCTTGATAATTATTGGCTAGTAGAATGCAAAAGATGAAAACAAAGAAGAAGGAACAGTAGTTGGAAAATATAGACTTGTTGATAGAAATGAAACTGGAGAGCACATGACGCAATTTTGCCAAACCAACAAGGATATGTTCATAGTAAATATCTTTTTCCAACAACACAAAAGTCAACTAACTATAAACATGAATTTCTACAGATGGCATACACAGAAATCAAATTGGCTACATCTCTGAAATGAGATGATGGAGAAGCTCAAGTACAACAGCTACAAACAGTCCAGGGGCCGACTGTGGAACAGACCATAAATTGCTCTTATTTTCAAGATAAAGCTGAAGAAAATTAAAACAAATTCGCTAGAACAAAGTATAAGGTCAAAATATGGCCTTAAGTTTATCCCAGCCTGAATTTCAAGAACATCTCAAAATCAAATTTGATGCATTGAACAGAAGACCTGCTGAGCTGTGGGAGGACATCAAGGATGTCATTTATAAAGAAAGCGAAAAGTCATTTGAAAGACAAAGAATAAAAGAAGAGATCAAAGTGAATATCAGAAGAGACTCTGAAACATGCTCTTCATCATAGACCAGCTATGGCAAATGGAAGAAATGATGAAGTCAACGAGCTGAATGGAAAATTTCAAAGGGCAGCTCAAGAAGAGATATTTCAATATTATAGTGAAATGTGCAAAAACCAGAACAAGAAAACCAAAAGGAAAGTACATGCTCAACATATCTGAAACTGAAAGAAGAAAAAGTCAAGCCTTGAGTTGGAATCTTGAAATATTCTATGATGCGGGATGCATCAAAAAAAAAAGATGGAAAGAATACACAGTCACTGTACCAAAAAGAACTAGTCAACATTCCACCTTATCAGGAGGCAGCATATGAGCTAAAACCAATGGTCCTGAAGGAAGAAGTTCAAGCTGCACTGAAAGCATTAGCCAAAAACAAGGCTCCAGGAACTGAGGGAATACCAACTGAAAAAGGTCAGCAAGCTGATGAAGTGCTGGAAGCACTCACACATGTATGCTAAGAAATTTGGAAGACATCTACTTGGTCAGCTACTGTGAGATCCACATTTTTACCCATTCCAAAGAAAGATGACCCATCAGAATGCTCAATTTGTAGAAAAATATTACTTACGTCACATGCCAGTAAAAGTTTTAGTGAAGATCATCCAATAACGGTTACAGAAGCACATTGACAGAGAGCAGGCAAAGGTACAGGCTATATTCAGAAGAGGGTGTGGAACAAGGGATCCTCTTGCTGATGTCAGATGGATGGCTCAAAGCAGAGAATACCAGAAAGATTTTGACTTGTGTTAGATGGACTATGCCGATGTATTCCACTATATGGATCATAACAAACTATGGATAACCTTGAGAAGAATGGGTTTCCGGTACAGTTCATTGTGCTCATGAGGAATCTGTATATGGGTCAAAAGCACTTGGGCAAACAGAACAACGGAATCCGGCACGGTTTAAAATCAGGAAAGGTGTGCATTAAGGCTGTATCCTCTCACCATATTTATTCAGTCTGTATGCTGAGCAAATCATCAGCAAAGCTGAAAAAGAACATGCCGTCAACACTGGAGGAAGGCTTATTAACAACCTGGAGCATGAAAATGGCACAACTTTGCTTGCTGAAATCGAGGCAGACTTGAAGCACTGCTGATTAAGATCAGGGATTCAGCCTTCAGTATGGAATACAAATCAATGTTAAGAAAGCCCAAATCCTCACAACTGGACCAATGGGTTATATCATGATAAATAGAGAACAAAGTTGAAGTTGTCAATGATTTCATCTTGTTTGCATCCACAATCAATGGTCATGGAAGCAGCAGTCAAGAGATCAAAAGAAGAGTTGCATTAGGTAAACCTGCTGCACAAGATCTCTTGAGAGTAGTATTGAAAAACAAGGATGTTGCTATGTGGACTAAGGTGCACCCAAGCCAAGCCATAGTATTTTCAATCGCATCATATGCATGTGAAAGTTGGACATGGAATACAAAAGACCAAAGAAGAATCAATGCATCTGAATTGTGCTGGAGAAGAATATTAAAAATGCCATGAACTGCTAAAAGGACACACAAATCTGTATTGGAAGAATTAAGGCCAGAGTGCTCCTTGGAGGCAAGGATGGCCAGACTGTGTCTTCCATACTTTGGAGACATTGTCAAGAAAGACCAGTCCCTGGAGAAGGACGTGATGCTTGGTAAAGTAAAAGAGAGGAAGTTCCTCGAAGGCTGACATCATGGCTGCATAAGAACAATTGTGAAGACGGTGCAGGACTGGGCAGTGTTTCTTTCTGTTGTGCATAAGGTTGCTAAGCGTTAGAATGACTCAGTAGTACGGCAGCTAACAACAATAACAACTTATCAACTATGTCGTTATCCAGTGGGTCTTATATACACAACTTTGAAAAAACAATGTTTTTTAGCCTGGCCACAGAGGTACAAGGTTGCAAGCACGTGAAGAAGGGGAGGAGGGTAGATGAAGAACAAACAGAGTCCCCACACTGGTTGGTGGCAAACGGCAGCAAGCAGCAGGGAACACTTCACCCCTACCACCACCACCACCAAATCCCTATAGGATCTGCGGTGGTGGGGAGAGCAAGGTAGTGAAGTGGGGTTCACCATGGCTCACACATCTCAAGCTATGCTGGGCTTTCCCAACAGGAGGGCTGAGGGACCAGCGTTGAGGGAGGGAGGCACCAGTATTGAAGACAGGGGGGTGGCCCCAAGCCCTTGAATAATGCTTACTTTGCACCCAAACCTGGTTTTCGAAATTGAAGCATGTTTTCTAAAAGTTAAACCGGTTGATAAGTGAGGAGTAGGTGAACTTAATTTCAAAACAAACTCAGAATGATATGTTCCGCCATAAGAAAGCTCAAGAAATCTTTGTGACCTTGAGTTAGGTGAAGATTTTTTAAGAAGTTATATATAAAACGCACAAATCATGAGGGAAAATGACAAATGGAACTTCATCTTGTGTTTAAAATTACTCTTCAAGAAACACTGCTTTAACAAAAAGAAAAGGAAATGCAAAGACTACAAGGAAATTACCAACAAAGGAATCATGATTTATGTAAAATTTTGCAGAAAAGAAACTGTTTTCCTTATTATTGGTTGTCAATTTGTGTTTTTTCTTTTATCTAGAGGGTGGTGGCAATCTACTTAAAATTAAGATTGACTCATGTGGCTAGACCTTCAGAGATAAAAATTAATTTATACTATCATTAAAGTTCTTAGTAGTAACTAGTTGAGGGTGTTTATCAAATATAAGTTAGAAATGTATACATGGAGGATGATTTTTCGTAAGAATCATTAAGTAGTTTGATGATTATACAGAAATATCGATGTTTGCTACTTTCAATTATAGTTTCATGTAAGCGCATTCTAGTGTCTGTAATCAATGAAACCATATTATTTTTTAACACGGTGTAATAAAAAGCCGCTTAGGGGTCATATCATGCTTACCCTTTTGCAACTTCACGTCTATTTTGTCAAAAGCTGAAAAACAAATGTATTGATCAGAATAGATTTCCCCTGCTTGACTTCCTACTTCATTGGAATCAATCCTGTAACATTAAGCACACTTCCTCATCAATATGAAAATTAAACTTCAGTGGCTGACCTTATAAACAGATCAGAGAAGGCAGAACACTGAGAATAAGCTAATGACATTTCCAGATAATCGAGCCCAATCAAAATGTAGTAGATGAATGTGCAATGTACTGAATAACTCAAAGTCAAAGGTGCGGAGCATGGCTTCACATAGCCTGTGCTGAATAAGAAAGAGGTTCTCAGTCCATCTTGATTACCTTAAAGCAGCAACTCCTTAAGTGTTCTTTGCAGAAGGTGTAAGGGCTGGCCAATTGTTCCCCATCATTCCCCATAGAGGCACACCAGGAGTTCACGGCCAAATCAATTAAGACAATATTGATTTAAGCCAAAGAAACTTTTTCTCCTATCAGGAACCTCAGAACCTTTGATGTGATCATCAGCATGGGATCTTGATTGGGGAGAGGTACCAGTGACAAAGAATGCCTTAGAATTACTTGACCTTGAACCTTGTTCTCCAGCAGCAGCTACAGAGATTTGCATTGGAAAAGCAAACTTTGGAGAAGTTGGCTTCAAGCAGTGCATACTTTCCCAGAAAAATCCTTTTTTAAAAGATGTCAACGCTCATTCTCTGCCGTCAAGACACTTCAGACTCACGGCGACACTATAGGACAGGCTAGAACTGCCCTTACGGCTTTCTGAAACGTAACTCTTTATGGGAGTGTAAAGCCCTTCTCCAGTGGAGCAGGTCAGTGGTTTCAAACAGCAGACCTTGCAGTTAGCAGCCCAATGCATAACCGCAACACCACCGGGGATCTTCTCAGATAAACTTCACATAAGCATGTGTTTCATTCACTGGACTTCGTAAAGGTCAGAAAAACACATAATCAATTAATTGCCAATCCTAAGAGTCTCTTCCAAAGCTTTTATTTATATACCTGTATGCAATTTGTTATCAATAATGACAAGGAATGTTCCCTGGCAATGATGTTCACTTATTCTCTGAACCTGAGCAAAGCTTGTGTGCTGTCTCGCAGTCAGCTGTGTCCACGACCCACTGAGAAACTCTTGTTTAAAGAAGAAACGGTTGCTGGGGGAGGAAAAAAAAAAAAACCGCTCCCTGGGTCTCTAGCTTTTCTGCATGTCTTATGACCAGGGCACTGGCAGCTTTTATCACCACTATCTTTTCAAGGGTGTTTGTAGAACAAATAGCCTTGGAAGATAGAGTGTCTCTCTCCAGGGCAAGGAAACAGATTTGTTTGCTGTCTAGGCTAATAAAGATAATGCCTCCCTCCAGGCAACGTTGAGCGTGTTTGCTGGCAGCTCCTTGAGGAGAATGGCTCCGAAGCAGCTCAGAGTTTCTCAGCTGTGATGCAAAACTCTTGCATCCAGCGCCTTCTCGGGCTGCTCCACATCACACCCATGACCCTGGGGGAGGGGGAGGGGGGATCGATGTGAATATTAAGTGCATGCTGCCTTCTGCGACCAGAGTCTCCTGCAAGCATCCATGAGATAGCTGCAGAACAACTTGTTCCAATTCATAGGAGCCGATGACTAACAGGAGGAAGCATTGTCCAGTCTCCCTCCACCCTCACAATAGTTCTGATGCTTGAGCCCACCATTGCATAGCAACTTATTAACTTGCAAATTGGGTAAACTTTCAGACTCTTCATTCTTAAGGGCTGTGACATTTCACATGAAGATGGCATTCCCAGTTGAATATCTTCCCATACAACAACAGAAGCGGTTTGAAGATGCCAGTAAACGGTTGCCTGACACAAATAGGGAAGATGACTTTCTTGCTACAAGTACCAAATGCATGACCTTGGATCCCAGGGATGGCCAACGGAAGACACATGAAGGAAAAAGGTGGCACAGACAGAATATAGGATTGTAAGGGGCAGTATATTCTTATGTTGTTCTTGGTAGGTGCTTTCCAGGAGAGTCAGACTCATGGAGACCCTGTGTGTACAGCAGAACAAAACACTGCCCGGTCCTGGCCGTTCCGGGCCAATTGTTGCAGCCACAATGTCCGTCTGTCTCATCAAGAGTCTCCCTCTTTCTCCCTGACTTTACCAAGTGTATGTTCTTCTCCAGAGACCAATCTCTCCAGACAACATGTCCAAAGGGTGTGAGATGAAGTATAGCTATCCTTGCCTCTAGAGTGTTCTGGCTCTACTTCTTCCAAAACAAATCTTTTGGCATTGTTTTTGGATGTCCGTGGTACTTTCAATATTCCTCACCTGCACCATAACTCAATAATAAATAACTATAAGCCTACTGCTATCAAGCCAATTCTGATTCAGACTGACCCTTTAGGATAGAGTAGAACTAACTGATCCATAGGGTTTCTGAGACCACTGGATACCATGAGGCTGTCTGTTCCGGTCAAGATTTATGGTCTCAGAAACTCTATGGCTGATGTTGAGCCCACCCCAGGACTCCATATATGTACAAGTGTATTCTGTATGCATGTTTATATGTTACATATGTGTATCCATATAGTCCCCACATTATAATGTACTGGAGTTATGATAAATTGTGCTTATGACCAATTGCTTGTTTCTTTGTTTATTGTACACCTTATCATTAGTAATATGTTGCAGCATGTAATTTGCCGATGTTATTATTCTCTCACAGATATTCAGTTTTATGGTTTACTCTTTGAAGCATTGCCAGATTTATAAAGATGATAATGAAAGACAATAATAATGAAAACTACAGAGAAAATGAGGTGTTCCACTTATGTCAGAACTGATTTATGGCAGAATTGTCATTGGAATGGATTGCTGCTGCAATTCACAGATGACCTGTGTCTAAGCATATACTGATACACATATTTATGACAGTGTTTCAGAAAGTTTATGGGAAGTTTCCTTAATTTTTTAAAATCTGCCTCATAGATATTGACACAACAGCAGTGAGCTCGTTGTAGAAGCAGACTGAGTGTCACCAGTGCTGCTTAGAAGGGACCATAACGGCCTCCTAAGACTAACGATCTTACAATACCTCATGTGATGATGGGCAGAGTAGAACGACTCCATAGGGTTCCAAAGACCTTTCAGAAACGCATCATCAGGCCTGTCTCCTGAGACACCTAGGGGTAGATTTGAACCTCAACTTTGGGGCCAGTAGTTGAGCCCTTGACCATTCTCTCCAAACAGGGACTCCCCAATGAAGATGACCTGTTTAAGAGGAAGATTTACCTGAATTATTTGGAGGGTCTCAACTGATGGAGCCCTTTAAAACAGAGAACTTTCTCCAGGAGCAGGAGACAGGAGAATTGTGCAAAGGAGATGTCAGAGAGATTTGAAGCATGAGAATGAGTCCATCCATTGTTCCTGGAGAGCCCCACCCCCACCCCCAATCCCCCATGGGATACATGAGAAATAGTGTTGGCAACACCCACAAGCAAAAACTGACTTCAAGGATAGCCATTAAAAAAAAGGAAGATCCGCATCCTACAGTCCCACGGAATTGAACTCAGCCAACAACCTAAATAAGTTCAGCAATGGCTGCAACTCAGGAGTCTCCAGAAGAGAATGCAACCCAACCCACACCTCAGCCTCTTGAGACCTGAGAGACTCTTAAGCAGAGGGACCAGCTAGGTCACCTTAGGCAGCGATTAGTGGCCTATGGAATTGTGACCCAATCCGTGGCATTGTTAGAAGGATTAAACTTGTCATGATTTGTATGGCACCAGCAGCAATGTCACAACCAGTAAACTTCCTCTTTAACCGTGGATGTGCAGTTTGTATGACGGTCCCACATTTGAGACTTCAAACAATGATGAACTGAGAAGCAAACCTATGGAGATGTCGCCAGCTTTTTAATCCAAGTGTCAGTTATTTGCCTACAGACATTTGTCTGGTAAGTGAAATAACTTGATGAATAATTAAAATGTCACTATTTGATACCTTTTCAATTATTCAATAACCAAAAGAATAATAGTATCATTGCCAGAGAGTTTAAATAAATATTTGTCTCCTGAATTTATTTAACTCTTATACTGTGACCACAATGTCAAGGCGGCAGCAATTGACAGTGACATCGGGAAAGCTTCCCTTGAATTCCTCTTTGAGACAGAAACCACACGATCTTTGTGGGGTGCGGACACTAAGAGGTTAGTACTTGCTTCTTGCCCAGCGGATGACCGACTCCATTGGAAAGGTTTTTCTTATTACTTTTGAAAAAGGGAAACCAACTTATCTTTGAGGATAAAATCCTCTGACAAGTCAGAGTGGGGATTGAGTATTGTACTCTGTGATCTGAGAAGATGATAATATAAGGTTCAGTTAAAGTCACAGCAAGATTTTCTTCATCAGCATATTGATAAGGCTTGAACTACAAACAATTGCAAAAGGATTTTTTTCTCTATCATCTATCTATCTATCTATCTATCTATCTATCTATCTATCTATCTATCTATCTATCTATCATCTATCTATCTACTATCTATCATCTATCTATCTCTTTGACTTATTTGGTAGCTGTAAGCCAATAGTCCAAAGAAGGACATTCAAGGATCATTTCCAAAACTAAACCTGTTACCATCAAACCAATGGGCTTATAATGACCCTAGAGGAGAGCGTATAAAACTGCCCCATGGAGTTTCCACGATTGTCATCTTCACTGAAACAGAAAGCCACCTCTTTCTCTCTTGGAGCAGCTGGTGAGTTCAAACCAGCAACCTCTGGTTATCTGCCATGGGCTTTAACCACTGCATCACCAGGGCTCCTGTCAAGGACCATTCCAAACAAACAAACAAACAAACAAACAAAAAACACCTGCCACCGAGCTGATGCCGAAGCACAGCAACCTTATAGAGCAGAGCAGAAGTTCCCCTGTAACTCTTTATGGGAGTAGAAAGCCCCATCTTTCTCCCTTGGTGCAGCTGATGGTTTCGAACTGATGACCTTTCAGATCACAGCTCAAAGGGTAACCATTACACCGCCAGGGCTTCTTGAAGACCATTAATAAGGTCTCAATTGCTGTTGTGGCTTAGATCTTGAAATGATCTTTTTGACAATAATTGTGACACCGATCATCTTCAATTTGCCATTCCCAGAAAAGTAGACCATGTGAGCTATCCAATTAGAAAGCCCAATCCACAGTCCATTTCTCCTCACCGAGACCTAGATATTGACCTTTAGGCATCCCATTTCATTTTTTTATAAGTTCCCAATTTTCTAGATTTATACTTTCCACATTCCACGTTATGCTCATCAGTGGATGTTGGCACTGGTTTTTCTTTTCTCATTTTGCACCATCTTCATGGTCTTTGATATGTCTGAGCCCATTATTAGAGTTCATTGTTACAGATGCTATAAATCCATCTCATTGAGAGGCTCTCTATGTCATTGATCCTCTGCTTTACTAAACATGATGTCCTTTTCAGTGATTGATATTTTATGATGTTGGTTCCAAAGTATATAAAATGAAGTCTCACCATGCTTGCTTCTAGGGATCATTTTAGTTGTGTTTTTTTCTAAGACAGGTTTATCATCTAATCTTTATTTCATCTCTTTTGCTCTCTGTTTCTTTAGCAGGAAGTTAGATGATTGATTTGAGATCTTTTATTTTAATAATCTTTTTATTAGGGGCTCATACAACTTATCACAATCCGTACATACATCATTTGTGTCCAGCACATTAGTACATATGTTGACTTCATCATTCTCACAAT
>NW_022107431.1:12592209-12598279 GCF_000313985.2 Echinops telfairi
ACTTTATTTCCAGTTCCTATCTGTGCCAGTGTACATCCTCTGGTCCAACCGGATATGTAAGGTAGAATTGGGATCATGGTAGTGGGGGGGAGTAAGTATTTAAGAACTAGAGGAAAATTGTATATTTCATCATTGCTACACTACACGCTGATTGGCTCATCTCCTCCCCACAGCCCTTCTGCAAGGGGATGTTCAATTTCCCCCAGATGGGCCCTGGGTCCCCACTCTGTACTCCCCCTCATTCACAATGGTATGATTTTTTTTTCCTTTTTGGTCTATGATGCCTGATACTGATCCCTTTGACGCCTTGTCATCTTACAGGCTGGTGTGCTTTGTTGTTTCTCACTTAGATGGTTCCTTGTTTATCTTCCAGCCTGTGGGACCCCAGATTCTATATAATGTCAAGGAGGGTGTGGGAGGCCTTGCAGGGCTGGATCAAGGGCAATGTAACCAAGAGGAATGCCTAAAACCCAAATGAAGGAAGAACATGATAGTGGGACAAGAGGAAAGTACAAAGAAATAGAGGAAAGACCTAGGAGGCAAAGAGTAATCACAGAGATGTAAATACAGGCATATAAAGATGTAAATATATTTATATATGATGAGGGGGAAATAGATCTATGTACATATATTCATAGGTTGAGTATTAAGAAAATAGATGGACAGTGGGCCACTGCACAAGTACTCCCTCAACACAAGAACACTTTGTTCTAACAATTCGGCAGTCTGAGATGCTCACCTGCCTGGCATGATCACTGAAGACAATAGGTGCACAAGAAAGTGTGGTGAAGAAAGCGGATGGTTCTTGGCTACCATAAGATATAACACTTGAAGTCGCTGAAGACAATGGGTGCACAAGCAAATGTGGTGAAGAAAGCTGATGGTGCCCAGCTACCAAAAGATATAGCACCTGAATCCTTAAAGACCTGAAGATAAACAAACAGCCATCTAGCTAAGAGATAACAAAATCCACATGGAAGAAGCACACCAGCCTGTCCCGACTTGATCGCTGAGGACAATGGGGGTGCATTAGCAAAAGTGGTGAAGAAAGCAGATGGTGCCTGGCTATCAAATGATACAGCATCTGAGGTCTTAAAGGCTTGAAGACAAACAGGCAGCTATCTAGCTAAGAAACAACAAAACCCACAAGGAAGAAGCACACCAGCCTACCCCAACACGAATGCTGAAGACAAAGCAAGTACATAAGCAAATGCGGTGAAGAAAGTGGATGGTGTCAAGCTGTCAAATTATATAGATTTGAGATCTTTTATTTCAGCATAGGCATTTTTCAGCTATAAATTTCTCTGTGGTACAGCTCTAGCATCCCAAACATTTCAGTATGCTGCATTTTCTTCTTTTTTTTTCATTTTAAAGTATTTTTTTAAATTTCCCTTGTGAGTTCTTCTTTAGCCTACTGGTTATTGAAGAATATGGAATTTAATTTCCACATATTTGCGCCTTTTCCTGTTTTTTTTGTTCATGCTTCAATGTTCAAAAACATTTTCCTGTTTTTCTTGTTCATGCTTCCAAGTCAGCTCCAACCCATAGCAACCTTATGCCCAACAGAACGAACAATGCCAGTGCTGTGCCATCCTCAAAATTGTTCTTATCCCTGAGCCCATTGATGCAGCCACTGTGTCCATCTGTCTCCAGGAGGGCCTTCCTCTTTTTCACTGCACTTCCACTTTACTAAGCAAGATGTCCTTCTCCAGGGACTGGTCTCTCCTGACAACATGTCCAAACTATGTAAGATGCAGTATTGCGAACCTTGCTTCTAAGGATCTCTGTAGCCTTACTTCTAGGCTAGATCAGTTTTTTCTCTTAGCAGTTTATAGTGTTTTCAATATTCTCCTGCATCACAATTCAAATGCATCTATTCTTGTTTCAGTCTTCCTTGTTCAATATCCGACTTTTATATGTATATAAGGCAATGGAATACCATGGCTCGGTCCAGGCACACCTTAGTCCTCAAAGTCACATCCTTGCTTTTCAATACTCTAAAGAGGTCTTGTACAGCATATTTATCTAATGCAATATGTCTTTTGATTTCTTTGAAAGGTTGGAGACAGAGGCACGGAACAGAGATAGAATGTAACCAGGAATATGAAGATAAGAAAGATTTTATTGAGGCAGGGAAAGAACTCCCAGGAGGGAAGGGATGGCAGGAAAAGGGATGGGGGCATCTTAAGCCCCCCGGGCGGGTTCCGCGACCCAAGGACTTAGGTCAGGGAAGTCACCCCTGGTACTGGGGCAGCAGGACATATACAGGGTATAAGCTTAACGGCATATGAGCTGGTAAGGGGAAGGGAGGTTCTTTATGCTGTGGTTGCAAGTTTTGGCCCCAGTGACATTTGGTTAGTAAATCATGTTGTTCCTAGGAAACAATGCTAGAGAGAGGGGGGCTGTGTTCTGTCCGGGCAAGTAAGCTCTCTGAAACACTGAAGGCAGGTGCTTTGATGTTCAGGTGCTTTGAAATTCAGCCAGGTCATTTGTCTTCTCGAGAACCTGGTACAGTGGCTGACTTGGTCCGGACCTGGCCCAAACACTATTGACTGCTGCTTCCATGAGCATTGATTGTAGATCCAAGCAAGACAAATACTTGAAAACTCCTACCTTTTCTCTACTTATCATGATGTTACCTATTGGTACTGTTGTGAGGATTTTGATCTTCATTGACTTGTAATCCATCCTGAAGGCTACAATCCATGATCTTCATCAGCAAGTGCTTCAATTCCTCCTCACTCTCAGAAAGCAAATTTCCTACTGCTAATGATTTATAATATTCACTGCTTATGATTACAGAAAATGCTTTATAATTGCATTCTTTATAAATTCATTGAGGTTTGATTTATGGTTTGATTTCTCCCAAGTTGTCTTCCCCAAGTATATGCCAAACTTAGCTATTTGTTACATGTGGTGAATGACTATACACTTGGAGGTCAACAGAGGTCAGTCAGGGGTTATTCTCCCTAAGCGTTATCAGTCATCCAGAGCAAGCAGTCACCACTGTTTATCCCACAACAAGTAGGGCCCGCTCCATTCTAATAAGGATAGTAGTAAATTGTTTCCCTGAAGGAGAGGCCAGGGAGGTCAAGCCCACTCAAGGGTGGCCAGTGTTAGGCTGCCATCATGGATCTAGGGTCCACCCTTCTTGTCACCTGTATACCTTTAACTCTACCCCTTCCTATCATGTATACACCCCTAGCTCATCCCCTTCCTATTACACTTTTCTATATTCCCCTCCTATTGCTTGTATTGCCTATTGTACAACCCCTTCCTGTGACATGTGTGGTTACCTGTAATCACAACCCCTAAGTAGATATAAGCATTGATTAGCAATAAATGGGGTCTCCTCCCCACCTCACCTCAGCCCACACTGTGAGCGGACCTGGCTGGTAAGATCATGGCCATCCAGGAGGTGAGTATGCTACCCTGAAATGTGTCTGACTCCATTATTTCAATCTCTCTTCTATCTCTCATGCTCTCTATGACTTTATTATATAATCTTTATGTATCTTAACCATCCATTTGTGCTTATTGAGCCCATGATTAGTTGTGGGGGGCTGGCCTTTCCCATACAGTCTATTCCATGTGTACTTAAGAACATCTTTTCTGGTATTTCACTGAAAACTTTGAGAATGAAATTAAACTCTGTTTACCTAAAAGACACAATGTATTCTGATATGGCCCCTATTTGCCTTAATATCACATCTCTGCTAGTTTTCATAAGTGCCATGTTTTTCTGCCATCACTACCCCTACTCTCAGTGAACAGTGTACCAGGTGGCCATGAAGGACAGACAGACACTACTCCTGCCCTCGTGAAATATACAATTCTTATCTCATTGCATTAGTAAAACTTATACCACTCTTTTCTCCACACTTGAATGTTGGAGTCTGAAAAACAAGGACTCTGTAGATTCTAATTTAATAAGTCATACTTTCCAGATTGGTGCTTTGCCACATTTAATAATGTGATTGTAGCTTACCTTTCTTGGCCTTGCTCATGAAAGCCTAGGTAACTTTCCTTAGCTGCACTCGCTCTTGCTCATCAGTGCACATAATTGGTGCACACACATCTCTCCGAGTTTCTAAGTATGACCACACAGTCAACCACAGATCTCTCTGAAGTCAAGGAATCTCCTTCTGACCCTGGTACCAGGGAAATCTAGGAAGCTTCCAAAGTGTCAGCAATTCCACAGAAAAAAGACAAGGCTTTCTAATTCCTAAAGAGTTACGTTATCTGAAACCCATGAGGACCGTGCTACCCTATCCTCTAGGGTTGCTATGTGTTGGAACTGGCTGGATGGCAGTGAGTTTGGGGTTTTATTCATTTATGATTTTTGCTCTCTCCTATTGACCCTATTGGTCCTCTATGGCTTTGTTTTATTTTAATTTCCCTGGAAATGTTAAAGCTATGAATTATTTCATGCCTTAACATTTTAAGTAATCATTCTCATAATTCATTGCCACTGTGCCTACTAGGCCAGGCAGTTTGAACTCTTACACATAAAAGTTCTTTAAAGGCAGGAATTCTTTTTTACTATTGACTTTGAATCACCCGCAGTACCCTGCTTAAGTATAAGGCACGCTTTGGGAAGTCAATGTGTAAGTGCTTAATGAATAATTTTTACTGAAGGTTAATTTATTGTCCATTGTGGGAACTGGATGACTGTGAACATGGAAATTAAACTAATGTGCCTAGGGATATGGGGGGGAAGTCATCCTAAGAGTGGTTGCTGAGGATGTAAAATATACATTTCCCAACTTACAAAACTACCAGTGACCATTACCTATACAGAAAATTATATAGTTTATCCATTTCTTGAACAATCATGATGGTTAGGGCCTTAAACACAAAGGCCTTGTGATAACAACAAGGGTCAGCACACATTTCTGTAAAAGATTAGAGAACACATATTTTAGGCATTGTGGGATGTATAGTCCCTAGACACTATTTAATTGTGACATTGTGGCACTCACACAAAGACAATACATGAACTGATGAATGGGATGTGTTCTAACTAAACTTTGTTTTTAAAAATGGGGAGGGGCCAAATTTGCCCACTCCACATCAGCAGGGTGTATCTAGGACACAATGTTTTTGCTCTTTTAGACAGAACGAAACACCATAGTCAAAAAGGAATGTTTCAAAGGAAAATAGTTTCCATATTGAAAGCCTGGCGTATCAGAAGCCTATATCCACGAGACATTCTGCTGACCAAGGAAATCTTCCCACTCCACACTTTAATTGTGACTTTCTCGTGGGTGGGAGGGTCACAGGAGAGGGGAGGCCACAGCCAGAGGGAGATTTGCTGTAATAGCCAAGCCTTCTTTCAGAAGATGCCCAGAAACACCTAAGTCTATGTCCAGACTCTAAGTCCCTTGTCCTTGCGGTTTACCTGCCGTAGGACATGTCATGTCCACTTCTCTTTCCATGCCATCTCTGTCATTAGGTGCCATCAAGTAGGCTCTGACTCAGGAACACTACACGCAGCAGAACAAAGTTGGATTGCCTCCATTCCTAGTCTAGTCTAGTCTACCAAAGAAAACATAGAATCTCCCAGCTCCTTCTGAGTTTCTTTAGCCCATGGAGCATGCGCACAGTGACTTGATGATTTTTATGTATTTATAGTTGTTGAAAGGAGCCCTAGTGGCATAATGGTTATGAGTTGGGCTGCTAACTGTAAGATCAGCAATTCAAAATCACCAGCAAGCTCCGAGGGAGAAAGATGAGGTTCCCTACTTCTGTAAAGAGTTGAAGTCTCAAAAATTCACAGAGGCCATTCTATCCTGTTCTATAGAGTCACCAGGTCTATCCTGTTCTATAGATTTATCAGTTCTATCCTGTTCTATAGAGTCACCAGGTCTATCCTGTTCTATAGATTTATCAGTTCTATCCTGTTCTATAGAGTCACCAGCTCTATCCTGTTCTATAGATTTATCAGTTCTATCCTGTTCTACAGAGTCACCAGCTCTATCCTGTTCTATAGAGTCACCAGGTCTATCCTGTTCTATAGAGTCACCAGCTCTATCCTGTTCTATAGAGTCACCAGCTCTATCCTGTTCTA
>NW_022107431.1:12598678-12617358 GCF_000313985.2 Echinops telfairi
TGTTCTATAGAGTCTCCAGCTCTATCCTGTTCTACAGAGTCACCAGGTCTATCCTGTTCTACAGAGTCACCAGCTCTATCCTGTTCTATAGAGTCACCAGGTCTATCCTGTTCTATAGAGTCACAAGGTGTATCTTGTTCTATAGAATCACCATGTCTATCCTGTTCTATAGAGTCACCAGCTCTATCCTGTTCTATAGAGTCTCCAGGTCTATCCTGTTCTATAGAATCACCAGGTCTATCCTGTTCTATAGAGTCACCAGGTCTATCCTGTCTATAGGGTCACCAGCTCTATCCTGTTCTACAGAGTCACCAGCTCTTTCCTGTTCTACAGAGTCACCAGCTCTATCCTGTTCTATAGTGTCACCAGGTCTATCCTGTTCTACAGAGTCACCAGGTCTATCCTGTTCTACAGAGTCACCAGTTCTATCCTGTTCTACAGAGTCACCAGCTCTATCCTGTTCTATAGAGTCACCAGCTCTATCCTGTTCTATAGAGTCACCAGGTCTATCCTGTTCTATAGAGTCACCATGTCTATCCTGTTCTATAGAGTCACCAGGTCTATCCTTTTCTATAGAGTCACCAGCTCTATCCTTTTCTATAGAGTCACCAGCTCTATCCTGTTCTACAGAGTCACCAGCTCTATCCTGTTCTATAGAGTCACCAGGTCTATCCTGTTCTATAGAGTCACCAGGTATATCTTGTTCTATAGAATCACCATGTCTATCCTGTTCTATAGAGTCACCAGCTCTATCCTGCTCTATAGAGTCTCCAGGTCTATCCTGTTCTATAGAATCACCAGGTCTATCCTGTTCTATAGAGTCACCAGCTCTATCCTGTTCTATAGAGTCACCAGCTCTATCCTGTTTGATAGCGTCATTATGAGTCAGAATTGATTCAACATCAGTGAGTTTGGGTTTATTTTGGTTTATAACTGCTGTCAAGCCAGAATGCTCATTAGAAGTAACGATGGCAAGACTCCCTCTGGTGTACTCTGGACATGTTATCAGTCCCTGGAAAAGGATACCATGCTTGGTAAAATGGAAGCACGGTGGAAAAGAGGAAGATCCTCAAGGAGATAGATTGGCACAGTGGCTCCAGTAATAGGCTCAAGTACAAGAACAATGGTGAGCATGGTGCAGAACCACGCAGAATGTTGTGCCAGGGTACATAAGGGTCGTTATGAGTCAGAATTGACTCAGAGCCACCTGACAACAAGCTAGTTGCTGTTGTTGTGTGTCACCATGTTGATTCTGACTCATAGTGACCCTACAGGATAGAGTAGAACTGCCCAATAGGTCTTCCTAGGCCAAAATATTTATGGAAAAAGATCACCTGATCTTTCTCCCACAGATATGTGGGTGAGTTTGCCCCAGCGGAATGATCAACCATTGCTTCACCAAAGCTCCTTAGATTTGTGGCATAGTGCAGAAAATCATCTAATCCTTTTTTAGAACATAATGGAAGAGACATAGTCACACTGAGAATTTATTTTAGCTACAAAGACCAAAGAAGAATTTCTCTATGTTATTTCTAATTACAGTAACTAACATTACCAGAGAATATTAACATGTGTGCACACACACATACACAAATCCACTTACATGCACCATCATTTTTGATCGTTGTGGTAGCCTGTGTGGTAAAACAGGACATCCTCAATTTATAAATGTAAAACCGAAGCTTACAAGCGTTTCTGTGGTTTGCCACAAAAGATGGTAACAACTAGAATACAGAACTGAGAAGACAGCTCCAGGATCAGGGCACACATGCCCATGAGTTACTGGCTCTAGAATAGATAGAGCTCAGATATTCCAAGCTGCCACTTCCCCATTATAAATGAAAGGGAAGCCAGGGAGTTCTGGGAATGGTGGCTGAGGATGTGAGGGTGCTGGAAAAATGAAGTTCACATCCGGTCCCAAAGGAGAGGAATATTAGGAGAGTTGGTTGTCATGATACAACTGCCCCTGAGACCCATCAGAAAAGAGAGGCTGGTCGTCCCCAGATGAAAGTCTCAAGTCCCGGCTCCATCGAAGGTCATTGGAGATGACCTACAGAGGTGGCCTGAGTTCCCCAAGAGCATTTTCTCAGGAGAAAGATGGCAGAAGGCTTGCAAAGTCCTTCCATGATCAATCTGCAGCCTGTTGACAGGAGAAATGGTTGAGGGGAAGGGACTCAAGGAGGAGCATGGAGGGCGTGGGAAACTGAAGGAGAAATGCTCACAGCAGACCGCCTTGGGCTGGAAAGGAGCTGTATGATCTCTCCCTCTCTGTCCTCCAACAGAGGCTTGTGATTATTTGTTCCTCTAAAGGGCACAGCGCTTAAATCATTCCAGCTGAGGCTGCGCCCTGCTCTTCAAAGGGGTCTCGGAGACTGCCCTTGGGAGAGCGTGCCAGAGAACATTAGCTTCTCAAGCTCTAATTTGAAAAAATGTTTCTAATTCAGATCCTACAGTTTCCTTTAGAAAATTCCCCGAAATAATTTCTAGTTATATTTCCTCTTGGCACCATATTTAATCCTACCTTTCTTTTTGCTCCTCGATGCCGGCCGCGAGGAACCACGTCAGTCCCATCCATCACTTAGCTAAAACATAGAAAGCATATTGAGGGATTTTTACCACTTTCTTAGGGTTAAGTCCTTCATATGATCACTCTATTGTCTGCAGCAGATTTTTAGCAAAAGCTATCACAGTCGAGAACAATGGAAAGGTCACCTTGCGCCGGTCATTCCGGTGAACTGGAATCCCATGCACCCAATGGACCATTGAAAAGACAGCCAAGTGGCTTCACAGCCTTCAGGTAACTCAAGACCATGTGAGTCAGCCCTTACCTTATTTAGACAATGGAAACACTTGTTCTAGTTTTTCTTTGCTCTGGGAAAAAAGTGAAATAAAATAAAGAGCTATGAATTCCAACCATCCTTCCATGCACTTGAAGCCAAGTGTAAGCTGGCCTTTCATGCGTGGAGTCAACCACACTTGACAAGCAATATCCTAAAATCAGAACTGCCATCAATCCCATTCTGATTCACAGCCACCCTAGAGGGCAGAGTGGAAGTGTCCTTTTGTTACAAGAGCAGGCAGCTTCATCTTTCTCCCTCAGTGCAAAAAGTGACCTTGCCATTAGCTGTCCAATTAGTAACTGGCTATGCCATCAAGGCTCCTTGACTCTACAGAATGAGAGAGGCATTATGGGTGTACATTAGATTGAAGCCATCAACTTGTCCCTGTCCCCACTGCTTGTTGTCACTGCTGTGATTGTTCTCTGAGGAGAACGCTAATTTTTACATATGTACTAATCATTACTCTTTAAAAGTAGCCATAGGATGCCTAGCCACAACAATACAGCCTGTAGTATGTTGGTGATATGAGCCTTTGAGCCCATTCTGACTCATAGTGGCCAGATGTACAACATCAGAAAACACCACCAGTCCTCTACCATCTCACTGTTGTTCTTGTATCTGAGCCCTAGGTTGTAGCCACTGTGCTAATAATGCATCTTATCGAGGGTCCCCCTTGCTGCTCCTCCTCATTACCAAGCACACTGTCCTTCTCCAGGGACTGGTCTCTCTAATAACATGTGAAAAGTACATGATGCAAAGTCTTGCCATCCTTGCCTCAAAGGATCATTGTAACTGTACTTCTTTCGAGACGGATCTGTTTGTTCTTTTGGCAGTCCATGGTCCTTTGGTATTCTTTGACAACACTATAGCTCAAATGTATTGATTCTTTTGAATCTTGCTAATTCGATGTCAAACTTCTGCATGCATATGAGGCTATAGAACAGCAGTTCTCAACCTGTGGGTCATGACCCCTTTGGGGGTCAAACAACCCTATGATGGGGGTCGCCCGGTTCATAAAAGTAACAAAAATCCAGTTATGAAGTAGCAATGAAAATAATTTTTATAGTTGGAGGGTCACTGCAACATGAGGAACTGTATTAAAGGGCGGCGGCATTAGGAAGGTTGAGAACCATTGCTATAGAAAATACCATCGATTGGGCTTGGCACACCTTAGTCCTTAAAGTAACACCCTTGTATGTTGCTAGTTGCAGCCAAATCAGCTCCCAACTCCTGGGGACTCTGTGCTATGTGAAGAGTAGAACTCCCCCTTATGAGTTTCCTTGGCTGTAATCCTTGTGGAAACAGACTGCCAAGCCTTGCTGCCGCAGAGCTGCTGAGTGCGTTAGCAGCCATTAGCTAGTGGCTTGCCTTGCCCAGGCTCCTTATCCCTAGCGTTATCTCCTCATGAGGTGATTGATAAGAAACAGACTATGTGGACTTGGGCTCATTAATTAATATAACTTAGTGGCTCTGCCTTTCGTAGTGGCAGCAGTACATTTTATCACAGACGCTCAATACTGCACATACTTCACAGGCAGTTGGAATACAACATTGAGATCTGGAAATTGCTAAAGTGTATTTATCTAGCCTCAGGCCGGAGCTGAAGAATAACAGTAAGATTCTAGAATAAAACTACAAGGCAATGTTGAAAGAATCGCTTAAGTTACTTGTTTCGGGAGGTGACAACACTTCTGGCATAAGCCGAAGATCGGCTCAGCTGAACTACATTTGCATCTGGGATGTAAGAAGCTTACCATAAGCGTTCCCCTGTGATCACTCATCTGTTGAGGGGCAGGGAAGCCTTGACTAATTCTTTACACTGATTTCTAGACACCCCTGCATTATATGGGAGGAGGGAGCCGGGAGCTCAGCAGACTTGATGCCAAGGAAGATGAGCACCTAAGCCTGCCTTGACTGATGAGAAGTTAAAGGTCTCCAGGAAGAAAATGCCACTGCCTCCTGTGATTACCTTGGCCAAGGTGGCATTTCAAAGAAAACAGTATTGTTCTCTGCCCTTCTCCTACCTAATTCCGACCCCCAGAGTGTCCCTGTCTTGGTCTGTCTCCTCATAATGGTGTTTTCATTCCCCTGACCCTACCAGATTAATCTTTGCCAAGCCAGCTCTGACCTGCGCAAAAATTCTATTGACTCCCTTAGATGTTAGAATACAAGCCAGACTCTAACCTGGTGCCATGAATAAAGTCACATTCTCTCCCATCCCCTAAAAGTAGAAGGTTGAAGTATTAATACCTATGACGGTGACCTTGTCTGGGGAACTAGGGTTCTGCTTTGAAGATATCATCAGGCCAATCATACTGGCCAATCATAGCTTAGGCCCTGGTCCTAATCCCTTCTGAGTGGGGAAACACATGCAAACATATTGGGTGGTGGTGGTGGAGAGAAGCTGTATGAGTCTAGGTACTTTAGAGAAACAAATCCACAGCAACTCATGTATAAGAGAGTTTTATGTAAAGAAAGTGTGCATCACGAAAACATCCCAACCCAATGCTGCCCAAGCCCACAAGTCCAACATTAACCCATTAACCCAACACCAGTCCACAAAGTCCTCTACCTCACAAAACAGAGGCTATGATGCCGACTGCAGGAGGAAAGCTGAGTCAGTGAACGAATAAGCATCTCAGCACTAGAAGGGGTCTCCACATGGCTGCTCCAGCACCCAGGGCTGCATTGGGATAGGTCCATGTGGCTTCTCCTTGGGGGTGTCTTGTAGGAAGTCCATCTTGCAAGCTGAAGCAGGGAACTGCTAAGGCAGCTGCACCCTGGTACTACCATCACAAAGCAAGAGACCTGAGAACTAGAAAGGCGAGGCTCACCACCCCATTTATCCCTCTGCCTTTCAATTAGCCCCACATGTGATTATCGGCCAGGTTGGCACAATTAACTAACTCAGAAGCCAGGTGACAACAGAGGCAAAGGCATCAATAGTTCACAAAGGAACAGCAAGGATTGACTGGAGTCACCAGGAGAAGAAGGGGAAGTTCTTTTTCCAAAGCCCTCAGAAGGAATCAAACAAATTTCTGTTCTTGACAGCCAGCCACTTGATGGTGTTGGGGCAGCCCTAAGGAAATTCAGATAGCTGGCAATCCAGATTTCTCCATAAATTAATCCTGCCTTTCTAGGCTGACCTCTCGCACTCCCTTCAGAAATGTTGTTTTAGGGAAATATCACCATTGCGTTCCTGGAGAAGGACACGAAGAGGAGATGGATGGCATGAGATGGATGGGCACTGGTGCAGAGTGGGCTCAAGTAGAAGAAAGACTGTGAGGATGGCACACACCATGCATGTTTCACCTCTGTTACACATCTCCTTGCCGTTGAGTTGATTCAGACTCATAGAGACCCTATTAGGCAAAGTGGAACTGCCCCGTGGGTGTCTGAGATGGTAATTCTTTACAGGAATAAAAAGCCTCGTCTATCTCCAGCAGAGCCACTGATGGCTTTGAGCCGCAGACCTTTCCCTTAGCGGTCCAATGTGTGACCCACTACACCACTAGGGCTCCCTCACTTGAAGATTAAGAAATAATAGAACAGGTCATGAAAGCAGAGTTTCCAACCTATAATTATACCCGCATCCCCCCCTCAACCTCTTTTGAATGAGAGCACAGCTTTGTGCCCTTACCTCACGTTGGGTAGATGGTCTTCTCAACTGAGATGATACCAGACGATCTCCCATCCCAAGGAGACATCACTGATTTTTCACTTGTCAGAGGCCACAAAGGCACGGAGGGAATTATTGATCATGAAACTGTCTAGTAGGATAGGAGCAAGGAGAATTATCTCCAGAAATCTTCTAGAAGCTATGACAGTACTAGGGAATTGAGGGAACTCATAATAGGGACGCTGTCGCCTGACCCATGTTGACATCACTAACTACTACACAGGCACCCGCATCTAAGACAGGAGGAGACCTGTTCCAAGGGATCTCTGTGGCAATGGTGCTGGATTACTCCATGTATGCATAGCTAAGCTTTTGCTAATTGGATTGGCCTGTTTTAAAAGCTCATAACTTGCTTTCATCGAGCTCTAGTGCTGAGAAACTACACTACGGACTATTTTGCATGGCATTCTCTTCTGGGTCTTGGCCAACTGTTGGAGTCCTTGTCGCCTTCCCAACCTGTCTGGGGTATCTTCACAAAGGCCTGGCAGTGGCTGCAGGATAACATTATGCCTTGCAACCATGGAGGAAAATGAAACACATCCATTTCCTACCCACATCACCCCGGTCATCCTCTTTTGCTGCGAATTCCAGAAAAGACCGGAGACCCCAAAGGAAACTTCACGGTGCTCCTTGCTAAGACCCTTCCATCCTCCCTGCTGTCTCCTCCAAAGGGAAGTGGGAGGAGAAGAAGCCAGGTGCAGCCTCCAAGAGTGGATGATCGCGCCGCCATCGGGGCTGTCCTAATTGAGGTTTACTGCCCGGCGCTGCTGCATTTTATAAATCCTCTCTATGGACAACTCAAGCCTCCACTGAGCAAGATGAACGGTGCTCCGTGTTCATAATATTTATTAAGCCCCTTGCTCGGCAATCTGTGCTACCATCAAACAAGTTGAAGTAATTGACATTTAGCACATCAACCGGCTTTTGACTGAGAAGCATGACATTCATGTAGATAGTAAACACTGGGCAATTGCTGTAAATGTCTCCAAATTTAACGCCGTGACCTTTTCTCAGGTAAATGTTTTTGGATAAAATGTAAATAATGATTCACTGTATGTCAAATACCACAGTATGTCAAGTGCCGTGCAATGTCAAACTTACTGTCTTGTTACCCTCCAGAGGTTCATAGATTGGTTGACCTGTTGCGTCTTTCGGTGAGTTTTATATGGAAACTCACCGTGATGCATTGTAACTCATTGGCTTCACAGGCCCCTCCCCACCTGGAAGTTTTCTGATTTCGAAAGATTGTGGTTTGGTTTCACTGTTTAATTAAATTAAAGTTGACATTTTGAAAATCCATACACCAGTATGATTTTTTTTTTTAAATTAATTCTATTTCAGAAGCCTCTAAGTGCAATGTGCTTCCAAATCTCTAGGAGTCAAGCCTTCAAATCTTCAAATAGAATGTAGGAGTAGAGGAGTCAAGGGCCTATTCTTTCACCTTCCAATCTCTCTGGGCTCTTCTCCAATCACATAACAAATGCTAATGGTATCAAAGCCTAACATAACCACATCTCATCATGCTGCTCTATAAAAATGCATCCTCATTCATCAACATGAAAAGGCTCACTCTAATTAATAGTCCAAGAGGCCTTCCAACTACATGACTGTATTGATGTAGTTCTCCTAAGAGAAGCAAGACTTTTCACAGGATGAAGTCTTAGTACCTCCCAAGCACAAATGAAATATGCCATGCATCTTCTATGCCTGTAATCTAACCAAAGACTCTAGACAAATGACTTTGTAGCCGTAGAGGTGGCTCAATTAGAGTATTCTGATATAGCAGAAGTAGGTATTCAATGATAGGCTCAGAAAAAAAGAGAAACTATTAAAGCAGTTTCGAGTTTGGAAAGTTAAGATAGGGTGAAACCAAACATCCAAACTCACTGCTATAAAGTCAATTCCAACTCACAGAGACTCATTGGACAGAGGATAGAGCCTTCCCCCTGTGGATTTCAGAGACGGTAACTCTTTACAGAAGTAGCAAGCCTCATCTTTCTCCCACAGAGGAGCTAATGGGTTCAAATTGCTGCCTGGTGGTTAGCAACCAGTTAATAACCACTATGCTATCAGGTGCCAACTTAAGGTAGACAGTTTGGTTAACATTCTACAGGGGAATTCAGAGAGGAATTCAGAAAGTTAATGAAATAAATGGGAGAAAAGTCCATTTTATATATGGTATTCTCTTTGCATTTTGAAAATCCTTTATTAAACATTTTCCAGCAGAATTTTACTGAGTGCCAGTATGAGCAAAGGTGTGCTCTAGGCAATGGGGCTAGAACTCTGGATAAAGGTTCCTTCTCTCACGGAGCTCAAGTGGAAATGTGTTGTTTGTTGCCAGCACATGTCTGCTCCAACTCCTGGTGGCCTTATGTATAACACAACAAGACCTGGCCTGATCCTCTGCCATCTTCATGATCGCTGATATGTCTGGGTGACTTGTGGTTATTGTGTCAATCCATCTCTTGGAGAGTTTCCCTTGTTTATGCTTGTCTTCTACATTATCAGCCATGATGTCCTCTTCTAAGGAATGTTCTAGTGGTATTCCTTTCAAAGCTAATTTGTTTGTTCTCTGGTAGTCCACGGTATACTTATTATTCATCACCAACACCACAATTTGAATATAGCAATTATTCTTCGATCTTCTTTATTTCATTGCCCAGGTTTCACACATGTATGAGGTGACTGAAAAGATTCATGGCTTGAGTTAGGCACACCTCAATCATCCAAGTGACATCGTTGCTCCTTAAGGTGGAAACTTGTGTGATGCGTATCTTCTCTTGGTTTGCACCGCACCAAAGCTATTGAATTCTTAGTGGCCATTTCTCCCAACAATTCCACTTTACAGGTAGACAAGTTTAATCCTAGCATTAATATATGAGTTGTCTGAAGCATGACAGAGCTAAAACTATTTCGGAGAGGCCTTGGTGGTGCATTGGCCAAGCACTCAGCTGAGAACCAAAAGGTCAGTGGTATGAATCCACCAGCTGCTCCTCAGGAAAGAGATGTGGTCATGTGCTTTGGTTTCAAAGATTTACACCCTTTGGGAACCCTAGGGGGCCATTCTAGTCTGTCCTGTAGCGTCACCGGAGTGAACTCATCAGCAACAGGTAATGGAGTCCATCATTTAAGGGGACTTACGGTCTTTTCACAGAAATCTTGGGGGTGCAGTGGTTAAAGGGCTCAGGTGCTATCCAAAAGGTCAGTGGTCCAAGTTCATTAGCCATGTCATGGGGAAAAAAAAGATGGCAGTCTGCCTCTGACCCTAGAGAGTTACAGCTATGGAAAGCTAGAGGGCCTTCTACTCTGACCCAGACTTGTACCTGGTTTTGGTTTGGGTGGGCTTCTCAGGCGCTTGCCGAATGCATTCTCAAGTCCATTCGGGATTGAATTAGAACCTAGTGCCTCTTTGAGCTAATTTGAACTAATGATTGACCTCTCATGCAGTTGCTCTTACCTGAAAATCCAACAAACTCCAACGGCCCCTTCATGTTTCTTAGCAGTGCTGTCAGACCGTTGCTAAAAATAATACCCAAAACTTTTATAATGCCCACATATGTCCCAAGTATATTTCTAAGTCTTTTACTTATATGAACACATTTAACTCTCACAGTAACCCTATGCCGCAGAAACGGTATCATCCTCATGTTTCAGATGAAATAACAAAGGCTCAGAGAAGCAAAGTAACTTGTTCGTAGAAACTGTTCAACAAGTTAGTGTGCAACCATGAAAAAAGAATGTGCTTACAAGGTGTACGGAGGCGGTGAGATCTCGAGTAGATCATGAAAAAGTGCACATTTAGCTCAAATTATTTAAACATGTAAGTCTATAGAGCTAGAGTTTCTGTCATGTCTAGTCTGACCAATGGTGACCCCGTGTGTTACAGAGTAGAACTGCTTCGTATAGCTTTCTCAGCTGTCGTTTTTATGGAAACAGATGACCAGGTCTTGTCCTCAACCAGCCTGTTGGGTGGATTGCAAGCGCTAACCTAAAGGTTAGCAGCTGAGGGCAAACTATTTGCACTACCCGGGACAATCCTTCATGAAGTATTCTAATTCCAAGGAGGCATGCTCAGAACTGTGGAACTGACAAGTAGAAGAGGAATTGACAAATCAGCACGTGATGAGTGTTGACGAGGAAAAACATGCTGAAGGAAAAGAAATAATGGGGGAAAGGAAGGAAAGACGTTGTCCAAAGCACACATGGTGAAAGGGTTAGCTGGCATGTTTTGTAATCTCAAACAGGGCTTCGTTGGCTTGAAAACATGGTCCCGGATGCAGTCTCCTTTGGCTAACATCGGTAGGCAGGCTCCAGGAGCAGAGAAATATTCTCTTGAAATCGGTGAAGCAAATATGAAAAGGACCGTGCAAACAATTCTCACTAGTTTTCTGACTAGAAACACACCATCCCCACTGCCAGAACCTTCCCACAAGTTATCCACTGAAAAAGCGCCAACACTTCATAGGAGCAATTATGTGTGTTTGTACTTTTTATGAATGTGTGTGTTAAATAACTCTGTAAGTTTATAGGTAAGGTTGTAACCTCCAAAGACAAACAAATGTCTGATTTATAAAGATAATAATGAAAACTAAAAATAAAGGTATTCAACTTATGTCAGAACCAATTTCTGACAGGAGTCAATGGACTTGAACCCTGTTGTACATTGAGGACTGTGTGTGTGTGTTGATTGTTATCTGGGGAACATTGTATCATAAAATTCTCCCCAAAGTCCTACACTAGCCTACCAAATCAGAAGGTTCCAGAAGGGCATCCATACCACAAACTCATGACTATGACCAGCACTCTTGGCTACCAACACCTGCCTTAGGGCAACCACCATCAGCAGGAAAGCTTTGTTCTAATCAGAGCTCTTAGTAAACTGATTCAAGCAAGTCAGGTCCAATTAAAAAGCCCAATAAACTTAGAATTATCAAGGTATCCACCTATTTTTGAACACCCCCCCCCCAAAACTCACATCCTGTCCAAGGAAAGCACATCTCAACAGGCAGATGAACTTAAAGCCCTTGTTAACATTGGTCATCCATGAAATCTCTTATGTCCTCCATATGGCAGAAGAGCAGGGTACAGAATTTTAATTATGTATCCTTAGTTTAGACCATGGAACCACAGTCCTCTTTGAGGCTAAACACAGGTTTTCAGTTCAATTCACTAGAAGGAGTTCATTTGATGACCTTTGAGAAATCAATTGTTCGGTATCCTAGGAAAAAAAGATGATCTAACTCCCCTATAAAGTGATGAATTCAAGAAACAAGTGCTTTCCCTAACAAATATGTGGAGAGACCACATCCATGGTGAAGTTTAATTAAAGGCTGTTACGTCCTACTAGGAAAATACGAGTCCCTGAGGAGAGAAGATGAAGGGGTGAATACTGAGAACCAGCACTGAATTTAGCACTTTCCAGAAACATTTAACAATTTTCATAAGCCCCATTTTGGCCTTGCCCACACATTGTTTTGACTGCTCTTGAATAAAAATTAAAATAACTTTTTTGATTAAAGTCTTTATTGAAAAGCCAGATTATTTTTTCTTAATCATAAAAGTAATTTGTCTGGAGACAACGCTTTCGAGGCAGTCAGGGAAACATAACATTCAGGATGTATGTACCGAAACCACTACCCATCCCCAGTTTGTCATATTTTGGTGGCTTGTGTGTTGCTGTGAGGTTGGAAGCGATGCTCCCGGTATTTAAAATACCAGCTGGGTCACCAAGGTTGGACAGATTGCAGCAGAGCTTCCACACTCAGACAGACTAAGTAGACGGGCCTGGCTGTCTACTGAAAAGATCAATCACCAGGAAAGGACATCATACTTGGTAAAACAGAGGGTAAGCAAAGATTGAAGGGAATCTTCAGTGAGATGAATTGATACAAAGGCTGAAACAATGGACACAAAATATATTAAAGATGGGGCAGGGCATGGACAAGGGGCCAGTCACCATGAGTCAGAGCTGACTCAAAAGCAGATAACGACAGCAGAAACCCATAGGTTGTCACCTCCTATGGAGGGCCCTAACCTGACTTCTGTACTTGGAAGCCCCTTTCCTGAACCTAAACTTTGTTCTTATCTTTGGATCTCTTATCAAGACCACTGGGCATTCCTGAATGACCTGTGGATCTCCCTCCCAAAAGACTCCTGACACACATCCAGCTCCAGCCCTAAGAAAACCATTCATTTCAGCTAAAAAGGTAGTGCTAGTCCTTTCAAAGAATTCATATCGACTGTTACCCAAAACTAAAACAACAAAAAGAACCACGCCCATTGCCAGCAAGTCAATGATCACTGATGGCAGTGACCCCATGTGCTACAGAGTAGGACTGTGCCAGAGGGTTTTCTGGGCTGTGTCAGTGTGACAGAAGCAGGTGGCCTGATCTGTCTTACTCGATGCCACAGGGTGAGCGCAGATGACCAAACTTTCTAGAAGTAGTCAAGGGAAAACACTTGTACTACCCTGGCACGTTTGGCCCTGACCACCAATCTGGGTGGCATTTATTAATAGAGTGAACCCATCCATGAGGGACACCACTGAGTAAAAAGTGCCTGCCAAGTGAATTGTTGTATAAGCTGCTGTCTAGGTGGGCCCGGACTCACAGTGTACAACAGAACTATTGTGCTCCTTAGGATTGTCCTTAGGTGGTTTTTGGAGGTACATTGCCTGGCCTTTCTTCCTAGCCCACCTTCACCTGAAAGATCCATTGAAACCTTTTCAGCATGGTATCAACATACGAGCCTCTCTTGGCAGAGGGCTGATGGTTCCTCAAGAGGTGCGTTGGCTGGGAATCAAACCCAGTTGGGGAACGCTGGTGGCACAGCTGTTTAAGTGCTCCACTGCTAACCCAAAGGAGGACAGTTTGAACCAACCCAGCAGCTCTACAGGAGAAAAGGTCCCATTATATGACATCAGCAAGATAAGAACCCTCATGGACCAGTCCTACTCTGTCCAAACCAAACCCTTACGTTGAGCCAATTCGAACTCATAGCAACCCTAGATGACAGAGTAGACCTGCCCTTATGGATTTCCAAGGCTGACAATCTTGGAATTGGAGACGAAAGCTCCAATTGGAGCTTTCTATTGGAGCAGAAATCCTCATCTTTCTCCTGTAGAGAGGAGAGTAGTTTCGAAATACTGCCCGTGTGATTAGCAGCACCATGGCCCACTATGCCACCAGAGCACCTTGTCCATTGGGTTACTATCAGCCAAATCAACTTGACAGCACACAATTTCTGTCATGGTGCGAACCGTAGATGACTACCCTTGTTTTAGGAGGTCAGCTTAAGTTTGGAGGATAATTGAGAGCTAGTTCATCAGATAAATATGGAGGTTGGAGGGTCCCCTAACTTTCTTCTGTCTTAAAGAAGGAGTGCGAGTCAGTTACCCTCCGGCTCTCCACAAACAACTCTGAGCCCATCTCCTATCTGCCTAGCCAGCAGAGTTAAACACTGCTTCTCAGGACAGCCTTATATAAATAAGTTATGGACAATATATTGCCAGCTTGCACCACCTAATAACATCATGTATTTTTTATGCATTGTTGGGTTTCATAAGTTGGAGGCACATCCATTGAGATGGATAATGGTTGTGCTTCTTATTTTATGCACTTAGCTTCTTATTGAAAACTGCTTTAATCTTGTGTAGTGGTGAGTACCAGAGAGGTGTCTCTCTTGCGCTTTCTGTTAAAAAAAAAATCCTGATTTGGTTTTTAATGAGTTTGCTAATTCTGCTTTCACCGGCCTACACATTTTTATTAGTATAATTATTTTTGGAAGCCTACAGCAAATGCTGGAATCTAAGGAGGTTCTTATGGCACATATTCAGAAGACAATGGGAAGAACCCTTGTGCTTTGAAATCCAGTCCTCAAAGATCAGAAAGATTGTCGTGTCAGGGTGTTTTATTATCATTGTCTAGAGGAGATCTCATTCAAGGGCCTGGAGACGCTCAAGTTTGAACCAATGGAGCTACATTTCAAGGTAATTTGCATTGGCATCAAGGAGTATAGGTGATTTAACCATCATTAGTTTAAATTGTGATACAGATTAAGCAGCTATTGGATTCTAAATACAAACACAATCGCCAAACACAGCACTGTTATTTAATTGTTTTAAATAGACTGTAATTTGGAATATTTCTTGTATGGCAGCTTTTCCCAAGCCCTCTGATGCAAGCAGCGCTGCAAATGTGCGGACAGGAGCGCAGCAGTGTAAACACGCCATTAAACGGTAGAAAAGAGAGCTGAAGCAGACTATTGGTTTGTTCTGCGTTTTCCTCCCCTGCAACCACAAATCGATGTTGACATCCTGACAATTCCACAGTACACAGAACTTCAGAGAGAGAAGGGACCCTCAAAGACCATCTAGTCATCTAGTCTAGCACCTTTATTTTTCTGAAGACCAACGTGGGCAGGCAAGGGGATTAGCACTCAGCTCAGCCGAGGTAAGAATACAAAGGTTTCCTACTGAAATGCTCCTTCCGCCAGACCTGCTTAGGTCACTGAGCGTGGAAAACCTAAGTGAAGGCGTGTGAATAAAATGGTTTGTCTTCCTTCAATGGCCATTAGAATAGCCCCATAATAATTATGAGGGAATCAGATGTTAATTTTTTCATTGCATTAAGGCAAGAGGAACTGCCTCATTTGGGTTGCTACATGCAATGCCTTCACCACTTTTTTTTCTTTCCCATTATTATGGTCTCATGAGGTTGATGGGTCATGGGACTTATTTTTACTTCTTTCTGATCTTGAAATTTCTTTCTGGAAGGTTTTTTCCTGACCTATGTTGGCTGTTCCCACTTAGGGTGCAATGATTGTGAATACTTATTTTTATAGAAGTATTTAAAAGAATTTAATTTAAAAGAAATATCTGGGTGTAATTTTGATAATGCCATTAAGAGCTACTCCATTTCTATCACCAAATACTTTATAAGCTATATGAGTATCTATGATGAAGCTTCAAAAAGCATATGGAGAATACCACTGTCTTTTCATTCTTTTTTTCCATTAACTTAAAAAAATTGCTTCATTATCATGTATTTTACATCCCATACAATTTAATCATTCCATCTTAAGAAGAGTTGTGCGATCACAACCACAACCAATTTCAGAACATTTTCTTCTCATCCTCCTTGTTATTAGTTCCCAAATTTCCCCTAACGACCCTCTCGATGCCTCCAGGTAATTATTATTCCAGTGACTGTCTCTATATCTTTATCTATCCTGGAATGCATATGCAAAAATGTATGCAAAACACAAACAGAAAGCAAAGAAACGAGAGAAATAATAATGTCTAGACAAAACATAGAAAAGCCACAATAGAAAAGAAAGTAGAAAATATTAAAAACAAAAAAAAACCTTTAAAATGAGTCAAAAGGGAGAACAAATAATAAGGGATTACATTTTGACCTAACTGCATTGGCCATAATTGACTTGACACTGGTCTCTCTTTGATTGCAGGGCTGTGCCCCTCCCTGGACTGTGGTCAGAAGGGATTCCCTGGAGGGTTCTTTCACGTGGGAACCTTGCAGATGGATTTTGAGCTTCATCCATAGGCTTCTGACCAAACCACTGTTCACAATTTAGACCCTGATGCTGTTACCTTCTTCACATTTGCATTTTGTTATTTACAATCACACGGGAGGGTGTGTTACTCCCATGTGAACTTAGTTGACACCTCACTTAAACGGCTGCTTGTTGGAAGATAAGCCTTTAAGACCCCAGATGCTATTCTTTCAGCTAGCTGGGCACCTTCTGGTTTCCTTACCACACATGACTACTGTGCCCATAGCTTCAGTGATCTCTTCATGAGAATGAGCACCAAGCAAGTCCATATCATCAGAACTAATTGTTCTTCAATTGGGGTCAGAATCAAGTGTGAGCCCCCAATCCATTCACATATATGTATATATATGGTTTATATACGTCTCTGGTTGACTTTAGAGACACCATTATAATTTTATGACAGAAAACATTGGAAATCATCCCACTAGGCATACACTGATTCTATTGATAATGTCATTAATTTACACAATGACATAGAATTTAAAACACTATTGAGAAAATGAAAGTATGTAAGTATAGGCCAGCTTCAGATTGTAATACATGAATTATTCACTTGTACAGATTAAACTCCTAAGCGGCTGAACACTGTTTACACAAACAATGGGGTTTGGTGATAGAGAAAAACATTCACTAACACTCATTTCACAAAGGCAGACCCATGTCCTCCACAGTAATACATGTCATAAGAGAGCAAGGAAGGCCTTAGTTCCAGGCCCCCATTTATTGGATGACACCCTCAAAGCAAGAGATCCGAAGCAAAGTCCAGTGACCACCAATTCCACAACCTTGGATTAGCCATCTGCTTCTTCTCATATTCGGGTATTTCAGTCTTAAGGCCAAGGGAGCATGTCAGTACCTTAAATCTGCTACAGGTGAGAGTTTTAGGTATTCAGTTCACTTAGCGTGGTATTCACATGGAATCCTGCTGTGTCCTATGATAGATGCCATGTGCCTCAAAAAGACAGTCTAAAAGCCCAAGAGTCTATAGCACACAGTCTGGGTCACGAAGGGCTGGATAGGAAGTAGATCAAATATGTCCAGTTAAAAACATAGTACCAGGCATATGCTCTCTTTGGGTTCTATGTAAGTATTGTAATGTGTTTTTTACCCAATGGGAGGTTATTCCACCCAGTTTATCCACCAATATGTATAATTGCCTTCTGTGAGACATACATGCTCCCTCGCCCTATGTTGGCTTGAATTTTCAGTAAGGATAACTTACGATGCTCATAGGAGTGTGTAATGAGTTGGGATGAATTGAGCACAATGTTGTATGGTTCTCCATATCGCCTCATTTTGAAAAACTGACCTCAACTGAGGCGAGGTGTCCTCTGTAGACGTGGTTGTACATGTGTACATATGTACATACGATGTTCATATAAAGGGGATAATATATGGCACTAGGCAGGCTCCCTGTCTCATTATTTGGGAGACCAGATTAGATTACATGACCTGAGAGCATCAGACTGCCTCTGTCTTGATGTTTATCCTGATAGTAGTGGCCTCATACAATATTTGCTCCTTTGTGTTTGATTAACTTCACTCAGCATAATGTTTTCCAATTCTATCCATGTTATGGGGCATTTCAAGGTCTTATTGTTCTATTTTTAGGAATTCATAATATTCTATTTGTGTATGTACCAGTTTCTTTATCCATTCTTCTACTAATGGGCATTTGGTTTGCTTCCAACTTATTGCTATTGTGCACAGAGCTGCAATGAACATGGGAAAGCATATGTCTGTTCCTATTCTGTCTCTTACTTCTTTGGGATATACGCCCGGCAAAGGTATTGCTGAGTAGTATGGTATTTACATTCCCATTTGTTTTAGGGAGAGCAATAACTCTTTCCACAATCGTACATATTTACAAGGCCATCAGCAGTGTGTAAGTGTTCCAATCTATCTGCACCCTCTCCGGCATTTTTTGTTCTGTTTGGCTTTTCTTTTTTGAACTGGGGTGGCATTGTGGGTATAAAGTGATGTCTCCTCATTGTTTTGATTTGCATCTCCTGGATAGCTAGTGATTTGTGTTTCCTCGTGTGTTTTATAGCCATTCAAGTATGGCCTTTGTTAATTGTCTATTTATGTCCTTTGCCCACTTTTTTTTAAGCATAAAGACTATATTGAGAGTTACCTTGTTTAAGAGATTATTTTAAATTTATTACATATATAATCTCACTTAATCATCAAACATCCCTATGAGTTAGCTGCTGCTAAAAGCGTCTATTTTCTTTTTTTAAAATCATTTTATTAGGGGCTCATACAACTCTAATCACAATCCATACATACATCAATTATATAAAGCGCATTTGTACATTCCGTACCCTCATAATTCTCAAAACATTTGCTCTCCACGATGATGCTTCTTTTTTAAAAAGCCTATTCTTCCACTCTGTGGCTTTTTTTTTAAAACACATTTGTACATTCATTGCCCTCATCGTTCTCAAAACATTTGCTCTCCACTTAAGCCCCTGCCATCAGCTCCTCATTTGCCCCTCCCTCCCCACTCCCCTCCTCCCTCATGAACCCTTGATAATTTATAAGTTATTATTTTGTCATATCTTGCCCTGTCTGATGTCTCCCTTCACCCA
>NW_022107431.1:12618217-12620950 GCF_000313985.2 Echinops telfairi
GCATTGAGGGAGTACTTGAGTGGAGGCCCAATGTCCATCTGCTACCTTAATACTAAACCTATAAATATATGCACATAGATCCATTTCCCCATCCTCATATATAAATATATTTACATATGTACATGCCTTTATTTAAACCTCTATAAATGCTCTTTGCTTCCTAGTTCTTTCCTCTATTTCCTTTGACTTTCCTCTTGTCCCACCATCATGTTCAGTCTTCATTGGGTTTCAGTAATTCCTCTTGGTTACATTCCCTTGATCATGTCTTGCCAGGCCTCCTGCACCCTCCTCACCACTGATTTGGATCACTTGTTGTTCCCTTGTCCCTGGGTTTGTTAACATCACTACCTTTCCCCCCACCTCCCCTTCTCCTGTGTCCCTCCAGAACTGCTGGTCCCGTTGTTTTCTCTTCCAGGTTGTTCATCCAGCCTGTCTTATTTGGACAGACCTGCAGAGATAGTAACATGCACAAAAACTAGACAGAGCAAAACCAAGCAAAATATACAACAAGACAACAACAAACCAATGACAAAAATAACAAAACAAGAAAGAAAAGCTTGTAGTTATTTCAAGGACTGTTTGTTGGCCTTTAGGAATGTTTTCCAGTCCGGCCAGGGCACCAAACCCTGGCCCAAAAACCTTCAGCATTCCCTGGGGACCTTGCCACTCCAGTCCCTTGTTGTTCTGTTGCACCCCCATAGTGTTTTGCCTTGGTGTTGCGGGATCAGGTCAGGCGCAATTCCCACACTGTGTCTCTGGTGTTGTCCCCCATAGGGCTATGGTTCAGTCAGGGACGCCGTGTCTCATAGTGGGGCCAGCCATGTGGTCCTCTCTGTGTACTGGCTGCTCTAATCGAGAACATCGTCCTCCAGACCTGGTGGGCCAGGATGTGCTCCAATCACTCCTCCTCCCCCTTAATTTGCTCCCATGTGCTCCAATATGTCCCTCTCCCGGAGCTGCAGATTCAGTGCCGTCCTTTCAAATAAATTCTTCTGGGGGGAGGGACTGGTAGTAGTTGGGATTGGGGACAGCCCCTCAGACCTCTCCACTGGTTCCCTACTCCACTCCGGCATGTTGCATTCACATCTTGGAGCATTGGGTTGAAGTCTGGTGCCTCTAAAAGCATCTATTTTCAAATAGACACTAAGACAAAGAGACCATAATGTGCTTTCCTAAGTTCATAATGTTTTATATAAATAAGTAAATTTGTAACTTATTTTGTAGTCAAGGTAAGTCTAAATTGTGTTAATCAGAAGTGTAGCCTTTCCCTAAAGTTTTCCATGCAACATTCCATAGGGAGCTAATTGTAATCCCTTTCAGTTGGTATAAATTCAGTTGCTTCAGAATTTCAGATCTCATTTAACTTGACATGTTATAATTTGTATTACTCCTGTAGGCATAGTTAAATTTTTCCATAGCTATATTCGGCTCTGGGATCTCAAAGTGTTGATTCCTTGACAAAAGTTACTTTTATATTTTATTTATTTATTATACTATTTTTGTTGACATATCTTATACATTCCAATATATTCATTCACATAAAATTCTGTTGTTAATCCCATCGGGTGGGGTTATACAATTATCCATGCTATCAGCTACTTTTTCCCTCCTCCCCACCCCTTTGCCCTCCTTTTAATTGGATTATTAGTTTTTGCCTTATCAAGGTGTGCAGAATTCGATCGATTTTTGTAACATCCCTTGTCCATCTTATCATTGCTAAAGATTTTTCCCAGTCTGTGAGTTTATTTTATTCTTAACGAAGTCTTTGATGTGAAAATGTTTCATTTTTAATAGGTCCCATCTATTTTGTCTTCCACTGTATTTACTTCCTATTTTGCATTGGGTAGACTGTGCATGCCTCCAATAGGACCTTTACATGTGTCCTACTGTTCTCATGGATGCTCTTTACAGCTATGAGGTTTACATTTAGGTCTCTTATCCATCTGGAATTTGTTTTTGTGCATAGGGTGATCTATGGGTCCCATTTCATTTCTCTGAACGTGAAAAACCAATTTTTCCAGCACCATTTGTTGAAGAGGGTGTCCCTTTCTCATTTAATATTTTGTTTGTCTTTTGTTAAAAATCAGTTGCCTGTAAGGGGATGCTTTTATTTCTGAGTTTTTTCCTATATTCCATTTGCCTATATATTATAGAGTACAAAAAGGCTGTTTTGACTACTGTGGGTGTGTAATGGACTTTGAGGTTGAGTCGTGAAAGGTCTCCTACTTGATTCTTCTTTTTTGAGAGTTTCAGTGCCTATTATGCATCTCGTCCTTCTCCATACAAAGTTGGTAATTAGTGTGTCCATGTCTTTAAAGAATAAAATTGGACTCTGGGGTCAGAGCATGGTAACCCATTGGTCCTGACTGAAGGGCATGCCTAGAGATCAAAAATCAGACCTTGATCTATTTACAGCTTTTTCTTTCTACTTAAAATTTGTTTAATTAATTTATTCTTCTATGGGTAATTGGTTTCCTTTTTTGTTGCCATCGATGTGTTCTCCCTGATCGCCTATCTTGTTATGGCTTGGTTTTTGATGCACATTATTATCTCTACAGATCTATCTAGATAAGATAGACTGGATGAATAGTCTAGAGGAGAAAACAATGGGACCAACAGTTCCGGGGGACATGGGAGAGGGGGAGGCGGGAGTAAGGAGGTGGTGCTGACCAACCCAGGGAAAGGGGAGCAACAAGTGATCCAAAAACAGTGGCAAGGAGGGTGTGAGAGGCC
>NW_022107431.1:12623173-12636171 GCF_000313985.2 Echinops telfairi
GAATGATGAGGG
The DNA here is from genome assembly GCF_000313985.2 of Echinops telfairi. NCBI lineage: Eukaryota > Metazoa > Chordata > Mammalia > Afrosoricida > Tenrecidae > Echinops > Echinops telfairi. The sequence continues at coordinate 12,623,186 of NW_022107431.1, forward strand.
CAATGAATGTACAAATGCGCTTTACCCAATTGATGTGTGTATGGATTGTGATAAGAGTTGTATGAGCCCCTAATAAAATGATTTTTTTTTAATGTTGAAAAGCAAAACAAAAACAAATTTTATGATCTATGAAGGGTTCATGAAGGAGGGGGGAGGGGAAGGGAGGGGGATAATGAGCAACTGATATTACGGGCTAGAGTGGGAGGCAAATGTTTTGAGAATGATGAGAGCAACAAATGTGCATATGTGCTTGACACAATGGCTGGATGTATGGATCGTGATGAGAATTGTACGGTACCCGAATAAAATAATTTTTTAAAAAAAGAATAAAATTGGGATTGGGATCAGAATTGTTTTGTGTGTATAGATTTCTTTAGACAGTATTAACATTTTCACAATATCACATTTCCTATCCATGAACATGGGATATTATTCCATTTGTGTAGTTCTCTTTTGGTTTCTTGTAATAATTTAGTTTAGTTTTCTTTGTGCAGGTCTTTTGTTTCTTTAGTTTGGTTTATTCTTAAGTATTTCATCTTTTGTTATTTTAAATGGTATTTTTTCCCTTAAGGACTTTTCTGAACTCTTTCACTGGTATATAGGAATCTGATTAATTTAGGCTTGTTAATGTTATATCCTGCTACCTTACCAAATCTTTCAATTGTTTCCAAGAGTCATTTTATGGAGTCCTTGCTGTTCTCTCTCTATAATATCATATTGTCTGCAAATAGTGAGAGTTTCACCTTTACCTTTGTCCAGTTGTATTCCCTTGATTTCTTCCTGTTTTCTAATTCTTCTGGCTAATACTTCCAGTGCAATATTAAATATTGGTAGTGATAACAGGTGTCCTTGTCTAGTTCCTGTTTACAAGGGAAATATTTTCAGTTTTCCCCTATTGAGCATGGTACTTGTTGGATTTTTATATATAACTTTTGTCATGTTCAGGAATCTCCGTCCTATTTCTATTTTATTGACCTTCTATGCGAAATAGGTGTTGGACATTGTCAAATGCTTATTGTGCATCTATTGATATGATCATGTGGATCTTATTCTTTGTCTTATTTGCATGGTAAATTACATTAATTGTTTTTCAAATAAGCCATCCTTGCATCTCTAGTATGAATACCATTTGGTCATGATGATTTTGTTTTGTTTTCTCTTGATGTTTTGTTGGATTCTCTTGTCCAGAATTTTGCTAAGAACATTTGTGCCTAGGTTCATGAGGTCTATTGATCTGTAAATATCAGTCTTTGCGGGGTCTTTACCTGGTTTTGGAATCAGGGTTATGTTCACATCATAGAAAGAGTTTGAAAGTTTGATGATTGTGTTAGAACGGATTGACAAGAGAAACAAATCCAGTGACACTCGTATACGTAAGAAAGAGTTTTATATCAAGAAGTCATATATTGAGAAGATCATTTCAATCCAGTCCAACTAAAGTTTATAAGTCCAATACTAGTCCAAAAGTCCCTCTTCAGACTTACACAGCCACCAGGAACATCACAGGCCAGTGGGTGCAAAATTGTGTGGATCCAATCGCAAGGCTCTGGTAGCATTCAGGGTCAGCTAGCAGGAAAATGAGGGCAGAGAGAGGAGGGGAAGTTCCCAGGGCCCTCCTTATGAGAACAGCACACCCACAATGAGGCACCATCAGGCTGTGACCTGATCGACAGGCTGAATACCTCCCGTACACTTTGATATATCTTCAAGTTGACATGAAATCATGTAACTACCAAAATGACCTTTTCCATGTTCTGGAAGAGTCTGTGTAAAATTGGTGACAGCTCTTCCCTGAATGCTTGGTAGAGTTCCCCTGTGAAGCCATCTGGTCCTGGGCTTTTCTTATTGGAAGTTTCTTGATTACCTTCTCTATTATTTTTTGTTAGGAGTCTGTTCATGTTTTCTACCTCTGTCTACAGTTTTAGTTTGGGCAGATGATATATTTCTAGGTATTTTTCCATTTCATCTAGATTATCAAACTTATTGGAATCTTTCATAATTGATCTTTCATAATGATGTTATTCTTTTCCTTTCATTTGATTCTGTAATGATGTTACACTTTTCATCTCTAATTCTAGATATTTGAATCTTATCTTTCTTTTCCTTCATTAAGCTTTCCCAAGGCTTGTCAAATTTGTTAACCCTTTCAAATCACCAACTTATGGTTTTGATTTTTTCCATTGTATTTCTGTTTCCAAATTTAATCATTGCTGCGCTGATCTATAATTTCTTTACTTCTGTTATTGGAGGGTTTACAGTAGAACCTTAGTACTTGACTGCATCAGTACTTGACATAATCGGATTTCAACATGAAATGTCGAGAAAATTTTGCATGGGAGTTTGAACAAAACATCAGAATCCATCCCGACTGATGTGATTTTTGTAAACAAAAGCAGTTCGAGTTTTGGTCACTCTGCATTAGTTGACATTGTTAGTATGCATTATTTATACCTTTTGTGGCTGTGTTCCAAGCATTTTGCTATAATTTCTTAGTTTTTGTGGCTTTTTGTACTGTTTTTAGATTTAAAAAACATGAGTCCATAGAAAGAGGTTTTTTTTTTAAAGAATCGTCATGATAAGGAACTGGTTAACTGTGTTATCAATTTTGCTGATGATAATTTAGTAAACCCTTTTAAAAAACAGTTAAGGAAATGCCAACAGAAGACCACATAAGACAGATTTTATTTTTTAGAGAAAGCCAATCAGAAACTAGTGGAAAAAGGCAAAGAAGGGGGAAAAAAAACTCCTGAAAAGCAGCTACAACTTGATTTTATGGTAGGGATTCCCCAAACAATGACTCTCTCGCCATCCCTCCTCTCCACATCTGAGTCCACAGATCCAGGTCCTCATCCATCTCAAGGTATGGGCCATACCGTAACCTGTTAAAAACATTTTTAATGTTGTGCTTCTTATTTAAATTATATTACTTACTCTGAACTTATTTACTTTGAACTTTCTGTGCAATGTTTATATAAAGAAGGCAAGGTTAGGGTGAAAACTTGGTGGTTGAGAATGGATTAATCCATTTTCAGTTATTTCTTAAGGAAAAAAACTGATTCAGAACTCGACTGCATCACGTCTTGATGGTCCTTCTAGAGCGGATTCACGTTGAGGTCCAGGGTTCAACTGTAGATTGTTGTCCTTTTTCTAGTTCTTGGAGGGGTTGTGTTAAGCTATTGCTTTTGTATTTCTTTTTTTTTTTTTTGGTCAGGAATTTTATCTACTTTATTTTTTTAATCATTTTATTAGGGACTCAGTCAACTCTTATCACAATCCATACATACATCAATTGTATAAAGCACATTGTACATTCATTGGCCTCATCATTTTCAAAACATTTGCTCTCCACCTAAGCCCTTGGCATCATGTATACATCGACTGCTATAAATTCCCCTCTGGTAACTACTTTTGCTGTGTCGCAAAGGTTTTGGTATGATGTGTTATCATTCCCATTTATTTCAAGGAATTTCCTAATTTCATTCCTTGTTTAATTTGTTACCCAATAGTTTTTAAATAATATATTGTTCAGCCTCCATGTTTTTGTCTTTATATACCTATTCTTTCTATTCTCAATTTCCACGTTTACAGTTTGTGATCTGAGAAACTAGATTGTAGGATCTCAATGTTTTTGAATGTATTGAGCCATGCTTTGTGGCCAACATGTGATGTATTCTGGAATGTGCATCATGTGCACTGGAGAAGAATGTATACTGTTGTTGTATGGAGTGCTCTGTAATTTCTAGTAGGTCAAGTTGGTTGACTGTGTTGTTTAGCAATTCTTTTTATTTATTGAGTTTTTTTCCTGATGATTTGCCTCTCTTGAGAGTGGTGTGTTTATGTCTCCTACTATGATTGTCAAGCTGTTTATTTCTTTTTTCAACTCTGTGATTTTTCAACTCTGAGAATTTGATTGATGTATTTTGAGGGGCTTTCATTGTGTGCATATATGTTTATTAAAGTTATCTTTGCCTGGTATATTATTCCTTTAATCATTATATAGTGTCCATTATTGTCTCTTATTATATTATTCACCTGAAAGTCTATTTTATCAGACATTAAGGTCACCTACTCATGCCTTTGGATTGTATTGACTTGGTATATTTTTACCTCCTGTGATTTTCAGTCAATTTGGGGGTTTAAGTTTAAAGTGTGTCTCTTGTAGGAAGCATATAAATGGATCTTGTTTTCAAAGTAAGTTTGCTATTTTCTGTCTTTTGATTGGTACAGTTAATCACTAATATTTAGTGTCACTATTGATACATATGGGTTTATTGCTATCATTTTGCAGTGTGTAAGTTTGATTTCTTTCACTTATTTGAGTGTGGTTTTATTGGCGTCATTGTTCCTCCACAATTTCTGTTGTGTTTTGAATGCTGCTTTCATCATATCGTCTTCTGGGTGCTAGTGTGCTGTGTGAGGCTCTAGGGTCAGTCTGCCTTTTTGATTCTCTGTCCATAGAGATCCAATTAATACTTTTTGCAATGCTGCTATTTTTACAAATTCCTTTAGTTTTTCCTTTACCTGGAAATGCTTTTGTTTCTATCTCATACTTGGGGGATAATTTTGCTGTAAATAGGATTTGGGCTTGGGAGGGTTTTCTCTTTCAGGATGTTATATATGTAACTCCATTGTCTTCTTGTCTGCATTTCTGCTGAGAAGTCTGAGCTTATCATGATCGGTTTTCCTTTGTAAGTAACTGTTCTTTCTTCTCTCATTGCCCTCAGGTTTCTCTGATTTTCCTTGAAATTAGAGAGTTTGGCTATGATCTGACATGATGGTTTTCATCTTGGAGTCAAACCCATTTGGTATTCTCTTGGCTTCTTCAGTAGTTATTTTCTCCTCCTTTGTGATTTTGGGGAAATATTCTTCCATGAGTTCTCACACGATTTTCTCTGTAAATCTTTCTGTTTCTTCTAGCTCTGGGATCCCTCTTATACAGATATTGTTCCTCACATCATTCTCAGGCTTTCCTCTGATTCATTCATTTATTGTTCATTATTGTTGATTATTTCTCTCACCAATAGTAGTCTGAGTGATTGTCTTTGGGCTCGCTGATTTGCTTTTCTTTTTCTTTCATTCTGTTCCTCGGGTCCTTTCTATGCTGCCTAGTTCTGTTATCTCATTGCTACCATTCTGGGCTTCCTTGTGGTTTAAGGATTTAGCTCTTAGATCATTCCTATTGTTCTCATAAGTATTCTTCATATCTCTTGAAGGGACCTATACATCAGTCCTGGCATGCTGTTTCCAGTAGTTCCAAGACCTCTTTTTTCAAAGTACTCCATTGTATTTGGGTGATTTTCTGGGGTTTTTGTGTGTTTGGATTTTTTTATTTGGGGGGGTTTACTGTGTTTGAATGTTGTATTTTCAGTATCGTACAATTATGACTGCTGTGTAAACTGTTAGATTGTCTTGGGTGATTGGTTCTCTCCACTGACATGGTGATGAAAATGGAGAAAGGGGGAAAATGTAGGTAAGTGGCCACACTGGGGGTAGGCAACATAGGTAGAATAAAACAAATTTAATGATAGTAATAATAAGCTGCTGTCTGGGTAGGCCAACATATTTGTAAAAATAATTGGAAAATGAATTTACATGGGCTAATCAGAATTAATAGGTATAATGAAAATATACTCCATGAAGAAAAAGAGTGGCAGAGCAGATAGAGATAATGTGTGAATGTTCAGGGACAAGGAGAGACAAAAGACTCAGATGTGGCCTGGGTATGGGTATTGAAGTTCTGCTGATATGGTAGTATGAAGGTGAGTGGTTTTGTGCACCCAGAGGTGGGAAAAGGGGGTGAAGGGCTGAATATTCTCAGGAGGGAGGGGATGCACCAGAAGAGGAAGTAGAATACGAGTAAAAAAAAGTAAAGCAAATGCTATAATAGAACAAAAATATTTTAAAACCATGAAAATAAAACAAAGTAAAAAATAAAGCCACCTTGTGGATGGGGCTTCTGCTCACTGGTAGTGGTATTGTGTGTATGTACCTGCTATATGGGGCACATGGCAGGGGAGAGGAAACCAAAACCAGAGTTCTGTAAAAAAAAAAAAAAAAAAAGGCACAAGATGTAGCTTGGTTACTGAGAATGTCTGAAACCTAGCTGCCTATGTGATCCGCTGTCCATTCAGGGACCCTAGAGGTCAGTGAGGGAACAGGTCAGTGAGGGAACAGGTTTTCCTAGCTGGGTTGTCTCTGAGGCTGGGAAAAATTAGCTGTGATGGGAAGGAACAGAGCTCACAGAAGCAGCTCATGCCAAAGTGGAGTCTGTCGGCAGGCATACTACTTTCCCACCTTACAAAACATTGGTCTATTTCGTGTTAATAGATTTTCTCACTGCCAGGATGTTCAGGATATGCCTCCTAGTGGAGCCTATCCTGTGGTTGCTGTGGAGAACTTCCAGTGCATATTATCTAGTAGCCATGTTCCTGTGTCTCCCCTTCTCTGAAATCTTTGAAGCACCCCTAGCCCCTGCCATATATCCTACTGTGGTTAATAAGATCACCAGTAGTAGGATCTGATAGAATAACTCTCATCAACATGCTTATGGCAATATTAAAAACGCAAATGTTTAACCTGCAATAGCTAACAGTTTTTGAATACTTATGATGTGTCATACTCTTGCTTAATGATATCTGTGAGGGAGAGGGGGAGGTAGAGGAAAGGAAGTTGGTGTTAACAAAGTTCATTTGTTAACAAGGGCACAACTAGTGATCTAAAATTAGTGGCAAGGAGGGCGTAGGATTCCTGGTAGGGCTTGATCAAGGGCAATGTAAGTGAAAGGAATTACTGAAACCCAGATAAAAGCCAAACATGATAGTAGGGCAAGAGGAAAATAAAAGGAAATAGAGGAAAGAACTAGGAGGCAAAGGACATTTATAGAGGTCTAAATATAGGCATGTACATATGTAAATATATTTATATATAATTATAGGGAAATAGATCTATGTACATATATTTATATGTTAAGTATTAAGGTAATGGGCAGACATTGGGCATCTACTGAAGTACTCTCTCAATGCAAGAACACTTTGTTCTAATAACCTGGCATTCCATGATGTTCACCTTCCACTATTGCTAAAGACAAAATGGGTGCATAGCATATGTGGTGAAGAAAGCTGATGATACCTGGCTATCAAAAGATATCGCATCTGGGGTCTTAAAGGCTTGAAGATAAATAAGCAGTCATCTAGTTGAGAAGTAACAAAGTCCATATGGAGGAAGCACACCAGCCTGGGTGATCATGAGGTGTCAACTGGATCAGGTATCAGGCATCAAAGATCCAGAACAAAAAATCATGTCAATGTGAATGAGGGGGGTTGCAGAGAGGAAACCCAAAGCCCATCTGTAGACAACTGGACATCCCCTTACAAAAAAGTCACAAGGAAGAGATGAGCTAGTCAGGGTACAGAATAGTACAAATGAAATATACAACTTTCCTATAGTTTTTTAATGCTTCCTACCCCCCACTACCATGACCCCATTCTACCTTACAAATCTGGCTATACCAGAGCATATACATGGGTAAAGATAAGAGCTGGGAACACAGAGAACCTAGGACAGATTAACCCCTCAGGACCAATCATGAAAGTAGTGATACCAGGAGGGTAAGGGGAAGGTGAGGTTAGAAAAAGGGGAGAACCAATCACAATGATCTACATATAACCCCCTCTTAGGGGGACAAACAACAGAAAAGCAGGTGAAGGGAAACATCGGTCAGTGTAAGACATGAAAAAAAAAATAATTTGTAAATTATCAACGGTTTGTGAGAGAGGGTTGGTGGGGGAGGGAGGGAAAAATGAGGAGCTGATACCATGGACTCAAGTAGAAAGAAAATGTTTTGAAAATGATGATGGCAACAAATTTACAAATGTGTTTCACACAGTGGATGTATGTATGTATTGTGATAAGAGCTGTATGTTCCCCCAATAAAATGATTTTTTGAAAAGTTCATGAAAAATCCCATTACCTTTTAATTCAATTTTCTATTAACTTTGTGTAGCTTCCTCGTATATGTGAGGACATCCTCTTATACACTGTGTTGTTATTAGGTGCCAAATTAATCCTCAAAGTAATATCCTTGCTCTTCAATACGCTAAAGAGGGCTTGTACAGCAGATTTTATCTAATGAAATTTGTCTTTTGATCTCTTTTTTTTTTCCGATTACTGCAGATTCCTTTTTTTTTAAACCATTTTATTGGGGGCTCATACAACTCTTATCACAATCCATACATCCATCCATTGTGTCAAGCACCTTTGTACATTTGTTGCCATCATCATTCTCAAAACATTTGCTGTCTACTTGAGCCCTTGGTATCAGCTCCTCCTTTTTTCCCCTACCTCCCCACTCCCCCCTCACCCATGAACCCTTGATAATTTATAAATTATTATTATTTTGTCATATGTTACACCGTCCAATGTCTCTCTTCACCCACTTATCCGCTGTCTGTCCCCCAGGGAGGAGTTTATATGTAGATCCTTGTAATCTATTCCCCCTTTCTCCCTCACCTTCCCTCCACCCTCCCTGTATTACCACTCTCACCACTGGTCCTGAGGGGTTCATCTGTCCTGGATTCCCTGTGATTCCAGTGCCTATTTTTGATCTTTTGATTGCTGCTTCTGTGAGAATTGATTTTAGATCCACGCAAGACAAAATCCTTGACAACTTCAACCTTTTATACATCTATCAATATATTATGTACTGGTACAGTTGTGAAGATTTGAGTCTTCTTTACATTGAGTTGTAATCTATACTGAAGGCTGTAATCCTTGATCTTTATCAGAAAGTGCTTCAATTCCTCCTCACTTTAACAAGCAAGGTTGTGTCTTCTGCATACCTCATAGATATCATACATATCATTAAGCAAGAGTATGACACATAGTAAGTATTCTGCATACCTCAGGTTATTAATAATTCTTACTCCAATTCTGATGCCACATTTTTCTTCATGCAATACAACTTCCTTGATGATTTTCTCAGCATACAGATTAAGTATAATGTATTTTTTTACATTACATAGAAACATGCACACAGTTTCTATTTAATCCTCAGCACATACATACACAAAAACAAAACCCAATGTGGGTTGCATTATACAGTGTACAGATGAAGAACCATCACCCATCTATCTATCTATGGGAGTGGCTTACATGTTACTATGATGCTATTCCACTGGTACTTCAAAGATCAGCCGGGGTACTCACCCAGCATGGACATATTTCAGTAGAGCTTACAGACTAGGACATAGTAGGAAGAAATGATTGTGACATACTTCTGAAAATTAGAAAATCAAATTCTATAGATCATAAGCCGAGGCAGACCATGTCCAATTTAGTCCTGGAAGATGAACTCCATTGTTTGGGAGCCACTGGGAAGGTGCGACAACTGACCCCAGTGGCTGATGGTCATGGATAAAGTGTAGGACTAGACAACGCTTCATTCTGTTGCTCATGGGCCGTTATGCGTCAGAGCCCAGACAATGGGAGCTAGCAACAAGAGATGAAGAAGGAGTGCAGAAAGAGCTTGTTGCAGATCATCTAGCTAACCGATAATGGAGCTAAGTTCTGATCCCTTGTAATCAGATTCCAGAGCCCTGTCCCACTGAGACTGTGATCTAATCTGTCGGAGAATGTTTCCTCTCAGAATATGCTCCCTGTGATTGGCAATCCAACCTTCACCCAGCAAAATCTGATTTGGAAAATAGCATAATCAGCACACACAAAAAAAGAAGAAGAAAGTTTCTTTAATCACGAGGTCAAATAGGGGTTCAAGTCCAACTTATTTAGAGCTTCACTTGGAGCCAATCTTGGATTTTTTTAATCTTCTAGTGTGTACATAACAACCTGGTGATATTTGAGAGTTCTTCTTTGGCTCGCCTCAATCACTTGCATTCAATCTCTTATGCAAATGAACTTGTAAATATTTAAATGCCAACCCACAGCAAAAACGCAAATCTGACGCATCTGTAATGAATGCAATTTTTATTAACAGTCTATGGTCCCAATGAGAACACTTTTTTTAATTTAAACACAGAGGCATAATTATTCTATTCCAGTAAATGGCTACCATGGTGGTAACAAGTTTATAGTTTGTCACATGGGTGGCAGCCCACATGGGTATGTTGCTGTTCATTTTTAATAAGTCAGATACATGGATGGCATTCTCTAGCATTAGCATCCTGGAATAAATTTATGGACGTGCAAGGACATTTACTTAATGGCACAAATTAAAGCGTTAAATAAGAAGTAAATCGCAATATAGTCAACCATGAAGCACAGCTTACAAATAAATAAGAGAGTTCTTGCATACTGTTCTTTGCCTCAATGCCAGTATAACTACCAAGATGTGCTATGGGACTTATGGGTGTCAGAGGGGCAATGTCACCATACTTTTGCCCTTTTGGAAGAGAAGTTCTTGTACCCCTGAATACGAAATCAGAGAAGAGAAGCCTAAAATGACCCCCCTTAAGCACACGTGGAAATATTTTGGAGTCCTGTTTCCTGAACACTGCTGCTGTTAGGTGCTGTCCATTTGGTTCTGGGTGAAAGGGGCCTGATGTACAACAAAGAGAAATACTGCCTGGTCATGTGCCTTCCTCATAATTGTTCACAGGTTTAAGCTCAGTGTTTCAGCCACCGGGTCAGACGGTTTGTCCAGGGCCTTACTCTGTTTTGCTTCTCTTCTAGCAAACATGATGGCCTGCTTCAGGGGCTGGTGTCCCTTGTATGTGGGCACGCCTAAATTATCTGATGCCATTTATTTAAGTAAACATTGCATTCTTTTGCTTCTAATTCCATACCATTGATAATGAGGTGATTGGTAGAGAATGATAAGAGTAACCTTTTACCTTTGCTGTAGCTTGAAAGGTCCCTTGGCTTTATGGACTTTTATAGGCACTTGTTTCAAGTCATTGTGTGCTCTATTTCAGTGAAATCAGATGCATAATATCAGAAGAGAAAAAGATGCTCCCACCTAATTTTTCCCCACATCTAGAGTGAAGGTCCACGATAATTCACCTAGTCCGCGTAATGTATTACATCTTGGATGCCTCTAGGCAGGGTCCTAAATCTTGTGAGTGGTCCTCGCATTGCCCTGGAACTTCCTGTGTCTTCTTCCCTCGTTTTGCTCTGTAATTGTCTGTTTGCTGTGTTGCATTGTCCCCTAAAGTAGATGTTCCTCTAGGTGGTAATTGTCTGATTCCTAGCTGAATCTTGTTTATGTTACTCTTTACGTTCTTGATGTTTAAGTTCACAGTGTTTGGGACATAGTAGGCATGTAATATATATGTGGAAGGAAGGGAGGAAGGAATAGAGGGAAGGATTGAGGGACAGAGGGGAAAAGGTAGAAGGAGAGGGAGCACATGAGGAAGGAAAGAAAGGGGAAAGAGGGAAGGAGAGGAGGATGGAAGGAAGGAAGGAAGGAAGGAAGGAAGGAAGGAAGGAAGGAAGGAAGGAAGGGAATTCTGCCACCTCCTTTCCAGAGACTAAGAGATGTGATTCCTGTGATCTCAGTAACTAACGCACGCAGAGGAAGGAACTATCCGTTTCGAGGTGATGGTATTCGTGCAGATACAGGTGAAGATATTCACACAGATGTCGACGTTAGCAAGAAAAGACATCAGTGCAATCTGTTCCGCTGCTGCTTTAGAAATTAAAGAAAATTCCTCTGGCTACGATGTATTTGGCAGTCCATTTGATTAGGTTAATCAAGCATGGGTTCATACTGATCATTGTTTTCTAATCATAATTTTAAAAGCACTCTAGTAGTGTTTATTAAGTGTCTAATGTGCGGCCAATATAATGCTAACCAGTGGGTGGAAAGCAGTCATCCATTCATCCAGTGTAGACTGAGAATTTAGTGATTTGCCAGATACTTGCCAGGTGCAGACCACTTCCCTGCCCTCAAGATAATTACATTGTTCCCTGGAAGCCAAAGCAGGCAGTGCAGACAGAAAATTATCAGAACACACCGAGATGAGTGTGAACGCTTACTCAGAAAAACCATATTAGGAAAAGAAGGGTAAAGTGCTTACTTACTATGAGTCAGGAACTGTGCTAAGCATTTTATGTACATTATTTGATTTAGTCATCATTGTATTTTTACAGGGTCACTTGAGTCAGAATCAAATTGACAGTCATGGGTTTATGCTTTATACTCATTGTCACTGAAATTGCCCTTTAACAGCAGGTAAAAGCCTGGTCCTAAGCAGATAAGTCACTTGCCCAAGTCACCAGCTAACAAGGGGTAGTAGTGTTTTTTTGTTAATAATTTTGTTGGGGGCTCATACAACTCTTATCACAATCCATACATACGTCAATTGTATAAAGACATTTGTACATTTGTTACCCTCATCATTCGCAAAACATTTGCTCTCCACATAAGCCCTTGGAATCAGCTCCTCATTTTCCCCCTCCCTCCCCACTTCCCCCTTCCTCATGAACTCTAGATAATTGATAAATTATTATTTTGTCATATCTTACACTGTCCGACGTCTCCCTTCACCCACTTTTCTGTTGTCCGTCCCCAGGGAGGAGGTTATATGTAGATCCCTGTGATTGGTTCCCCATTTCTACTTCACCCTCCCGGTATCACCACTCTCACCACTGGTCCTAAAGGGATCATCTGTGCTGGATTTCCTGTGTTTCCAGTTCCTATCTGTACCAGCATACATCCTCTGGTCTAGCCAGATTTGTTAGGTAGAATTGGGATCATGATAGTGGGGAGGAGGGGAGAGCATTTAGGAACTAGAAGAAAGTTGTATGTTTCATCGTTGCTACACTGCACCCTGACTGGCTCATCTCCTCCTCACGACTCTTCTGTAAGGAGATATCCAGTTGCCTACAGATGGGCTTTGGGTCCCCACTCTGCACTCTCCCTCATTCACAATGATATGAATTTTTGTTCTTTGATGCCTGATACCTCATCCCTTCGACATCTTGTGATCACACAGGCTGGTGTGCTTCTTCCATGTGGGCTTTGCTGCTTC
>NW_022107431.1:12637562-12643068 GCF_000313985.2 Echinops telfairi
GTGCTCACCTCCCTGATACGATTGCTGAAGACAAATGGGTGTGCATAAGCAAATGTGGTGAAGAAAGCTGATGGTGCCCAGCTATCAAAAGATATAACATCTGGGGTCTTAAAGGTAGTAGTGTTTATTAAGTGCAGGGAAATAACTTGAACCAAGAATCTTCTAGCTCCCAAGTTTATGTACTTGCTTCTGATCACCTGCCTTCATTTAAAAACAAGAGAAGTTTCACATAAGAGATAAAGCTTGGAATAACAGGCCTTAGAGTAGCATACGATTTACCTCATTCAAACAAATGGAATTAAGAATTAATATCAAGGTGGGCACAAAAGACAGTAAATCCAAAAATGTCAAAAAAATATGCAAAAGAATGAGCTCTATCTTGGAGGACATAACATAACAACACTGAAGCCTTCGGCCCATTCAAGTCAAACTCACTGCCATGAGTCAGTGCTGTGTCATCGAGAACCTAGAAGGCAGGCTAGACCTGCCTCTGTGAGTTTCTGAGACCATAATGCTCTACAGGAGTAGAAAGCATTCTCCTTTCTCCCACAGAGTGCCTGGTGGCTTTCAACAGCTGACCTTGCAGTTAGCTAAGAGTTCAACATGTAACTGCGATGTCACCACAGTTCCTGAATTTGGGGCTCTTAAAGTCTACCCAAACCAGTGCCTATGGTGCCTAAGATGGCAGCCCAGAACTCTCAAGCCTTTCCCTGCCTCTACTAACTATACTCTATCAATTCATTAATTCTGTGTCTTCAGTGTTTGAGTCTGTTCTCTCTGTTTAACTCAGCACAAAACCTTAATTCAGAGCTTCCCAGTTTCTCCCTGGGATGAGGGTTCCCCTACTAACTTGCTGTGTGACATCATGCAACTCACTAAATTTTTCTTTAATCCTCAAGTTTCCTCTCAACCAGGTGGCACAGTAATTAAAACCTTGCTCACAAAGTCACTATATACATTCAAAGTTCCTAAAAACATTTCTCATTAGCTTTCAATTCCATCTTTCCATGTGCTTAATTTACATACCGAAGTGTCTGGAAATTGAAGAGAACAACACAAAAATTAGCTTTGACATATTATCTCATTTCTTTTTGAACGTCTGCACATCATGGCTCAAATTATGACTAGAATAGTGTGTTAGTCTGGGCAGACTATGGAAACTGATATCTGTATAAGATAGAGCTTTAAGTACAAGAGCAATTGAACATTGGGAAAACATCCCAGCCCAGTCCAAATGAAGTCTATAAGTCCAGTATTAACCCATATGTGTCCACTATTAATCTATAAATTCTTCTTCAGACTCACGCAACACATGCAATAATGCTGAATGCAGGAAGATCACAGGCCAGTGGGTAGAAAGTCTTGTGGATCCAATGGCAGTGGAAGCATCTCAGTGCTGGCAGGGGTCTCCATGTGGCTCCTCCAGCTCCAGGGCTCTAGCATAGCTCCATGTATCTTGTCTGCAGGAATATCTCACAGGGAGTGTCTCAGTGTCCCATGTCCAGCGAGCTATTTATCAACTTAGCAGCTCCAAATGATGTCATCAAGCTGTGACCTGATGGACAAGCTAAACTCCACCCCTTCATTCCTAAGTCTTGAATTGATAACAGATTATGTAATTACCACAGAAGTTTTACCAGTTGCTGTACTCCGCTGCTAGGATAAAATCCAAACTGTTTAGTCTGGTATTGTTGCTGTTGTTATATATCCAACTCATAGCAAGCCTAAGTACAACAAATGAAACACCACCCAGTCCAACTTCCTCACACTTGCTGTTGTATTTAAGCTCATTGTTGCAGCCGCCGGGTTACTCCATCTTATCAAGGGTGTTCATCTTTTCCACTGCCCACCTATTTGACCAAGCATGATGCCCTTCTCCAGGGCTGTTCTCTTCTGACAGCATCCAAAGTACATGAAAGGAAGTCTTGCCATCCTTGCTTCTGACTATACTTCTTCCAAGACAGATCTGTGTGTTCTGTTGGTATTCCTTGGTACTTTCCATATTCTTGACCAGCCCCGTCTTTTCAATGCAACAATGCTTCTTTGGCCTTCATCACTCAGCGTTCAGCTTTCAGATGCACATGAGGTGCTTGGAAATACCATCACTTGGGTCACCTTAGTCCTCAAAATGACATCACTCCTCTTCAGCACGTCAAAGAGACCATGTGCAGCAGAGTCACTCAGTGTAATGAATCATTTGATTTCTTGACTGCTGTTTACACGAGCACTGATTGTGGATCCAAGCAAGATGAAGTCCTTGACAATTTCACTCCTTTCTCCATTTATCATGATGTGACCTCTGGGTCCAGTTGTGAGGGTTTAGGTTTTCTTTAAATTATATTGTAATTCACATTGAAGGCCATAATCCTTCATCTTCATCATCAAGTACTTCCAGTCCTCCTCATTTTCAACAGGTAAGGTTTTTTCATCTGCATATAGCAGATTGTTAATAAGCCTTCCTCCCCTCCTGATGCTGACTTCTGATATTAGCCTTGTTAAATTCATCTCCTTAAAAGCAACATTAAATCAATAGCCCCTGTGATGAACCAGTAAACATTCTAGATGTGCAACAACAACACCAACCACAGAAATCAACCTCTTAATTCCACATCTGAAGTTCAAGGTGAATTTTGGACTAGGAACAGAGATTTAGAACTCATCATTGTATGGGTGAGACCATGAACATGGGTAATACTATCCACAGAGAAGACACAGCATGAGAAGAAAAAGGATCAAGAATAACATCGAGGGGGGCTCATCAACATTTAAGGAGTAGACAAAGGAGAAATAATTTGTGAAGGGAATTTAGAAGGAATAACTGAGATAAATAGAAGGGGCCTGATGAGGATACCATTTAAGGTAAGGGAGGAGAAAGCAGAGTGGCCAATGCCATGGGTTTGCATAGACTTCCCAGTTAGAAAGTTGGGTTATGTGCACCATAGCAGGGGTAGAAACTGACCTGAAGGAGCATGAAAAGAGAACCCCATGTGAAAAACAAAAGCAGGAGTTATAGGCTATCGTGATAAATGGAAAAGAAATTAAAGCTGTCCGTGATTCATTCTACTTGGATCACCAATCAGCGTCCACAGAAGCAGCAATAATAAAAATCCAATGATGTATTGCATTGGGTAAATCTGCTACAAACAGCCTCTTTAAACTTGTGAAAGCAAAGATATCACTTTGAGCATGAAGGTGCGCCTGACCAAGCCATGAGCTTTCCAATTACTGCATAGGCACAGAAAAGCTAGACCATGAAAAAGGGAGAGAGAAGAAATGATGCATTCTTCAGCGCTGCTGAAGAATGTTGAAGAATATTGAATGTATCGTGGCTGACAGAAGAACCAACAAGTGACTCTTGGGGGATGGGGTGGGAATCAAACAAAATGTTCCTTAGAAGCAAGGATGGTGGGGCTTTGCCTTGCTAATTTTGGCCATGTCTTCTAGAAAGAGGAATTTGAGGAGAGGACATCATATTTGGTAAAGTATGGTGCCAAAGAAAAGGAGAGAACCTCTCATTTGACACAACAGCCACAATGATGAGATGAAGCACACCAACAATCATGAAGAAGTCTCAGGATGAAGCGGCGCCTGAAGTGTTCCATGATAAACACGCGTCTCCGGGAGTTCAGAGCTCTCTGATGGCAACTATCAGTGTGTAGGCGCTTCTCAGCAAAGAAGCTGGAGTTCTCTATGAAATAAAGGGATGGATTTCTCTTCAAGAAGGGAAGAATCTATTTGATAGTAGCTTTCAGCTCCACCTGCTCATTAAAACACTTCAAAATGTCTTTAAAAGTAATGATCCCTGGACCCAATGCCAGAGATTCTGACATAATTGGTTTAGAGGGATGTCTGGCATCTATACTTTCTATGAAGTTGTATAAGTGATTAAGCTCTGTCATCAGGTGTGCAACCTTACATTGCAGTAAAGAAAACCAAGCACAAGCTTCATCATGAGCGCACGGTGGTGAGCTGGGATTCTTGTCGCAAGGCAGGGACTCGCCTCTCCCCTCCCCTTTTTAATTATGAATTAGGTGAAGGTTTAGCGAGAAGATCATCAGTTGTACATTCAACAATCTATACACATTTTGTTCCAATTTATACCATTTCAATCTCTCAACATACTATTACTTATCCTATTTCCTCTCTGTGTTTCTTTCCCAAGCTGTGTACTTAATCCTTGAGTAATTGATGTCCTTTTAACATTTAACGATTTTTTTTTCTTACATGGATCTGAGTTTAGATCCAGACCTGAAGAGTGAGGAAGGGCCATAGTCTCTTGAGGATTCACCAGTCTCTAGCTGACCAATAAACCGCTGATTTTGCAGTTAGCAGCCCAACAAGGGGCCCACTACCTCACGTGGCTCCTTACAGAGAGTACAAATATTCTCAGTCAAATCAACACATACTCATGGGCATATTCCTATTCTCCCTCCCTCACCTGTTCAGCCTGCATATCTAAGCATCTACTCATAGATCACCACTATTATAGGACTGTGTACTTACCACTGCCATTAGCTCTTGCAAATATCTCAGTGTCTTCTCTGGAAGGCATGGACTACTAATAGTAACAGCAAATACATTGCCCAGGAACTGATGAATACCATCTAGCCATACCCTTACAATCTCTCTGTAAAACCGAAACCACTGTCATGTTGATTTGAACTCATAGAAACCCTATAAGACAGAATAGAACTGCTCTTTAATATCCTCAAGACTGTAAAATTTGGCAGGAGCATCCTTATCTTTCTTCCTTTGACTGGCTGGTGGGTTTGAACTGCTGGCCTACCAGTTGTCAGCCCAGCACTTAACACACTGCATCACAGTAACTCCTTCCCCTTACAAAGTAACAGCCATCCAAAAAAGGTCAACATGGTTTCTACTCGTGTTGACTGTATTAGGCTGGGTTGTCTAGAGAAACAAAACCAGTGACACGCATATATGTATAACAAAGAATTTTATATCAAGAAGTAATCTCATATCAAGAAGGTATCAGAGACTAGTCCAACCCAAGTCCGTGAGTCCAATGATAAGCAGGGCCCTCTTCAGACTCACGTAGCTTCAGTCCAATGACACGGGAAGATAAAGCAGGATGCAGGGAGATCACAGGCCAGTGAGTGTGGTGTTACAGAGATCCAAGGTTGTGGAAACAGGGTAATATGCTGATAGCTTGCAGGGTTGGGTGGCCTACATGGAGGCAGACACAGAGTACCAGCAAGGTTGAAGGCAAAAGGCAAGAAAGAGAGAGGCAGGGGAATCTCCAGTGTCTCTCTTATTCAAAGACTGTAACTCTCAGGAGGCACCAGCAGGCTGAGATCTGATGAACAGATTAGACTCCATCCCTCCACAAGTGCAAGTTGACCTAAAATCTAAGTAGCGCACGACTCCTGCATCTCAGAGGAGACCTGCTCCTTAGGACTTTTTTTTTAACATTTTATTAGGGGCTCATACAACTGTTATCCCAATCCATACACACATCAATTGTGTAAAGCGCATTTGTACATCGTTT
>NW_022107431.1:12644119-12662364 GCF_000313985.2 Echinops telfairi
AAATGAAAGTTTAAAAATTATCCGAGATGGTTATGCAAGAGGGTATCCCCAGCTCCCCTAAGTTGTAACTCGTTAGAACCCAATCTCATGGCATTACACACACACACACACACACACACACACACACACACACAAATCCTCAAAGATCAAAACAAAGCCCCACCTACTGTGTGAAATCGATTTTACTCGTACTGACCTTACATAGGGTTTCTGAGGCTGCAGATCTTTACAGGGAACAGATAACTTCATCTTTATCTCACAGAGCAACTGATGGGTTTAAAGCATAAGCCTTGAAGTTAGCAGCCCCAATGCTTGTTGCTCAGTGCCAACCGGGCTCCTTTGTCCTTAAGCTGCAGACAAAAGTGCATTGACAAGCATGTTCATGTGTGCAGCAAACACTCCCTACAAATTTTTTAATCATTTTATTGGGGGCTCATACAACTCTTATCACAATCCATACATCCATCCATTGTGTCAAGCACATTTGTACATTGGTTGTCATCATCATTTTCAAAACATTTGCTTTCTACTTGAGCCCTTGATATCAGCGCCTCATTTTCCCCTTCCCTCCCCCACCCTTCCTCCCTCACAAACCCTTGATAATCTATAAATTATTATTTTTTTCATGTCTTACACTGGGAGGAGGTTATATGCAGATCATTGTGATCAGTTCTCCCTTCCTCCCCCACCTCCCCTTGCCCTCCTGGTATTGCTATTCTCATTATTGGTCCTGAGGGGTTTATCCATCCTGGATTCCCTGTGTTTCCAGCTCGTATCTGTACCAGTACACATCCTCTGGTCTAGCCAGATTTGTAAGGTAGAATTGGATCATGATGTGGGGGGAGGAAGCATTTCAGAATTAGAGGTAAGTTGTATGTTTAAAACTGAGGGCTGTCGATCCATACCAGCATCTGCAGAAACACCCACAGCGGGTGCATTTATTTTGTGGGGGTCTAAATAAACAAGGGACACATTTTTTAAAAATTATAAGTGACCAGATGAAGCATACAGTGGGCTTTCCCCACTAGACTGTAACAATATTAAGGTAAATAACATTTTACTCTTCATTTATATAACAGTGCTGTTTTTCAATTGCTATCAGGGTTTGGTTTTTTGGTTTTTTTTAAGCTTCTCCAAATACACGGCTTCACAAATTTTCCAGAACTTGTTTTTGAAAAGAGAAAGAAGGAAAATAAGTTAACTCTTCAACTTGGAATTATAATTGGCTCTGCTTCCTTTATTTTATTAAGTGATGGTTTATGAAAGACTGCTCTAACACACTCCCTCTGGAAAGCATAGAACAAGGAAATATGTCATCAAGGCAACGTAATCAGAATATTTAATTAACCTGCAGCCATACAAGAAGCAAATCATCTTCCAGCATTTGTGTGCCAAAGTCAACAGCAGGACTCTATTTAAAAGACTACATGATTTAGAAATAACTTTTAATGGAGGTAAGAAGGTCGTTAATAAAATATTTGCTCAATCATTCTTCTATTTCCAACAGCAAATACAAAGCGTGACCTAGAACTCATTTGAAAGCATACTGCCTCTGGTTTTCAAATCAATCCACAAGCCCTCTCCAATCCCCAACGCCCACACAGGTCGCACACTCCCCATCCCCAATGCGTCTCTATTCACACCCACCAATCTGTGTCTTCTGTTCCCAGGTCTTCAGTCTGGATTTAGGGCTATCCTCCACAACTAGGGCTTGCTTGTTTTTAATCTAAAATGTATGTCACATAGGAAGTAGGTAAAAAAAATTACTAAGTGTACCACATCAATGGTAAAACACAGGTTAGAAGATGAAATTGATTCAAACTCAAAAAGTAAAGCTAAGGACTGAAATAGCAAACATAGTTCAGAATTAAGTGAACTTTGTGCGCTCTTTTATACACTTACAGACATTAGGTGGTTTAAAGTCTCTTAATATATTTTAAAAGCTATGTAGGTTCCTACGAGTTGGGGGTTCACAAAAGTGCCAGGTTTTCGTGCCAGCTGACCTGCCTGCAGCAAAGGCTTCACCAACTTCCTGTTCTTTTTCTTACAAAGGTCCTGGTGCTGAATTCCTTTATCTTGAAATGGTGGGTGTGATGGTGAGGCATTGTCTCCAGTAGACATTCCTGGGTCAGGGTCGGGGCAGAGCCCAACCTCTCAATCAGGTCACAGTCAGATGACACCTGCTTGAGAGGTGTGGCCTTTTGTATAAGAGAGAGATTGAGCAGAGTTGAATCCTCTTGGGCCCTCTGCCTTCTGCTGGAGCTGGTCTTGCACCTGGTTCCTCAATCTCCCATTGCATCCACTGCCTATACCAGGAGCTATAGGTGACTGCCAATGGTGGGGTTCTTTGACTGACTTGGGATTCATTTATCTCAGAATCTGCCAGGCCAGGCCGTGCCCCGACTGTCTCTGTTTCCTATTGTCAGCTTCCTTGAGACAGAAGAAGCCTGGCTTAAAATGGACTGGACTTGCCTACTACTACCACTGTGTAAGCCATATCTTGACCTAAACCTCTTTCGATCCACAAACACCTAGAAATGCCATTAGGTTTGCTTCTCTAGAGAGCACAGCCTAATGCAGCAGACAACTCTACCTGCAGACCACCATCTATGGTGTATATGGAGCAATTCTCTTCTTTCTTATAATATCATTACTTTTCTCTGCTTCGTGGGAGCACTTCCAGCATAACTAGTTGTACTCTCCATGGGTCTCCTGACATTATTATGAATCTACAATATTGCACTAAACATGATGAAAACTGCGTGAGACATGAGAGATTGGTTTTTACTGCCACAGGCAATCTGCTGGAGAGTGGTGTTTAAAGGGGAAAAAATCCACATATAAGTGGATTCACAGAGCCACTGTATGAAAAAGAACTAGTTGATAGTCCAGCATTTCAGGAAGTAGCATATGAGCCACAACCAGTGGTTCTAAAGGAAGAAATTCAAGCTGCACTGAAAGCATTAGCCAAAAAGAGGGCTTCAGGAATTGATGGAATACCCATGGAAATGATTCAGCAAGCTAGCAAAGCATTGGAAGCACTTGCTCAGCTATGCTAGGAAATTTGGAAGATAGCTACCAACTGACTGGAAGAGGCCCTATTTGCATCCATTCCAAAGAAAGGTGACCAAACAGACTGCTCAAACTATAGAATAGTCTATTGATATCACATAGAACTAACATTTTTCAGAAAACCATGGTTGCAGCAGTATATTGACAGGGAGCTGCCAGAACTCAAGCAGGATTCAGAAGAGGGTGTGGAACACGTGATACCATTGATGGAGTCAGATGGTTCTTCGCTGAAAGCATAGATTACCAGAAAGATGTTTAATTATGCCTTACTGACTATTTCAAGTCATTTAACTGTGTGGATCATAAACAACTATGGATCACCTTGATAAGAATATGAATTCCAGAACACTGGATGATGCTCATGAGGAATTTGTACAGGGAGCAAAGAGAACAAGGGGATGCTTCATGGTTTATAAAGTCAGGAAAGGTGTGCGACAGTGTATCCTTTCACCATACTTATTTAATCTGTATGCTGAGCAAATAATCTGAGAAAGTGTTTTATATTAAGAAGAATGTGGCATAATGATTGGAGGAGGGCTTGTTAACAACCTGTGATATGCAGATGACACAACCTTGCTTGCTGAAGAGAGGAGGAATTGAAGCACTTGCTGATGAAGATCAAGGAATGCAGCCTTCAAAATTGATTACAAGTCAATGTAAAGAAAACCAATTCCTCACATCTGGACCATTAGGTAACATCATAATAAACGGAGAAAAGGTTGACATTGTCAGAAGTTGCTTAGATCCACAATCGTTGCTCATGGAAGCATCAGTAAAGAGAGATCAAGAGATGTGTTGCGTTAGGTAAATATGCTGCACAAGATCTTTTGAGAGTATTGAAAAGCAAAGATGTTAGTGTGAGGACTAAGGTGTGCCTGATCAGAGGCATGGTAATTTCGACTGCACATGAAAGTTGGACACTGAATAAAGAAGACTGAAGACTCAATTCATTTGGATCATGGTGCTGGAGAAGAATACTGAAAGTACCATGAACTGCTAAAAGAACAAACCGATCTGTATGGGAAGAAGCACACCCAGACTGATCCTGAGAGGCAAGGCTGGGGAGACTCTGTCTTGCATACTTTGGAGATGTCCGGAGAGACCATTCCCTGGAGAAGGACACCATGCTTGGTAGAGAAGCAGTGAAAAAGAGGAAGGCCCTCAAGCAGATGGATTGATGCTGTGGATGCAACCATTTGCTCAAACATAGGAACAATTGTGAGGATGGTGCAGGCCTGGGTAGTGTTTCTTTCTGTTATGCGTAAGACCCTGTGGGTCGGAAATGATTCAAGGACACCTAACAAAAACAACAGCAACAACAACACAAGTAAACCCAAGCAGTTCAAACCTCTACTGTTCATAAGTCAACAGTACTCTGTCCTACACTGCATCCTTTCATTTGAAACTTGTTAACTGCATCTGAATACTATTTTGGATCTTCTTCTATATTCAGTATTTCCTGGGAACTAGTCAGATCTAAAGCCTCAATCAAATAAAGTCTCAATATTTTGTTTGGGAAAAAATCCTTCACTGGATTTTTACCATGAAGGAATATGTAATGCCAGGTTGAACTCCTTTTTGTAATATTAGCCTCTTGTGGTGTTAATTATCTAGACTCATTAGCATTTAAGTTAGTGGTAAGAGTTAGAAATAATTCATCTTTCATCGAGCCAATTCCAGCTCATCGAAACCCTGCAAGATAGAGTAGAACTCCCTCATTGAATTCTCAAGGCTGTCTTTATGGAAGCAGCCTGCCTTCTTTTTCCCCACTCATAGCAGTTAGTGGATTCAAATCACCAACCTTTTAGTTAGTAATTAAATGCTTAACCCCTACACTAAAAGGGCACCTGAAGGTAAAAATGTATTCTATTGGCTGTCAGGTGCCTTTGAGTTAGTGCTGACTCATAGGGACCTATGTACAACTGAAAGAAACACTGCCCAGTTATGGTAGTTATATAACCTGGTGTCAATTTGGGACTTGAGCAGATTAAGAATGAAGGGGTGGAGTCTAGTCTGTCAATTGAGTCATAGCCGAGGACTCTCTGTGGGCATGGCCTTCTTCTGAGAATTCTGGGGACTTTGGTTTTTCCTCTTTGAAGGGCAAGACACACTCTCTCTTGGCTCACTCCCTTGGAGACTCTACAGACAAGGCTGACTCCTTAGGAGATATCCCTGAGGAGAAGCCACATGGACCTACCCTGATGCAGCCTTGGGTGCTGGAGAAGCCACGTGGAGACCCCTGCCAGCGCTGAGATGCTTACACCACCACTGGATCCAAAGACTTTCTACCCAATGGCCTGTGGTCTTCCTGCATTCGGTGTCATTGCATGTGTTGGTGAGTATGAAGAGGACTTTATAGATCGGTATTGGCCATATGGGTTAATAATGGACTTATAGGCTTGAACTGGACTGGGTCGGGATGCTTTCTTTTTTGGGGGGGATGCTTTCTTAATGTACAATTACCCTTTATATAAAACTCTCTCTTATACACATATGAGTGTCTATGAATTTATTTCTCTAGTCTACCTGGACTGACACACCAGTCCTGCATTATCTTTATAAATATTCTTATGTTTGAGCCCATTTTTAGTCCACTTTTTCAGTCCATCTTCTCAATGTTCATAAATGGGGATGACAGCCTACATTTTATTAGTCTTTTTTTCAATAATATACTCAAATATGGTACTACTACTTTTACTTGATTAACCAACGAACAACTCAAATTTAAAAGAGAATGCGTCCTTTTTGCTATTAGTTTTCAAGATAATGAATTGGTCCTATAACAGCTTCCAAAAGTGACAAGAGAAGTACATTTACGAATTCATATTTTAACTAGATTTGATATGTTATCTCTATTAACCCTCAGACCACCCTTTCTTTGGGCAGTGGGAGCTTTTAAAATTGGGCTTTTAAATTCTCCTAAAATAGTATCTAGCGCTTTTGATGACTTTTTTGATTTCTAATGTAACAGGATATCCCAGACTCTTATAAGTTTCCTAACTTAGGTCTGGATTCAGGAGAAAGATGGCGTTTTCTACTCCTGTAAAGAGTTACCATCTCAGAAACTCACGGGAACTCATACGATGTTCTTATAGGGTCACTATCAACTGGCATCAGCTCTATGGAAGTGAGCTGGTTTTCCTTGGACACCTGGATTCAGCCACTTCCCCATGGATTCATGAAGTGTTTGTTGTTGTGGTTGTTGTTGTTTTATTTTGCTTGTTTGTTTGCTTAATTGGACTACAATATTTTGAAACCACAATCTGCACTGAAGGGGTGTTCACTGCCACTCAGTTGTTCTTCTGTAATCCCAGTCATTTTCAGTGTACAGAGCTAGACAATAATTATTACACAAAATGCAATGTGACTTTATTACATAGTTCTAATTCAAAACCTGAATTACAATGTTTCTTATTAATCTCATTAATCTCAACATCTGTATCTTGTTTCACCCCAAGACTTTGAACCAGGTCATTCCAGTTTGACTCCCTGTAGAAAATTTGCTTTTCCACCCCTGATACATTGAGACAGAACCTGCATTTTAAGAAGAATCCTAGGGATCTTAATAAAGACTCACCTGTGGACCTTCTTGAAATGTATCTTTTTCTTCATTATAGAAGAATTAAGGCATTTGAAGTATGGTGCTGGTAAAGAATGCTGAAAGAACAATGGACAACTAGGGCCAACAAATCTATCTTGGAAGAAGTAGAGCCAGAATGCTCCTTAGAAACAACTTTATCTTGTAGTTCATTTAGTTATAGTTCCTTTTGTCCTGATAGTATACAGCTTTCTCACTGCCGTCAAATCAATGCCAACTCATCGGGACCCTGCAGGACAGTGTAGAAGTGCCCGTGTCGGTTTCTGAGACTGTAACTCTTTATGGGAGTAGAAAGCTTCATTTTCTCCCTCAGAATGCCTAGTGGCTTCAAGTTGCTGACCTTGTAGCTAGCAGCCCAACAGGTAACCACTATACCCCCAGGGCCCCTGGTAGCATATACCTCTAAGTAGAGTTAAATAATTCTTATTTTAAACGGCTTAGAGTAATCCCTCTCTGTGTGGTTATTGATCTCTCACTCCTATCAATGTTGATATGAATTACTGCATTTTTTGCCTGTAGATGATCTTTCTTTGTGTTTAACCTTGTATACTTTAAATTCTTTTATATATACTAATGTGTCCATCTTTATTAAAGCTGGATTATACATAGGATGTTTCTATAATACCTTAAAAGCTTTATCAAATTTTAACCAAGTATAGCTTCATATTTCATCACCTTTCAGTAAAACTTAGGGGAAGAGAGGGAGGAGAAGTCATGAGCTGGAGGGTAGAGGTGTTAACTGGGGCAAAGGGGAAGGCAGTGAACAATAAGAAGAAGGCTGGCCAAAACAAATGGTAGAGGCTGGGTAAGACATTGGGAGGGTTGAAAGAGTTAAAGGCAGCAGAGTCAAATAGCGGTGATCTACAAATAGATATTTGGATAGATATGCAGGCTGAGCAGGTGTGGGAGGAAGAGAGAGTAGGAGCATCCTCACCAATATGCACAGGTTTGACAGGGGATATTTGAACATGTGCCTTTTCCTTTGCTGCAAATATATCCATGAATGTGGTGCAATATACAGGAGGTTAACTCATGAAAACTTATTAGACATAACCAATCACACTGATGGAATATATTTCTGAGCCTGAGAGATCAGGACCGTTGTCTCCAGGCACACCAAGGTCAACTCATCGAAACCCTGGAGAACGAAGTAGAACTGCCCCTGTAGGTTTCTGAGACTATAAATCTAAACTGGAGTAGAAAGCCTCCTCTTTCTCCCAAGCAGTGACTGGTGGTTTCAAATTACTGTCCCTCAATTGAGCACCCTAATATATAACTCGCTATGCCTCCAGAAGTTGTCACTGGAATTTATACCACCAGGATATCACACATCAGAATGGTCCCCTATGGCGAACAGGTTTAAGCAGAGCTTCCAGACAAAGAGAGATTAGGGGAAAAAGATCTAGTGATCCACTTCCAATCCTTAGCTAAGAGAATCTTATGGATCACAAAGGAACAAAACACTGTCTGCTATACTTGCTTTGGAGAGATCATCCAGGGGGATCCTGAGCTAGAGAAGGACGTTGTGTTTGGTGTAGGAGAAAGCGAGTGAGGGTGAGCGATTCTGCCTGAGTCATCCTGGCATAATAGCCATGAGGATTAACTTGAACATGCCACGGAGGGGGAAGAAGATTCCGAGTTGGGCAATGTTTCCTTCTGTTGTTCCACAAGGTCACCATGAGTCTGTGTGCACTTGATGGCAACCAACAACAACAGAGCATTTGAATGATTGATTAAGGCTCTCAGCTGGAAAATGGAGTTCATGTAGAGAGAGCTTCAGTTTAATTTCTTATAGTCAGTTCAAAGGTTTTAAAGCATTTAATCTATGTTCTATAATATTTTGACCTTGGGCATAAGTACTTCAGCTCACAGTGAGTCAATATGGATGACTTATTGCATTCTAGATCTTGTGACTTTGATGCATGGACACACCCTTTAGAGCTTAATAGAGTTTACAAGTTTGAAAGGTTTCCCCTGCACTTTTTAGGGGCACTGTATTTTCAGTTTATTCTTTAGTCAATTGTTCCTCTAAAGGAGACTTCATAGTCTCCACAAGTGCCTCATGTACATACTTATAATAGTTCATTTGCATTTCAGTTATTAGATCTCTCATCCCTGCGAGATTTAATTGTTTAAAAGAGAAGGAATCACATCCTTTTTTTTTCCCTTTCTGTGTCTTAAACATCTCTCAAAATGATTTAAAGAAGATATTCTTAAGCAATAATAAATGCGTCCCTTGGCAATTTTGATTTGTAGGTGTAAGGGAGCAAAGTTTTACAAATGGAGGACTTTTAAATAAATCATAATTAACCAACTATGCAAATATATCAAATAAATTTGGATACATAGTTAGATGACTAATTACAGTTCAGCAAGGTTAGAAATTGTCATACTATTTTGCTAGCTTGGTTAATATAATATTATAATTGGGGTTGCTTTGATCATTGGGTATGTCAGAGACAATCATTTTTCAAGCTTGGCTGATTTGGAAATCACAGGGCTAGGAGTACTAGCAGCTTAATAGAAAATGTGGCGTTGTCCAAAAAGTTGAAAGAAATTATTTTTGTCATAATAAGCTATATTAATTTAATTAGCTGTGTATGCTGTTAAATATATATTTTTCATTTGAAGAGGAAAGCAGAACAGTCGTCGATTGAGCCGGGTTGTTAAAGAGAAGAGAGAACTCTTTCATACTGGAAATCACTTGATAGGAAAAGAAAATTGTGAAAAGAAAATTGTGGCCTCCAAGGGTTCTACTGCAGCGTATGTTCTAGCATTTGGATGTGTCTCTTAATTCATGTGTTCATTCAACACGCATCCACACGGTGCTAGGTTCTATACTATGGGAGGCTGTTCTCTGGAATTGGCCTGCATGTGCTCATTGGTGCCTCTTGCAATAGCCTCCTGCTTTGCCTTCTTTCCTTTCAGCCAGTCTCCCTGCCCTGAGACACTAAGGCCATCCTCTGGTACCATAACCTGGGGCCCATGTCCCAGAGTTTTCATGCTCTAAAGCAACTGTCCTATGGCTGTAGCAGCAGTCTCAATCTGGGGGTTCCATAACCCATTTCTACCTGATATGTGTGATTTGTTACATTCATGCTATGATTTTAGTCTGGTTTTAATTATGAACCCTGGTGGTGCTGTGGTTAAAGTACCCAACCGTTAACAGAAGAGTCTGGAGTGTGAACTCCTCTGCTGCTCCCCCAAAGAAAGATGTAGCCATCTGCTCCTGTGAAGATTTGCAGGTTTGGAAACCACATGGGGTAGTTCTATCTCTGTCCTGAGTCACAGGGTCACGGAGGCTGAGTTGATACCATGGCCGTGGCTGTGTTTGCATCTGAATTTCTTCCAGAATTAAAAGAGTAAGGAGGGTTCATGTAAAATTTGAGAATATTGTTATTCGTTCAGACATCAAAAATCAGGTTGATGCCGACCCACAAGCCCTTTGGTGCTGAGCAGAGTCAGTGCCCATAGATGGGGTGATTGTCATGACGATGGGGAGCAGGCATCTCCCACTCCCACCCTTGGCCCGGTGCCTGCTGCACTCTGAGTCTGTGGTGCCTGAATACAGGCTCTGATCAAGTCTGTAATCTTTCCTACAAAACACTCAGTCGTCTGTCTGGCCCTGATCTCCCCAGTGGCCCACTGGCCTGTGCTATCTTCACGCATTGGCTCTGTATACATGGTTGTGGTTCCTCCATACCTGTGGGGTTCTCCACCGTTTTTGCACCTGCTGTTCCCTCTGTCCAGAAGGCTCTTAATCTCTTCTTCCTGGTTGAATTCCTATTCTTTGCTTAAGACCCTTCAACCAGCCACTGGCCAACACCAACTCTTGACTGCCCCATGTATGGAAGAGTAGAACTGGAGCCCCTAGGGCTAGGCCCTAGCCCCTAACGACCAGATTTTCTTACGAGGTGTCTCTAGATAGACTCGAACCCCCAACCGCTTGGTCAGCAGAGCACATTAATGACTGTACTACCAAACTCCATAGGACACCCCCTCTTCCTTATTTCCAAAGCTGAGCACATCATTCCCCTAACAACACGGCTTCATGTTCAACTACCAGCACCCACTTCTGCACTAGAAGAAACCATTTGAGGGGAGAAAGGTTGCAGGGGGAGTGAGATAGTTAGTTTATTGTGCCAGCCTGGCCGATAAACACAAGTGGGATTAATTGAAGGGTGGAGAGATAAATGGCTCGGCGAGTCTTGCCTTTCTTGTCTCTTGCTCTTTGCTCATCAGACCAGCGTGAGGCTGCCTTGCTTGTTCTGTGACTCAATTTAGAGGCTACACTACCTGTGGGACTGTGTCGCTGTAAGTTGAGGTCCCTTTAAGACCACACGATTGAAATTTACATCTCTGGAGCTGAGGACTAACAGTTGGTGCCCTGCCTTGCTATTTGCTGCTGTGCTTATATAGCCTAGCTCTCTCTACAGAAGATGATCTGGCAGCCCTCAAGACTTGAAGGACTGCTAGTGTCTCACAACTCTCTCATGGGAGTGAGTTGCACTGAGCCATTTGTACTGCTTTATAATTTAACTGTTCATTTCTTGTATTACATATCAATCTATCTGTATATAATTTAATAGTTCATTTCTTGTGTGATATATCTAACCATCTTTATAAATAAATATATAAAATTATCAGCAATCTGGTTTTATCTCTCTAGAGAACCCTGTCTAACACAGGAAGGCGTGCTTGAATTGATCCCTAAATGAGGCAGAAAGAGAAGAAAGGGCATCCCAGGAAGAAGGAACTAGACACAGATGTGTCGGTGGGTGTATGGGTGACTGGTTTTATAGGGTATGCTGGGGCTCTGGAGCCCGGGTGGAGTAGTAGGTTACCCATTGGGCTGCTAACTGCAGTATGAAATTCAAAACCACCAGTTATTCTGCAAGAGAAAGACGACGTTTTCTACTCTAGTGAAGATGGACAGCCCGGCAACCCGCAGGGGCAGTTCTCCTCTCTCCTCCAGGGTCGCTAAGAGTCAGAAATCAACTCAATGGCAATGAGTTTGTTTTGTTCCTGGAGATGTGGACCGCCAGAGTCAAGATCAGTGCTCATGGGCGTCGCTTCAGAGCAACAAGCATAACTGAAGCAGGGTCTGTTTTGTGCTCTAGAAAGTTAAAGGAGCCCTTACTGTTGGTGGTTGGTCGTTCAAACTTAGCAACAGCTCTGTGGGAGAAAAATGAGGCAGTCCCGGAAAGATGGAGTGTCTCAGAAATCAGTTAGAGAAGTTCTATTCTGCCCTATTGCATAGCTAGGAATTGGAATCAATTTGATGGCAATGAGCTGCATTGTTATGTTGTTGTTTTAGCAGGGTAACAACTCTGGACATAGAGTGAGGAAAAGGAGAAGTGAAATCAGCACAGGCATATGCACCAGAGGCTGCTCAAACAAGGCAACTTGAATGCAGCCAGGGCCTGTAGACACCCCTGGAATGGAACTAGGAGCGGGGGATGAGGGGAGCGAGAGGCCAAATCCCACCAGGACTTGAGAGTTGGCAACAAGTTCACTGACCTGTAGCATCTCAAAGTTGGCCAAGGTCTTTTTCATCTTGGCACAGCAAGGCCTTGCATGCCTCAGACAACAAAAAAAACCAACAGCCATTGAGCTGATTCTGATTCATAGTGACCCTATAGGACTGAGTTGGACTACTGCTGTGGGTTTCCCAGATTATAAATCTTGATGGGGGTAGAAACCTCATCTTCCTTCTTCAGAGAGGCTGGTGGTTTAGAACTGCCCACCTTACAGTGAGCAGCCCAACATGTAACCCAGGGTTCCTGCAACACAGCATTTAATAATTCTTGTTAAATGAGTGAATGAATGGAATGAATGAGTGGAAATGGATAATGGAATCAGACAGGGTGGAAGATCTCTCTCCAGTGTGTATATCAGAACAGCCTGGCTTTCCTCTTAGTAGCTTCTTCAAACTCCACATCCCCTTGCTGATCACAAATCTACATAGTTTAAAGATAACCAGAAACATTGTTGATTGAGCATCCTGCAAGCCACATTTTCCCATGTGCCACACTCCCAATTGTCAAGGGCAGCCAACTCCTTTCCTTTCCCTGGTTGATGTGTGACACATGAGTCATGGATGCCCAGACGTGATTGATGAGTGTGGGATGGGGCAAATCTGTTCTAATGAAGGAAAAGGAATCAAGGTTGGAGAGAAAGCATATACATATTTGGTTATCAGACAGAGAGGGATATAGAGGGGTTTGTGGCGAAGCAGAAGAAAAACAGGATGATGTCACGAGTCCTATGAGATATTTTGCAAGCACAGGACTCCAAAGAACAAAGTGACAATTTGACCCAGTGGCTTCAGGCAAGCCAAATTGCACATGGTGCCACCTTGGTTACCTTGACAACAAATCCTCTTTCTTAAGATAATAACATACCAAGAAAAGCCCTTGCAAATTAAGTGCACATGAACTATGAGCAGAGGGATATTAACTATGAGTGGAATAATGTATGGCTAGGAGGCGTTGGTGGTTCAGTGGTGGGATTTTCACCTTCCATGCAGGAGGAGGCTTGGGTTTGACTCCCAGCCAGTGCACTTCAAGCACTGCTACCAGCAGTGGAGGCTCCTGAGTTGTAATAAAGTTGAACAGACTCCCGCATACCCTCCACGCTAAGTCTGACTAGGAGGAAAGTCTGGCAATCTGTCTCTGAAGTTGAGCCAACAGAAACCTCATCAACCCCAATGGCCTGACGGCATCTCTTTCCATTGTGCATGGAGTCACCGTGAGGGAGGCCATGTGATGGCAACTCACAACATTATCAGCAGTATATAGGTAAGCGCCCTTCACATCAGGGACATGTGCAAGAACAGATCTGAGAGACGTGTGTGACACGACCCCAGGTTGACCTAAGTGTGGGAAATTGAAATCACGCAGGAAAGGGGTAGAGTGCAAAGTACCAATTGGGCTTGGGCACAACTAGTAGCCATTAACCAAATAACGTACAGCTGTGATGCCTCACCCACCAAACTCAGAGCATACAAGGGACTTTGGGCTGAAACGTGGTGGGGCAGCTCAGTGGGAGGTGCTTGGGGATGGTGGCTATGGTAGCACCACAGCTTTGACTGCCTCTTAAATTGGCTGGGGCGGGGCGTGGGACCATATATAGAGAGCATATCATCAAAAGCAATGGTTTTAGTTTTTGCCGTTGTTCTTGTGTGCCCTGGAATAGCTTCTGACCCAGAGCAATCCTATATGACAGAATGGAAGTGCCCCATGGGGATTCGCTAGGCTGCGATCTTTACAGAAGGGAGATTGCCAGGTCTTCGGCTTAGAAAGGCTGATGGGTTCAAACCACCAAATATTCAGTTAGCAGCCAAGCACTTAACTGCTGCACCACCAGAATTTCTTCAAAAGCTACTATACCCAGGGACCAATATACCCAATATTCAACAGCTAAGAGTCTGTGGCTCTTGCTATAGACACATCTTCTGAAGATATTCTATTATGAATCATTCAGGTATTGGGATGTGTAGGTTGCCTACATTGGGCTAATATCCCTCTTTCAACTGTGTTTTAAAAACTAGTACCAGGGGCTAATCAATGACAGCATTCATGGAAGAGATTTAGGCTCCAGGGAGATAGATGAGACTCTGCCATAAATTAACAAAGAGGTCTCTAAAGGGAGCCAAAGGCTGATTTAAAAAAAAAAAGACATAGATCCAGAAATGGGTTTGGGGCTCACACTGAATCCTAACTCCAGTTTAAGAAGAATTCGTTCTTGTAGCTCGATACTCACCACAGGAAGAGTAAAAACATTTTAAGGTATTCCATCATGAAGTCTGCACAGTGCTTCTGTTGTCTTCTCACCTTGGGCAAAAAAACCTGTTCAAAAGATGGCAGGACAGGTGTTTCTTTTGAACAATTGTACACTTCTTTTGTATTCTTCCATTGGGGAAATTTCTCAATTTAAATATAAACTTTCAAAACTTTCTATTAAATCTGTACCTCTGTCAAAGAGTTATTCTGTCCATGGTGCACGGAGGTAACACCAGACACCTCCTGCCATTTATGCAAGTGACAGGTGCTCACTGGCTCCTCTCAGCTCAGCGGCTGCAGTCACTCACCCACTATTCCTGCACCTGCTCAAGTGCAGTCAGGCCACCATACCTGCTTCAACTTCTGGACCTCCATCAAGTCAGAAGGACCGGTGCAGGCAGCGGGAGGCAGCAGGGCCAGGTGGGGACACGCATCATCTTAAAAATCCTGTGGAGGTGAGAGATCATGGAAATGAGTTGGGCGTGGTAGGCTCGTGCATGAACTGTGCTGTTTTCTGACTGGAGTACGTAGGAGCATACTTGGCCCTCTGCATTCCACGGCCTCCTCACTACACAATGGGTTTTAGCACACCTCCCTCGACGATGGAGGTGGGCAAAGTGTCCATGCAAGAATGCCTTTACTGCAGAGACATTCCAGAAAAGGTTAGCCAGCTGCCATGGAAGGATTCCGACTTGGTGTGTGTCCACGTATAACCACAGTGTTTTTTTTAACTAAATGGCCATATTTTTCGTTTCAGGGATCTCAGTTAGACTGGAACCTCTGACATTTCGGTTAATAGCCAAGCATGTGAACCATTGGCGCTACCCAGGGCAACTGGATACCAAACTCAAACCTACTGCCAGCAAGTGGATTTTGACTCCTAGCCACCCTGTGTGAGATTCTGGGACTTTACTCTGATTTTATTTTTTTCATATTTACAGCTTCACTGTTCTCCTGTAGAGAAGCTGGTGGGTTCAAACCACAGTCAGCAGTGCAGTGTGTACCCTTTAGTGCCACCAGGGTTCCTCAGGAAGGATGGTGATGTGCCTCCTATTTCCTCTTCCCGGGTCCTGTGGTCTAGGACCCAGGTTGCAGAAGTGAATTGTCAGAAAACATTTTTTCAATTAAATCATCTTTGTCCTCTGCGGGCTACAGAACTGGGAAAATAGAGGCCCATGAGTGATGTCATAGGATAGCACTGGCTATCCTATTGTAAGTCTGGGATCTTCTCTGACCTCGGCCTAGTCCTTTAACCTCTCAGGGTCTCTGTTGACTCTTTTGTGAAATAAGAAACTCATTACATATGATCCTCAAGGCTTCCCTCAATTTCTGGACAACATAGCTCTAGGGAGTTTTGATGAAGGATGGGCTCTGAAAGCTGTCTTTCAAACTTCATTACCCTGGGTGTGCATACCCTGGGTTTTTGGAATAGGGTTATATTGATGTATGTGGACAGGTTTGCTTTATCACATCATGTTGAATATTCATAGAGATCATATGATACCAAGCAAGCACACCTCTGCTGTGTGCATATATTCTTTCTTTCTCTCTTCTATTTTCCATTAAAATTTTTTATTTGTATTATGTGGGTTCACCTTCCCATGATCCTGGGTCAACAAAATCAATCTAGAGAGAGAGAATAATATAAGTACGTGAATACAAAAATGACAAATTGCACCTGAGATGACAAAATGCCAGCCATCAGGTTTTCCTGGAGGACAGATGCCATGAATCCTGTGTGTGACATTAGCATTCTTCATTGACTAGCGTGCGCTTCCTTCTCCAGCTGCTGTTTCAGGAGCCACCCATGTCGTGACTAAGAAGAGTCACCAACACTAAGCCTTTGACTCAGCTACCTGTTCTTTCCTGAGCTATGATCATACGGTCCCAGTTTGGCAAACAGATGGGAAAAAAAGAAAGAAAGAAAGAAAGGGGGAAAAAACAGAAGGTTTAAAAGTAAACTTTCAAGCTTATCTAAGTGGACTGTGCAAACAGAATATTTCAGTAGAAGTTCATTTGCTTTCTTATTTGCTATCAAAAAACTCATGGTCAGTACCAGAAATGTGTGTTTCTGGGCTGGCTGTTTTATGTTTCACCTACCCTCCTGGATATTAAATCCACTGGGTGTCATTCATGGTTCAAACCATCAGATCACAGGGATGGAAAGCCCAGGGATGGGGCTGCAGGGGGGTGGGGGGTGGGGGGTGGAGTGATATAAGAGAGCAGGAGAAAAGATGGTCAGCAAATACTCTTATTGTCCCAAAGATGCATCTTCAATATTTAGTTGTTGTGGCAGGAAAATGACAACAAATCTATGAACTGTAAACCATCTGGCTTGAAATATGTTCAGATATGAATGTTCATCATGAAAAATGAAATCTATGAGATTCTGGCACCTGCTTTGACTTTTGAGAGATGAACAGCTTGGGTATGCAAAGAAAGGATTTCCGCACTAGCCTTCTGAAACTTTAAATCCTCTGAATTCATAAATTAAAAGATTCCTGACCTGGAAAGAGACAAGATGCCCCACTCACTTTGAAATGTTAATAAAAGCCAGTACCTACAACTCTACCTAGGTCAGGGATTGTAGGGAATTGCCTTTGGTGTCAAGACTTGGAAAAATTATTGTGGTTCTGCAAATATCTCATTTAACACTGACCAAGTTCCAATGGGTGCTGGGCATGCTCTAGCGTACTGAGCATGGGAGTCTAGCTTTCACTAGGTTCCTAAGTCACAAGGTTAATGCATGGGCAAAACTTTGAACGACAGGTGCCACTTAGTTTGGGCTAAGGAATGATGAGTTGGCCTTTTCAAACTGTAATTCCCACATGACCTTGCATCTGGGTCCCACCTTAAGGGAATTGGTGAGATAGAGGAGCACTAGACTGTAATGTATATGGGCATTGAAGGAGATAAAGGTAGGAGAATGGGAACCACACAAAGATATCAACTCAGGAATAGCTTATAACTTAGCCTACCACATCACAGCCTACCATACTATACCCTGTTTTCCCATACCATAGTCTACCACACCTTTGCGTACCATACCATCTCATGCTATAGTCTACCATACCACATTACAGCCTACCATGTCATATCGTTGCCTATTATAACCTACCAAACCATATCCTGCTACATCATACCATAGCCTACCACAGCATAGGATAACATAACATAGCATTCGATAGGATAGGACAGCACAACAAAACAGAATATAACATAATACACCCTGCTATACTGTACCACAGTCTACTGTACCATAATCTACCATATCATATCAAGCCTACCATACCATACCATCAGTGGCCAAGAGGAGAAAATTTGGGGGGAGGTATTTTTGCTTGTTGTTGGTGTTTGGGGAGTTTATTAAAATATTTTATTCCTTTTCTCTTCACATTATATACTTTTAGATATAACTCAGTTCAATCCACCTCCTCTGAAGA
The DNA here is from genome assembly GCF_000313985.2 of Echinops telfairi. NCBI lineage: Eukaryota > Metazoa > Chordata > Mammalia > Afrosoricida > Tenrecidae > Echinops > Echinops telfairi. The sequence continues at coordinate 12,662,017 of NW_022107431.1, forward strand.
GTTCTCCCTAGATGCAGCTCCTCCACTACATTTCTTCACTCTTCAGGGGACTCCCAGCATGCAATCGCTACTACTTCAAGGGGTCCTCACTTTCACACTCTGGTTGCACACATACCTGTCACCCCCTTACTAAATTATAAATATATGTGTTTGTTTCCCTCTTACTTTTTCCATTAGAAAGGGTTTGTTTTCCAAGTGGCCATCTAGCTCAGAAGCAACAAAGCCCACATGGAACAACATATCAACCTGTGCGATCACGAGGTGTCGAACGGATCACTGAAGACAAATGGGTGCATAAGCAAATGTGGTGAAGAAAGCTGATGGTGCCCGGCTATCAAAAAGTATAGC
>NW_022107431.1:12663207-12668307 GCF_000313985.2 Echinops telfairi
AAAACACACACAGGGATTAAATACACACACACACACACACACACACACACACACACATACACACACAGCCCAAAACCACATCATTTAATGGGTACCTGGAAGAGCCAATAAACATATCCATTTGATTAGAAAAAAAAGACTCCATCAACCTTTGACTTGAACAATATGCATTTTAGTTCATTTCTTCTGAGAAACAAGATGAGTAGTACCTATGAACAGTGAGAATGATTAGGTGAATATAGATGACATTCTGAGCATTTTTATCATTTTTTGTCTTTATGCCACTTCCACCTTTCCCAAGTGCCATCTTGATCATTTGAACTGTCGGTCCTTGGAAGCCTTCTTGCTGTTATAATGCAGTAGAGGATTTGGCAAAGTTCATAGACTAAGACTATGAAGGAAAGCCAGGTGATCTACTTCCAAGAAGGAGCCAATGAAAACCCCATGGATCACAATGGCCTCATCCACAAGTCATGGGCTGAGCCCAGGACCAGAAAGTGTTTGATCCATGAAGTCATGAGCCGTGGCAAAGACAGTAACAATTCTTGGTAAATGATTCAGGGTTGTCCTGATGGAAATGGTGTTCTGTACAAATTATTTTATTGCAGCAAAAACAGAGGCACCCCTCTGGAGCATGATATAGGCATTCTTGAACTTTCTCTGGGTAAATGAACAAATGATGAGGACACCATGGAGCGTCTTAGTTATAAATCAGAGAGCTCGGGGAAAGGAGACCTCAGGCTGGGTGGAGTCGGGCTCCGGCGTGGAAGAGAAGAAATGATCCCTGAGGCCTGTACGAGCACTGGAGTCCACTGTTGTAAACCACCAGCGGTGTCTTGGGATAATTCTTAATTGTAAAAATAGAAACGTTTAGAAGAAAAGATATGTCCATCAGCAGCACAACATTGTTGATCTCTGGTTGAACTAATTGAAGCTTATCTAGGATCCTTTGATATACGTGAACTAAATATCAGGACATTCTATAATATTAAATTCTATTGTAAGTCTATGCAAAAAAACAGTTAAGTACAGCATTAAGGTACATAAGTTGAACTTTCACAATATAACTGCTAATAATTTTTTCAGGTTATATCTGAAGAGTAGCTGTACTTTAAAACACTGTATATTTACAAATTTGAAATTCAGAATAAACAAATCATATATTAGACATAAGTATAGAGTATTCCTGGGAATATAACCTTAAGAAGTAAGAACCATAACACAAGCAGACATATATGTACTCCCATGTTCTTTGAAGCACTGTTCACAATGGAACGAAATTGGAAATAGACCAAATGCCCAGCAGTAGAAGGAAAGAAAAAGAAACAGTGGTATATGCATCCAGCAGCGGATCACTAGAAAACAATGACAAAGCCATAAAGCACCGGCATGGATGGACCTGGAGAACAATTTGCTGATTGAAGTTAGTCTATCACATATAGATAAATAACAAGACCAAGACTTGCAGACCAAAGAAAACAGACATTGGAGGTTCTCAAGGGAGGGAAGGCAAAGGTGGGAAGGTAATGCATAGGACTTGAAGATTGACAGTATTGATTGGGGTGACTACAAGGGGGGACAGAGATCCATAGGAGAGAAAAGAGAAGATCACAGGAGAGGGTAGGATAAAATGTGAGGGAAGGGACTGATGAGTGATTTGAACTGTTGAATGCAGAGTTGATGGTCTGAAATGTAAACCCTCCCTCTCACCTAAAGGATAGAGAATTCTAAGATGACTTTTTAAACCAAAACTTGTGTATTTTTATGGCAGCACTGGAAATATTCTAACCCATTGGCATAAAGATCTTGACCTCATATTCTAATTCCAAAAGTAGGTCTCTCGTTTGTAATACGATGTGGAAAGTACAGAAGGATAGAGAATTCCAATTCTTCCTCACACTCTTTGAATCTAAAATAGAGGAGATAGTATTAAATTCTAGGTGTGTGCTCTCTGAATTAATTTTTATAACCCAGCTGAATAAGGCCTCAAAGATATGCAAATCCTAAACACTTCAGAAATAACAAAGCATTTCATGATGGAAGATTATTGGCTTAAAGAAATGAGTATGAAGATATAACATCTTTATATTGCTCACTGTTAAAGAAGCTGCTTAAGATATTTTACTAACTGCACTATAATCTCAGGTTAATGCTAGGGGGAAAAATCCATACTTTTATATATTTCTAAAGAGGAAAAATTCCTATGTAACGCTGTCTGTTTTTATAAAGACAAGAAGACTTGCAAAGCGTTTACTGGCAACCCTTATCCAAAAAAGGCATCATCTTGTGTAAGTATGACTGTGCACTGTGAGTGTGAGCGTGTGCGTGTACGTGTGCGTGTGTGTGTGTGTGTGTGTGTGTGTGTGTGTGTTAGGGAAACTGGAGTTTATGAAAGAAAAGGAGCCACTCTGAAATAGATTTCATAATTCCCACTCCTCAGCAGATGTGGAATCTGAGGCCCAACTGAGGTGACACCCAGTCAAAGGAGGTGAAGAAAAAGAAAACACACATTCTTCAAAAGTCAACTTATAATACCTAAGCGCTAGGTTTTTATAGACATGGGATGGCTTGTTTATTTTTCTATAACCCACTGGCATGATATGCAAATATATAGTATCTAGTAATGTATGCAATTGTAACTAATTAAATTCGTTCCTGTCATTTAGTTTCCTTTCTAATTCATAGGTGTATGATTTATGCCCACGTATTCAATATACTTGAGTCCTAAGTATTCGTATTTCAGGAAAAAGGCAATATAGTGAAGTGGTTTAAATTGCTGTGGTGTTATTAGATGCCGTCCACGTGGCTCTGACTCAGAGCAGCCCCAGAGTGAACAGGAACACTGCAGGCATGCCCCTTCCTCAGAGTCGCCGCTGTGCGGGATGCCTGTGGCAGTCACCGAGTCCACCCACCTCACTGAGAGGCTTCCTCTTTTTAAACATTTTTTGAGGGTTCCTCCTTTTTGTTGACACTATTTTCCCAAAGAATGTACAAACTCTAAAACAATATCTTATTCGAGTAAAATGCTGACGAAGAGCGCCAACACAGGGTACAGCAGTACATATACAAGGAGTTGCAGGAAATCCAAGCTGCATTCAGAAGAGGAGGTGGAATAAGGGATAACATTGCTGATGTCAGATGACTCTGGGCTAAGAGCAGAGCATACCAGAAAGCTATTCATTGTTGTCTTATTGAGTATGCAAAGTCATTTCACTACATGGATTATAACAAACTATACGTAGCCTTGAGACAAATGGGAATTCTTAATTGTGTTCATGCAGAACCTATACACGGATCAAGAGTCAGTTGTACAAACAGAAAAGAGATGTTGAATGGATTAAAATCAGGAAAGGTTTGCATCAATGTTGTGTCCTTTCGTCATTCAATCTGTATGCTGAGAAAATCATCAGAGACTCTGGATTATAAGAAAAAGAATGTGTCCTCAGAAAGGCTTATTAACAACCTTCAATATGCAGATGACCCAAACTTGCTTGCTGAAAATGAGGAGGATGTCAAGCACTTGCTGACAAAGATCAAGGATTGCAGCCTTCAATATGAATTACAACTCACTGTAAAGAAAGCAGACTCTCACAACTGAACCAAGAGGTCACATCATTATAAAAGGAGAGAAGATTGACTTTGTCAAGGATTTCTTCTTGCCTTGAATGCTCATTAAAGCAGGAGTCAAGAGATCAAACGACACAATGCGGTGGCTAAATGTGTTGCGCAAGACTTCTTTAGAATATTGAAAAGCAAGGATGTTACTTTGAGGACAAAGTGCACCTGACCCAAGTCATGGTATTTTCGATCGCCTCAGAGGAGTGTGAAAGTTGGACATTGTCTATGTAAGACTGAAGAAGAATCAATGCATTTGAATTGTAGTGCTGGCAAAGATTATAAAGATTATTCAATATTGAAAGTACCATGGATTGCCAAAAGAACAAACACATCTTCCTGGGGAAAAGTTCAGCCAGAGTGCTCCTTGGATGCAAGGGTGTTTCAAGTAACTTGGATGTATTATCAGGAGAGACCAGTCCCTGGAAAAGGATATCATGCTTGGTAAAGTAGAGGGGCAGCAAAAAAGAGGAAGACCCTCAGCAAGACAGATTGACACCATGGCTTCAACAATGGCTTCAAACATAAGAACAATTGGGAGGATGGTGCGGGACTGGGCCATGTTCCCGTTTGTTGAACACAGGGTCACTATGAGACTATGAGTTGGAACGAGCTAGATGGCACTTAGAGACATCATTTGACCAGACATTTCTGCGGAGATCAATCCCCAGGGTAATGTGAGATGAAGTCTCATCAAGTTCAATACCAGGAGCAGTCTGCCTAGACTTCTTCCAAAATAGATCCGTTTGGTATTCTGACAGTATAGCGTGTGTTAAATATTCTTGCCAAATGACGCTATTCAAAAGCATCTGGTTTTCAGTCTTCCTTATCCATTTCCCAGCTTTCCCGTGAACAGGAAGCAACTGAGAATGTCATGGTTTGAGTCATACTCACCCGAGTCCTTGGAGTGACTTTTGCATCAAATTTACCCACCGTGATCACTGAATTTCATAACTGTGGCTTCCATGGGTGGCATTTTTTGTAGATCCAAGTCAAATGAAATTCCTGACAACTTTCATATCATCTGCACTTATCATGATATTCTCTATTGGTCCAATTGTGAGCAATGTTGTTTGCTTTATGTCAAGGTCAAATCCATGTTGAATGCTATAGCCTTCAATCTCCACCAAGTGTTTCAAATGTCTACACTTTGAGCAAGAGAAGCTGTGTCACCTGCACATCACAGGTTGTTAAGGAGTTGTCTTCCAAACCTGATGACGTATTCTTCCAATGATTTGCTCAGCATACAAACCGAATTAGCTATGGTGAAATGATGCAACTCTGACACACATCTTTCCTGATTTTAAACCACCCAGCATCCTGTTGCTATGTTCTAACAATGGCCTCTTGGTCTGTGTCACAGCGGTTCTCAACCTGTGGGTCACGACCACTTTGGGGGGTCGAATGACCCCTTTACAGGGTCACCCGATTCATAACAGTAGCAAAATTACAGTTATGAAATAGCAATGAAAATAATTTTATGGG
>NW_022107431.1:12668407-12727388 GCF_000313985.2 Echinops telfairi
CACCACAACATGAGGAACTGTATTAAAGGGTTGCGGCATTAGGAAGGTTGAGAACCATTGGAGGTGGTTCCTCTTAAGACCAATGACGTGGTCTGGAATTCCCATTCTTTGCAATGTTATTCATAACTTGTTATGATCCACACAGTCCAATGATTTTTTGCATCGTCAATAAAACACTGATTGAACTCTTTTTGATAGTCTCAATTTCATACAAATAAAAATGAAGATTTCCAAATAACAATGTTAAAATCAATGAGAACTGGATTCAAGTACTCATTGTTCTGACTACAAGTTGCTTTATCTGAACCTATTTTTCACATTTTATGATGGGGCTTGTAAGACTTACCTCATAAACTCAGTGGATCATTTAATGAGATAATAATTCAAAAGTTCTTAACCTAGTACCTGGATAAATATGGGACTTTAAATATACACATGGACAATTATCATTCTTACCAGGTTTTGTTTACTTGATTGTTTTTTAAATTCTTTTATGATAGCTAAACAGATCTATCATATGAAGACACTACAAGGTATTTAGCCAAATGATATAACTTCTTATTTATGTCTTTACCATCCAAATTTTCATAAATTAAATATTTGAGAAAGAACTAGTCAGGAAGGTGCTTCGGTTGGGACTTCTTTGTCTACTGGATTTGGCATCATAATCTTTACACTCATCAACTATTACTTATCATATTAGAGAAGAGCCAGACACACACTGGTCACTCCTAAAACCACCATGATAACAAATGAAACCAAGCCCTCACTTAGCTCATCGGTGTCCCAAATGGGACTCAGATAAAAAATGGGGTGTAGTCCATAAACCCTCCTCATACACACCAAACCTATCTCATTTTTATCATCACAATTTTAGACTTAAAAGTTTCTTCTTCAGTGAATATTTTTCCTTCTTCAACATCTTCTTGAAGATTATTTCATCCATACTATTTATTCCTCCCTTAATTCACGGTTGACAGTCCACTGATGACCCCTGAGATATGCAGGTGATATAACTGGTCGATGAGCCAGATCAAACCCCAAACAGAACTCACCCCAGTGATTCTATGCTAATTCATAGCAACCCTCTAGGAAAGAGTCCAACTTCCCCTATGAGTTTCTGAGAGTGTAACTCCTATGGCAGTAGAAAGCCCCGAGGAGAGGCTGGTGGTTTCAAACTGCTGACCTTGAGGTTAGCAGCTCATCTTATAACCACTACATCACCAGAGCTTGTTCCTCTAAGGAACCAGCTACAGAATCAAAATCCAGCGGTAGGTATCAGCTAGTTTCCACACACTGTAACTTAGACTGGGAATAGGCCATACTCCAAACGAAACTTCCCCCAGTCCTTTCAAGGTTGTGACAAGATGAAGAAGGTGTTGACCTCACTATGTCGGATCACATCATGGGAGCATTCTGGCCCACCCAGGCTAACATAAAACCTAACTATCACCACTAATATTTAGATTTGTGTTTCAAATATGCTTACCATTTGGATATAAAAGACATCTCTATAAATTAGACACCCTTAAGTCACAGGAAACAGTTTACTTTCATTTATCAGGAACAATGAATATGTCTTCTGTAGTTCTGATTGGTACATTGGAATCGACTCGATGGCGCTAGGTTTGACCTCGGGGTTTTGAAGGGAGAGGGAGCTAAAGAAGCAAAAATAAACCAAGTTGAGAAAGAGTGAGTCAAAGTACTTGGCTACCCCCAGCATTCACAGTTGGGGTATTCCTCCGATTCCCATAAAGCGTTATCATCACCTCGGCTGCAATCATGTAGAAAATGAATGGAGTAGAAAATACAAGGGGATAATTTAATAAGGCAAGCCTTTTTTCTTATGAAGTCTTTGAAGGAAGAAGTCATTAGATGAAGACTTGGCTTTTGTTTACCCAGGTCAAGAGGCATGTCAGCTTGGTGATATGCCGTTGGCATCAAGTCTGTAATTAGACATTCCTAGAGAGCTGGAAGGAAACACCCAGTAGGTATTTCCAAAGACAAATAGACAAAATAGTTTAGTAAGGAAGCCTTTGGCCAGGACAGAGACCCCAGGCTCAGGTGCATGGAAGGAATCATTTGCTGACAGCAAAAACACTGAACTGTCAGGATGGGATGCTGGCTTTTGAGTGAGAGTCTCTCTCTCATATTAATAGTAAGTAGCATTTTTGTTATTCAACTTTCAATCTGTGTATTGAATAGTCTTTGATTTCTAGATGACTCGCATAGACATAATAGTTAAGTATTGCTTTAGTTAAAAAAATAAAAGTAAAAAAACTAAACTTGTTAGAAAACATTCCGGAGATCTATTTAATTTACCCTTACAGAATCATGTGAAGTTGTTTTCCGATTGAGTTCATTTTTAATTACGTTTAAAGTCAAGTAGTTTGTTTTTTGCATAATGTATGAATGTTTCTCTAAATCAAATGGAGTCTTCGAATTAGGCTTTGAAATTGGAATTTTTCTAGAGTACTCTCTGAGTTGTTTTCAAAATTCTCTCCCCCTTCTTTACACCACCAACTGACAGCAGAACAGCAATATTGATTGGAAAGGTTTCAGGAGTATTCATAATATTACTGAAAGTTGACCTATGCCATTGAAAATCTCTTTTTGAAGTGGCAATCTCTGATCATTATAAATATTGTTTAAAAAAATCATCACTCTATGAAGCATCTGTGTATGGAATAATTCTGATTAATATTGAGAAACTCCTCATTTTATTTTAAACAAAGACCCCACCCCCAGTCACTTTGAATTGAGGAAAAGGTTGACGATAGTACTGATTGGTTCTCTTTCTCCCTGGGCTCTAGCTCTTGTGGCTGGGTGTGAATGTATATCTGTTCATCGACACATTCTGCTGGTACGGAGAGGAAGAGGCATTTCTGTACACGCGAGTTATTCTGGGTGTAAGTAGACTTGGTGGCTATTCATTACAGTTTCAGGAAACAGAATATATTCCATTTCCCTCAGCGACAGTCTCACTGTGTCTCTTTGTTTGTGTCTTCTCTTGGGAGCAGTCCACACTGGCCTGGGCGAGAGCATCCGCAGTGTGCCTGAATTTTAACTGCATGCTCATTTTACTACCCATCAGCCGAAACTTTATTTCATTCTTGAGGGGGACGCATACGGTAAGTACTCAGAAATGTGTCTTCGTCGCAGTTGTTATGATTTACAAACCCCACTGTGTGAAAGACAGTCTTTCTGAGGAGATCCCTTGGGCCCCTGAGGGAACCAAGGTTTTGCTTCTTTGTGGAGGAGGATACAACGTCTAACATGGGAGCTCAGTAATTGGTGTGGCCGGCCTGATTGACTCTTGCTCTCGCCATTCATTCCTCACAAGACATCGGACTCATAGGCTCACCCTTTCTCTGAGACACCTACTCCATCTGAAAACCAGGGCTAATTAAATTGACCGGCCATACAGAGATGGAAGTGCTATAAGAGGTGGGACTATAGTACCATGTATGATTGAAAGAAGGCGAATAAGCAGTTGTGCCAAAGGCCGGTAAAGAAACATCTCTCTGAGGATGTGGGAAGCACCACCATTGCACATCCACGTGGACTTTAACCTTGACCAGAAAAAAAAATCTTAATTTTATGGATTTCACTGTGTTGGGTACTTAACGTTCATTTTCTGCTAAAGAAGCGAGAACATGAGATTTCCAATAACCATTACTTGAACACATAATTCATTATATAATCAGCACACTCTCACTTTATGAATTTATAGAGCTGCATATCAACCAGTTGCCACTGAGTTGATGCTAACTCATGGTGATCTCATGTGAAAGAGAGTCTCACGTGGGGTTTTCAGTGGCTGGCTTTTAGGAAGTGGATCACCAATGATCCGCTTTCATTTAGCAAGCAGGCAGAGGAGCTTTCTGCATCTTCCAGCAGTTCCATAGATGTATCCATCATCTTTGTCTATTAAGGAATCATTTCTAGATTACTTTAAGGAGGAAGAGTTATTGCCTTCCTTTTCCAGCTAAAGGGATCGAAGCGTAAATGTCAGCAGGATTACACCAGAGTGCTGAGTTGTAGTGAGAGGACAGATTCAATGACTTTTCTTGAACTGACGTTCAGCAAAGCCACCATTTGGTTAATGAGCCACAAGCTTTGTCACCAAGGGTCCCCAGTGGTAAAGAGCTTTGCTGCTACCTTGAAAGGCTGATGGTTCAAACTCATCAGCTGCTCCACAGTAGAAAGATAGGGCTCTCTCCTCTTTCAAAGATCACTGCCTAGAAATCCAGTCATTTCATGGAAAAAAGTCCTCCAGGTGGGCCTGAGACTTTCCAAAGCCTTTAGTTTCCTTGGCTGCCGAGCCAGAGCCCTGGAAAGGCCCAGGTATTTAGGCTGCTAGGGGATGGAGTCCTTAAAGCTACCCCACACCTTGGTACTTGGCTTCCAAACCTGGCCGAACCACAAGAAAAATGCAGCAAGTGAATGCACTTTCTTGATGTGAAGGTTTCCTTCCAAGGAGCCCTGGTGGCATAGTGGGCTCCATGTTGGACTGTTAACCCCAAGGTCAACAAGTCCATGCCACCAGCTGCTGCGAAAGAGAGAGATGAAGCTGTGTGCTTCCATACAGATTTGTAGTCCTACACAGGTTCGCTTTGAGTTAGAATAGGCTCAATGGCAGTGGGTTGGGTTTGGGGGCTTCCTGGGTTTTCCTCCAAAGATGCTGCTTAAGCAGAATCTAAGTAGATGGTATGAGATCCTTACGCCCCCCAAAAAGGGAAAAGTGATGCCAGTCTTGGGAACCCTTGGGGACAGATCCACTCAGTCCATAGTATAAACAAGAGCTAGCTGTGCTTGGCAACAAAGAGGTTTGGGTATTGCTTAGGTTTGTGACCTGACCTGAGCCCTGTGCCCAGGACACCACGTGACACCCACCCGAGTCAGGCTTTTGTCTTTTTGTGCTTACAGTGCTGCCGTGGGCTGTGGGGGAGACAATTAGACAAACACCTCAAATTCCACAAACTGGTTGCCTATGGGATCGCTGTGAATGCAAGTACGTGCTGACTATGAATTACCTGATGGGCTTTGCACCATCTCTGCCTTAATTCTTTCATTTTCTTTCAGTCCCCTCTGCAAAGTTTCCCTCTTAGACAAGAGAAACCCTTGCCTTCCCACCACATAAACCAAATAAGCAGTTTGTTTAGTTTTGTTTTTGGTTTTGTTTGAGCGGGGGGATGGTTTGGTTTTTAATTTTGAATATCTCCTTGGACCCACACTTCCATAGCAAGGTGTCAATTTGAGGAGAAGTTACCGAGACTTCATGCTCATTTGGGAAAAAGCAGGCCCGTCACTATCGAAATGGTGAATGCCGACTAGAAAATGCTGGGTTGGTGACTTAAGATGATTCCCACAGGAACTAAAAGTGGCCCCTGCTCAAATCTCACTCACAGTTGTAGGAAAAGGAGGGCCTGGGCCATAAAAAGAGAAACGAGGTTCTGTCTAGCATTGAGAAAGTAGGAGGGAGGGGGCGCGAAGAATCATGGAGCGATGGGAGCATGATGTTTCTAATTCAGGAGAAAGGCCCTAGGAAGTGGTGTCCGAGGTCATGGTGAGGCAGGAAAGGGGAGAGAGGCAAAGAGCAACTAACTGCATTGCAGTTTTGCTGGAAAACAGAGGCGTTGAAAGGAACGGGCATGGAGACGACGAAGAGTTATGAGGAGAGTTACGGCTCGGGATGGTTCTCCACAAACTAATTTAACGACACGATGTTTTCCTCATTTGTTTGTATCCTTTCATGCATTAAAAAAAAACAGCAGAGTAAAAGGAACACTCAAAACAAATGTGAATTTAATTAAGCAACAAGACATGACAGACGGTGCTCGGGTGCTAATTAACACAACTTGGGGTGCGCAGCGAGACAGGAGGGGAAATTTCTCCCCATTGGTTGCCTTCCATGCCAGATTGAGCCAACCGGGAAAATGCTTTGCAAAAGGTCTTTGTGGGCTGTTAAAAGTAAGAGCAAAAAAAAAAATAAAATAAGCCAGCATGTTCTGAAGAAAGCCAGCGGAGGGACGGGAGACAAAGAACCAGGCTCCTTCATCTTTGTCCTCCAGGGCCCACTGCTGGGCTGAGTCTGTCTGTATAGGTGCCAATAACCTTTGATGTTTGAGGGAAGGCAAGAAGGAGTAAAGAATGCTCTGCTCGGGAAGGAGAAATCAGCTCAAACATGGAAGACTCTTCCAGCCATTGACAATTATCTAAATTTAGAATGAAGGTCCCCTGAGTGCCATGTCCAAGAGGAGTTCAGCCCGCTACTCGGTAGGCTTGTCAGAAAGGAGCTGAAGGAATCTCTAGGCGTTCTTTCCAGCCTTAAGGATCCTTCGTTTCTGTATAAAATGGTGTGTGTGTGTGTGTGTGTGTGTGTGTGTGTGTGTATACCATATATATTTAACATATGTGTGCGTATATATATTATATATAACATTAAAGCGACAGGAAGAATGTTATCACTATGCAATTGCTTTAAGGCAGAAGTAGATTCTAAGAGAAAGATGTAAAGATGCTTTAAAGGGAGGGGTGAAGACCAATCAAAAGTGTCAGCAATGGAAGCGATGAAACAAAGGAAAATAGTCCAGGGCGGGAGGAGCAAAAATGAGGAGCTAATGTCAGGGGCTTAGGTGGAGAGCAAATGTTTTGAGAATGATGAGGGCAATGAATGTACAAATGTGCTTTACACAATTGATGTATGTATGGATTGTGATAAGAGTTGTATGAGCCCCTAATAAAACAATAAAAAAAGAATTGTCCACTGGGGGATTCAAGCAACAGTCCACAAGCAAGTTGTCCTTCGCAATGATAAGTACAAATTAATTGTCAGAACTTGACGTATTTGGAAATCTGAAGGAAATAAGGATATTCACTTGCCATTACCACAAATAGGTTGGAATCCAAACTCCATAGCTTAGCTATGAGGTTCCATTGTGATCCAGCCCCTGACGACTGCTCCAGTCTCATCGCTTGCCATGTTGCTCTTAGGTTCTGTTGGGTCAGTTCTCACTCAAAACAACCCTTGAGTACAGCCCCACGCCAGGCTCACAATTGTTCTTCTGTTTGAGCTACTTGTTACAGCCACTGTTTCAATCCATCTCATTGAGCGTCTTCCTGGTTTTCACTGGACCTCTACTTTACCAAGCATGATGTCCTTCCCCAGAGACCTGTCTCTCCTGATACCATGTTGAAAGAATATGAGGCAAAGTCTTACCATCCTTGCCTCTGAGGATCGTTCTGGCTGTACTCCTTCCCAGACAGATCTGCTTGTTCTTTGGGCAGTCCGTGTGGTTTTCAGTGTCTTTGTTAACGCCACAGTTGAAATGCACCAATTCTTCTCCGGTCTTCCTGATTCAGTGTCCAACTTTCACATATGTATGAAGCGATTGAACATACTACAGCTTGGGTCAGGTGTACCTTAGTCCTCATAGTGGCACCCTTGATTTCAACACTTTACGATCTTGTGCAGAGGATTTGTCTAATGCAATGATCTCTTGCCATCACCCTAGGTTTTTACCCTCCTCAAGCAGGAGCCCTGGGTGAGTGCAGTGGCTATGAATTTGGTTGCTCACAGAAAAGAATTCTGCTAGGGAAATATGCGGGTTTCTCATATGAAGAGTTACACATGAAGAGTTACACTCTCTACAACTCACAGGGGCGGTTCTATCCGGTCCTATAGGGGTGCCATGAGTAAGACCTGACTTGATAGCAGTGACTTCAAGCAGTAACCAGCTACTGGTCAACCAGTTGCCATCCATTGATTCCCCATAAGTGCCAGAGTTGTACTGTGTTCTGTAAGGTTTTCAGTAACTTATTTTTGCAGAAGTGGGTATCCAGTCCTTTCTTCCTAGACTCCTCTGGGTGAAGCAGAGGCACCAACCTTTCTATTAGCACTTGAGTATGTTAACAGCTTATCCTACTTAGGGAGTCTTGGTGGTGGAGTGGTTACGCACTGGCTGCAATACAAAAGGTTGGCAGTTCAAAACCACTAGCAGCTCTGAGGAAGAAGGATGGGGCTTTCTACTCTCATAAATAGTTACAGTCTCAGAAACTCACAGGGGCAGTTCTACCCTGTCCTAGAGGGTCACTGTGAGTCAGTATTGGCTGGATGATCGTGAGTGAGAGGCCCCTAGCTACTGGTCATTCCTAAGTATCCTGGGCCTCCTCTCGTGTAATTGTCTTTCCCTGACATGCCTTGCCACTAAGGGTAAGACATCACCATATACACAGGACTAACCCCTAGTCCACCCTGACCTGACCCTGCCAGGTCCAAGGGATCGGCCCTCTGTGCCTGTAGCCATAACATCACACCTCGAGGACACAGTAAATGTTACAGACTCTGATCGTCTCAAGGACTGAGGTTCAACCTTATTCACCTTGGCTTCCTTGGTCCTTCTTGGCATTTAATTCTAACCGCCCTGAAGTCCACTCCTGTTCTTGTGAGTGACAGTGTGCTCCCCAGGGTTTCCAGCAAAGGGTGATGGGGAAGGGGATCCCCAGACCTTTCTTCTGGGTGTCCTGAAACCGCCCGTCTTTGAGTTAGCAGCAGATGGCACTGAGCATTGACCTAACGACCCAGGGACGCTGGCGCTTGACACCAAAGATGGCCACGTCTGAAGATGAGTGGGAGTTGACCAGCAAGCCAAAAGGAAGAGAAAAAAACGATGCCAAAAATTGCCAGGAAAGGAACAAGACAGGTGCCTGCCTTGTTCAGGGGACTGTGAATTAGTCCTTGGTGGATAGAAGCAAGGAACAGGGACTGAGGGTTGAAGAGATTCCGAGTGAGGCCAAATAGCGCTGAACAATCCATTCTCCTCCTGCCCCTGCCGGACAGCCAAGGGGGCTATGCCTTTCCTGTCTCCCCCCCACCCCACTCCAAATTCCCGGAAAGAATCAGGATTTCTCCCCAGCCCCCTGCAGCGGGACCTCCGCTACTTTCCTGAGCCCCCACGCCTCCCCACGGGCTCCCTGAGCAGGGTCACCACTGCAGTTGATGGCCACCTACAGCTCATTCCACGGCTCCATGGCAACGTTGTCTTGTGGGGGGCCAAGGCAGGCGGGTGGGAGACAGCTCTCAGCATCTCCCAAGGCCATTAATACAGTTCACATAAGCGAAGAAATGCGCCTGGCAACTATGCTTTTAGGTGGTAGTGGTGGAGGAAGCCCTGGTTTCATAGGGAGACCTTCGCAGTTCACGTTTTGTCCTTAAGTTGTGTTCCTGTGGGGGCGCCCCCGGAACATGTTCCCAGGCTGATTTTGCACACAATGCTCATGCGGTAGCTTTTCATATCGCCCATGGGCTGAACGGAGGTGTGCAACCTTGGAAGAAACGCATCCACACCGAAGTTTGCCGTGCCAACCTCTTATTTCTCCTCTGCACCCCTGTACGTTGATCTGCAGGCTTTAATTGGTGGAATCATTAAAGGATGTAATTAGAGGCCGGTGGCAGTGGGCCGGGAGAGGGGGAGGGACGAGGCCCCCCAATGGCATCTATAATCAAGGGCATCACTGAAACGGCAGTGACAGCAATGCTTCTCCTTTGGCGTCCTGCCTTCCTGCTTGCCTGCCTGCTATAAGAGCTGCCGGAGCTCTCTGCAGCCGCTAATAAATCATTCTCGGGGACCTATAACCCCACTGGTAGAAAAATGGTCCTTTCGCAGCCTCTCGGTTGTTATTAATGCGCTCTTGCTGGGCCTTCTGCTCCACAGCGGACCTTGAAGACCTTCCCAATTGAAAAGGAGAACTCTGAGCCGGGGCTTCCTCCAGAGGGGGCCCTGCAGACTGACCCCGACTTCTCTTTCCAGCGGGCTCCGTGGTGGGCTGGCTCCCAAGGTGAGCAGTGACTCCAAAGGCAGTGGTTAAAAATAGGTTAGAAAGCTCAGGAAACCTGACGGGGCAAATCGGAAGGCTAGATCTCAGAATCAGGGTCCTGGGAAATGGGGAGTGGAAAGGTCCGGGGGTGTGGGGGTGGGGGTCCTCAGTGGAGAATAACCGCTGGAGGCACAAACAAGGAACGCTCTTTGGGTAGCACAAATGGTTTGCGCTCAACTATTCAGCCGAAAGGCTATGAACCCACCAATCATGATCACAGAAGAAAGGCCTGGCTGTCAGCATCAATTGAGTTGACAGCCAATACCACCCTAGCGGGTACCCTTCTAATCAGTAGTGCCTGCCGTTGTTGTTGGGAGGGCCCCTCGAGTCAGTTCAAGCCCATAGCAACTCGATGTACAACAGAATGACACACTGCCTGGTCCTGAGCCATGCTCACAATTGTTCTTTGAGCCAGTAGTTACAGCCCCCCTGTCAAACCATTGCCCTGAGGGCCCTCCTCTTTTTCATTGCCCCTCTACTCTGCCAAGAGCTAAGCACACATCCACAAGTCTTTCTCATTTATGCCTCTGTTGATCTCTGGAGAAAGGCAGCAGGGCAGGAAAGGAACTTGCTCCCGGCTACGGGCTCCAATCACAGCTGGTATGGTTTTGTGTTGTTATTACTGATGTTCAATCGTAATAACAAAAGCTCCTTATTTGAACTCAGAATCCACACACGCCAATTCAATGTGTGTGAATAGTGGGCCCAAGATCGCTGCCCTCTTTTAACTCGTTGGCTGAGAAAAAAGAGTGTGGGAAGATCCAGTCGGAGCACCGTGGAGTCTGGTGTGTCTGGTGGGGTGTGGACAGATGTTCCTTGGGCTGTTCCAACAGCAAAGCCACAGGGGCCAGTGGAAGTCTGCAAAGGACATGAGGAAGACCTGATCTGAGTAGGTGCCAGCATTGAATGTCTCACAAGGCTTAAGGGTCATTTTGCACCAGTGTTTTATTTTGAAAAGATAAACTTCCTGTTTGCAATATTTATCCATTGTTTTATGGACTCCTTTTATTTTATTTTTAATCATTTTATTGGGGGTCTTGTACAACTCTTATCACAATCCAAATATACATCCATTGTGTCAAGGACATTTATACATTTGTTGCCATCATCATTCTCAAAACATTTGCTTTCTACTTGAGTCCTTGGTGTCAGCTCCTCATTTTTTTCCACTCCTTCCCTGCTCCCCCATCCCTCATAAACCCTTGATAATTTATAAATTATTATCATTTTGTCATGTCTTACACTGTCCGACGTCTCCCTTCACCCACTTTTCTGTTGTCCATCCCCCAGGGAGGAGGTTATATGTAGCTCCTTGTAATCGGTTTCCCCTTTCTACCCCACCCTCCCTCCACCCTCCCAGTATCACCACTCTCACCACTGGTCCTGAAGGGATCATCTGTCCTGGATTCCCTGAGTTTCCAGTTCCTATTTGTACCAGTGTGCATCCTCTGGTGTAGCTGAATTTGTAAGGTAGACTTGGGATCATGATGGGGGTGGGGAACATTTAGGAACTAGAGGAAAGTTGTATGTTTCATCGTTGCTACACTGCACCCTGACTGGCTTGGCTCCTCTCTGTGACCCTTCAGTAAGGGGATGTCCAGTTGCCTACAGATGGGCTTTGGGTTCCCAATCTGCACTCCCCCTTATTCACAATGATATGAGTTTTTGTTCTTTGATGCCTGATACCTGATCCCTTGGACACCTCATGATCACACGGGCTGGTGTGCTTCTTCCATGTGGGCTTTGTTGCTTCTGAGCTAGGTGGCCACTTATTTACCTTCAAGCCTTTAAGCCCCTAGATGCTATATCTTTTGATAGCCAGGCGCCATCAGCTTTCTTCACCACGTTTACTTATGCACACATTTGTCTTGAGCGATTGTGTCGGGAAGGTATCATGGAATGTATGGGCCCCTTTTAAATGATAAATCATCCCAGTTCACTAAGAAGAGACATAGAAACTATTCACCTAGAGGGGAACTTAAATAACTCATAGTTTTTAGTCCAATCCCCCCATTTTATAGATGAGCAAAAGTTAACTAAAAGAGAGATAGCCTCTAGGTTTCCTACTACATACAAATATCAAAGCGAATCACATAAAATTATATTGATGACTAAGAGAGGGAAAAATAAAATCTTATCACTACTCTATTGTCTATGGGAAATAATTGTCATTGTGAACATATGTAGCATGCCAATTTATATCAAAATAACTAAAATATATACCAGGAATAATAGAAAATAGAATGTTGGTGGCAGAGAGTGGTGGGAGATGGGGGGGGGGGACAGACCAGAAAGGTCATCTCTCCTGAATAATGTAACTGGGATACCTCTATTGCCAAGGCAAGATCTCAATTTAGGGTCAAGTCTAAGAAGAAAACTAAGGGTCTAGACAAACCAAATGGACACAGGCAGTCCTCTTTCTGAGAATTTCTAAGATGAGAAGAAGATTCCATTTTTTATCATCTCCCTTGTGAAAAGAAAACAAAGGAGAGGTAGATGGACCATTAAGAGAATATATAAAGCATAGATTTTAAAGTATATTAAAAATAAAAACTAGAGAAAAGAGTGTTCAACATATTCTCCTGGGAGCTACCACTTGAACAGTGTCTTTGGCTTTCTTACACTACTTGATTTATTTTATCAGTCCTATTATGGACGACTTAGCAATAAGAATAAACAAACTGTTCAATATCTTTGCTCGTTCGATAGCCGTCCTTAAATGTAGTTGCACAGTGTCAGATTCCTATGCGGAAACTATTCTAATAGAAAATCGAATATGATCAACCATTCATTACACACAGGAGGTAAATGCTAGAGAGTATAATAGACTATAAAAAGCACAAAGTGTAACCCCCATTCCTTCCTGACTTTTATACGTTTGTTGTATAACAGCAAACAAGCCAGTCAGTTTCCATTTCTGTAAAATGGACACAAGTGCGACTCTATGTCTATCCTGTGATAGAGGAGGAATAGAAGAGTGAGGTTATAACCCTAAGTAAGAACAAAGCAAAAACATCCTTCCTACCAACCTGGTATGAGGATGTCAGAGGTGCCTTGGGAGTAGTTTTCCTAAAGACACTGAGTGAGCCACTGGAAGAGTTTTACCTAAGCCCATAGGATGCCAGTTCTGAGTGACCAGTCAGCTATGTTGCTGTTACGCAGCATCGAGTCAATTCCAACTCATAGCAACCCTCTGTACAACAGAAGTCAACACTGCCCAGCCTTGCCCCATCCTCACGATTGTTTGAACCCATTGTACAACCCTGTCGATCCATCTTACCAAGCGTCTTCCTCTCTTCTGCTACCTTCCTCCTTCACCAGACTAGGGACTAGTCTCTCCTATCAACCCGCCCTGAAGTCTGTGAGACGAAGTCTCACAAGCCATTCCATTCTGTCAGCACGTCTTCCGAGAGATAGCCATTATTCATTAGCGCAGAGATGCGACGCAGCTTTTGAAGGACTTGTCCCACTAATTGACACTAGTAGACTGCAGGTCCCTTCACCTTTGGAATGCTAGCCTGTAAAATGGGGAAGGACGACTGCTCAAGGAGCTCTATGAAACGCTATGGCTAACGCGTTTACAGCGGCGCTGGTACCCAGGAAATAGTCAGCATACGTGAGCTAAGAGAGCTATTGCCTGTTTTTCAAAACGTTGGACTAATTATCAGAAATTAACAACTAAAGATACTGGACAAGGGTTATGTTCAGTGTAGCAAATTGCCCCTGCTCCGTATATATCATCATCGTAGCTGCTAAGTGAGCTTGCCTCCCGTGATGGACCCTGACCCTAAACCAGGCAGCCCCCTCCACTGACCAGTGGCCCAAGGAGAAAATACACCGCATCTTGTGCTCACTCTTTGAGGCCACTCCCCAAACCAAACTCCCTGCCATCGATCTGGTGCCGACTCAAAGCCAAAACTCACACACACATTGGATGACCCACTGTCACAGGGTTGATAATCTGACTCACAGTGACTCCGCAGGACAGTGTGGAGCTGTCCCATTCTGTTTCCCACACTTGCTCTTCACGGAAACAGACTGCCACATCTTTCTCCCACAGAGCAGCTGGTGGGTCCCCACTGCCAGCCTTTCGGTTACCAGGTCACCAGGATGCCTAACACCTTCTCTAGTTTGTATCGTCCTAGTAAGTTCTGCCCGTTCTTATCAGGGGTGTTTGTGTGCAGAGGACGGGGGAACAATTGACTAGACAGATGTAGACACTGGCAATGAGTTCTCCCTTCACACTTGAATCTGATCCCAGTGGCAAGTTTCAACCAATCACCCAACAGGTGTTCCATTAACAGGAAAAGCATCAGCCTGTGCTCCCTGGGATGGTGTGATGGCTGGATTCTCCCACAGTTCTCACAAGACAAGAAAGAGGAACCCCAAATCCTCAGACCAGACCAGCTGTGTCTCTGAGCTTGTTTCCTTCTGTTAGATTTCAGACATAGAAATTCTCAAATTAAAGCGCCTTGGTTTGCTTAAGGATATCCAGGAAGGTCTGGTGCCCTAAATACTGGCTTTCCTCACTCGATTAGGAAGAAGTATGCAAATATAGGCTTGCCTGTGTATACGTGTGTATGAAGGACCCCTTGGAGCACAATGGGTAAGTGCTCAGCTGCTAACCACAAGGTGGGCCGTTCCAACTCACACAGCGTTCTGCATGGGAGAAAGGCGCGGCCATCATCCGCCGTGAAGGTTGCAGCCTACCCATCATCTCTTCCCACAGAGGCCGTCATTTAGATTCGTGCATATTCCATCAGGTGAAGGCCATGTGTATAATCATCACTTATGTTGTTGAAAAATGATATCTGCAATAAAAAGGGGGGTAACAAATACCACACTCAGCAAAAGTGTCCCTGAAATACAACGGTGGAAGTAGGGCATTTGCAGATAAATAGACATTAAAGCCATTTGTCAAAATCAGGCCAACTTCACAAGAAATACTTCATGGAATTCTTCAGGCAGAACACCCACAATGGCAGGCAACAAGCTGAAATGCACCTACATGACAACACCACTCCGAAGTCAACACAGATAGAGTAGCGACCAAAGTAAGACAAACTTTTCAGATTGAACATAGGGACCCAGAGATGTGAATTTGTATTGAGAACAACTACAGAGTAAAAAGAGGGAATGATGTACTTGTAGAACTTCCAAATGGAGAGAGAGTCATGTAGATTTAGCTTGGCTGAAGGGGAAGGCAACATGTGATAAAAGGGAAGTTGAGAAAAAACGATGGCGGTAGAGGAAGGCACTGGAAGGATACTAGAGTTAAAGCAACAGAGGTGAGCATCGCTATCTGCACAACCCTGCAGTGATGGCGATCTATGAGTGGAGGGACCCCTGGCGGTGTAATGCGAGGTCAGCAGTTTAAAACCACCAGCCATTCCTTGGGAGATAGGCAGGGCTTTCCAGTCACGTGAAGAATGATAGTTTCAGAAACTCACAAGGGCAGTTCTACCTGTCCCATATTTGATGGCAGTGAGTTGGGCATTTTGGTTTTCTGAGTAGATATGTATATAAACACACCAGCTGATTGAATGTGAGAGGAAGAGTAGAATATGCAATATACCCACCATAAACATGTTTGACAGAAACATTTGCTGCAAGTGTATGCCTGAGTGTGGTGGCACATGGAGAGAGAGGCTATGAGAACTTCTTAGAATCAACATTTCGAGGGAATTCCTTGACGGGTCTGGAATACGTTGATAGTTCAGGACCTGGTCTCAAGGACCGCGAGATCAGAGTAACCTCGCCTACAAAGATAATGTTCTAAATCCTACTTTGATAAGTAGCAATTGGGGTCCTCAGCACTCTTGAGCAGCCATCCAAGGTGCAATGAGTGGTCTCTCCTTGTCTAGAGGAAAGAGAAGTGATGAAAATCCAAGAGAGCTTAAAATAACTAAACCAATGGACTAATGGCCCACACAAACCTGTCTTTATGACCCTGGACCTGAAGAACTAGGTGGTATCCAACTACCACCACTCACTGCTTTGAAAGGGATCGCATTAGAAGGTCCTAGATAGAGTGGGGAGAAATGTAGAACCGAATTCAAAATCATCGAACGGTCCAGACTTACTGGTCAGATGGAGACTGGCGGGACCCCTACAACTATGGCCCTTGGTTACCCTTCAGACCTGGAATTGAAATCACCTCTATGGATAAGTATTCAGCCAAACAAGGCACAGATTTATAAGGGGAGCACTGGTGACAGACACACGCCCTAGAATAACCAAGCATTTGAGATCAAATTCTGGTTGAGATCAATCAGGATTCACCCAAGGACAAAGTTCAAAAGGGTTAGGCAGGAAGGGAGATGAGTGATTTTGTAATGAAAGGATTACAATGAATGAGATGAAACAATGTGTAGGAATTGTTGCATGTGGAACTGATGATTTGCTCTGTCAATCATCGTCCAAGACACAATGAAAAGTTTGGGGTTTTTTTTAGGTCAAATATGATATAAATTCAGCCTAGAAAACCCAACAGGGTAGTTCTACTCTATCACGTGGGGCTTTATGAGTAGAAATGTAGTCTAAAGCATACAACAAGCACTGTGAATTTAAATACAGGCCTCCCCATATATGCCAGTGTATATAATGAACAGTATCCTAGAATAACTAATTCTAGCTGTTACGGAAATATTGATATATCATCAGTCGCCTGTAGGAGTCCAGGGTCACCGAGTCAGAATTGGCTCAAAGGCAATGGTGTCTGGTATGAAATGCTGTGAGGTGGATACTGGTTTTGACCCAAAGATCATAGAAATCCAAAGTTTGTTTGCCAATTTCACCCACTTGCCACAATCCCCCCGCCCCCACCAACACACACACACACACACACACACACACACACACCAGTTTCCTAAGTGTGCTAGGCTGTGTTTACAACACCATGTAACAAAGAATACTATAATGTGGTTAAGAAAACCCCTCTCATGGGGGAGGCAGGCCATGGTTGGCAAAACTACGGTAGAACGGATATAGGATTGGCTTCAAATTATGGAATATTGTGGTACGGCAATAATGATTCCATTTCCTTAAAAAACATTTGAGAGGGCATCATCAAGGGGCCTGGGAAAATCCGGTTATATTTTCATGCTACTTTTCCACGTCCTTTTTGAAGCCCCCTCATATGTTCATCACAAAGTCACGGTGGATTAAGATGTACTTCTGCTTCCACCTGCAGTGAACGCAATGAAGCACACACTATCTTCCGAAGTGTTCTCTTCCCTGCTCCCTTCAAGACACTCAGGCAGATGCACAAATCAATCACTTTTCTTTAGACATCACCAGAAAGCAGACAGCTGCTTAACCACAGAATGTTTGAGTCATCAACAGATTCTCTCCTCGTCCACAGCCATCCACACCGTGGCACATGCGTTCAACCTGGAGCGGTACCACCTGAGTCAGTCCCCCCGTGCAGAGGGGCTTCCAGCCGCACTGTCCAAACTGGGCAGCACTCCTAATGAGAGCTTCCTCAACCCCATCCGGACCTTCAACGCGGTGAGTCCTCCACGCCCACCCACTAGATTTCCCCATTTGAACCCCCTTCCGTGTCAGACCCCTTCGTGAGCAACATCAGGAGATCGGATGGCTAGTGGGTTAGGCGGTGTGCAGGTCAACAGATCCAAACCACCAGCGCTCCGTAGGAGAAAGATGAGGCTTTCTACTCCCGTAAAGAATTACACATTCAGAAACCGACAGGTCAGTTCTAACTGTCCTACAGGGTCACTATTGGTCGTCGACTGGGCAGTGAGTGTGCTTTGGCGTTTTATCAGGAGAACGATTATTCAGAAACTTTTCCTAAAAGAGTGTGAGCAAAAGTTTCTGTCAAATGCTAACAGCCGCTCCAATGCGTTTTACAAAAGGATTGGGGGGGGGGGGGGGGGGGGGCAGGGGCTGCCTTTTCTATTGTGAATGCTGCTAAGAGATAATAAGCAAAGAGTAAAGCACAGGCACTTAATTAGCTTATGGCAAGACCAAATAAGGACCCTTAAGCAGGAAATGCAGTCAACCTGCTAACGTCCTAATATTTTAAAATGTTAAAAGCCACTTGTGATTCGATCTTCCTTTTCCGCTGGTGCTGGATGCGTAAAGAAGGGGAAGTGCCATCCAAATCCCGGGGTTATAAACCGGATGTCTTCCTCTCCCATTTGCAAATTGTTTGTTTGGATCTCTTCTCCTATGCTTTATATTTGGCACACATTTGAAGAGCTGCTTCGCCAAAGCAGAGGATGGGGGCAGTAGCTAATTTCATAAGAAGGCCTGCCTGGCCAGTGGCATTATGGATGCAAATGACAGGGGTGCACCCAGGGGCAGCACATGTAGGGACCACGCTGAAAACCAAAACTGTAGCCCCACTGACCCACCTTTTGAGAGCAATACACCCCTCTTCCCCTTTACCCGCTTTTGTCCTGGTTCATGAGGACCTATTTCCATGCATGGCCGTATTGGAATCTGCATCCAGCATTTTGGTCAGTTGACCAATGTTTTTAAAACATTATTGCTCAGGAATGTCCTGAGGCTACTCCCTAAATGGCGAGCTCTCCATTACCTTCTGGGCAGCGTCCTTAAGTAGCCATTTTACCAGGTGAGCTCTGAGTAGGAAAAATTCGAAGTCTCTGTTGCAGGACATTCTCCCTGGCCGTGTTGTTAGATGCTGTCAAGTTGGTTCGGGCTCACAGCAACCCTGTGTACAGCTGAACAGAACACTGCCCTGCCCTGTGTCATCTGCACAATGGTCATTCTATTTGCGGACATTGTGGCAGCCGCTGTGGTGTCAATCCGTCTCCTCAGGGCCTTCCTCTAGTCTAGCAAGTATGAGGTCCTTTTCCAGGGTCTAGTATCTCCTGATAACATGTCCAAAAAGACTTGAGATGAAGTCTGTCATCCTGGCTTCCAAGGAGCATTCAGAATGTACTTCTTCCAAGACAGATCAGCTCATCTCTCTGGCTGGCAGTCCAGGGGACATTCCGTATTCTTGCCAACTCCATAATGTAGACGCATCAACCTCTCTCCAGTCTTACTTATTCACTGTCCCGCATCCAGGTGCAGACGAGGTGACAGAAAATTCTACAGCGTGGGTCCAGCATACGTTTGACCTCAAAGTCATATATTTGCTTGTTAACACTTTAAAGAGGTCTGGTGTCCATGTCACATTTTCTAACTATCTTAGGATGGTTTTGTGTTCGTCTGGGTAAACTAGGGAAACAAACCCACAGAAACTCATATATGTATAAGAGAGTTTTACGTAAAGGTTAAGTGTACACTAAGAAAGCATCCCAACCAGTGCTGTCCAAGCCCATAAGTCCAACATTGGCCCATATGTCCAACACCAATCTACAAAGTCCTCCTCAATCTCAAAAAACTCACCCAATGATGCCAACTGCAGGAGGAAAACTGAATCAGTGAGCGTGTAAGCATCTCAGCACTTGCAGCGGTCTCCACACAGTTGCTCCAGCGCCCAGGGCTGCATCAGGGTAGGTCCATGTGGCTTCTCCTCAGGGATGGCTTGCAGGATGTGATCCTTGTCAACTGAAGCAGGGAACTGGCGAAGGCAGTCACACAATGGTCTGACCATCGGAGAGCAAGAGACCTGAGAACTAGAAAGACAAGGCTCACCAAGCCACTTATCCCTCTGACTTTCAATTAACTCCACATGTGTTTATCAGCCAGGTTGGCACAATAAACCTTAACTATCTCAGTTTTCAATAGCACATGTTGGATCCAGTAGAGCCACCTCTCCTTGTTTGCCAACAATGAGAAACACAGATTTGAGAGCAATAATTTAAAGCAACAAGGGCTCTGGGCACATGAACCTTTGGTGGAACCTCCATTTAGCTGCAGCATTTACCCAGGACCTTACTCAGTTACATCTTTTTTCTATTAAGACACTAGAAAGTCCATTGCTATCCATACCCAACAATCAATCTCAATGTTTTGAAGAAACTATATAGAAAATTAACTTTTTAAAAATCCCTCAAACACTGCCATTGAATTGATACCAACTCACAGCGACCCTATAGGACAGAGCAGAACTGCCCCTGTGGGTTTCTGAGACTGTAACTCTTTGTGGGAGTAGAAAGCCATGTATTACTTCTGAGGACCAACTGGTGATTTCAAACTGCTGAGCTTGTGTTTAGCAGCCCAAACCGTAGCCCATTATGCCACACGCAAGGTCAGGAGTTTGAAACCACCTCTGTCAGAGAAACCCCCAGCTTTCGACTTCCATCAAGAATTACAGTCTCAGAAATCTACAGGGCCAGTTCTCCCCTGTGAGTGTCTGAGACTGTACCTCTCTCTAGGAGTAAATAGCCCAGTCATTCTCCCGCAGAGCGGCTGATGGTTTCGAACTTCTGACCTTGCAGTTAGCACCCAATTGTAACCACTCAGTCGCCAGTAGTAGTAAGTAATATAAAGCATTATAGGTGAAGCCTCCCTCTCCGTACAGCAATTTAACAAGATGATTAATCTACTCCCCATGTAGTTATTTCAAATTTTAGAAGCAATAGACAGACTATGAGAAGCACTAATTAAATTGAAGAAACCCTCTACTTTGGGGTATTAGGAGAAAGATGAGTATCAGTAACACAAAGTCTACATTATGGTCTGTTTCTAGAGAGATACAGTGGGCAGCCTTGAGAGGATTCATCGCAACTCAAACCAGCCTCTAAATGTCTTGGCAGAAAAGGGAAGTGGGGATTTGCTTTAACAAGCAGAGTGATTTGAAATTAGCACATCATATGATGTAACTAGATTTCTTTTTTTTAAAAAAGTCTAAGTATACTTGGCAAAATAAAAATCTCTTAAATGTTTTAGACCAACCCTTTCCATCTTTGGTCTATTATTTGCTCCATGACAGAAAATAAATAAATAATGGAGAAGCCCCTGTCCAAATTACCTGGAGATCTCACTGCAGACAAAATTAATGAGCTTTGCCTGACAAAAGCTGCAGCGCGAGTTTATTGAGCTCATGGTCTTCCCGGCGATGACAACACAATGTGTGAATACTAATGACTTAGGAAGGAGAAGGGGAGCTCACAATGAAAAGCAAAAGGTTTGTGGCTCATCTCCTGAAAAGCTCTTGAGCATCCCTTGGCACAGGCCAGAATACTTGCTGCAGGGCACCGTCCACCAGAGAAGAATGGCTATACTCTGGCCGATCACCTAGGAGACACACAGTTTCATGCCAGGTCGTTCAAGGGCGTGGTGGGCAAGAAATGCAAGCCCTGGTCCTGCCAGTTAAAAAGCAAGAGCAGGGATTGTCTGTCCGCCAGAAGAACCCAGACTGTAGCTGCTAAACTGGGAATTCCCCAGGAAATGTTTCAAAACACAGAAAAGTGTTTATTTAGGTTAAGACATAATTTAGTGTACTGATCCATTGTTTTATGGTAAATATTGAAATCTTAAAACTCAGATTTATGTAAGGGGAGCAACGACTCCAGGGGGTACACACGTCTTAGCAAAATCAACCATTGGAGGTCAGAAGAGTAGCTTTGTCCAAGAACAAAGTCCAGAAGGGAAGGAAAGAAGGAAGCTTGGAAACAGGAAATACTATAGGAAGTAGGATCCGTGGTGTTACAGTCCATGAGAGGCAACAATGAGTATCATCGTGAATTGTTGAATGGAAAACTGACCCTTGATCTGCTCTATAAACTTGCACTCAATCCGCAAGCAGATGTTGTTGGTTTTCATGATCAATTAAAAGAGGGAGGGGAACCAATTCAGATTTGTTGTACAGTTTTTATCTTCAAAGGCTTTCCATGAGAGGAAATGGCCATTCATGAAACGGACTTTTGTAAAATGTTAGCACAGTTCATGTCTAGTCCTGGGCAGCACTCACAGTTAGATGCTCGATGACTAACTAAAAGGTTGGTGGTTCGAAACCACTCAGAGGCACTTCCAAATAAAGACCTTCAAGAGATCACATCCTTGAACACCCAATGGAGTGCAATCCCATTCTGCCCACATGGGGTCACCATGAGCTAGCATCAACTTCACAACTGGTGTCTTCATTGTTGTTGTTGTTGTTTGGTTATTGTGGTTTAGTGCCAGGCAGGAGACGGAGAACAGGAAGGGATGAAAGATGCTCACTTCTTGGGTAGGACTCAAACCCTTGTTAAGGCTGACAGACTTCTGATGAAAACATTGTAAACCATGGTGGTTGCACTTTCCAGTTCTGATCTTAAAATGGAAACATGGAACTAAAACAATAATGACACGGTGTTTGCTTTGCTTTGTTTTATTCCTAGAGCCCTTCTACTGAGTTGCTAACTACAATAGCAGGTCTAACCGGCCTGGTGCTCTCTCTGGCTTTAATCTTGATCATCACCTCTTCAACCGAGTTCATCAGACAAGTCTCCTACGAGTTGTTCTGGTACACACACCATGCTTTCATCATCTTCTTCATCAGTCTGGCTATCCACGGGGCTGGGTAAGTCCATAATGTGCTGGGTAAGCCCATAATGTGCTGTGTATAAGGTTTCTACTTCTAGAACCTCAAAATCATCTTGTTGAAGACCTTTTTATGGAGTCGCAAGGCATGCCGTGACTGGAGGACACTTAGAATGGGTGAAAAACACTTTCACTATGACAAACAATTTTTTTATAGTAACACTGGAAGTCAGCTATACAGGCAATGAAGCATTATGCTTATTTTTCCCCGAGCTGATGTAGTGGGCGAGTCTTGACATGTTTGTCATATGCAGGGATTCTAATGAAAGCTGGGTGACAGCCTGTCTCTGCAGTCCAATGGATGTGGGATTCATCCAGTTCTATATTGCTGACACCGGATTTCACTGGAGCTTTCTCAGAACCATGAGTCAGGAAAACCAGCGAGCGGCGGGCAGTCTAGCCTGAGGTCTAGATTGCCTAGTCATCAAATGTTCATGGGTGAGACCTTCTTGGTCTGCGCGTCTCAGTTTACCCGCTTGGGAGGCTGGCAGCGGATGGCCTGTAGGAGTTTTGTGGTCTTGCTCTGTCAGTCAGTCTATGAAATGGTGCTTCAGCATTCAATGCCATTGTTCCATTCATCAGGAAGCGTGATGCCTGAAGTTCATCATTGAGTTTGCCATTGAGGCCACTTCTACCCATGGTGCCCTGTGTGTGACAAATCTGTGCTCCATGGTGTTTGAATGGCTGATTCTTTCAAAAGTCAGTCACCACCCCTTACATGTACTCAAACCTTCAACTTTCCAGTTAGCAGCTTAGAATTCTTACCATATGTCCCACCGGGAGATGCCACAAAGTAAGACCCCTCAAAGATAATAGTCTATTTAGATTGTATCAGAATGGCCCTGGCTCAACCAACAAGGTACTGTCTGTGAACCAATCTGCCTGGTGTTCATCATTTCATAAAGTGGAACCTGTGCTTTCCACGTGACAATTTTCAAAGCACAATCGTATGTAGGATCCATTCGACCCAAAGCACAGTTCTGTAGACTGGAGAAAAGCTCTGATCCCCATTTCATAAGGAGGAACCAGATGTTCAGAGAGTTACATGATTCACTCAAGGCCGCACAGTGAAGCAATGGCAGAGGCAGACCAAAGAGGCTGGTCTTAAGACAACCAGACCCATATTCGGAACAATCCCTTGAAGAACAGACCTTCAACTGTTGTGAATTAAACATTCCTCAACACCTGCAAGAAAGTGGCAGGAGAAATTTCAGATGTCTTGCTTGGCTTGCCAGCAGTTCTTTGCCAACAGGAGAGTCTCTACTGCCTACCTGATTTCCCCACCTTCCCACCACAGCTGCAGCTGCAGGGAGTCCTGGTACAGGAGGAGGGCTCTGCATATGATGGGACAAAAGAGAAAACCTGGAAGTAGAGAAGGCATGACCAGGTAACTGCATGCAAACACAGGGGGATTCCATGCAAGACCCTGTCAGCACTCCAGGATTGACAGCTCAGCAAGCTAACTGCTCTCTCTAGTCTGCTCCCCTTCCTTCAATGCTCCTTCCATCACGGCCCTCCCTTTCCGGAAGGGCGCTAGTCTTCTGCAGCCACTGCCTGCTCCTGAGTAGGAACTGCTCCAACACCCATCAACTTACTGGACACACAGGCATCGCCGAGGGAAGCATTGCCCTGTGAGTTCATTTACCCTGCAAGCTTGCCCAGTGCCATGCCAATTTTCTGTTACCTAGTCAGTAACAAGTCTAGGAGCCCTCTTCCCAAAACTGTCTCCTTTAGCGCCTCGCCCCCAAACTCCTACTTCAGAGAAGCACGGGAGCATCTCCACAGATTATGTTTCATTGGAGAGGGTACTTTTTATTATTTTGGTTTTGGTTTCAGCCCGAATAACATTTTATAAGATGAAAATGTTGAATCATTCCAGTCTAGTTGAAAGGCTTGCACGGGAGTAAGGGCCTCATTTAATCTTCTCAGCTTGAAGTAGTCTACAGTTTATAACATACGTCATTTCCAAATCCTATACAAATGACAAGTAGGATTGTTGGGATGTGTTAAAGCCCACTAATCTTCCTATTATGGGATGGAGCAGATGAAGACACACCGAGCTCTCTTAAATTAAAGCAAAGACACTGCATTTGTGGAGAACTAGAGGCTGCTGATAGATGCGACAGGGAATGTGGCCTGAGAAGGAAGGGGTTAACACTTAAAGATTCACTTCCTTTGGGTTCCTATTTATTATTCGCCTTCCTTTGTCAGGGCATCACTTGCTCATTGGAGATTTACAGATAGTTTGGCTCAACTAACTCAGAAGAGTGTTATCAAATTTGGATGACTTCCATAACATAGACTGGGAAGAAGCCCAAGATGTCAATTCTCCAGACTGTTCCCAAGGGCACCGCCGCTCCCTCCTCACATGGTCTGCAATGCCAAGGGGCACGTGCTACCCTCAGGATATCTGGGAGAGGAGTCTGTAAGATGCTACACTTTCCCAAACCAGGAGTACCGTCTTTCTCAAAATCAATTCAGGTATTTTGATTACGCCTAGGAATTGAGCAACATCAAACTTATACAGTCTCAAAACCAAGTAGAACTCACTGCCCTCGAGTTGGTCCTGACTCAGAGTGAACGTATAGGACAAACTAGAACTGCACCTGTGGATTTCCGAGACTGTAATTCTTTACAGGAGCAGAAAGCCCTGTCTTTCCCCCTCTTGAAGTGACTAGTGGCTTTTATCACCCAAGGAGTGGCTCACTACACTACCACCAGGGCCCCTTTACACAATCTCAGCAGACGCAAACCCATGCATCTCCTGCTAATAGATCAACCAAGGACCATGGTCCAAAGCATCTTGTCAGAGGTCAGTAGGCACTGTAGTTGTGGCAAAAAATAATTTGCAAGATTACAGAACTTTTAACCTAGTGCTCCATCCCTGAAGTCTGGCTTCCATTTTCTCTGTTCAATCTACCAATATAGTCTTGAAGACACACTTCATTTTGATCTTCTGTGACCCTGGCCAAACATAAAGTCTGCTGAGGGTCCACTGTTGCCCAGCGGTGGGCAGAAATGTCATTGCTCATGTCACTTTTACTGAAAACTTCTAAGGCCTGGGGGGGGTGGGGGGGGTCCAGGAGAAGGGGAAAAGTTAAATAAATCAGCAAAAGAATTCAAATAGTACAAAGTTAGCCAATTAGCCCAAATCAGCAATCAGGATTAGATGTCACCTAATTAAATTCTACAGTCTACAAAAGGATGTGTTCAAACAATTTCCCTTCATTATGAATTCTCTAATATAGACACTTTCAATTGAGCAGAGGATACCACGGAGGCCGCTTCTTTTCTACCATCTTCAAAGTTAGCCGGAGCTGCTCAAATGCCTCTTTTTAAAAGATACGGAGGGAAATGAATGGCAGCCCCATCCCAAGACTAAGTGTTGCTCCCGAGCCTGCTGCACAGAATTTTACATTTTTGTTTATCTTTTTTTCTCCCCTCTTTTATCACCAAGCCGGATTGTTCGAGGCCAAACTCCTGAGAGTCTGTTGCAGCACAATGCCACCTTCTGTAGAGACCACTATGCTGAATGGCAGGTAACGGCCCGGTGCCCGGTGCCTCAGTTTTCTGGCAAGGAGCCCTCGGTAAGAATGAGCCCGGGAGCTTTTAAGAACCACTGTCTCCAATGTGAAAATAACTAGAGCTTTTATTTGCTCGCGGGGGGTGGCGGGGGGGTGGGGTGGGGTGGCGGGGGGGCGCATCCCCTGTCATCACCAGACAGAGCCTACTCTTTACGAAGTGCGCTAATGGAGGAATCGAGTTATGGATCGCTGGGAAAGAGGCCGGCTGTCAAAAAGACTCTGCTCAGGTCCGACCTGGGTTCTTAGACTGGCATTTAAAGGTGGATGTCCGATAGGTGGGACGCGACACTACAAGAGTGGTCCCTTGGAAGAGTGGGAAGGCTGTTGAGCCCACCCCCCTCGACGGTTCCCATCTCAGCTCCCGGGCCCTCCGGGTACCTGCCTTCTGCATCCTGAGAACCCGGACCATCTCTTCTCACACTGAAAGCGAAGCAACCGCTGTGCTAGCTCTCTAGGGCTGCTGGGACAGAAAGACCACAAAGTGGCTTTGAAGAACAGACGTGTTTTTATTTATGTTGGTTTTTATTCTCATCGTTCAGGAGGCTGGAAGTCTGAATCCAAGGTGTTACTTCCATGGAAAGGTTTCTCTGTCATCCCTGGGGAAAGCACCTTAGCTCCTTTTTGCTTCTTCAGCTGAGTGATCTTCCAGTGGCAGGGCATCTCTCTTCCCCCATCTCAGCTAGCAGGCCTGGCTGCTGATTCAAGTGCTCTCTGGATATCCATCCCCAAAGAGAGGGTTTTAAGACGCACTCTACCCTCACACTGCCTCACTAACCTAACAAAAAGACCCATTTACAAATGGATTAGAAACAAACCAAAAACTCCCTGTCATTCAGTCAATTCTGACTCATAGCGACCCAATAGGACAGGGTAGAATAGCTCTTGTGGTTTCTGAGACTAAATCTGTACAGGCGAAAGCCTCATCTTTCTCTTTCAGTGGCTAGTGAGTTTGAACTGTTGACCTCGAGGTTAGCAGCCCGACTCGTAACCCACTGTACCACCAGGGCTCCCCAGATCTGTAACAAACGTAACCCAAAAAAACTGAACCCATGGTCCTCCAGTTGATTCCGACCCATAGCAACCCTACAAGAGAGAGTAGAGCTGCCGGAGAGTTTCCATGGCTATAAATCTACATGGAAGCCAAATGCCACGGCTCTTCTCCTGGGTTCAACCTGTGACATTTTGGGTGGCAGCCAGGTGCTTAACCGCTGTGCCACCATACACCATTGTGGTTGGGAGACACAATTCAACCCATCACCGTCATCAAACGAGAAGCCTGGCCTCCATAGAAAAGCAAACCTCCTCTCCTTCTACAACTTTCGTGAGGAAACATTCCAACCAGGCCCATGTGTGAGTTAAAAGACGGGTGTGGAATGTGTTTACCTTCTGTTCTAATTAAACTCTGAACACGGCAATGATGGCATTGCTAGCTAACAAGAGATTGGATTAATGAGATCAGATGGGATGTCCACCAGGTCTCAAAAGCACCATGTTTCCGGGTGTGCTGCCACCACCTTGGGTGCTTGCCTGGGGAAAGAGAAATAATAACCCCATGTGGTGGTACCAGAAATCACGGTGCCGTGCAAACCTGGGGACGGCTGAGGGGAGGCGTGAAGGGAAAGAGCTGGAGGCTGCAGCTGAAAACTGGAGAGAAGCAAAGGCCAAAAAAACGGTGTGACAGAAAACGGCTGGGCCGCAGAATTAGAAGACAATGGAATTTTCCCATGA
Organism: Echinops telfairi; assembly: GCF_000313985.2. Lineage (NCBI taxonomy): Eukaryota > Metazoa > Chordata > Mammalia > Afrosoricida > Tenrecidae > Echinops > Echinops telfairi. The sequence goes on from NW_022107431.1 coordinate 12,696,058, forward strand.
ACTTGTTACATCCCCTCGTAAATGTTGGAGGAGGGTTAGAAGAATGGAGGCATTAGCATAGGAAGAATATAGGTGATTAGCTTTTTTAAAAAACCTCTCAAATATATTAAATTAAGCACTGGGTGAATATTGCAAGGAAGAGTGTTTAAAATGGAGACATGGGATAGATGTGCCCATTAGACTGTGGTTCTTTTAATGGCCAGTATAGATTGTCTCTATCTTAAACTCAACTATCAGTAGCCACTACCCAGCCTGCATTTTAATGAAGATCATGAATGCCTCTCTAAAATTTTCAGCTACAGTGTCTCCATAAAAAAATCAATACTCTCCCACACCTCATGAATACAGACCAGGGCCTGCTCCCAGCAGAGGAGGCTGATATTCAGTTACCATTCAAAGGGGGGCACTTACCCACCTCTCTGTTAACTCATCCCTGCTGCACCTCCTGGCAACCCAAACTCATGTTGTCACTCTTGCCCGTTCTTCTTAATGGACCCTGATTGGAAGCGTGTGTGGGCTGTGCAGTTAGCGCTTGGCTGAGCGGTACAATAGTCTGTGTCACACAGACCCTGAGTCAGAAAGACACCCAAGGACACGGAAGCGTTTCACATACTGCTGCCCAATGCCCCCCAAACTTGGTTCTGTATGTCTGGGTTGGAAATGCATATTCTCAGAAGGGCCTCAGACCAACTGGAATGAACAGGTTTCAAGCCGTGTGTGTGTGTGTGTGTGTGTGTGTGTGTGTGTGTGTGTGTGTGTGTACCTGTTTATTTATATAAACTTCCAAGTTGGGTTGTGTTGTTGGCCCTGAAACTGACAAGTTCAATGTTTGTTTAATTTCCCAAGCCCTTTGTTGTCTCAGTCGTGTTGTTTTGCAAGCCTTTAGATTTGACTGCGTTGGGAGGCTTTTATGACCCTATCCTATGTAACATAAACATCAATCTGCTTTCTTATTTCTTTGCAAATCCAATTATTTCTAATTACATAAAGGCATCATTGACCAAGTAAGCTTAAAAAACGAGTACGGAAGAGCCTAATCTCTTCAATAAGCTTGTCAAACGCAAGAAATGGGATGTTACAACGTTTAATGCGAGGAGATCACTTTGTTGTTGACAACTGGCCTGAGCAAAAGGACAGTGTGCATATGATGGACAGACTTGGTTCAAATGGAAACTATTCGCATCCCATCTTCATTTCCCCTTCCCTCCCTCTCTGCAGGCTTGGAAATGGGTCTTGGGACCGGTGGTCTTGTACGTGTGTGAAAGAATCATTCGGTACTGGCGATTTCAACAAGAAGTTGTCATTACCAAGGTATCCACGTCACTTTATGTCTGAATAAAAGCCTTGAGTACAGATGAAATTTTTTTATTAGCCCAACTTTTTAATTTGCCAATTTTACTGCAGAGCCGTATGTAATTGAGAGGCTCATCTTCTGTTCTAATAATTGCTTGTATCCCGAGCATCTTTTTAGTGTGACTAATTTTGCTGAAGACAGGGATCAGGGCTCCAGGCAGATACTCAGAATTCTGATGAAGGTTTGTGGTTGACACACTGGTATTTTCTGTATGTCTCTTACCTCAGTTTCTCTCTAGGGGGGCAGGGACGGGAAAGAGAGAGAATATGCATGCCTTACCCAGGCCATAGTAACTGGAGGTATAACCACTTCCTTCACCACAAAAAGAAGGCTATTATCCAAATACAGGAAGTACGTGCACACATTATCAAGCACACATTGTACCAGGACTGCTGAGTCCGCAATAGGAAGAGTGCCAACACAAGGATCAGAGGGGTGAGGGAGTTGGAAGTTCCAGAGGGGTTGGGAGTTCCAACGTGGACGGGGAGGGTGAACACCTTGCGATCTAGCCACACAGCTCTCTGATTCTCGCCTACTGCTGGAGAGAGCTCTGAAAAGAGAAACCAAAAGTATCTGTCTGTCTGGAAGACACAACAAGTACCAACTACTTACCCTCTGATGCTTTCAAGGTCTCCGAAGAAATGTTCTGCGAACCAGACCTACGCCGTTTTGCTAAGAGGGTTTTGTCAGAAAACTCTGCCTAACTGTTTTCACGGAGGGCAGATGTAGAGAAATGGCTCCAGAGTGGGTCTTCGAGCCGCTCTTGTGCTGCTGTTTTCAAGTTAAGCACCAAAGGGTGTCAGGCTCGATCCAAAGCTAGCCTGTGACACTTCTAGAAGGCCACTAAAGTAATTACCAGGGAGGCAATTGAATAGCAGAATCAGAAAAGAATACATATATCAGGAGGGAGAGGGGAAACTTAGAACCAGGGATTAAAGGGCTGTGAAATGTTCTTAGGAATGGGGCAAGTACTGTCACAGTATCCAGGTTCAATTCGGTTTTGTTCCCTAGACCCCTTCCACAAAAGCAGACATGGAGTTGCCTGAAGATATTTTTCAGAAAATAAGATGGAATGTAGGTAGGGGAATTGATTCTTTCCCTCTGATAAACACCAAGTTAGAAGGCACTTTTAAAAAGTTGTAAGAGCTTTGAGACAAATCTTTTCAAGATTGAAAACTCAAATGTGTCAGCAGGCTATGGAGCAAGACTTAATGAGTCCTCTCTTAACTTAAGCAAAACAAAAGAAACAAAATATTCCAGAATAAGTTTGAAGACAGTTTTCCACTGAACATGAAGAAGAAGAAGCGTTCATTAATAAATAAAAGATGGGGATTATTGAAAACAGTACCGAGCTGTACCTAGATTTTAATAACATGGAGATGGTGTAATGATGGTTTTAATAACTTAAGATCTGAGTGGCCAAATATGCTAGCTTTGGTGCTCTTAGATCTAGGTAGCTGTGCTATGGGAAGATTGGCCATTGGGGATGTAGCAAGGGCCATTGGATTGACTAGAGAAACAAATCCAGTGACACCCCGGATGCATAAGAAGGAGCTTTATACAAAACAGTTATTATACATCCAGGAAGCAGCCCAGTTCAAATTCAAGTCCATAAGTCTGAGCCTAACCCATAAGACCCTCTTCAGACTCATACCGCCACAAGCAATGATGCAGAATGCGGAAGATCACAGGCCGGTGGGTGTAGAGTTTTGTGGATCCAAGGTCAGCGGAAACAGAGCAGGGCTCTGGCAGCTCTCAGGGTCAGTAGCAGAGAGGCGCAGAGGGAGAGAAAGGAAAGGGACCCTTCTCTCTCCTAGAGCCTTTCTTATTAGAGGGCCACATCGCCAAGAAAGCACTATCAGGCTGTGACCTGGTAGACAGGTCTGACTCCACCCCTGGCCAGGAGTGTCTGGTTGATATAAAATTTCCAACTACCACCACACTTTCCTGCCCACATTGCAGACAGCACGGAAGGAGGACTGTATTCTTGCTAGACTGGAAAACAAGACACCCCAAAGATGGCAGATGTCATTAGAAGCTAGTAACAAATATATCTGTAGACGGTTGTTGATGTGAGATGCTGTCGAGCTAGCGCAGACTGGTAACGACCCTCGATATAACAGAAGGAGCCCTGCCCAGTCCTGCCGCATCTTCACAGTCTGTTATGTATGATCCCGTTGACTGTTAATTAGATCTCAAAAAGGAAGAAGAGAGAAAGACGGAAAATGAAGTTAACTCTTGTGCTCCTTCCTGTGTTTTCCTTTGCCTCGATCATTTTGTTGTAACCTCCCCTTCATGAGGCCTGGCCTCTCCCTTTACCCACGTTAATGCCTATCTACCTGCTAGTTAGTGATTTACCTGCCCTCCCCAGCCCCTCTTTAAAACTCAAACTCCCTGCCATCAACTCCATTTTAACTCACAACGACCCAATCAGACAGGGAACAACTTCCCCTGTGGTTTTCTAAGACTGAAACTCCTTTGGGGAGTAGAAAGCCTCCTCTTTCTCCTGTGGAGTAGCTGGTGGGTCCCAAGTGTAGCCCAACAGATTGCCTACTGCACCGCCTCCTTCCCCCTCCCTTGGTAACCTTCACGCCCTGAGTTTTTCCCTGTGTAAATCTGGCTTCACTTTTTCCAACAGAGGGCTCATACTGTGATGCGCTACTTTCACAAACCTTAGAATGAACCCTTTTGAAGCTGGTTTCAAACTTTGGACCGGATGAAGGCCATTTGGCGCTATCCTCCCTTAACCTGAAGAAACACCAATTGTGTCTTTTGCTCTAATCTAGGTGGTAAGCCATCCCTCTGGAGTCCTGGAGCTTCACATGAAAAAGCAGAATTTCAAAATGGCGCCAGGGCAGTACATCTTCTTGCAGTGCCCATCCATATCTGCCCTCGAGTGGCACCCCTTCACGCTCACTTCCGCCCCTGAGGAGGACTTCTTCAGTGTGCACGTGCGGGCAGCAGGAGACTGGACTAAGGCTTTATTTGAGGTGTATGGAGCAGATGCAGATGGACAGGCCCGAAAGGAGCCCTGGGGCCTGCCAAGGTAGGAGCACATTATGTTAGGATATAAATTCTATTGCTGTAGGTAGCCATAGCCGGCCCCTCGCTCATAGCCACCCACCTCCTGGTTCCTTGCCATGCCACGGTCAGGTATAGATGGAGTCATTGTGGTCTCCAGGCGTTCCTTGGCTGATTTTTTGGAAGTAGATTACCAGGCCTTTCTCCCCAGTGCATCTGAATCTGGAAGCCCCACTAACACCTGTCCAGCATTCTAGCCACATGCAAGGCCCCACGGACAGCTGGGTGAGTGCATTGACCAGGAATAGAACCTGAGCTTCTCAGGAAGACACTGTGAATTCTACCCTCTCTGGAATGCTTTTGAAAAGTGGGATACATTAGCACATCAGTGACATGGAAAGAAGCCACTGTATGAGTTAGTTAGTTTATTGTGCCAACCTGGCCGATAAACACATGTGGGGTTAATTGAAGGGCAGAGAGATAAATGGCTCGGTGAGCCTCGCCTTTCTCGAGTTCTCCGCTCTCTTGCTTTGTGATGGTTGGACCAAGGTGCAGCTGCTTTAGCAGTTCCCTGCTTCAGCTGGCAAGGCTCACTTCCTGCAAGACATCCCCAAAGAGAAGCCACATGGGCCTACCCCAATACAGCCCTGGGTGCTGGAGCAGCCATGTGGAGACCCCTGCCAGCGCTAAGATGCTTACACATTCACTGATTTGGCTTTCCTCCTGCAGTCGGCATCATAGTATGTGTTTTGTGAGATGGAGGAGGACTTTATGGATTGATGTCGGACATATGGGTTAATGTTGGACTTGTGGGTTTGGGCAGCCCTGGGTTGGGATGTTTTCTTGATGTGCACTTAACCTTTATATAAAACTCTCTCTTAAACGTGAGTTTCTGTGGATTTGTTTCTCTAAAGTACCCAGACTAACACACTGTATAAAAAGGGAAGAGGTTGGTCTAAATTATTTTCTTCCTACTGTCACTTCCAACGGGCAAACTCAAGTCAAAGTACCCACCAGCCTGTTTATTGTGCATTTCTGTGGATGACAAGCCCCAAGTTTTCTTGCGATTTAATTGATAGTTTTTTAAATGTGTCAAGTAAATAGCAAAATACTGCTAATTATAAAAGCAATTAGCAATGGGACATTTTAATCCATGGACAATTTAATTTTTTCCCTTCTCAATTCCCTTTAACTGATTATTTATAAAATAATCAAAGTGAGCTGAGGAACTAGCTGGTCCCAGTTAATGACCTTTTATTTTTATGCTTCCATTTCCATACATCAATATGTAATACAGTCTTAGTAATAAAGATTCACTCGAAGAGAGTTCATTTGAATTATTAGGCAGTCTGGCATATAGAATATTTTTAAACAAACCCAATTGAACTTTCATGAACACATAGTCAACCCAACTGGGCCAGCCTCGCCTGGCTTCCACACACACCCCTTGGGGAATGATTGTGAATAACTTAGAAACCTTTTAATTAGCATATCTTTGTTCATATGTAAATGTGTGCTTTTGGACTAGCTGAGGTTATTGAATACATTCTGTTGACTGAAATATATTAAATGCTCCCTTCATAATTTATTTTTTAAATCTTTTTGAACAAAAACCCCATGCCAGAGAATGCACGAGATTGAGAGATAGTAATGAGCAGAGGTAGACATGACTGTCCTATAGTTTAGTGATAAGGACAGATAGAAATAAACTCATGCACAAAGAAAAGAATCCTAAAATTACATCTGTTATAAAGACTATGGAGATACAAGATGCTACACATCATAACTTAAGGTGGCCAGAAAGATGTCCCCGGGGAAAGAGTGATTGGAAGAAGACCTAATGGGAGGGTAACTGTTAACCAAGAAGGAGAGGAAGTCCAAGTATCCCAGTGTATGCCATTGAAAGGGTCATCATGTGCAAAGGCTCTGTGGCCAACAGGAGTGGGTGCCATGTTGTGTGAAATTAAAGGAAAGCCAATGCTGGGACTCTGGTGATGAGAAGTGGGTAAGAACCCAGCCGTCCATCCATGCAGAAGCCCTGTAAGGAAAATCTCACTTATTCCACAAAGACATTTTATCCCTAGAAAGAAAACTATGCTACACAAAGGCAAAACCCTCACCTAATTATCACAGATTTTGTGTTGGCCTAATTTAAATTAATGAGTCTTAGAAATTCCATATGCCTGACAAATTATTTCAAAATTATATGTACTCCAGGTGAATGGTTTCCATTAGACTAAGTTTATGTAAATACACTAAGGAGATGTCCTAGTGGCATAGTGGGCCACGCACTGAGCTGCCAACCACAAGGTCAATGAATCAAACCTGCAAGCTGCTGATCAGAAGAAAGATGAGACTGTCTACCTCCATCAATATGTGAAGTTTGGGAAACCCAAAAGGCAGGTCTACTTTGTCCTGTAGGGTCACTCTGAGTCAGAAGCAACTTGATAGCAGTGAATGGTTGCAGGGGTCCTCAAACTATTTAAACAGGGGGCCAGTTCACTGACCCTCAGACCGTTGGAGGGCCGGACTATAGTTTAAAAAAAAAAACAAACTATGAACAAATTCCTTTGCACACTGCACATATCTTATTTTGAAGTAAAAAAACAAACGGGGCAAAAACACCCGGTGGGCCGGATAAATGCCCTCGGCGGGCCGCATGTGGCCCGCGGGCCGTAGTTTGAGGACCCATGGTAAGGAGTGGGGTGGAATAAATGAATGCAGTGAAGAAGGAGGTTAGAAAAAGGATAGATAACCCTTCTGAACCCCTTTGATGCTTCTGCTTGTCCCTCTGGTGGAAGCTAGAAGAACCGCTCTCTTGCTCCAGTTTTCATGATGCTTGAGGAAAGCCTGGGTGGTGTAAGCGATTCGCTCACTGGATCGCTCCCCAAAAGGTCCTAGATTTGAGTCCACCCAGAAGTACCTTGGGGGGGAAAGCCTGGTGATCTACTTCTAGAAAATCAGCCGTGGACAACTCAACAGGACACAATTCTCCTTTGACTTCCATGGTGGGTTGTCAGGAACTGGTTGTATAGACATGAAGCTTGGAGACAAAAGTAGTGTCTACGAGCTGTCAGAAACGCATGTCACGTGGCAGAGGCATGAACTGTAACAGAGGGGTTAGGATTTTCCCTTCTATGAATGAAGCTTGCCCTCACACTAAGCTCCGGCTCTCCAAAAAGAACGCTTTTGAGATAGTCCACTTCTTCACACACCTTCGTGGCACATGTAGTGTGCAAATCATGGCCTGAGGTGGGTTTTGTTCTCAACGCGGTTCTTAACCAGGCTCAACGTTGTGATTTTAGGCTGGCGGTGGACGGGCCATTCGGAGCTGCCCTCACGGATGTGTTCCACTACCAGGTGAGCGTGTGCGTGGCCGCAGGAATAGGAGTCACGCCCTTCGCTGCTCTTCTGAAATCTATATGGTACCGGTGTTGTGAGCCACAGACCAAGCTGAAGCTGAGCAAGGTATGGAAGAATCATCAGTTCATCCTCCAGGCGGGGATGGATGAAAAGGTTCAATATCCTTATAGCTATCATTTGCCGGTTCTTGGGGAGGATTTTAATTAACTATGAAGGATAAACTGAAGGATCCTTAACTATACTTATGTTCTTAAAAATCTCTGTTCAGTATTACATTTATGAGAAGGGTTATGTCTAATCTTGTTAAAGATGACAAGACATAAATTTTATTGCTTCATTGCCATTATAGGACATGTAATTGCTCATCTCAGTAAAATATGGACAGGCGGCCCCTGGTTGTGTGACTGGGCTGCAGTTAGTGCTGTTAGTGGGCAGCACTTGTCTGGGTCGCTTTACCTGAAGGAAAAGGCCGCAAGCGTACAACTCCATTGTGTCCTTTCATGTCTTAACAAGAAACCAAAATGTCCCCATTTCTGTCTACTGGTCCTCTTGTGTTGGTTTGGCCTTCACCCCCCAGTTCTGAGTCTCCCTTTGATGGGTTCTCCAGTCTTTTCTGACTTGATGGCTCAATAATATCCTTCCTTTCACTGACGCTGTTCTATCTATGCCCTGGTGTCATAGTGATTAGGCATTGGGCTGCAATCCAAATGGTGGGCGGTTTGAAACCACTAGGTGCTTGTTGGCAGAAAGATGGACCTTTCTACTCTTGTAAAGAGTTATAGTTTGAGAAACCCACAGGGGAAGTTCCACCCTATCCTATTGGGTCACTATGGACTCACTATGAGTCCACATTGACTCAATTCCCGTGAGTTTGGGTTTTGTTTGCTTGTTTGGTCCTATCTAGAAATTCCATCCCAACCCTGCGAGACTTTTGTGGGGAGCAGCAGAAGACATTAACAGTAACATCCCTGAAGGGTTATCAGAGGGGACTCAGGGAAGCAGGGAGCTGGCACTGCCTCTTCCCTCCATTGATACTTTGGCTACATTTCCTCTTCTGTCAAAGGAAGATGCTTGATTGCACCAGCAGGTCCAGTGGATGTCCTTGGGAACACTGGCCATGGGCTCTAACCCACTAAAGATGACACAGAAGTCAAGTGGGCTTAAGAGATGGGTCCCAGTTGACCAAACAGTCTTAGGTGAGAAGATGCCCACTCCCTGAGTTCTGCAGAAAGAACCTCACTTGGCCTTGTTCCACCAGCCATTTCCAAGTTCACTGGATCAGGGAACCTTTCTCACATAGTGTGACTGGAGGAAGCGTGTTCTAGGAAACAGCCGGGGCAGTGCTAGACTGTATGACGTCTAAGGTCAGTCCTTTACCAAGAGAATTATCCATCAGTGCATGTGTTTCTGAGCGGCGAGTCCTTCACATGCCTTTCCTCGTCTGATTTATATCATCTACAAAACAACCAGGAGCCCTGATGGTGCTGTGAGCTAATCATTGGACTAACTGCCTGGTTGGCGGTTCAAACCTACCAGCTGCTCCATGGGAGAAAGATGAGGCTGTCTACTCCCCTAAAGACTTATGAGAGTGTATCCCCCCCCCCAAAAAAAAATGGTTATTTTTTCCAAAGCTATGTATTTAAGTTTTTTACAATACAATCTTATCACCTTCAAAGTACTCTCCGTTACACTTAATACATTTGTCAAATCTGCAATTCCCTTCTTGGAAACATTTTTCAAAGTCATCTGTTTGGATGGCTGACAGTACCTCCCTCATGTTTTTCTTCACCTCTTCTACTTCATCAACTCGCTGTCCTTTCATGTTCCCTCTGCATTCTTGGAAACAAAAAGAAGTCACACGGAGCCAGGTCAGGTAAGTTAGGTGCATGGGGCAAGAGCAGCATGCTGGTTTTTGCCCGACTGGCACACTGAGATGGCTGCATGAGCAGGGGCATTACCGTGGTAGCAAAACCAGTCCCCTTTCTGACACAAATCAGGCCTTTTTTTTTTTTTTTTTGGCACACACTGTTACACAATCTTTTCAGAACCTCTTAATAGAAAGTTTAATTAACAGTCTGACCTAGTGGAACGAACTCCAAATGCACTATGGGTCGACATTTTCATTATTTGGGAAGCTGACAGACATCCAGAAAGATGTTTGTCATCAACTGACATTTCACCTTTTTTGAAATGAGAAAACCTCTCGTACATTTGAGTTTCCCCCTTAGCTCTGTCCTTGTAAGCTGTGTTCAACATCACAACAATTTCTGGGGCATTTTTCCCAAGCAGGAAACAAAATTTCACAGCCACACACTGCTCTTTTAAATTGGCCATCACAAAAAAATGAAGTTCAAGTGAAACCACTTTTGCAAAAAAATCATTGTGACCAGAGAGTACCTTCCCAGGAAATGCCACTGGGTGCACTAAGTCAGAGCAAGTTGTTTAATGCTCACCAAGAGGGAAAATGCATTCTATGAAAGTTCTGCTCCACCCAGCTCAATTCCAGTTTGGGGGGGTACCCCTTCATAGTCTCTGAAACCCTAGTAAGCAATTCTACTCTTGAGGATTGCTATGAGTCAGGATTTACTTAATGTAAATTGATGTGGGGAGGAGGGGCGTCTTTCCTATACAACAACCAGGTGCCATGGTGGTGCAGTGGTTAAGGTACTTGGCTATTAACCCAGATGTTGATGTTTTAAACTTTCAAGCTGCTCCATCAGGAAAGTTATGGCAGTTCCAACCCTGGAAACTCCATGAGGCAGTTTTACATCATCCAATGGAATCACTATGTCAAACTTGACTAGATGGCCATTGGGACAGGCTTGGGGAGGGGATATGCAACTTTTTTAGGTGGGTAACCGAAGATCTATTTTCCTGATAAGAAACCTGAGGCTTGAATAGACTGACATGCATTTTCTGAAAACATGTGGGTCATAAAAGGCAAAATCAGGATTCAAACTCAGAGCCATTTGGTGAGGGCACATGATGTGGACACATGCTAGACATGACTCCCACCACCCTTCTGCAACCCTGGTGCAACACCATGGGGACATGCTAGGATACCTGGCCCAGGCATCCCTAGCCAAGTATGGCCCTAGTGTTTCTATCCACACCTCAGCCTGGGGTGCCTCCTCTCCACAATGGAGAAATAAGAGCCCATATCCAATAGGGAGTTTCACTACCAAGCAAGATGAATATTTAATGTGTAGCTATTATTCTGTACATTATACAAAATTGTAACAGAATTCCATGGTAATTCCATTATCTGCCAAAAGGGAGCAATAGCCTGCTGCTGCTATTCCTGAAGCCCTGGGAGATGCACACAGTCCATGTGCTTGGCCGGTCACTGTGAGGCTGGAGGTTCAAGCCCACTCAGAGACTTCTCAGAAGGAAGATGGGATAAGTAATTCCCAAAGGTCAGACTTTGAATCCCTGTGGAGCACAGTGCTCCGCCGACCCACGGAGAGTCACCCTCGGGTGGAATCGACTTGAAAGTAACCGGTTTGTTGTTGCATTGAGCTGCTGCTTGACCCATTGCCTTGGAGCCGAATCTGACTGTGTGTGACCCATGGGACATGGGAGGACTGGCCCAGAGGGCGCTCAGGGCTGTGACTCTGCATGGAGGCAACCACAGCAGCCTTCTCCTGGGGAGCAGCTTGGGGGTTTCCACAGCCAACTTCTCAGTTAGCAGTGGAGAGCTTAACCACTGAGCCACCAGGGCAACCACTAATAAAATAATAACCTCAATGTATTAGGTACTGACTAACTAGCAGGCGGGGAGGTAGGCATTTTATATACTACTGCTATGATTATGACTAGGACTATTATTTATTGTTCTATTATTATGCAAAGTACCACGTACGACCAAATGAGCCCACAAATTGGTCTTGGGGAAAAATACAGCCAGAGTGCTCCTGAGAGGCAAGATGGCAAGACTGTGTGATGTCCTTAGGACATGCTGTGCGGGATAACGTAGAGGGGCAGCGTAAAAGAGGAAGGATCTCGAGGATTGACACGGTGGCCGCAACAACGGGCGCAAGCGTAGGAACAATTGTGAGGATGGTACAGGACCGTGCAGGGTTTCCTTCTGTTGTGCATAGGGTCACTGTGGGTTGGGACCTTCTCAAGCATACCTAACCACAAAAACAGCATTGTTGTTATTATGATGATGATGATGATAAGCTATTTTAATTCCCATTTTACAGAGGAGAAAACCAAAGCTAGATCACACACCGAGTACACAGAACTAATAAAGAATGATACCCACTGCCATTGATTTGATCCTTACTTATAGTCCCGTTTCGGGTTTCCGAGGCTGTACGGGAGCAGACAGCCTCATCTGACTCCCACAGAGAGACTAGAAGGTTTGAACTTCTGACCTCCCAGTTAGCAATCCAGGGCTTATCCTACAGTATCCTAGGGCTCCTTAATAAAGAATGAGCCAAACCCCAAACCAAGCCCACTGCCATTGAGTTGATTCCAACATCTGGAGAACCTATTGGACAGAGGAGAACTGCTCCTTCGGGTTTTGGGTTTTGGAGACTAAATCTGTTAACAGAGCAGACAGCTTCCTCCTCAGACAGCCCAGGGGGTTGATGGCGGGTTTGGGTTTCTGACTTTACAGGTAGCAGTCCGACACATAAGCTACAGTGGCCCCAGGGCTCCTGACTACATACACAGAGGGACACTTCCTAAAAGAACAACAAAAACACAATAGAAAGGTTGCCTTCTTTGTCACTGTTCCATCGTCCCTGGGGGAGCCCCGTGTGTGGAAAATCCGGGCTGTTTCCATAGTGGGGTTCAGCAGTTAGGCAGTGATCTCAGCTCCAAATAACAGAGACCACGGAATAGGAAAGCAAAGATGCACAACAACAACACACACAATATGACTTCAAATGGACACAAGCAGAGGGTGCTACATAGGCAGTATTTGGCTGAAATGAATGTAAAAGGCGGAAGGGCAAAGGGGGAGGGGCTTATGAGAGACGGGCTTGGAAGCTGAGAATCCCCCCCTCATGTGGAGGGTCCTAATCCCATAGGACAAGGGAAGCCAGCAGCACTGGGACATAGCCAGTGTCCTTTCCACTCAGTCAGGCGGGGGCGTGTCCCTGGTTTCCACTTCAAAACTCTTTCCAGGGGGAAGCATGCTTTTCAAATTCAAGGTTGAACACGCCTCTTCCTCTCCAGCCCCTTCTGGTCTGCAGACAGGGGGAAAACATTGAGGAGTCTCTCTGTTCTGAAGCAACTTGGCATTTGTTGCAATACAGCTTTTGTTACCCTCAGGGAACTTACCTTCGTTGGGGGGAGGGGGGGAGACTAAGACATCAGTACTACTCCTTCCCCAAAACCATCAGCATCTGTATAATTCCTCAAGGGCAGAACAGTGACAGCGGCTCCTTAATTAGAGACCCAGGCTGTAGTTTTCTGCGTTCTCTTCTGGAGCTCAGGTGGAAAAAGAAGAACAAACCAGCCTAGGGGGTCAGAGCTGGGGTTTTAAGCTGAAAGACTGAATTGCAAGCTGGTGGGATTGTCCCAGCTGCGTATACAACACAGGTGGCTGCAGAGGCAAATCCTTTTCTTCACCTACCAGCCTCTTTGGTCACAAGTCTACCACAAAATATCAGCAGTGTTGTCACCACCACAAACCATATTTTCTTTAACCTCCTCTACCACGCTCTTTTCCGAAGTCCCAAAAAGGCTCGTTGCATTTGAATGACGGTGCTAGCAAAGAAGATGGGCAATGCTGTGGACTGCCAAAAGAACAAACAAACCTGTCTCGGAAGATCTGCATGCAGAGCGCTCCATAGAGGCAAAGATGGCACGACTTGGTCTCCCGTCCTTTGGACATGTTGTCGAGAGAGAGCAGTCCCTGGAGGACATGCTGATGGGAAAGGTAGAGGGGCAGCACCAAAGAGGATGGTCCTCCACACAACGAGTGGACCAGTGGCTGCAGCCCTGGGCTCAAACAGAAGAACAGTTGTGAGGATGGTGCAGGGTTTGCTTCTGTTGTTGCACTTGCGGTTGCTGTGAGTCAAAATCGACCCAGTGGCACCCCACAACAACAGCCACACTCTTCCGGGAAACATAAACCTAACACCAAACCAAACACACCACCATCGAATCAATCCAAAGCATAGTGACCCTAAGGCCAAAGTAGAGCTATCTCTGTGGGGTTCGGACACTGCAAGTCTTTATGGGAGCAGAAAGCCTCACCTCTCTCCTGCCAAGCACCTGCTGTGTTTGAACTGCTGATCTTGCCGTTTCCAGCCCAGCATGTAACGCACCACACCGCCAGGGATCCTTAAAGGGAAGTTCAGGAGAATAACCAATTGGATGCCGGCTCCTTCCTTGGGGTTTGGAATGGCTACTGCTGTGGTTAGCTGCGGGCAAGTTGGCTCCTGACACATACACAATGGCATCAGGCCCCTCCAGTTTTCAGTGACTGATTTCTGGAAGTAGCTCTCCAGGCCTTTCTTCCTAGTCTGTCTTAGTCTGGCCGTTCCACTGAAATGCATTCAGCATCAGGGAAACACAGAAGCCCTCACCGACCCAGGGCTGATGGGTGGTGACTGAGCGGGAGGTGTGCTGTCCAAGAATGGAAGCTGATTCTCCATCCGAGAGTTCTAGGACTTTCTATTTAAGTTGATGCTTTACAGTTTCTCTTTTCCATCTGTCTTATGTGAGACAGCGGTAAGGGAGTTGAGGAGGGCAGTGTTGGTGCTGAGAAGACCTTTCCAGCATGGCTACACAGCATAAGTGAAAGGATGGCTTTTTGTGAAGAAGATGGGAAATGGTTGTCATATATTCAATATATTAATGGGAGATGTTTAACACAGCCGTGAGCCCAACTCTACTCTGTGGAACGCAGAAGGGAACTTGGTTTCCCTATGGGGTAAGGGTAGGGGGTGTGGGTGGCTGAGAAGGCTGTGGATGTCAGTGGAGGAAGCAGAGAACAGAGGAGAAGAAACGTCCAGAAGCGATAAAAGTCTTCCAATGCCTGCCTAATGCGTCGGATTAATCCTACATCACACTCAATTTGTGCAAAGAGCTCTTGGAAAAAAACGAGGACCGTTTGCTTGTGCAGACTGTCAGAATGATGAATGAAATCGGTGTGTTTGAATGGGGAGGGAGGGGGAGATTGCTGACATAAATATATCGGCGTATGCCTCTCACTTCTCCCTAATATCGCAGCCGTGGAGACAGACTGTGAGAACTACCAACGGGAAGATCTGGTCCATTTTAACTGCATAAGTAATCTTCAGACTACGATAAAATAGATGATCGAAAAGCTGAGATAATCCCATTTCTTCATAAATTGTCCTCCTTCATCAGTTCAATAATATACAACCCTGATAATGGGTGTTGATGGTGGGGCCCAGGCAAAAATGGCCTTCGGGGTCTCCACCTAATATAATAAACAGATAATTCAAATAAAAAGACAGCATGGGCCAGTTGGGAACCAGGGAAAGTGGCCAAGGAAGACAAAAATCCATACTCAACTAACAGAGATTAATAAAACAAAAGAAAGTCTGCTCTCCTCTAATGAATGAAAAATGCATTTAATTTAATCTGCTTAGCTTGAGAAATTATTTACTTTCCTTTTCCCTCACCCTGGCACCGTGGCCTCTCCTGGAATTGATCTTTGTCTGCTCCAGCCACCGTGAGGGCTGTAATAATTGAGCTGACTCACAGAAAGCCATGTCTGCTGCTCAGAAAACACTTGTGCTTCCTAAATTGTATTTTTTTTTAAAAAATCAGCAACCCAAACCAGATCCTGGGCCTGCTCTGGACTCCCAGCAACCCATGTGTGTCGGGGAGAAGCGTTCTCCAGAGGGCCTTCTTGTCTGGAAGCTCGTCTGGAAGTACAGCTAGCACAGCCAGCAAGCTCCTTAGAAGCGAGGGTGGTGAGACCTCATCTCGTGAACTTCGGACAGACAGGTTACCAGGAGAGACTAGCACTTGGGGAGAGAGGTGAAGACCTTTGAGGAGATGGCATGACACAATGGCTGCAACAATGGACTCGACCCCAGCAACAAGGGCAGCCCGGCACTGGGCAGAGCTTCATCCTAGGGCACCAGGGTGCCTGTGAGTCAGAACCACCTTGTAGCACTGAACAGTGAGAACAACACTCTTTATGGAGGAGATCACCAGGTCTTTCTTCCCAAGCTTCCCTGGGCAAACTAGAAGAACCAGACTTTTCGTCAGTCCCTTGGGGCTCGGAAGCCAGTGTTCTTGTGTGTTATAGTACACTGGGAGCCCTGGGAGCTGATGACCCAGTTCCTCCTTAAGAAAGATGTCTGCACAATGACAGTTGAGTTTTCAAGTTTGGTACCGGCGAGAGTTAGGCTCCCCGCCTCTCAATAACCATGTCTCTATAACTCAGGTGTGGCTGGTAGGAACACACGGCACCAAGAACCAGGTCCCTTTGCTGTACACTGTCAGCCTAACGTATTCATAACACAGTTATGCTGTTGCTGTTGCTGCTAGATGCCATGGAGTCCGTTTTGATCCACAGCGACCCTGTGCACAACGGAATGCATCACTGCCCGGTCCTGTGCCCGCCTCACTTGCTTGAGCCGTTTCTGCAGGCACTGTGTCGTTTCATCTTATAGAGCGGCCTTCCTCTTTTTCAGTGCCGTGCTGCTTTACCAAAACTGATATCCTTCTCCAGGGACTGGCCACAGGTCCAAACTATGTAAGATGAAGTCTCACCATGCTTGTCCCTAAAGAACACTCTGGTCCTACTTCTTCCAAAACAGACTTGTTTGACCTTTTAGAAGCCCGTGGTGTTTTCAGCGAGCTCATTCTGTAAGTGCCTGCAAACGACGATGAGGATAATAACAACAGTCAACACCTTCTGAGTCCCTAATATTCATGCCAGTTTTAATGACCATACCCTTTAGTCTTCAGTTATGAAAGACTAAGGCACAGTGACTCGTTGTTCAGGGTATTACAGATGCACTTGTCCTTGTCCCCAGGTTCACGGCTCACCGAGGGTGAAGCCAAGAGCGCATGACTCAAAAGCTCACCCTCTTTAATTAGAGAGAAGCTCCCACTCACTGCTGTCAAGTCCATTCTGACGCACAGTGACCCTAGGGGACAGGATAGGACTGCCCCTCCTTCAGCCTCATCATTCCTCAGTGGAGCCACTAGTGGTTTCAAATGCTACCCTGGGGATAGCAGCCCATGTGTCACCCACTACACTACCAGGTGTCCTTTATTTGATTAGTATACTACACCAAATCCTAAACCTGCATGTCCATGTGTAATGTCTTTTTTTTAATGGTCTGATAGCACAAAATAAATAAAAATACAGCAAATAAATAATAGAGAAATAGGAGGCATGGAAGGGACGGGACAAGGATGGATCGGTGGATGTTGGTAGCTGTCCATACACAAAAGAAAGAACCCTGCCAAGTCCTTACCATTCCCATGATTGGCAGCAAATCAGATTATTGTGGTCCAAAGGGTTTTCGTTGGCTGATGTTTAGAAGTAGCTCACCTGGCCTTTCTTCTGAGTGTCTCTTGTAAGAACCCCCAATAAAACGATTTTTAGAAAGAAAGAAACGAAACAGACAATAAAATCATGCAGTGTTCTCCTTCCTGCTGAGCCCTTCTTGGTGAAACCGTCCAGGAAACCACCAGGGGGCCTAGTGATGCGCAAGCTTGAGAAGCAGGAGCTGGAGGTCAACAACACTGCATCCTCGCACCATATGGGGGATGCCAGGAACGAACTGTAACGACTCCCCGTGTGTTTTATTCTGTTCTCTTTCTTCTTGCTTGGTGGCTATGAAAATGAAAATAAACAAATCAAAATGCCAACACATTTGGAAAAAACAAAAAAGAAAAAACTCTTCAGCATCGTTATCTCACTACCATTGAGTCGTCGCCAGCGCGCGTAGCTTCCCTGCAGGACAGAGCAGAATGGCACTTGTGAGTTTCCGAGACTGTCACTCCTTAGGGGAGTAGAAATCCCCGTCTTTCTCCTGAGGAGCGGCTGCTGGTTTCAAACTGCTGACTTTGTGACTCCCAGCCAATTCGTAACCACAATGCCACCAGGCATCACAAAGCTTACTTATAGGTGGTGATGGTTGTACATGAAGGTCGTTGACTGGGAGTTGAACCTCGGTCTTTCGCATAGAAGGAGAGAATTTTACCACTGAGCCATTCATGCCCTGTAGGTAGGGAGGTAGATTAATGATGGATCTAAAAAAGTGCATTACATATATAGATGTGTACTCTGCCTATTAGCTGAAAGCATTCTGCTTCTGATGGGAGAACCTCTGAACTCTGGAAGTAAATCAATTGGTAGCTCTTCTGATTTTATTTTCTGGAAATGTTTGTTGAAAATGGCACAGGTCTCTCTTGCCAGATAACTTTCGGGTCCGTGTGAGCAACTGCTCGATTCTTAAAGGACAGTCCCAGGTGGCAGGAACTCTAGAAGACAGAAAATGGCAGTGGGTGTTAGTCCACACTGGGCCCCTGGGTGAATCGAGGCCAAGGGCTTCAGTCAGCACTATAGCGTCGTAGCCCATCTCTCAACCCTACTCCCACCCCGGATTGGTCTTCCAACCCGTCCGTGTGTTCTCTTCTTCTATAAGAACGTGGAGGATGAATCCCGAAGGAGAATACCTTCCCTACTATGAAAGCTCAAAGTGTTCTTTATCTTATGGAGGAGAGCATCAATAAAGCCTTTGAAAGTAACCTGAAATGATTTTGGCCTCTGATTTTGGCCTTGGAAACCCTAATGGCATCACTGTGAGATGAAAGTGACCCCATGACAGTGGGTTTGGCCCTTGGGATTTGGGGCTATCCGATACAGGGGACAGGGGACAGGTTTTAGGGTTGCTTTCAGCTTGGGAGATGTAGTGCAAGGACAGGCCATGTTGGAGAATGTGGGTCACAGAGTTGTGGCCTATTCTTAGGGACACTTGTTTCTCTGTTGATGAGGAATATCCTCCTGGACAAAATGCGGGAAGGGGGACTCTCCTGTCCCTTCCCAATGGGTATCCCCCACCAGGAAGGAGATGAAAGGGAATCAGAGCACATGCCCTTTTCTTATGTTCAAAGCCGCCTTTTTTCTTTTTCTGCCTAAAGCACTTCCATTGAGCTTAATCCTTTTCCCTCCTTTGCCTCTACCTCCAAAGATACGCAGTCTCATGTGCAGGTCAATTACAGAGGAAACGCACACTGAGCCATGACAAGGAAGCAAAACAATAAAAGAGACCTATCGAACCATAGAAACACTGACACGCAGCTACACCCCAGGAAAGTAAGGTCAAAAATGATAACTATTGAAAAGGCTAAAGCTTAGTGGGTGGCGGCAGCTAATATTGGCTGTTTTCCAGACAAGCCTGATGGGGACTGGACTTGATATGAAAACTTTTTTTTAAATTAGAAAGCAAATTTTGAATTTAGTGATATTAGAGCTTAAATTCTGACCACCCTGTTTGCAGGAGGCTATGGATGACAGTGAAAACCCAAAATCTATTTGCAGAATTTTCACATGCATTGAATCCCTCTGGACCGTTAACTCAGAATGAGAAGAGTCTTGCCCTCAGATAGAGTACATTGGAAGGTGGATTGCCTCCATCCCTATCCAGCCCAGGGAGGGGAAGTTTCCCTGAGGGGCTTGCCTGAGTGAGCCCTTGCTGGAGCTCACCCTACTGGGTTAAAATGGGGTCACATAGCCATGAGTCATGCAGTGTCATTCTTGGTTTGACTGTCTTGGTCAGAGGGCCCTGGACCTATCCTGGAAGATCTTCTGTCTAACATGATGACGGTGTCCTGATCATGGTTGCGATCCCACTTCCGTAGTCCCGCCTGTAACTGTGGTGCACTGACCTGCCCCAAATCACAAATGGGTGACAGTTTTCTTCATGTTCCATGCCTCGGGTAACTGATCCTGACTTAATCTTCAGATATCATTATAGCCTCGTGCTAGTAGCCTCCCTTATCCGACGATGTCTCTGTCTGTGTCTTGTCTTTCTCCCATTTGGTTGTTTTGGGGCTCCCACGAGATACCATTGAGTCGGTTCGGGCTCATAGGGACCGTATGCACAACAGAACAAACCACTGTCTAGTGCTGAACCACTCACCCATTGAAGACTTGGCAAATGCTCTCCTTAAATTATATTTGAGAATAGAGCCTTTTTTGTGCCCTAAAACAGTACTCATGTATAAATGTTTGTTAAGCATGTTCCCGAAAGGACGGGAAATTTAGGAAATAAATTAAAGGATGTATGTTCTCTGTCCAAGGCCACCATCTGTGCTCCATCAATGCTTTCAGGTAAAACAAGCCACGTATCAAGAGAACCCACAACGCCCCATAACCCTCCCATTTCTCCAGCCCTCCTCCCAATCACACGGTCTGCTTTTCTGACAGCTCTTTCTTCAGAGACCTCACCTCAAAGTAGCCAATCTCTGTCCCTCCACCTGAACAGTTTTCCCTCTGCCTCCCTCTGCTCATCCGGCTTTTGCCCACTGTCACCATCTCAGCAGGTCCGGGACCATTCTTACCCTGCAGTCCCTCCCAGACTGCCTGAGCTTTCTCCATCTTACCCATCACCATTTGACACATTTTACAATTTACTTATTGTTCTTTTTTCCCTTTTAAGACACACAAACTCCAGGGAGTGAGGCTCCTCTTTTTGTTCTCTGTCACCGTTCCAGGCGGCTCCCTTGAGGGCCCAAGTGCTAACGCACTCAGACAATGACCAAAAGGCTGGCTATTCAAATGCATGTAGCAGTACTTAGGAAGAGAAGCCAGGTGGGCTATTTCCAAAGGACCACTCACTCACTGTCATGAAGTCAATTCTGACTCACAGCAGCCCTATAGGACAGAACAGAACTGCCCCTGGGGATTCCTAAGACTGTAACCCTTTATGGCAGTGGAAAGCCTCATCTTTCTCCCATGGAGTAGCTGGTGTCTTTGAACTGCTGACCTGAGAGTTCATAGCCCAGGGAATAACCACTAGGCCAACGACCATAGCCACTGAATATCTTACGGAGCACAGTTCCCTTTTGACGCACATGGGGTCGCCATGAGTTGTGATCAACTTGCGTCATTGGTTTGGTTGTTTGGCATTAATCGTGCTGGTGCTTAGAACAGTGCCTTGACATGTGGTGGGCATCTGGTATGTTCAGGGGACTTCAAAAAGTTCATGAGAGTCTTTATCTTTTCATTCTCTTTCTCTTCCTTCTATTCAACTCAAAAAAAAAAAAGATGAGTTGGTGCCAACTCAAAGTGACCCTATAGGACGGGGTAGTACTGCCTGCCCCTGTGGGTTTCTGAGACTGTAACTCTACGAGAGTCGAGAGCCTTGTCTTTCTCCCTCAGATCAGCTAGTGGTTTCGAACTGCTGACTTTGTCAAGTAACCACTACGTGTAACCCTGGTGCCACCAGGGCTCCATGATCTATTCCAGAGTCCCTCCTGGTCATGACCTTAATGACGGAGTGGGGAAGCATGTCCACGTGCACAGTACCTGGCTGTCTGGAGACTTTGCTCTCATAATCTCTAGAAGAGATGAGGTCAGAGAGAGAGAAAGAGCCGCTTCTCTGGGGAAGTAATCCTGCTGAGGGAGGGAGGGGCCATTTGTCCTGGAATTGGTATCCTGAGTGCCTCACAGCTGCCCACTAGATACATAGGGTTGGATTCTTGAGAGAAAAGAGCATTTCCTCACCATCTTTTCCTCGTCCCCACAATCCATGTTATACATTCACGCATACACCTGAGGAGAATAGGTGAGATGCTTAGCCTTGAAATCCATTCTGTGTTTCCCCAGCCTTCATGAATTCTGTCTGTTAATTAAATCTCACCCACAGCTTTTTTGGGCATGGTTTTGAGCTTGCAGGCAGGCTGACAGTGGAAGGGAGGGCGTGCTGGCTAGCCATTGCCAGGGATATATTCAGGTGAGGAGACACCCACGTGGACTCTGGAATTGAGCCCAGCCCCTGCAGACCACTCTTGATGGAGTCTCCATGTACGTCAGTGTAGAACCGTGTTCCATGGGTTTGCATTGACTGGTTTCTCAGAAGGATGTTTCCAACTTTTTGGTCAGCAGTTAGTATGTTAATTATTTGCACCACCCAAGAACTCCATAGAGTCCCCCACAGGTTGCTATTGCTAGCTGCCCTTGAATCTTTTCAGACTCAGGGCAACCTATCCGCCACCCACTGCCCTGTCCTGTGCCATCCTCAAATTGTTCTTATGGCTGAGTCTCTGGCTGCAGCCCCTGTGCCAATCCTTCTCCTTAAGGGTCATCCTCCTTTTGGCTGACCGTCCATGTTACCAGTGTCCTTTTCTAGGAACTGCTCTGTCCTGAAATCCTGTCCCTCATATAGGTATTGGTAAGAACTCTTACAGTGTAGCCCTTTAAGATGGGAGTTAGCTAAGAATTGGTTGATATGTAGTGGATTATGTGTTGAGCTGCTAATTACAAGATCAGAAATTTGAACCCACCAACTGCTCTGAGAAAGAAAGATGAGGCTTTCTGATCCTTTCAAAATTTATAGCCTATAAAATTTATTGGGAGACCTGGTCACAATGATCAAAATATAACCACACACACACACACCCTCCAGGGGGACGAACAACAGAAACCATGGGGGGATGGAGACAGCGGGCAATATAAGATATGAAAATAATAATAATTTATAATTTGTCAAGGGGTCACAGGGCAGGGGGAGAGGAGCTGATACCAAGAGCCCAATAGAAAGTAAATGTCTAGAAAAGGATGATGGCAACATATGTACAAATATGCTTGATAAAATTGATGTATGGATTGTTATAAGTATTGTAAGAGCCTCCAATAAAATGATCTTTTAATTTAAAAAATATTTATAGCCTCGGGACTTCAAAGAGGATTGAGTCTAACAAGGTAGCTATTGACTTGATATCAGTGATTTGGGTTTTGAGGATTTTGTTGTTGTTGTTGTTGTGGTTGTTGTTTTGGGTTTTAGTTTTCGGGGGTGGGGGTGACATATTCTACTGAGCCCAAAACTGAACTATAGGAGACATTATGATAAACAGAAAAAGATTGAAGTTCAAGGATTTTGTCTTTCTTGGATCCACAATCAATGCTACGGAAATAACAGTTCAGATATGAAAGGAGGCATTGCACTGGGTCAGTCTGCTGCACAGACCTCTTTAACGTGTTGAGAAGCCAGGATGTCATTCTGAGGACCAAGGTGGGCTTGACCAGGCGTTGGTGTTTTCAATCACCTCATATGCATGAGAAAGTTGGACAATGAAAAAGGAAGACCCAAGAAGAATCAATGAGTTTGAATTGTGGTGCTGGTAAAGAATACTGAAAGTACCATGTACTGCCAAAAGACCAAGCAAATATGTCTTGAAATAAGTACATCCAGAATGCCCCTTGGAAGTAGGAGACATCATCTCACTTTGGACATGTTGTCAGGAGAGACCAGTCCCAGAAAAGGACACGATGCCTGGTAAAGGGGAGGGGCAGTGTGTTAGACAGGGTTCTCTAGAGAGATAAAACCAGATTGCTGATAATTATTGATATATATATATATTTGTTTGTTTATTTATTTATTTATAAAGATAGATATATATAACACAAGAAATGAACTGTTAAATTATAAACAGATAGATATATAACACAAGTAATGAACTGTTAAATTATAAACAGATAGATAGATAATACAAGAAATGAACAGTTAAATTATAAAGCAGTACAAACGGCTCAGTGCAACTCACTCCTGTGAGAGAGTTATAAGACACTAGCAGTCCTTCAAGTCCTGAGGGCTGTCCGGTAGTCCTCTGTAGAGAGAGAGCTAGGCTATCCCAGCACAGGCAGCAAAACAGTCAGGCAGCTAACAACAGTCAGCCAGGTCACCAACTGTCAGTCCCCAGCTCCAGAGATGTAAATTCCAATCGTGTGGTCTTAAAGGGACCTCAACTTACAGCAACACAGTCCACAGGCTAGGCGTCCCACAGGTAGTGTAGCCTCTAAATTGAGGCACAACAAGCAAGGCAGCAGCACACTGGTCCGAAGATGAAAGAGCAAGAGACAAGAAAGGCGAGGCTCACCGAGCCATTTATCTCTCTGCCCTTCAGTTAATACCACTTGGGTTTATCGGCCAGGCTGGCACAATAAACTAGCTATCTCAGGCAGTGAAAAAGAGGAAAGCCATCAAAGAGATAGACTGATGCAGTAGAGGTAACACTGGGCTCAAACACACGAAGAATCATGAGAATGACATAGGACCCAGGCAGTGTTGGGGTCTGTTGTACATAGGGTCTTCATAGGTTGGGGCTGGCTTGATGGCACCTAGCAACTACCACCATAATCAGCCCTCTGAGTGTGGAAGGAGTGGGGACAGCCGAGGGTCAAAGAGCAAGAGAAGTCAGACGAACAAGTAGCTCTCTCTCCTCTGACTTCTCCCAGGTGCGCTCATCTGAAACTCGGCATCAAAAGGAAGCCTTTGTTTGAACAAAGCCAAACTATCCCCTATCTCAGCCCATTTATTAAACTCAGAATACTTGCCTTCGCTTGAGAGATATGGAGAGAGAGAGCCTTCTTAGACATTCCATTACGGCAGTTGACACACATCCCACAGGTCACCCATCAGCTTCCATGGGCACCGGTATATCTGGCTGAAGGGAGATTTCTGACCTCTCTGGGTGGATTCTGCAATTACCATAATCTGCACCCCCCCAGAGGTCATAGCTGTTTGAGTGGATTAGTTCACTAGCCTTCGGACTCTCCGGAGAGCAGAGTTCAAATCCTGAGCTTAGGTCCTAAGTAAAATTGAAGGGAGTTGGTCTCCGGACTTATCCTGCCTGGGGGAGTAAAAGAAGGCATACAGAGTTGTGATTATTAATCTCGTTTCCAAGAAGCCCAGCCAGCCATGTGGGGAATTGATCCTCATCCAGGGATCTGGCAGCAGCTTACAGGCTGCCAGCGCTCTGAATTCATTCTGGGCTCTTTCAAACACAATGTGAGGGGGTTTCCTGTGGTGGTTTTTTTTGTTGTTGTTTTTCCAAAAGAAATCAGACTGTGCCTGTTTGTTCCCTGGCAGGGAGAAGCGTGTTGTTTTTCAGAAGCGCCCATTTGGGCTCCAGTCATTTAAATGGAGATAAAGTAGGCTGTGATGATCAGCACATTATGGAAAGAGGGGCCAACCTGTTCTCTTGCCTTCTCTCCTGACAGGTGTATTTCTACTGGATCTGCCGGGATGCGAGAGCCTTTGAGTGGTTCGCTGATCTCCTACTTTCCCTGGAAACACAAATGAGTGAGAGAGGGAGAGCTCACTTCCTGAGTTATCACATATTTCTGACTGGCTGGGATGAAAACCAGGTATTGACAAGGCTCTGAGAACCAGCAGCATTCCCTGACTTGTCTAATAATGGAGCTAAGAGAAGGGGTCTCCTTGCAGTAAGGAGCTCTACAGTCAGTGGGTTGTTGTCGTTGTTGGGTGCCATCGAGTGGGTTCCAACCCATAGCGACTCCATGCACAACAGACCAAAAGCACTGCCCTCTCCTGCGCCACCCTCACAATTATTCTTCGGTTGAGTCCACTGTAGTAGCCCCTGTGTCAATGCTCCTCGTTGAGGGCCTTCCTCTCTTTCGATGCCCCTCCACTTGACCAAGCATGATGTCCTTCTCCAGGGACTGGTCTCGCCTGTTCAAAGCATGGAAGGCAAAGCCTTGCTATCCTTGCCTCTAACGGATAGTGTGCCAAAAGTATTCTGTGTTCTTCAGAAGGCACAGGGACTAACACCAACACAGACTAGCAAGGACTTTTCCAACCTGAGCTTTAGAGGAGCCTACAGGGAGCTTGCTGAGGGATGGACAAGGAGATCAACGAGGCTAGTTAATGGATGGCGAGTCTGAATTTGGAAACCCCAGATAAAATGTTTCACTAAAAGTGGCATTTCTCATTTGAAGAGTGGCATCAAGTAAATGTCATGGATGAGCTGTAGGATCGTGTCAAATTCTTAATTGGCTTTAGCCCTCTACCCGGAGCTGATCAGAGTTAAATAGGAAACATTCATAGTTGTTGATGTTCAAAAGTTATGTATTCTAAAGGGTGTGAGTTTCCATAGAGAGAGAATAATTACATGATTTATATGAGAGTCTCTTTTTCTTAAGGAGTTTCTTATAAGTTCTCTGGGTGATATTTTTGTTCACCGATGCACCAGATGATCTTATATTTTGGCAGGTGTACTGTGGTATACTACATTAGTGAAATACCAATGGTGACCTTCCAAAAATGACGCAGCCCAAAGTATTGGATTTCAGTAGCATTTTAATGTTGATAATGTTGACTAATGGCTCCTACATTTCAGTTCTTTTTTAACTCCTCAAACATGGGAGTTGGGTATGAAGCGCTGGCTAGTTTATGGAATACATATTCTAATCTGCACTCTAAAGCAGCTGCTGTTGATATGTAGTTTGAAGGAAAGCGGGTTCGAGTTAAAGAGCTCTGCATTAATCATTAAACTTACACATGAAGGCTCACACTCAAGTATGGACTTGGACTTGGTTTTGCACTAGGCCTCTAAAGCATGACTATAATTGGGTTCTGTGCTTCTGCAAATGGATAAGAGGTTGCTTGAAATTCTGTAGCTCAGCGAATTTCTATGGTCTCATTCTGCAGTCTGCTTTAAAGCTCTATTCCTCTGGGATAACTGGAAATGTAAGTTGCTTGAGAACTTGGCTTGAAGTATCTTAATGAATTCAATAGTGTAAACAATATTTTCCTTTCTTCAAATGGGATTTTTGACTAATGATCCATTTGGTGAAGGAAAAGCACAGTTTTGCTAACTGGTACCCTGCTTGCTCCTCTGCTTCTAGAGTGAATTGATCTCAAGTGTCTACACAAGCATCCCCACGTCTTGGATTTGGGAGACAGGCCCTGCTTGATTCCATGACAACACACACCTTCTCCATCCAATCACCAACCCTTTGAAAACCAAGCTGTAGAATATACTTTTTCCTTCCTAAATGCAAGTCAATTGAAACAAATGTGTTCTTAATATTGTCAAAACGTATTGAAATACTTTAGATTCCCAAAATTTCAGTCAGGATTTCACCAATCTAAACATTGAAGGGGAAAAAATAATAGGTACATTCTGTCAGTAAGGAATCAAGAGGCTGTTTTAGAAACAGCCAGTTGTAAAACGGAATTTGACAACCTGAAACTGGAAGAATGAGAAGAACCGAAGGAACAGATGGAAGGGGTAGCATGAAGGGCATAGCAACAGGCTTTGGAGAGTAATTGAACGTTGGGCTAAAAACCATAGAACACATCCATGACTGGTAGATGAGCGACATCACTCACTTGGCTAGGCAGGGCATTTTGCCCTACTAAATAAACAGCCAAATGTCTTAGCAAGTAGTGTAAGGCCATCCTGTCCTCAACTTATTTGTTCTACATTATGAGCTACCATTTTCCAAATTACTCATCTTCTCCGATCCTGTCATGCATTCTATACTTCTTTGTCTTTATGTGACTTGCTGCAGCTTCTAGTGGAGAAGGATCAAGGTCTCATTCATAGCATCTTGATTGAACACATGATTTCTCCCTCTTTGAGATCAACTCTTAGTCACAAAGCAAAGGCAGAACCTCTTTCCCCTTTATACTATTCGATTCATAGTTCACTGTCTGCCCAGAGTCATTACTCAGGAATAGTGTATGCAGGTAAATTAAAGCCATGACGAATCTGAGTATTGAGATGATTCAACTTTACCTATGATAACCAATTTGCCTTAACAGTAAGAATTTCAGACTCGCCTCCTGGGAAGTTTGTGGTGCAGGATTATACATAAGCAGGAAGAGAAGAGTTTGGGGGAAAGAAAATTTGGATTCTTCTCTATAGATTATGCTGATTGGGGCAATGAACATGAAAATCCTTTGAGGAGTAGAGCACGCCAAAGGGGATCGAGAAAGTTGAGACTAGTGCATTGATTGACAGCTGCATTTTGAGTGAGGAGAATGATTGATGAACATGGTGGGTGAATTATAATGTTTCCTCCTTGAATCAAAAGAAATGTCAGAGAGCAGCAAAAGAAGTCCACCATCGCAAGAAGAAAGGAAAAATAAAGAGTTGAGGAGAAAAAAAAATACAACTGAAATCAACAAGAACAGAAGTTGGTTCTTCGAGCAAGTCAACAAAATCAGGAAACCACTGACAAACTGACTGAAGAAGAGAATGAGACGATGCAAGTGACAAAACTTAAAGATGAGGTGGGTGACATTACACCAGAAACAACTAGAAAAAGGGATCATAACAGAATACTGGGACATACTGTGCTCCAACCAATGTGAAAGCACCAAAGGGACGGACAAATCTCTGAAAACACACTACTTACCTAAACTAACAGATGCTGAGTTAGAACATTTAAATAGACCCATAACCAAAGAAGATATGAAGAGATCCTAAAATACCCCTACCAACAACCAAAGCCACCACTCTGGACAGCTTTACCGGAGAATTCTACCAAACATTCATAGAAGACGTGATACTAATTCTGTTCAAACTATTCCAGAACAGAGAAAAGTAAGATACACTTGTGAATACATAGAATGCGTTCTTTGAAGCCTGCATAACCGTGATGGCAAAGATGCCATGAAACACGAAATTATAGGCTAATATCCCTCCTGAACACAGACACAAGAATCCTCCATGAAATTTTAACTAGTAGAATCCAGCAGCATATCCCAAAAACAATCCATCATGATCAAGGGAGGGCGAGGAATGGCTCAGCATTGGAAGCTCTATCAATGTAATAATACACCAGATTTTTAAAGGGGAGAGGGAATATTAAAAACCAGATCAAGCCCAAAGTGCCTCAAAAGGGAGATGAAATGACGAGGTTGTAACCATTCAAGTCCGATTAATCATTTTAATCTACTACAGCTGTCTCTCCAGCACTCTCTGTCTTGATCTGGTTTTTAATGTGTTCTGTGTTTTTTTCCTATTGGAGCTTGTCTCTGTTGTATTTTGTCATTGATGGTAGCCTTCTTGACTCTCTGTTATGTAGTTTCCTATGTTTTTTGGTCTATGAAACCCAGGATAGGTGAATCTATAGACAGTAATTCAAATAAGGGCTCCTTTGGGGTATAGCTAAGGAGGTAGAGGGGTTCCCTTTGGGGTACAGTGAAGGAGATGAGATGGGGTTCCTTTGGGGTACAGCGAAGGAGGTGAGAGGGGGTTCCTTTGGGGTACAGCTAAGGAGGTGAGAGGGGGTTCCTTTGGGGTACAGCTAAGGAGGTGAGAGGGTAAGTGGGAACTGATACTTCAAGAGGGAAGAAAATGTTTTGTAACAGATTGTGGCGGCGATTGTACAACACTGCTTAATATGATTGAACCATGGAGTAGTATAATGTCTGAATTAGCTGCTAATAAAAAGGTTTGGGAAAAAGGAGATTGGGGAAAAGAATTACACAATTGTTCCCACCAATGCAGAAAAGGGTTTTGATAAAACTCAGTGCCCTTTCCTGATAAGAACTCCCAGCAAACTAGGAAGGGAAGGGGAATCGTCAACATTACTGGAATGAACAGAAGGTTTCAGAACAGTGACCAGAACAAGGTGAGCACAGACCGGTTGGATTCCTCAACAATAACAAAAATAAATCTGAACGTGAGCTCAGAAAGATAGCACCATGTCACTAGCGCTTAAAGGACAAATACCTAGGGATAAATATAACTAGGGACAGAAAAGACTTATACAAAGAAAACTACAAAGCACTACCAGAAGAAACCAAAACAAGTCTATATACATGGACATGTATACCATGCTCATAGACAGGAAAATGTAAGATTGTAATATCATAAAAATGTCAACAATGCTCCAAGTGATCTATAGACATAATGCAATCCCAACCCAAATTCCAACCATAGTTTTCAATGAAATGTAAAAATGAATCACCAACTTTATATGGAAAGAAAAGAAGTTCCAGAGAGCTGGAGTATTATTGAAGATAACAGTGGGCAGTTTCACCATTTCTGCCTGACCTGAGGATTTACTACAACCACAGTAGTACCAAAGTAGCTTGGTACAAAAACAGACCCATAAACTAAGGTGACCAGATTTAAAGCAGAACACCATTGACTGGTGGGGGTGGGGGTGGGGGAGTGTTCTTGATTAAAAATTTGGTCTACATGGACCAAATAGACCATTCCCTAGCTTGTCGTGCATTCTTTCCAAAAATTGGGACTTTTTAAAAATGCCAAAATTCAGGGCTGTCCCACCAAAAGCGGGTCATCTGGTCATCTTACCATAAACCCATGGAAGAGAATGGAGAAGCCAGAAATAAATCTATCCAGCGATGGCCGCCTTATCTTTGACAAAGGGCTGAAAGCCATTAATGGCGAAGAAATCATCTTCTTAACAAATGGGTTTAAAAAACGAAACAGGGCCCATTTCTCATACCAAAACCAGAAACAAACTGAAAACACTTGTGAGGCCACCTCTCTACCAAATAGTGTTTCCGGGCTACAAAAAATGAGACTGGAAACAAATGGGCAAATGTGCTTGAAACAATGGATGGATGTTTGGATTGTGATATGAGTTGTACGAGCCCCCAATAAAATGATTTAAAAAAATAACAGTAACACTATGAAGAATGTATTCCTTAAGGCAGGGGTTCTCGAACTTTTTAAACAGGGGGCCAGTTCACTGTCCCTCAGACCATTGGAGGGCCGGACTATAGTTTAAAAAAAAAGAACAAATTCCTATGCACACTGGACATATCTCATATCTTATTTTGAAGTTAAAAACCAAATGGGGCAAAAACACCCGGAGGGCCAAATAAATGTCCTCGGTGGGCCGCATGTGGCCCGTGGGCTGTAGTTTGAGGATGCCTGCCTTAAGGCATTCAATGATTCAAGACCAAAGGGTATTAGCTGCCCAGAAATCAAAGATGAGAAGGCAGGGAGGGACAGGAAAACCTGGCAAATGGAAGCAGAGAACCCAAGGATGGAAACCAGGAGAGGCTGGCACATTGTGGGGATTGCAGACATTCATAGAGCAGTTTGTGTGCAAATTAATGAATGGACAGCATAGTTTGCTATGTAAACTCTCATTTTAAAAAAGGTCAATGATGAGTAGTATTTTATCATGAAAATAGAATCCAGAAGAAGCAGTGCTCAGCATATGGCAGATGCCGAGGAGAATGAGGCCTGAGAGGCCCATTGGACGGGGTCATTAGTCAAAAGTGAGTTGACTAGTACCCTTGTCTTTGCCTTCTTGCTCTGCCCACAGCAGAAACCAGCCTTCTGCCGAGCACCAATCCATGCTCGCATTCAGCAAAGGATGCTGGGATACAGTGCTGCCAGTTGAATCTGGACGCTGTTGCAACTCTGACTTGGAGTTCCAGCTCCCCCATCACGATTTCTGCCATGTTCCAAGACTCGGTCTTTGAAGCAGTACAGCCAAAACGCTCCTTAGAGGCAAGGATGGCGAGATGTAGTCTCATGTACTCTGGGCATGATGTCAAGAGAGTCCAGTCCCTGGGCAGGATATCATACTTGGTGAAGTAGAAGGAGAGTGACAAAGAAGAAGACCCTCCAGGAGGTGGATTGACCCTCCAGGAGGTGGATTGACCCTCCAGGAGGT
>NW_022107431.1:12727777-12766378 GCF_000313985.2 Echinops telfairi
GACCCTCCAGGAGGTAGATTGACCCTCCAGGAGGTGGATTGACCCTCCAGGAGGTGGATTGACCCTCCAGGAGGTGGATTGACCCTCCAGGAGGAGGATTGACCCTCCAGGAGGTGGCTGCAGTGGCTGCAACAGTGGCCTCAAGCAGAACAGTTGTCAGGAGGGCCCCGGAGCAGGCAATGCTTCCTTGTGTTGAACATAGGGTCGCTGAGTCAGCACCAACTAGCCGGCACTGAACAAATCATCATCTCCCAGCCCAGGTCTTATTCCTGAGCCCTCATCTCCTGCTCTGTGCTTCAATCTCTCCCCTGGCAACCCGACCAAAGAAGAGGGTCCAGCCCTACTCTTTTTTCCCACCAATGGCAGTCCTGGTGGAAAATCCACATGACCCGGGTTGTTAAATCCCAGTCTGCTGTGAAGTACTGGCTGCTGGGGATGCTCCTATGATTTTCGGTGGAGCCTCCTTTCCAGGACTGGAGAGAAGGGAACCACGGAAGCCAAGTCAGGGGTGGAGACTGGAAGAGCAGCTGGGTCCAGAGATTTGTCCTTCAAATGGATCAGGAAGCCAACACAGTCAGAGCATGTCAAAGAACACATTTGAGCACCCTAGAGTTCAAGAGCGGTTGAGGGAGCTAGGCCTCAGCCCACGGGACACAGAGGTAAAGAAGCAAGCAGGCATCAGAGTCCAGTTGGGACTAAAACAAGTGACAGCAACTCAAACAATCTCATTCAGGATCCAAATGGAAAGACTCTGAATGTCTTCTTGTTATGGGATGATTGCCGGCGTGTGCTGAAAGGTTAAAGACACGAGGCTCCAGCCCCAGCCCTTGCTGGAGCCACCATGCGCTATCTGCCAGACTGAATGGCCTCCCAGCACGGAAACTAGACAGGACACCTGCTACCACCTCAACCTGGTAGGGAGGTTCAAGGGTACAACTCAGCTTCTGCATGTCTTTATTCTGACCATGTCCTTCCCAAACCCACAGGACTTCATATTCCCCAGATCGGGACACCTGTTCCCTAACCATATTTGCTGTATGACAAGCTTCTTAAAAAAAAAACAAGCTCTAAACGGATTTAATGTTTCACCGACAACATGAGAGGTATTTTGTATCCTTACAAAGATTCAGGAGATTAATGCCAGTCCTAAAATGTAGGGTCTGTGATCTCTAACAATAACAATAAACATTCCTAGTCCAATAAGAGACATCTTTGCATTATTAGATCTATAAGTGAATATAATCACTTCATCTTTTGTTGATTAGTAGGCACATATTCCCCCCCCCAAAAAAATGTGATCTAATTCCACAATTTTTACTTTAGGCTATTCACATAGCTCTGCACTGGGATGAAAAGACTGACGTGATTACGGGCTTAAAGCAAAAAACCTTCTATGGAAGACCCAACTGGAACAACGAGTTCAGACAGATAGCGTACAATCACCCCAGGTAAGGCAAGTCACCTCTGTTCCTCTGCCGGCTCTGAGATGCTCTGGAGAACCCTAAATCAGTGCTAAAATGGAAGCCCGCGGGCACTAGCTGGTTAATCTGTAGTCCTGGACCTCTTATTGTGAGGTAACCTTTGTCTTCAGCAAAAAGCAGGTCGGTGGTTTGGATGTTGCAGGAACCACAAACCTGGCTTTCAGCCTCTGGCGTGTATCGATTAAGATGTAATTTTTTCAAACTTTATCTCAATTTCAAGGTGGTGTTTCTTAAACTGTATCTATTTTCAAGAACTTATTGGTGGGCCCAGTTGAACTCTAATTACCCAGCTTGAGAATTCACTTCTGCCCAACCGGAAACAATAGCTAGCATGTCTAGTGAAGGCAGACAGAAAGTGTGTAACAGCAAGCAGGGATTCAGGATGGAGGTTAGATGGATTTAGGATGGAGAAGCCAGGAGGCCATTAATGACAGTTGACCTTGGGCAGGTTACTTAACCACCCACTGACTCCGTCTTCTCCTCTGTAAACAGCCAGTAGAGCTTCTCTCCTAGGCTTGTGGGAGGATTGAATGTTCTTACAACTGAAATACCTAAGACAGTGCTTTGCAAGGAAGGAGGAGTCGGTTGATGCTAGCTGCTATTACTACTCGAATCAGTATCATCTTTACTAGTGTGCGTACCATGATAATAACTTCAATGTGGAGGACAAAAGGTCTGGAGTCTGGGTCCCGAAGATGAGAGTGAGTCGTCCCCAGACAATCTCCTGAGTCCAGCAGTTACCAAATGTGTGATCTCAGACAGAGGTAGCTGATCAGAGATAGAGTTTCCCCATTGTAAATATGGACCATACTATTTACTCACTGTGTTATCTTTATAAACGAAAAACAGAGTCAACCGAAGAATGTGGTAACATAGAAGGCACTGGTCAGTTATCATTGTTAGATGTCCCCTAGAGCAGTCTTGTCCCTGTCATTCTGTTCAGAAATGAGGACTCCCCCGCCCCCATTCAACGGACTAACTCAATCGCTACAACAGTGGGCTCAGACATCCCGATGATCAGAAAGATGGGACAGGACTAGGTGACGCTTCATTCTGCTCCACATAAGGTCTCCGAGAGTCAGAGCTGACTTGGCAGCTGCTAACAACAACTACCTAAATCAGTCTCTTTCTCATCCCCCATCAGTTACAGCTCTTGAAACCCACAGGGGTAGTTCTACCCTGCCCTTTAGGGTTGGTATGAGTCAGAGTTGACTCGCTGGCAGTGAGTTATCCCTTGTGCCCCCGCTGCTCTGAGGAACCTGAACTGGACTGGAAGCGAAAGTGTTTCCAGAGGAGATGTGTGCCTCCTGATGGCACATGGCCCAGCATCCTCTAGGAAGGGGACCTTTGGGGCAGTGCTTGATTTGAACTGTACGTTAAAGACGTCCTCAAGAACACCCAAGAAAACCACACCTTTGTCTTCAGGGTTAATGGGAGGAGTGAATGGGCCTGTTTCTCTATCTGAAGCATCTCTCTTTTGCCCTCTGGGGATCACCTCAGGTGCCCTTCAAGCTTGGCAGCAGGTGGCCTTGAGGACCCTCCCCAGATACCACTCCCTGGGGTCCCCTGGTTCGCTTTGGCCTCCAACTCTAGCAAGACACTTTCAGAGACTCCATTCCTGGAGTTCTGGTGACCAAGTGAGCGATGTATTGGACTTCTAGTTCAATGGTTTGAAGCCACCAGCTGCTCCATGGAAGAAAGATGAGGCTTGCTGCTCTCATAAAGAGTTATAATCTCAGAAACCCACACAGGGTTTGACCCTGCTCTGTATTGTCACAGTGAGTCGTGATTGATTTGATGGCAGTGAGTGAGAGCGGTACGTCCCCTCCAGAGATGTCTCAACCCGCTACTGGCCTTCTCCCTGCCACGTACTCTACCCGTAATTCTGGAATTAGACCTCCTGCCTCTTCTGATCCCTGGCAGCTACCCACTCATCACCCCATCCTGACCTCGGGGCAGATGCTGAGCAGTTCTGTCTGCAGTTCACTGACAGAGACTCCAGGCAGAGGATACAAACAGCATGACACAAGCTCATCACATCACCACCTGGGGGTTTCATTGTTGCTTTCTCCTTTTGGAGGAAAAAATAATCATCGTTCATGGGCTCTGAGCACACCACTCGCAGTGGCCACAGGCCACCTTGTCCCCCTTGCAGGCTCTTGACAGGCACACCTGTAAGAGGGTCTGGGATTTTAGGCCGTACGCAGGATCCAACTCAGTAGAATTGGCTCAGGTTGACACTTTCTGTGCCCTCTGTTTGTTTATCCTTATTACATGTGAGGTTGGCAGCCCTGTGGAGACCACCTTTCAAACCAAAATATTTCATTATCTCCCTTCCCTCCAGAAAGTTGGAGCCAGAAACCTGGAGCGTCGAGAGGAGTAGACAGATGAGCTTGCCCAAACAGTGTGCAGAAAACGATGCTGGGCCCGGCTGAGAAGTGAATCTACCAAGTTAGTGTAGCGGGCTCATCCCTTCTCTGAAACCCGTGTCAAACTTGTAAGCTGTAGTGATCCTTCACCAATACTACGAAGTCAATTCCAACTCCCAGTGACCCCATGGGACAGAGTAGAACTACCCCTTCAGGTTTCTGAGTGTTTAAATCTTTCTGGTCGCAGACAGCCTCTGTCTTCCCAGGAGCATTAATGGGTGGATTCCAACTGCTGGCCTTGTAGAGAGCAGCTCAGTTGATAGCCTACAAGGCCACCAGATGGACTCAAAGTCCAATTGAATTCAGCAGTTCAGCACCTATATCAATGTTCTCCTTCAAAGTTCTCCCCAAAGGTTGGATGTCACTGAAACAATGCTCTAGAGCAGGGGTCCTCAAATTCTTTAAACAGGGGGCCAGTTGATGGTCCCTCAGACCCATTGGAAGACTAGACTATAGTTTAAAGAAAAAAAACTATGAACAAATTCCTATGCACACTGCACATATCTTATTTTGAGGTTAAAAACAAACGGTGCAAAATCACCCAGCAGGCTGGATAAGTGTTCTCGGTGGCCGCATGTGGCCCGCGGGCCGTAGTTTGAGGACACCTGTTCTAGAGCTTATGTCCCAACTCTCAATTCTAACACTTGACGGCGGTTTGCTACCAATGAGTCAGCTCCTACCTAAGGGCAACCTCAGACCCTTGTGGTTCATAAGGTTTTCATCCACTGCTTATCGGAAGCCGATGAGCTGACCTTTCTTCCCAGCCCATCTGAGACTGGAAGTTCCACCCAAACCTATTCAGCATCAGAGCATACTCGCATGTCCACTGGCAGACGTGTGGTGGCCACATATGAGGTACACTGACTCAGAATCGAACCCACGTGCCCCACGTGGGAGGAGAGAAGCCTAGCACTGAACCACCACTGCTTCCACCTGTAACACAGCCTACTTTAATAACCTTAGCTCCTAGAGCATAGAAACCTGTGGTAGAGCTTCAAGCATCCATGTAATTAATATTAGACACAGGTAGACAGTGGTCACTAGTGGGATATCGTATCTCAGAGAAGAGACTGAGCACCAGAGAAGAGCTTAGTGCCTCCCTTCCAAGAGACTTTTAAAATGACCCCCTGAAAATGATTTTGTTTCTGCTGTGTAGAAAGAAGATTTATGTTTAATGAAGCTTTTAATGAAGAAATCTCAGAACGAGGATGCCAATAAAATCTAATTTTTAAACAAGAAAATGTAATATTGAGAAGTATTTCAATATCCTGGCCTTTGTCCAGATATAAATGAAACACACAATCCAATTACTGTTCTGCACAAAGGACAAAGTAACATTAATTTTCCTCAAGATGGTTATTAAAGAGATAAACAGTATGTCCCCCCCCTTATTATGTCAACGATGTATTCGATCGCTAGCCTACTTGGCTACTCTTACAAGACGAGTGGGGCCTGTCATTAGCTCATATCTTTTGGCAACGATGGGTCAGGAGGAATGGGTGGCTTTGCTAGTGACCTCTGAAAAGAGGCTTTGTTCTTTGAGGGTCTTTGAAGTAGGCTCTCAATCATTTCTATTCATCAGCGCCAAGAAGCCAAGAGTACTGAGGCTGTCTCTTTCAAAAACATTTACCTGTTCCCTCCGAGCTGGGGTTTGCTCTTGTTCTAAGAAGAAGGAGTTAACTAAAAAAAGCATAAAGGAACGAGGGGCAAAAACAGGGCTTTTTAAAAATAGAGAGAGAGAACATGAAAAACAGCACCAACTATAAAGCTTGAAGGGCAGAGCACATCAAAGAGGGAATGCAGGCTCTAAAGGAACCAGAAAATTGAAAAAATAACAGTGATGGAGAAACAAACTGATGGCCGGCCAAATGCATACAAATAAGGGAAGGGGACACGGGGAAGACAATTAAATGGAGCAAAGACATGAAGTTGAAAATATGAAAGAGGATTCTCTGGCTTTTGTTTGTGACTAATTTTGATAATCACACCTGCGGTATTCCAAAATCACAAGTATAGCTTTAAAAAAAAAGATAAACAAATAGTGACCGGATATATAAAAAATCACTCTTTTTGAAATGCTCCATAGGCTAGCTTCTGGCCTAAACTACCCCTTTCATAGCTATGTGACAATTGTTGCCCTATGGCTTATGTTAGATGAGCCCAGAAAACTATTCGAAGCACAAAAACAGTGAAAACTCTTTTTTTGTAAAATTAACGAATAGCAAGCTAAGTAAACACATGCATTTACAGCCACATCTTATCGATCTATGGGAAGCTGCAAACTGGAAGCTGTGGTGCATTTTTAGGTACACTTTCTCAATATGTTCCCCAGCTTTAGACAAATGTTCAGAAATCATGGAATCTCTTCCAAGAAGGTAGACAGAATGAAAATAAATATATCTCCCTCATTTCCAGCCACTTTCTTGATAAACACACATTGTACACATACTCCACCTTCTGGATTTATGTACCCCTTGTTTTCAATTATTTGAGGAAATGACTTTCCATAGGATTTGTATCTTTTATCTTCCAGTTTAGATGGCATTTGTAGCGTGCTGCTGTTGACTTATCCACTAATAACCTCACCATGCCTTGTAGGTGTAATTAATGACCACAAAATCTTTGAATATTTTCTATGAGTTCAATAGAGGAGTATGTGTGTGTGTTTGTTTATGTTTATGTTAAAGGGGGGAAAGTAAAAAGTGATATTGTTAGCATTAAACTGTTCGACCCGATTATGTTTATGCTGATTTACTAAACGACTGAGAGCTCTTTATTCCTGTTGTGTGAAGATTCTTTAAGCCACCCATTGTTTTCACGAACGAGAAAACACCTGTAGACTAAGTAGAGTAACTGTGTCCATCTGGACCCACATTTGCTGTGGACACACCCTTCAGCTCTCGTTTGTGCATGCATATGTGCGAAATGCTTTCAAATGATGTTGTTGTTGTTGTTGTTAATTAGCATTCCGATGATAGCATTCAGGGCCTTACTATCTAACAAGATATTCTAAATATTCATCCTAAGTGTTCTGCTCTACAATATTCAGACAACCAAAGCAAAAGCGACGTAAGGACGTCCAACCCACGGTAAATTAAAACTTCATGAAAGAGAAAAAGCCAGCATACTCCTAAGTCCGGGTTTGCATAATTGAACACCAGCCTTACAATGACCAGCACTCTGGTTACGGTCAGGTAATGTTTCAATGCGCCTTACCATCATTACTCTAATTGGGGGATAAGGCGCTGCAGGGAGGTAGGTGAACACCAGGAGGATGTCCCATAGCCCTGGTACACAGTGGGTTATTGGTTACAAGCTTGGCAGCTAACCGTAAGGTCAGTCGTGTGAAACCACCCACGTGCTCCTCAGGAGAAAGACTGCTTTCTATTCCGGTAAAGAGTTACAGTCGAACAACAAAAACGGTGGGGGAAGAGAGACAGTGGTCGGTGCAAGATATGAACATAATAATCATTTATCAAGGGGTCACAAGGTGGGGGATGGGAGAGGAGCTGATACCAAGGGCTCAATAGAAAGTAAATGTCTAGAAATTAGTGATGGAAACATATGTACAAATATGCTCGATGCAATTGGTGTGTGCATTGTTGTAAGAGCTGTAAGAGCCCTCAATAAAATGCTCTTTTAATCATAATCATAATAAAAGAGTTACAGCCTTGGAAACTCACAGGGCATGTTTACCCTGTCCTAGAGAGTCACTATGTATTGACATCAACTTGACGGTAGTTTTGTTTTGTTTTTTCGGAAGGTTTCTTTGGTGGAATTGCCTATCAAGTTGTTGATTATGTTAAAATATGGAGATGTCTGTGCATGAAAACCAAACCTCAAACTCAAGCCTGAACTCTGACCCTAAGGACCCTAAAGGACCCTAAAGGACAGGGTAGAACTGCCTCTGACCCTGAGAGTTGCCAAAACTCTTAACTTTTTACGGGAGTAGAAAGCACCGTCTTTGTCCTACAGGGTCATGGGTGGGTTTGAACTTCTGGCCTTATGGTGAGCAGCCTAACTCAGACCCTGCACTACAGCACGAGGGCTCCTGTTTAGGTACAAAGAAGTCAATGTGTTAGCATTTCATAGGGAGTGTCTTAGCACTTAGTCTGGTGGTAGAGATACCACTAGTGAGTGGATCCGGTGAATAGAAATGTGTGGCCTGGTTTAAGAGGTGAGAGCCTGCCTACAAGAGACCAGCTGTAGGGCGGGCTCACGGTGGGGTCTGGGAAAGGTCTGTGTCTGCCCTCAGCCTCTCTTTCCAAGCTCCTGGTCACCTCCATGTGATGAGTCCTCTGGAGACATTTCTAATGAACAACATGCGCTGGAACATGTGCCCAATGTCAGCTACTGACTTCCGAAAATTCATGGGGAAATTCCACTACCTTCTCATTCCATCCCTCCCCTCCCCCTGCCCCCTGCACTGTTTGAGGGCTCCTTGTATCTTCCCTCTATTAGTCCTAGCTTCTGGCCTAAACTACCCCTTTCATAGCTCAAAAGTGAAGTGCTTCAGACCGTCAGAATGGACTCGAAGACTTCCCATACGTCCATGGGCATATGGGAAAGGCCTCAATATCACGGCCATGAGACCCCTGTTTCTAGATGGGGCTTTAGCCATCATACAGGGGTTAGGATTTGCAACAACTATTTGGGGTGCGCAACTCAATCCATAACAGGAGAGAAAATAAATCTGATGGGAAATGGCTCCTCCCTGCCCCTGGGGCCCAAAGCTATCTGTCATCTGCACTGCACTTCCAGCCCTCGCTGTGTCTAAGCTCCTTGGAGACAGGCTTTATCCATGGACCTGAAGTCCTCATTCTGTGTCCAACAGCCAGCGAGTGGCAAGAGTGGGAGAAGGTTGAGGAAGCGAGGCCACAGGCTAAGCAAATGAGCCCTCTCTGCCAGAGAAGATGGTGCCCGTGGAAACTGGGCAAGGAGTCACAGCCATCACTGCCGGGGAAGCCAGTCTGTCACTCCCACCCAAAGCACCGCTAAGTCAGGAGGACTGAAAATGAACCATTTGCTGCCACCAAGTTGCTGCCGACTCACCGCAACCCTGCAGGACAGGGGAGAGATGCTCCTGCAGGTTTCCAAGACTGTCGCTCTTTAAAGGAGTTGAAAGCCTCCTCTTTCTCCGGAGGACGGGCTGGTGGTTTCAAACTGCTGACCTTGCCCAACGAGTAGCACTATGCCACCAGAGCTCCTCATTAGGCCCAAAGAGGAAAGCAGCTCTGCTGCTACAAATCACTGAGGAGCAAGGCGAAGGACAACAAACCTGACCGACGCCATTGTCATCGGTGGTGCTGGCAGAGAAGGTGTCATGCCCAAGACCATGACCGGAGGGGTCCTCTGCAGGGCATGGCTGATGAAAAACGCGCGCTGGGACCCATTGTCTGCCACCAAGCCTCCCGGTCCTGTTGTCTTCTTTCTAAGCCCCCATAAATCCACTAGAAGCTTCTTTTTATCGATTTTATTTGCAGAATGTGCTTGGGGTATAAAGTAATTTGATTTTTTTTTTTAAGAGGGTTTAGGGTCTGCCCCGGCAGGGTTATAACTTACCAGGCATAAAAGGCAAGACATAAAAAATAAGCATGTGGTTTAAAGAGAGCAGGGCTGCAGGCAGCAGGGAGGCCTCCACATACCCATGTAGCTGCTGGGCTCCAAGGTCCTGGTGGGTGACCCTGGGTATATCTTTCATGCGGGGCACCATTTGTGACAAAATGCCCCCAGCCCATCATTGTTTACCAAATGTGGAGAAAGAAAGCAGAGTGGGCTACGTGGATTATTGTTAGCCTTCTTATGGAAAGGCATCCTGGCCAGAGCCCAGGCCGCCTGCCACTCTGGCTGATCCCTGGCCACACGCAGTCCTGGCTGATCCAGGCACCCACCCCTCCACCTCCTCCTGCCCAGGCTCGGCTCAGCAGCAGGCAGGCTGTAAACAGAAGACGGATGCCTTGCGTTTTTATCCTTCTTTTACGGTGGCTCTTTTTAATTCTAAGCAATCTTGGGCAATTAAATTTTATCGAAGAGCTTTTTTTTTGGTCTTTACCATTAGGGGTCTGTAGCACTTGTCCGTGGTCTCATAAAAGATAGACGACCAACAACAACACGCACACACACACACACACACCAAGCTGCTGCGTGTTTGCCTTCCCCACGCTGTGGAGCTTGTCAGATGCTGTCTCCTGGACATCCGGGCTGCCAGGGGGCCAGGACGAGAGAAGAAGAACCCAGGTGGGGGTGAGTGGTGCTCAGAGAGCCAGGGGAGGGCTAGTGGCGGGCCACCTGCACCCAGGCCAGGAGGTGGACAGCCTTGGTGCCACCTTCTGGTGGCGGCATATCAGTGAGCTTTGGGCCCTGAGTATGGCAAAGGGAGTACTGAACTGTTCAGTGTAATTGCCACAACTTCAAAAGAGGCAGGGTAGCCTTGTTCCCTCTGGTTGGGCCAGGGAATGGTGGGGGTTTGTGGGGGGGTTATAGCACACTTGGCAGCTCACAGAGTCCTTTGAAAGGGAGCCTCAAAACATAGCTTCAAAGGGCATCATCTGGTTCTGCAAACAGTTGGCGCGGCTGAGAAGGAAAGGGTAGTCTCAGCCTATTGGGAGCAGGTCAGTGGGCGATCTCTTCAGAGACACCAACTCTTCTGGGAAATACCACCCCACATCACAGCACCTTTGAAAAGAGATGCAATGATAGCGCGGGGCATCAGACACAAAGCCAAGCCTGGGCGCCTCGCTGGGAAGGGCCTTGGCTGGCCCATCTAACGTCATTCGAAAAGCTTTAGTCCAGAGCTCCACATGGCAGTGCTGGTTCAATGAGTCTGTCATCTGCGGCTTAACATCCGTATCTTCTGTTCAGCTCCAGGAAGCAGGTAGACCAGCACACCGCATGTGGAAGAACAATGGGAGCTAAGTGTTAGGGGAACCTCGTTATGTCCTAAACACAGGGCTAATAGCCGTACCTGCAGTGTCGTTTCTGATCCTCCCAGAGATTCTGGGAGCCAGGACTGGAATGTTTCCTGATGCACAAATGAGGAAATGAGACCATTGAGAAGTGTCATGCTCAAAGCCACCCAACAACAAAGGGGAAGAAACAACAGTAATCTCAGCCACTCCACTGCCTTCTGTCACCACCACGATTGCCTTAGGTTGGCTGCATTCAGTCATCCATCACATTGCTCAGTGGGAAGTTATTTCTGAAGAAACACTTTTTCTGTAGGATTTAACTATGGGACTGTGATCTTTAAAAATAGTGCTTCTAGAGAAATCCCTTTGAAGCTGGAGTGCAAAATGTGATCATCAAAAAACTTACCCTCACTGTGATTCATAGTCACCCTATAGGACAGGCATGAACTGCCCCTGTGGATTTCTGAGACTGTAAATCCTTACAGGAGTAGAAAGCCTTCGTTCTCTTTCTCCAGCAGAACAGCTGGTTGTTTTGAACTGCTGACCTTGCAATTAGGAGCCCCAAACCTAACACGAAATGTGATAGGACCATCCATTTCTATTATGTGTTTAATGGCCCTAGACATAGTCCATATTGTTTTCTTCAGAAATCCTGTGCATCATCAAAATGTGGATATAAAAATGGCAGGGAACCATGTAAATGTATAAGCAAAAAAAAAAGCCAGGCACTGTAAACACCAAATAAAGACAAGTATGAAAAATAAAGGTAGTGAAAGTTCCTGAGTGAGGCAAGCAGTTTGG
Organism: Echinops telfairi; assembly: GCF_000313985.2. Classification (NCBI taxonomy): domain Eukaryota; kingdom Metazoa; phylum Chordata; class Mammalia; order Afrosoricida; family Tenrecidae; genus Echinops; species Echinops telfairi. The sequence goes on from NW_022107431.1 coordinate 12,739,397, forward strand.
CTCAACTACTACCTTCACAGTTGGCAGTTCCACTCCACCCAGAGGCACCATGGAAGAGAAATCTGGAGATCTAGTTGTGCAAGGTCACAGCCAAAAAAATCCTGTGGTGCTCAGCCCTCCTCTCTTACACACAAGAATATCCTGAGTCAGAACTGACTCAACTGAAATGGGTTTGTCCTGAAGTTTGAAGAAGTTCTCTCAGACAATGTTTCACACTGGAGACGCTTGTCAAAAAGGCTGTGAGGCTTAAAGATGACTGTAGGAAACCAGGCATTTAACAATCTGCCTAGCTGATTTTATGCAGAGCAAACTTTGAGGACAACTTATCTCAACTGCTGTCAGGTCGTCCTGTGGCATCGAGACCGTTCTGACTTGACTCAGAGTGATCCTATGTACAACAGAACAACAGGCTGCAGGTTCCTGCATGATCCTCACAAGCACTGGTCTATTTGGGCCATTGTTGCAGGCACTGTGTCAATGCACTCTCTCTACGTTTACCAATCTTGATGTCCTTCTTCAGGGACATCTGGTCCCTAGTGATTAACATGTCCAAAGGATGTGCTTGCAGGTGATATTGCTTAAATAATTTTCACATTCTCTTGAGCCACTTTTCTTTGCTATGGGTCCAAATAGGAGTCCCTTACAGTCAGTTGGCATGGTAGCTGTATTCCAGATCTCTTGACATAGACGATGACATAGATGAGTGAACCTCTCCATTGCTGCATCTCTTTGTCAAAACATCACAATTTGTATTCTACCTAGTTTTTCACAAATGTCTTCATTAGGGCTTGGACTTCTTCTTTCAGTATCATGAGTTCTTGATCATATGTTGGCTGTTGAAATGGCTAAACACCAACCAGTTGGTTTTGCTATAATGATGGTATATTCTTCCATCTTCTTTGGATGCCTCTTGCATCTTCAATATTTTTTCCACAGAGCCATTCAACATTTCAACTCGAGACTTCCATTTTTACTTCTGTTCATTCAGCCAGATAAATACGTAGTGTGTTTGTGTTAGACTGGGTTGACTAGAGAGACAAATTCACTGACACTCATATATATGAAAGAGTTTTATACTAAAGAGTAATTCTATATTCAGCCTAGTCCAGATCAAGTCTCTAAGTGCGACATTAGCCCATTAGTCCAATATTAATAAGTCCAATATGATAAGTCCATAAATCCTTCAGACTCACACAGTCACACAATGATTCAAAATGCAGGAAGATCACAGGCCGGTGGGTGCAAACTCTTGTGGGTCCAAGAGCGGTGGAAGCATGTCAGCACTGGTGCAGCTCGGCAAGTGGCTCCTCCTGCTCTCCAAGGGTGGCTCTTCAATAGGAAGGTATAACAGAGAAGAGTATGTGTGTGGAAGGAAGGAGAAGAAGTTCCCAGAATCCCCATGAGAGGACCACGCCCATTAGGCAGTGACCTGACTGACAGGCTAGACTCCACCCCTACACTTTTTAAAAAAAATAAGTTTAGTGGGGTCTATTACAGCTCTTATCACAATCCATACATCCACTGTGTTGAGCACATTTGTACATATGTTGCCATCATCCTTTTCAAAACATTTTCTTTCTACTTGAGCTTTGGTATTAGCTCCTCATTTTTTCCCTCCCTTCCCCATCCTCCCTCCCTCATGAACCCTTGATAATTTATAAATTTTTATTATTTTCATATCTTACACTGACTGCTGTCTCCCTTCACTTATGTTTCTGTTGTTCATCCCACCCTGGGTTGGGGCGGGGGGGGGGGGGCAGCTATACATCTATCATTGTGATCAGTTCTCCCTTTCTCCCCACAACTTCCCCCTACCCTCATAGTACTCCCATTATTGTTCGTTTATCTGTCCTGGACTCCGTGTGTCAAGAGCTCTTATCTGTACCTGCTCTGGAAGGTAGAATTGGGGTCATGATCGTGGTGGGGAGAAAGCATTAAAGAACTAGAGGAATGTTATATGTTTCATCAATACTTTACTGTACCCTAGCAGGCTCGTCCCTTCCTTGTGACCCTTCTGTGAGGGGATGTTCTATTGTCCACAGATGGGCTTTGGGTCTCCACTCCACCTCCTCTCAGCCCCCCTCATTTGCATCGATGCAATTGTTTATTTTGGGTCTTCTGATGCCTGATGCCTGATCCCATCAACACCTCATGATCACACAGGCTGGTATGCTTCTTCCGTGTGGGTTTTGTTGCCTCCCAGCTAGATTACTGCTTGTTTATCTTCAAGTCTTTAGAACCCCAGAAGCTATATCTTTTGATAGCTGGGCACCAAGAGCTTTCTTCACCACATTTGCTTATGCACCCATTTTGTCTTTAGCAATCTTGTCTGGAAGGAGAGCATCACAGAATGGCAAGCTATTAGAACAATGTGTTCTTGAGTTGAAAGAGTACTTGAGCAGAGATCCAATGTCCGTCTGCTACCATAATATTTAACATATAATGTGTGTACATTGATCTATGTGCCTATTGTTATATATAAATATATTTACATATGTATATGCCTATATTTATAAATATATAAATGTCCTTTGACTCCTAGTTCTTTCCTCTCCTTTTACTTTCCTCTTATCCCGCTCTCATGTTGGACCTTCATTTGGCTTTTATTAATTCTAAGCTACATTTCATTTGATCAAGCTCTACAAGGCATCCTACACCCTACTCGCCATCAATTTTAGATCACTTGTTGTTCCCGTGTACCTGGGTTTGTTGGCTCCCCCTACCCTTCCCCCACCTCCTCCTCTCCCATGTCCTTCATAAATGTTGATCCCCTTGTTTTCTCCTTGGGATTGTTTATCCTGCCTATCTTACATAGATATACATGGGCATAAAAGCCTATAAATAGTTCCAGGTCTGTCTGTTGACCTTTATGAATGTTTTCTGATCGAGTCTGATGAGGGCCCATGCCCTGCCCCTGACATCTATTTTTGGGATTCCCCAGGGACTTCATTGCTTTGCTCTCCTTGCTGCTCTGTTGCATGCCCTTCGTGTTTCACCCTGGTGTGGTGGGGTCAGATCAGGCACAATTCCCACACTGTGTCTCCAATGTTGTCCCCTGCATTGCTACGGATCAGTGAGAGGATGCCGTATCTCATGGTGGGGCTGGCCCTATAGTCCTCTTAGTGCACTGGCTGCTCCAAGCAGGCATATCATCCTCAGAGCTTGGTGAGCATGCGTTTCACTCTCTCTTTCTCTCTCCTTCCTCTTATTTTGCTCCTGTGTGTTCTGAGCAGACTCTCCCTGAGCTGTAGCTTCAGTGTCGTCCTCTGTAGTGCATTCTTCTGAGGAGGGTTAACCCCTACACTAATGTTGACGTGAAATTTGTGTAACTACCACAATGTTCTTCCCTTTCGGTTGTCTAACCCCAGGTCTTTGCACGTTTCATTATGATGCTTTGCTTTGTCTTCACAAATCAGACTTTGAAATCTTCTGTTGGGCTCTTTTACTTGATCATTCCTTCATTTGCTTTAGCAAAATGTTCAAGAGCAAGTGTCAGAATCTCTTCTGACATACACTTTGGTCGTTTTTTTTCTTCCCTATCTTTTCAATGACCTTCTGGTTTCTTCATGTGCAATGTCCTTCATGCCGTCGCACAACGTGCCTGGTCTATGGTCATTAATGTTCAATCAATCAAATGCATTCTTGAGATGATCTCAAAATTCAGGTGGGATGTCCTCAAGCGTTGGCTCTCATGGATTTATTTTAGCTCAGCTTCCACTGCATTTGTGTGAGAGCAATTAGTCTGTCCCACAGATAACCCTTGACTTTAGTCTCACTAAATATGTTGAGTTTCTCCATAATCTCTACACAGATGTGGTTGATTTGATTCCTGTATATTAAGATCTACATATAGTGCTTCTATGTCTGCTGTATAAGAAAAGATATTTGCAATAATTAGATTGCTATTATGAGCATCATTTCCATCACCAAGGCCATATTGTTCAGCTACCAATCCTTCTTGTTCATCTCACATCACAATCACCAGTAATTATCAACGCAACTTGATTGCATGTTTGATCCATTTCAGACTGCAGAAATTGGTTGTGGTGTTGCTTGTTAGGTGCCATTGGGTCAGTTCTGACCCCTAGCAACCCTGTGCACAACAGAACAAAACATTGCCCTGTCCTGTGCCATCCTCACAACTGTTCCCATGGTTGAGCCCATTGTTGGAGTCATTGTGTCAATCCATCTCACTAAAGGCTTTCCTCTCCTTTTCCACCACTCTAATTTACCAAATATGATGTCCTTCTTCAGGGACTGATCTCTCCTGACAACATTGGTAGAAATCTTTTGAAGTAGGCTCAAAAACACAAACCAAACTCAATAGTATTGGGTTGATTCTTACTCAAAGAGACCCTAAAGAACAGAGTAGAACAACCCCTATGGATTTCCAAGACTGGAACTCTTTACAAAAGTACAACGCTTTGTCTTTCTTCCATAGAGGGCTAGTGGTTTTGAACTAATGACCTTGCTATTAGCAGCCCAATACATAATCACTACTCCATCAGTGGTAGAGTTATTATTTGGTTTGTGGCAGAAGTTTGGAAAATACACCAAAAAAACCCAGCTAAAGTCAAGATGAGGGAAGACTGTCTTGGGAATTCCCTAGTGAGCCTGGCCCACCCTGACGTTCAGAGACACAACCTGTGGTGCTTTGTGAGGAACCAAAGCTAACAGTGAGGGTCCTGGAGGAATGTGAGAATCCCTTAGACAGCCATTGCCTGCGAATATAGCTCCTCAGCGCTGTTTTTTGAGATGTCATGGGCACAGAAAACTGGGTTTGGTGATTAGATTTTCAACAATAGCTTGTTTGGTATAGATTATATTCTCCTTTTGGCCTCCTTTAAGAATTCCAAGTAATTCTCTGAGAAGATAAAGACTAAGTTGCTATACTTTCACATTTATTTTATTTTCTATAAAAAGGCAGTGTAGAGGAGGGTAATATTGTTCCAAACCCTTTAGGAATGTATTAGCTAATCCTGCTTTTAATAAAACGAGCATCATTCTTTTTGTATCTGTTTTACACATGCAGAGACGTGGGTCAAGTGTTTGCCCCAGGACCGCAGAGTTGCTAGGCAGCAGAACCATTTATTCACTCATTTAACAGACAGCTATTGACTGACTGAGTGTGCCCTCCCAGACACGGGGTGCTGGGATCACTGTGACGCATAAAACAGGCCACGTTTCTGCTCTCGTAGTGCTTACATTCTAGTGACCGATACCAGGGGATCTCAGCGTGGTCACCTGACTGGAAGTCCAGGCTGCATCACTTCCATGTCAGAACTCCCCCACAGCCTACACAGCCCCCAGCAGTGTCCATAATCCTGGGTCCGCCTGCCTAAGCAACGAGCATGTCACAGGACTCTGGGAGCCTGCAGGAGAGAGGGGTGGTGAGAGGAAAGAAAGCACATCTATGGAGGAAGGGGTCGAAGGAGAAAACAACAGCAAAAGAGCCGCCACTGTTCCTTGACTGATGACAGTTCTGCCTTGGTCCTTGTGACGCTTGCCTTTTCTCGCCCCTGTTACAGCAGCAGCATTGGTGTGTTCTTCTGCGGACCCAAGGCGCTCTCAAAGACACTTCAAAGGATGTGCCGCTTGTATTCCTCAGTTGATCCCAGGGGAGTTCAGTTTTATTACAACCAAGAAAGCTTCTAGACTTTGTAGACCACGTCTAGGTACTGCGTCAGTAGCCACTATAAGAGGCTGTGAGATCTCAGTTGTGTCTACTCAACTCATGAAAGAAGCCACCACCAAGATGGAAATGAATGGAAGGGGCTGTGTCCCTATCAAACATTGTTATAGACAATAAAATGGACTTTTATATAATCTCAGGCATCATAAAATAGTCTTTTTTATTTTTTCCCCCCAATGACTTTTTTTGAAAACGGAACATCATTCGCAGCTCATGGGCAGTATGAAAACAGATAGGCAGCCAATGGGCTGTAGATTGCTGTCTGTCTGCAAAGATGCTGATGTTGTCCTTCTTTCCCCACTAGAAATCACATGGAATGTCACATGTGACACAGAGGCCCGTCACTGCTGGGCTTTAGGAGTCATTTCAAATTGCCATCACCCTGATGGCAGACATGGCTACCTTATGGCCCCATCTGAGCATGGCTGCTTTCAACATAGGCCCCTTTGTGATTTGTTGTTGCTTTTTCCATCCTCTGCAGGCATGGAAATCACCTACAGGGAGTAAAGTTCAATCAAACCCTTTATAGACTTGAAAATGATAACAACCATTCCTGTCTATTTTCTCTTCTCGTCAAAACCATACTAAATTCTGAACCTTTCAGCCCAGGATCCATTTTCCAGCCTTTCAATCATTTGTGTTGCTCTTCTTCACAACCATTTCCACTTCTTCGCAGCATTTTAGAACGTGGTGACTAAACCAGGGTGCCGTGTTCTAATCGAAGCATGATGACTATTGCGTAGAAGAGGGTTGTATTAGATCGTGTGTGCCGAGTGCTTTTCAATCCTATGAAATTGTATATTTGCCTTTATTTCCTCCCTCCTTCCCTCTCTTTTCCTTTCTTTCTTCTCTTTCTCCCTTACTTTCAGATTTCTTCCTTATTCTTTTTTTCAAAAACATATTTCATTTCCATAAAATTCTGGTCAGTGGTCATCTTGACACTTGTACCCAAACTCAATGTCTGGCCAATAAGCATAGTGTGGAATTTTTTTATTTTATATTCCCATGAAACCAGTCTTTCCACACAAGGTAGCTCTTGTGCCCCAGAAGTACTCCTCACATCTTAATAGATTTCTATACAAATTTAAGTTACTCTTTGAGAATGAAAATATTTGAAGGCTGTTTTGACTTTCGGTCCCAACTCCCAATACTGGGATACAGCTTAGTAATAGCTGGAGAACTAACTAATTGCTGGTTTCTCAACTCTTGCATACAAGCTTTCACTCCAGAGAATTCTACCATGAATTTCAGAAAGTACCTCCAAAGAGCTCCAGTTTAGGATCAGATTCTTGATAGCCAAACGTGGAGGACAGTATACCATACCACATACATAGTCTTAGCTTATAAAGATGTCATGTACAATGGGACAAAAAACGTTTTACTGAAACTAAAAAAGCTTCTGTTTTTCAAGTGCTTCCTATCTTTGCGGACTGTTATTCAGTCACAAAGAAAATTAAATTGACTACATTTGATTTGCTTTTGCAAAGTCAGGCTGTCACATTAGCTAATCCAAGTACTCAAAAGTTATAAATTGATTATTTCTTTCAGTTCATCTTCAGATATTAATGTTGATTTGGTGTTGGATATATTCCAGGATGCTTTAAAATTATCTCTGCTAACTTTGCATCAGAATGTCTCCGTATCTTTAAGTGTGGCTTGGTGCATGTCATGTTAATAATACACCCAGTTGTACTATGTATTCATTTCCCCATTTAAGATTGATTCATTCCTTACAACTAGAGCTTTTTGTAGCCAACTAGATATTCACTGTTTATTTTAGCAAGACAATTGAGTGTATTAGAAGGCTCTTATGTCATCCTATCTATTTACTACTTTTCCTTTCCTATCTGTTTGAAAATAATGTGTACTGTTTTTATTTTATCTAATAAACTAAAAGATACTTGTCTTAAAACATTGTTTTTGATGCCCGCTATTTTCATTCCTTTGTAGTTTTGATCTTTTGTTTCTCCTACCAGATCGTGTAGAGTCTGTGGCTCCTGAAAAAAAGAAGTACAAAAACAAACTTTGTAGAAAACATTTTAGTAAAATAAAATAATACAGCAGTAACCAATAGAAAGTATAGATCTTTAAAAAGGAAAGGCTGCATTCAAAATAGAAATAAAATTCTAGAAAATCATTGAGGAAGAGGAAGACTATCGAGGAAAAGGCTGGATGCAGGGGCTGCAATGATGGGCGCAAACGTGAGAACAGTGGTGAGGCTGGTGCAGGGCTGGGCAATGGTCCCTTCTGTCGTGTATATCATCACTGTGAGTCAGGAACTGACTCAGCAGCACCTAACAATTAGGTGAGATTATGTAAAAAAAATCTATAGAAGCATACTTTAAAATGAGTAGAAATAGCCTATTTTCAAATAGAAATATTAACTGTAGTAAATATATTGATGTTCTTCAAAACAATTCATGTTGCTTTTAGATGGTGGCCAATCACGTCCAACTCAACAACCCATGGACAACAAAATGAAATATTGCCCAGTCTTGGACCGTCCTTACAACTATTGTTATATTTGAGCTCATTGTTGTAGCGCTGCGTCAATCCATCTCAGGGAGACCATTGAAAACACCATGGCTTGGGTCAGGCTCACTTTAGTCCTCAAAGTGACATCTCTACTGCTCAACCCTCCCAGGAGGTCTTGTGCAGCTGATTTGCCCAAGGTGATGTATTGTTTGACTTCTTGACTGCTGCTTCCATGGGTGTTGACCATGGATCCAAGAATAATAACATCCTTGGAAACTTCCATCTTCTCTCCACCTATCTTGATGTCAACCACTGGTCCAGTGGTGAGGGTGGTAGTCTTCTTTATATTGAGTTGTCATCTACACTGAAGGCTGTGGTCCATGATCTTCACCAAAAGGTGTTTCAAATCCTTCTTGCTTTCAGCAAGCAAGGCTGAGTCATCTGCATATCACAGGTGGTTAATAAGCTTTCTTCCAATCCCAGTGAGACTCTTGACTTTCCCTTACAATCTTGTTCTTCCCCCAATTTTTTTTCCTAGTTCAGTTAAGGGTGTCATCAAAATTACCTGCCCTAAAAACCTTCTCTCACCTTCTCACTCCTCCCCCAACCATTGTTTCATTGCCTCACTTGCTTTAGCTACACGCAATTCAGGAAAGTGTCTATTGTGTATAACAGAAATTTCCAAGTTACTCCCATTGCTTATGTACAGCTCAGCTTTAAAATGAGCTGTACAAGCTTATGGGGAGAGTTGGCCTACATATCAACACAAGTAAATCCCTCTCAGTGGGTAGACCGGTCTTCCCCTTCATTAAGAGATGACTGGCACCTTAGTAACACAATGCTCCATCTAGAAAGTCTATCTGTCTGAAATATTTCCTCAGACATCGATAGGCTGTTATTGTGCTACATTTTTTCTCTCTTCTCTATCTCCCTTTTCATCAATTTAAGAATTTCTCCCCTTATTAATTTTCATAGAACTGTATGGAGCCCTGTATGTTATTTCTCCCTTGTTCTAGAAGAAACTCTCCTTTAATCATTCTTTATTAATTCTAAACATCTTCAAATTATTATAAAGATTACTAATTGAGCCTAGAGACAGCCGCTCAATAGTGATTCATTTTAAATGCCGTGATTCTGCTAAGTGATCCCCTTACTGAGAGGAGTGAAGTCACTATTGCATTTTTCAATTCCACAATCTTAGGTCACAACCTCCACATGTTGAGGCAACTTACCTTAACATTCAGATTTACATTTTATAATATATTTGAACGCGTAAGCATTGCATGAAGGAATATAAGGTGTCAATAAATAATTCTAACAAAATATATTAAACCTTTACAAAGAATGTGCAAAATTCTATTGCTTGGCCGTGTCCACTTTGTACTCGCATAAATAGAGCTGCCTTCCTCACAAGACTATGGAGTGGTGGAATCCTATTGTCATTCCTGCTTTGCACTAAGCAAATGTCAGCAAAGAGGTGATGCCTCCTCCTCTTTCCCACTGGCTCAGGAGCTAGAATATACAGGTCAAAGCATGACAGAGATGCAGAAATGGTGGGGGTGGGGGTGATCAGTAGATATAGTCCAAGGCTGAGCTATCAGAGACGAATTTTTGTGTGTGTATTAATTAACAGCAAATTATTTGAGATTTGAACTCAAGATTACCCATATTTCAGACTGTCTCCTGGGTAACATACCAACGAGGTGGATGAGACCAGCACTGCAAAGAGTCTGAAAATCAGATTGACTTTGGAACTACAACACATCACATCGACGAGACCTACACCCGTTAACTGGTCGAGTCAAAGATGTAAATAAGAACCTAAATTTCAAAACATCATACTAAATATTTCAAGATACAATCTAAAATGCTTGATATATGAAAGAGCTCAACTCAGATGAGATTAAAAAAAAAATCAACAGAAGCCAACACCAAGATGACATAGACATAAAGATGACAGGATGACAAAAACATCTGGAGAAATAGAGTCTCAACCCAAAAGGCGTGAAAAGAACAAACTATGACTTCCAAACATTTTGAATAGATAATAACTGAAAGAGGGGGAAAATAGCTCACCGAATGGGCTAGTAGTAGGCAGAATTATGCCCTTCAAAGATGTCTACACCCTAGTCCAGAAGAATGAAAAAAGTTCTTGTGGAAGAAGTGCAGCCAGAAAGTTATAAGCAAACACCTTGAGAGGATGAGTTGCTGGGCCTGGGATCTCAGGACCAAAGTCTAGAGGAGTGGAGCTTGGAGAGGGGCAAGGTCAATTGGCATAACATAATCTACAAAGACAATAAATAGTCAGCCTCTTATTTTGGTGAATAGCAACTGGGATCTTAAAAGATCATGAGCAGCCATCTAAGGTGCAACTATTAGTCTCTCCCTGTCCAGAGGAAAGAAGGAGCGATGAGAACCAAAGACCGGTGGAAACAATGAGTCCAGTGGACAAATGGGTCACAAAAGTGTCAGTTTCCACAACCCTGAGACCAGAAGAACTAGATAGCGCCCACCTACCACCAACAACTGCTTGGAACGAATCACCTTAGAAGGTCTTGGGGGGAAAAAAGAAGGTGGTCCTGGATAGAGCAAGGGAGAAAATACACAACAAAACGTAGAATTATAAAAGATAGCAGACTGGTTTGACAGAGACTGTTGGGATCCCTGAGATAATGGCCCTTTGTCACCCTTCAAGTCTGAAATGGAACTTACCCCTGTGGCTCAATATATAAGCAACAAACAGGTCTAATGGGGGAACAACCGACCCATTGAGATCAATTTCATCAACGATGAACATTCAGAAGGGTTAGGAAAGAAGGAGGAACAGACACAGCAGACACAAGGAGACTGTGGAATAAGTGGGGTTACATTGGGGAGATTGCAATGAATTGAGAGAAACAAAATGTGCATGAATTGCTGGATGTAAAGTGTGTATACGTTGTTGAATGTCAGACTGATTATCTGCTCCCTAAATGCTCATCCAATTCACAAATAAAATTTTAAGGGGGAGGGCATTGAGTGTGGGAGGTGTGCAAAATAAAATTTCAAATTCTCATGGATCCAGACTTTTTGAAACTATTGCTGTTGGATGACCCCCACCCCCACCTGATCCCACCTCTGCTGAAACCTTTAACATGAAATAATCTTTAAACCTTAAACCAAACAAAAAATAGTTCAGTTCTACTAGAAAGAAAAGTCTACCTTGAAAAAATATGCTTTTCCAATAACTAGATGAAATCAAACGGACACCAGCAGCTTAAAAGATTACATGGTTAACTTAAGAGGAAGTAAGTGAGGAACAATTTGGAGAAGGAGGGTCAAAATTGTTGCACAACTTGGAGGATATAATCAATGTCCCTGCATTGTAGACGTAGAAATTGTGAGGTTTGCATATGTTCTGCTGTGTATCTTGTCAACAACAAAAGAAATAGTTAAAATAAAAATTTTGAAAGAAGCGTACCAGAATTCTCCTTAGAAGCAAAGATGGGAAGACTATCGGGTCCTCTTGAGAACACATCCAAGTCTCTGGTATCTTGGACATGTTATTAGGAGATACTAATCCCTGGAGACGAACATTGTGCTTGGTAAGGTAGATGATCAGCAAACAAAGAAGACCCTCCATGGGATAGACTGGCCTGGCAGCTGTAATGATGGGCCGCAGCCTAGCAACAATTGAGGGGACGGTGCAGGACTGGGCAGTGTCTCATTCTCATGGATGTAGGATTGCTATGAATCAGAACCAGCTTCACAGCCCCTAATAACAATAAATACATGTATTTTTAATTCAAATTTTGTCCTTGGCCAAATATACCATAAATAAAAGGAAAAGACAGGTCATGGCTTTGGAACATAAATTGGTGGGACATATGCCTGCCCTGGGAGTAGCGGCCAAAATTCATTAAAAATGTCAAAAGATTTGTCAGAAAAAAGAGATAATCATCCATAGAAACAAGAGCAAAGGATATAAACAGGCAGTTCCCGGAAATGGAAACCCAAAGGCACTGTGAGTATCTGAAGACGTACTTCCTCTCTCCCTTAACCAGGGAAATACAAAGGAAAAGTTTGGCCCAAAGGGAAAATCTGATGGTCCAGCATTTCATGACCACTGAGTTGATTCCAACTCATAGCAGCCCTACAGCACAGGGTCGAACTGTTGAGTTTCCAAAACTGTAACTCTTTACGGTAGTAGACAGCTTCATCTTTCCCACAAAGTCAGTAATAGCAATCATAAAAAGACTTCCCAAAGGAGGCAGGTGGACCCTGATGAGGTAAGCCGCTCCCATCTGCCCGTTAGTCACACTGTGGTGGCTTGCATGTTGCTCTGACGCTGGAAGCTATGCCGCCAGATGTCAGCAGGGTCACCCCTGTTCAACAGATTTTAGTGGCGATTCAGATTAAGACAGAATTGGTAGAAAGCCTTGGCCATCTACTCGCAGGAATTAGCCAACGGAAACCTGACAGGCCCCAGCAGAGCTTTCTCAGCACATTTGCTTTAGAAAGGTCAAGAGGAGGGGTCCATCCCTAGAGAAAGAGACCCTGGTTGGTGAAATCGAGAGCCAAAGCGGCAAGAAAGGCTCTTATGGGTGGTTGGGGGTGGGTGTGAGATTGATACAATCACCACATGGTAGACTCTAGCCTGCTGGTGATTGTAATGGTGACCTATGGCCAGGCACCATTTTGTTTTGTTGTACAAAATGTTGCCAGCAGTATCCGTCTATCTATCTAATGAGGTTGGTAGACCAGTATCATGGAGATCCAAGGTGGTCCTTATATTGGGGTGGGGTTAGTATGTGTTGTCACCATCATCATCATCATGGGAAATCAAACACGAGCACCAAGGCTGTGTGTCAGGGACAGAGAACTCTGGACTCACATAAAGACAACAGGCAGTGGGAACCAATGAAAATTCAGTTCTTAGAAGCAGGGCTCACAGGAGCCCCAAGACCATCACAGTACCTGGGGTCTGGGAAGCTGATATCTTAACTCCCATGAGCTGAGGCCGAGAAGCTGTTCCAGCCCTACCCATCTGATGTCTGAATCCACCCAGAAACCAGGGCAGAGCTAAGTCTTCAGCTGAATGAGAAGACCTGGTCCCACTCATGCCTGGGCTCTGGAGACGGCTTCCTCTGCTGCTTAGCCCTGTGTCTATTCTCCTGCCTCTGCCCCCAGGGGCCCCACCACCACTTTGATGGTGCTTTTTGATGCCAGCATTTGCAGCCCATTTTCTTGATCATCCACCAGTAAAAAAAAAAAAAAAAAAAAAGATTTTGAAAATGGAGCATCTTTATTTTAAAATCACTTAAGTTTGGGGGCCATGTCCGCAGTGGGTATGATGGATGGGGTACGTGTGAGTAGCAGCCCAGGGAGAGAATCCCACTCCTTGCCAGCTCACCCAGCGGCATTTACTTTTCACCTGTGGTCTGCGCTGAGCCTAAGAGTGAGCTGACACTGATTTTTTTGTCCCTTTAATAAATTAAGCCCTCTCTCTCTCTCTCTCTCTCCCTCTCTCTCTCTCTCTCTCTCTCTCACACACACACACACATTAGGAACCTTAAAGGAACTGAGAAATGTCTGCTGCCTCCCATCAGAGCAGGAAAGGAAGAGGGCTGACAATTTCCCACTGACTCTGAAGGATGGTGTGAATGGAGCTGTGGTGGAGGTAAGGAGCGAGAAGATACTGGGCTGCCAGGAAGAGGCCGGCTCCCTCTCCCCTTTCCTCAGGCGACGTGATGGAACATTTAGCTTCTGGCTTCGTGTGGCATCTCTGCACAGCGCTGATTTATTCCCACCTGTGCAAATCCTGGAAGCATGGTCCGGGGGTGCAGTTAGGGCTCCAGCTCATGGGGTGAGCCAGCCTGTGATCACCCCAGAGAAACTCGCTGCTCTCAGGGGTGAGTGACCTAGAATAAAAGGAAAGAAATAAAATTTTTAAAAAGAGAGAGGGGGGAAGCTGTAGAATATAGATGTTGCGCAGGAATGAAATTGTATTTACCTTGATTGAAACCTGCTTTATTATGAACATAATTTAGATCGGAGCTGAAATGAGAAGTCTCAGCCTCTCCGCCTGGCTGGGAGTGGTGCTGAGCACGGCAGCCACTTCAATAATGTAAGTGCATATGTAATGACTGTGTTATTGTGTTTATATACCAAAGCATTATGGTCCATCAAAGGCAATGAAAAATATCGGCCCAGGTTTGCCCAGTCAGCTTCTTTCGCAGAAAATGCTGGGAGGGAAAGAACAACAGTAACTGGAGACTAAGATGCGAAGAAGAGGAGTCTTCAGGGGGGGCTCCTATGAAGGCTGGAGGCTCTCAGAGATCAGGAAAGTGCTCCTCAGACTCTGCCCCCTCCAAAGCTTGATGATTCCTGCGTCAGCACATCACCATGTTGGTACCACGTCTGAGACAGCACAGCTGTCTGTCGGCAAAGAGCTAAGGTCCAGCCGGACAGACAAAGCAGATTCACATAGAAAAAGCCTGAGAATGTCCAACCTAAGGCTCTGACTCCTGGTGGCTCCACGGGTGTCGGTGGAGAGCTTTGTTCCCGAGCATTTTCAGTGCTTGGGTTTTCTGGAAGTAGTTTGGCAGGTGTTTCTTCCATGTTACCTCTGCGTGAACTCCAACCCGCGACCTTTCAGTTAGCAGCCAAGCAACTTAACCATTGGTAGTGCCCAATGCCAAAGCTAAAGCCACTGCCATGGAATCAATTCTAACTAATAGCAACCCTATAGGACAGGGCAGAACTGTCCCTGTGGGTTGCTAAGGCTGGAACTCTATGGGAATCAAAAGCCTCATCTTTCTCCCCAGGAGGAGTTGCCAATTTGAACCACCAATATTGTGCTTAGCAGCCCATACCCTAAACAACACCGCCACAAGGGCTCCTATGCATTCTGCCCAAACCAATCTCACTGCCTTTGATGCTGACTCATAGCAACCCTATAAGACAGGGTAGAACTGTCCTTGGGGTTTCTGAGGCTATAAACTTTTATAGCAGCAGGCAGCCTCATCTTTCTCCTTAGGAGCAACTGGTGGGTTTGAACCCCTGACCTTGCATTTGGTAGTCCAGTGCTTTCCCGACAGTGCTCCCAGGGCTCTTTATGTGTTTATTTACATCATTCATCACTAGAGAAGTGAAAATCAAACCAAGAATGAGATATCACCTCCCACAGGCATTAGTAACAAAGTTCAAAGAAACAGAAAATAGCATATGCTGGAGAGGGTATGGTGAGATTGGAACCCTCATACAGTGCTGGCATGCTTATAAAATTATACAACCATGGTGGAAAATGGGATGGCCCTTCCTCAAACAACTGGGAATAGAAAAACCATATGGTCCCACAATCCCTTTACTTGATATATCCCCTAAAGGAATAAGAGCAAGGCACAAGTAAGCATGTGCACACTCATGTTCATTGAAACACTATTCACGATCACAAGAAGGCGGGACAACCAACACGCCAATCAGTGGAAGAATAGATACACACACAGGTGAATACACACAATGGAATATTATGCACTGCTGAAAAATAGTGGGGACACTGTGACATACCTCATGACAGGGATGGATTCTGAGGACATTGTGCTGAGTGAAGCTAGTCAAACGCAAAAGGACAGATATGGATGGCACCACTGTTACCAAAATTAAAATTAAAATAAGATAAAGTTTATCAGACCAAAAAGAAATACAAACAAACAAAATAAAAAGACTTTGCTAGTTAAGGGGGTGGAGAGGAGGGGTGAGAGGGGAAGGGAAGGTTGAGAAACTGATGGGGGGGGTGGACATGTGTTAACAGGATGAAGCAGAAGATAAAAGCTGACAAAAAGGAAATAGGGGCAAAGGTGAGCAAAGCAAGCTATTGGGAGGGTTGATCATTCCTAAAATATAAAACTAGTGATCTGATATCTAAATCTCCACTCAATTCACAAAATGTTTAAGAAAGAAGTGCCCTCTCCTGTCTGAATTCTAAAGTAAAAGTAAGAGGAGGGAGGAGCACAGTCCATCTAGGATTTCTGTTGTACGAGGTGTGAGATATCATATCAATGCCCTCAACATCACTAGGAGTCCCTGGGTGGCACACATGGTTAAGTGATCAACTACTAACTGGTAGTTAACAGTAAAAACCCACCCAGAGGCATCTCAGAACACAGGTCTGGAGATCTACTTCAAAAAGTCCTCGTTTGAGACCCCGGTGGATCCTAACTCTGCACACATGGGGACCCCATCAGGTGGGATCCGCTTGTGGACGACAGCGAGATGTCTCTGGATATTAAAGCTAGAGAACTGGCCCAATGGGCTTTCAGACATGACCTTTTACAGAGCATCACTTTATGAAACATGAACTTTCCACCCGCCCTCTGAGCAGGGCTGGTTTCCAGCTTAACGAGAAGAGACGAAAGTCCCCCTGTGATACAAGAGAAGAGATGAAAGCCCCCCTGTGATAGTTGACCCAAAGTCATTCAATTTTCTCGAAGGTTTGGGGAAATGGGAAGGTAAATCCTGCGGCAGAAATGGCTCCGACATCCTGGAAACCTTCCCAATAACCCATCTCGCCCTCTCTTTCTCACCTGATCCTTTGAACTGGCAGAGACCCACTTCCTAGGACGATGCCTCCTGAGGGCATCACACAAACGAACAGAAACGGGGGTCTGCTGAGAGCAGAACATGCCTACACATCGTCCACCCATCCAACGACCAACCTTCTGAGGTGGCTCTCATTACGCCCTCTCCACGTCTCTTGTGAGTTTTGTGGTACGCTTGTTGTCTTCGCTGTTGGGTGCCATCAAGTGAGTCCTCCTCATAGTGACCCCATGGAGGGACGCTGCCTGGTGGTGCATCATCTTCACAAGTGTTGGTATGGCTGAGCTTATGGGCACGGCCGCTCTGTCAATCCGTCTCCTTGAGGGGCTTACACTTTTCCACTGACCCTCTACTTTACAAAGCAACAGCAGAAACAGCTGGCTCGTTTTCTCTACAACAGCACGGTCTGAGAACCCAGACAGAGACAGTCTTTTGCCGGGTAGGATTGGGACTCTTATGAAAAGTGACTTTGTGCAAGAAGTCACAAGGAATGAACTATATGAGCCTGAAATAGCGCACACGGAGTGTCTTGAGGCTTCCCTTAGACACAGTGCTTAGGAAACAAGGACAAAGTATTTCTCCAAGGGAACTGGCTGCCTATAAAACTTTGCAATTAATTCTGTGACCTGGTACTTTCTCTTTTTTTGGTTCTCCCTCATTTTTGAAACTAGCCTGCCTTTCTGAGCCTCAGAGATTTTATATGCATAGCCGAGGTCCTCGTTTTCAACGTTCTTTGAGGTCCTGCCCAACATAGTCATTTTCATCATCACTGAAAAGGCTCATGTTAAAGAACTGAGCAATTAAAAGTGATGACGTTACTTCACACAGAAGTTTCATGGTACCAGGAATCGCAACTCTCGAATGTCTGATATCATACTACCCAGGCTCACCATTCCTTCTAATAGTTGATCCACTGGTGGGGTCATGGTAACACAACAGGATGCTAACCTCAAGGTTAGCAGATCAAACCCACCAGCCACTCCAAGGGAGAAATATGAAGCTTTCTTCTCCCATAAAGAGTCACAGTCCCAGGAACCCGCAGGGACAGTCCTACTCTGACTTATAGGGTTGCTATGAGTCATTGTTGACTCCATGGCAGTGATTTTGGTTTGCTTTTGTGAGACAGAATCATCCTGGAGGTCTTGCGTGGTACAGGCAATTCAGTACTGGGCTCCCAAGCAAATGGTTGGGGGTCTGAGTCCACCCAGAGGTGCCATGAAGAAAGGACTGGCAATCCACTTCCACAAGGCCAGAGCTATTGAAAACGTATGGAGTCCAGTTCCACTCTGAAACCTGTGATTCGGACTCACCAGCAGCTAGGTCTTTTTCTAGATTTCAGAATATTAGAGACAGAAAAAGTTTTGGAAGGCAATGGTGCCAAATTATTTGCTTTTTTCTGGTTGAGAAAACTAGCTTTAATCAGTTGGTTAGTAAGGTCAGGGGTTGAGTACAAAATCCAAGCCTCTTGAATTGCATCCCAATATAACTTCAATGGCATTTTCATCACACCGAAGAAAATGATCAAATGATGAGAAGAGGAAGAGATCTCTATTTGAAATCCAACTCCTAAAAGAGTCTCTGGCCCTGACCAAGCTCTCCCAGATGAAGATGCGGCTGAACAGGGAGCTGCTGAGTTCATTAACCAACTGGCTTGTAAGTGGATGGTGGGGGCTATGGCCCCTATCCTGAACTCCCTGTGATAGCCCTTGCAATGGCTTTCATCAAAGAGGAGGCCAACATTTGGGAGGACAAACAATGGACAGATATAGGGGCTTAATTTGTCCCACGTACTTGAGGAATGTTGTCAGGAGAGACCCGTCCCTGGAGAAAGACATCATGCTTGGGAAAGGGGGGGGGGGGCAGTGAACAAGAGGAAGGCCCTCTGCGTGATGGCATGGCACAGGGGCTGCACCAACGGGCTCCAAACTAACAACACCTATGAGGACGGCGCAGGACCGGGCATGGTTAGTTCTGCTGCGCATCGGTCCGATGAGAACTGAGAACCGACATGAGAACACCTAACGAAAGGCAAACACATTTGGATTCTCCTAGGGCCAAACTTAAGTTGCAAGGCCAAGTCCCAGACCCTGAAATATCATCAATTCTGCGAATTTCAAATATAAGCAGGCCCCTATGTCTGAATATATAGATAAAACAATGGCATAAGGAAGAAACGTGTAGAGTCGCCAAGAACCAGGGCATCTTTTAGGATACAAAGAGCCTATATAGAAAAAGTAGGCTACCACCCAAAATAAAATAACACCAAGTTGTCAAGAATATATTTTTTTCAAAATTCAGAGTTTAAAACTAAGAAATGAAGAAAACAAATGAGTGAAATGTAATATCTGAGTTATCCAAGATTCAAACAACCAATCAAGGAGAGATTTAAGAGCATGTCTGAGTAAAGTAAAGATAATAAAGTAAGGATGTCCTAATCTGAAAATAGATACACAGGATGTACTGTGGGAAGCCAATCTAGTAAGCATAACTACTTCCAACAAATATGAAAGACATAAGAAATCAAGTGGTCGCATAGGAACCCTGGGAAAAAAGCAAGGACTATAATAGAATTAGCATGAACTAAACCAACTTGCTGCCAACCAAAATTTTATATAGGAAAACCATAGCCCAAGCACCCAAGAGAGGATGTGGCTTTGAGTCTAGCATTGAAGCAATGGTATCAAAGCCACACCTGTCCTCCTCCAGCTATGGAAGAGAGAAGGAAAAACCATATTTGTTCAAGGATGATTCCTACAAAGGAGAAGTCACCCTCCCACCTCCTTTATCCGATTCTGGCACCAACCATCCTTCCTACGACACCCTGGTTCTTTGCTGGGTTTGGTAATTCATTGCAATGGCCCACACAGAACTCATGGACAATACTCATGATCATGGGGTTTGTTAAGGAAGCTAACAAGTTAAAAAAATATTAAGGATGCGGCCCTTTTGTCTGCAGTACTTCTTCTCAATCTTGCCCGCAGGACCCTTGGCCTCTGCCCTAGTGTTGATCAGCCCTTTCAGTCCAAGTAAATGTTCAAAGGGCATCCTTCTCGACAAGCCACGCTCTGCCCCAAGGCACCCATCGTTCCTAATTCCACGTGCTGGGAAGCTGATTTCATGCTGTCTCCTGCTCTCAGTGCTTCTGCCCTGGCGCCTCTGCTGTCAGCGCATCTCAGGCAGAGATCTGCAGCACGCTCCGTTCCTTCCTCCTCAGTAGGCTTTCTTCTCGATGGTTCTAAGATTCTCTGCTCCTGCTTTAGAAATGGCTCCCTGTTTCCAGAGAAATGGAAAAGGTGCATGATCCCTTCGACTAGAATTTCACACACACTATGACCCTGCAACCCCCGCCCCCCCCCTCCCCCGTCCTTCGGTGGGAGCCACAAAGACTACGGCTCGTAGAACCGCAGCAGGCGATTTTACTTCACCACAACCATCCTA
Organism: Echinops telfairi; assembly: GCF_000313985.2. Lineage (NCBI taxonomy): Eukaryota > Metazoa > Chordata > Mammalia > Afrosoricida > Tenrecidae > Echinops > Echinops telfairi. Next base: position 12,759,579 of record NW_022107431.1, read on the forward strand.
AACAAAACCGTGTGGCAGCACCTATGGAGGAAGAAAGTCTGGTGAACTCACCGGGAGTAGAAATTCCAGACTAAATATCTGGTGAGAACAGCCACATCTCATCCCTTCTCTCTGTGTGATCTGCCAGCCACAACCTGGTCTTCATGTGTCCTTTTATTCTTTAACAGTTTTATTGGCATGTGATTCACATATCATACAATTCAAGCGTTCAGTTGTATCACGAAGAGGTGTATAATCATCCCACAATCAATTTTAGAAGATTTTTTTTCTTTCTTGTAATCATTTGTACTAGCTGCCCATTTCCCCCTAACCCCCCTGTGATATCCCAAGAAACCATTAATCCAGTAACCGTTTCTAGAGATTTCATACACACACACACACACACACACACACACACACACACAAAGACTAACAACAATAGCAAAGTAAAACAGGGGAAACCCCTCATTTAAAAGAAAGCAGTAAATATAAAAACCTAAAAAAAATAAAAAACGAGAACAAATGTAAGATGGGTTCAGAGGGCGATCAAATGATAAGGTGGTGAGGTGTTAAATTTTAACCTAACTGCATCTGTAGTAATCCGCTTTCCAATGCAGGCTGCATGCTAGCAAGGCTGCTCACAGCCCTAGGGTATGGCCAGAGGGAATTCACCAAAGGCTTAATCCATGTGTATTTTCCCTTTGCTATATTTTTTAAAACTGAGACAATTTTAAAATGAGTCAAAGGGGAGATCAAATGATAAGACATTACATCTTAACCTAACTACATCTGCCATAATCGACTTTACAAAGCTCTCTGTCTGATAACAAGGCTGTTCACATCCCAACTATGGTCAGAGGGGATTCACTAGAGGCTTAATCCATGTGTGGACCCTGCAAATAGATTTGGGGCTTCCACTGTCAATCTTAACCTTCTACAAGCCAAGTGTTCACAATGTAACTTTGATACTATTCCCTCCTTTGGATTTAGACTGTATTATTTACGATCATTGGATCACACAGGTTGATACGCTTCTTTCATGTGGACTTAGTTGACACCTCACTTAGATGAATGCTTGTTTGAAGATAAGCCTTTAAGACTCTTCGACACTATGCTTTCTGATAACTGGGCAAAACCTAGTTTCTTTGCCACACTTTTCTGCAGCACCCATATCTTCAGTGATTTCTTTATGAGGGTGAGCATCAAACAGGGCCATGTCATAAGACATAATTATTCTTAGATTGGGAATAGAATTGAGTATAAGCACAAATCCATTAACATGTGTTTAGTTTATATATGTCTAAGATTCACTTTAAACACATCATTATCATTTTATGGTACAGAATATTCTCAATCATCCCCTGGGACATAAAGTAATTCTATTGATAGTGTTATTAATTTAGTCAATGATATTGAATTTAAAATACTGTCGAGAAAAGGAAATTATACAAGTATAGGCTCGCTACAAACCTCAATACATGAATTGTTGATGCGTATAGATTAAACTCTTAAGTGACTAGACACTATTTACATAAACAATAGGAATTGGTGATAAGGCACAACTCAATAATATTCATTCACAGTGGCAGAAGCGTGTCTACCAGATGAATACATGTTGTAATAAAGCAAGGATGTAATGAAAATAGTAAGTATATGGAAGTCCTGGGCCACCATTCGTTGGATACCCTGAAGGCAAGAGATCTGACCCAAAGGCCAAAGACTGCTGCCTCCATCGCCTCACACCGGGGGGTTTCAACTTTAAGTCCAAGGTCTGCAGGTATGTGAGAGGTAAATGCCCGTTCACTTAGTGGGGCTTCCACTTCAATTCCTTCTGCTGCAGCCTACGAAGGATGTTGTGCGCCTCAAAAGAACAGAGTCTAAAGTCCCAGTAGTTTATCTATAGCATATGTACCATGGACTGGATAGGTACTGGGTCAAAAGTATCCAATTAGGAACCATATTTGGAAAAATCAAAAGAAAAAGAACACTTTATGGCAAATGAAAAACCGCCATGTCCATAAATAAAGTTTTATTTTCAGAACACAGCCACAATAATTTGCTGACAGATTGTCTAGGACGGCCTTCATATTGCATCAACAGAGACCATCACAATTGCAATCCAAACGGTTTGACCTATAATGGTTAAAAGCTTACTTATCTTGCTTTTTAGAGGAAAAGGTTTGCCTGCTCCTAAAAACTTCAAACTCACTACCATTGAACTGATGTGGACTCATCGTGGCCCCCCAGAACAGAGTAGAACTGCCTGTGGGGTTTTCTGAGACTTTAAAGCTGTCTGGGAATAGAAACCCTCATCTTTCTCCCACAGAGCAGGTTGTGGTTTCGAACTGCTGAACTGTGTGGTTAGTAGCCTCATGCCTAACCCACTATGCCACCAGGGCTCCTTTCCTCCACCACATGTAGACAGTAAAACAGAACCTGAAATAGGGGAGAGTCATAAAGTTGCAAAATGATCTCAAGTCCTTTTCCCAAGGAGCCTCCGTTTTCCACACATTGATTTGTGGAGCATCTCATAGAGGGTGAGTTTTGGAATGACACAGACCCTTAGCACACAGCCAAAAGGGTCTCTATCCAAGCTCCAGGTAATGGATATAAGCTAGAGAGGAGCCTCAATGTCAGAGTGGCCCTGGACAGACCAAATCCTGTCCCCAGAAACAGTGATACGACGACAAAACTCGGCATTCACAAGAAAAATGAGAATGTTGAAACGACCCAATTGAAATTTGGAGATTATTTTTTAATATATTTTGGAGGACCAGAGAAAATGGAAGCAGAAGATGGGAAGTTTCAACAGCAGCAGTTGGAAAACTAAACCCCCAAAAAAACCCTGTCATATCTTTCATCAAGGACGTTTCCGAAGAAAATCTCATTGAAAACAAACTTGCTCCAGTAGAGAAATGGAATGCGGTATACCACAGAGCAGAAGCAAATAAAATATTTGTAAGTCGGCAAAGAATTAAGGAGTCTTTCTGAGAGACCAACCCCAGTTGTAAACTCTTGGCTAGAAGTATAGAAGAAGAAAGACAGCGAGGGAATCAATGAGACCAACTGACGGATGAGCACTGTAGGAACAGTCCATGCAGGTCTGAAAAGGAGATAGCAGAATGAATCTGTTGATAAAGGAAGGCATTCGTGACTTCTCACTCCTAAAGTAACATTTGAAGCATATCGGTCACAGGTATAACATCAAATAGTAATAAATAAGCAAAGTGTTCTCTGATGAATCAATAATACATTTTGTCACAATTTTCATTCCCAAATTGAGTAATCACAGGAAACAAATGGGTCCTAAAAGAGAGTTTTGAAGAAATCCCAGGGTAAACATTTAGGATGATTGGCACTTAAAGTCGTTTAATGTAGGATTGGCAAACAGCTAAGGAGCCTAGGGGATGCACTGTGTTAAGCCTTGGTCTGCTAACCATAAAGTTGGCAGTTGGAATCCATCAGCTGCTCTGAGGGAGAAAAGAGGCTGTCTGCTCCCATTAAGATCTCCCAAACTCTAGGGAGCAGCAGTTCTGCTCTGTCCTGCGGGGTTGCTATGATTTTAAGTCAGGGTGTCAGTAGTGAGGTTAGCTTTTTGGGGGGGTTGGCAAACACCTCCTGTGACAGACATCCATGTGTGAGGACCAAACGATATAACCCTCTGTCCCCCGGAGATTAAGATAAACCAAAGCCATCCCCTCACCAAAGGGTCACAAGGAAGAGATGAGCCAGTCACTGTGCAGTATAGGACCGATGAAACATACAACTGTCCTCGAGTTCTTTAATGCTTTCTCCCCCCACTATCATTTCCTCAATTCTACCTTACAAATCAGACTGGACCAGAACATGCACATTGTTACAAATAAGAGCCCGCAACACAGGGAATCTAGGATAGATAAACCCCTCAGGGCCAACAACCAGAAGGATAAGGGGAAGGTGGGGGGAGAAAGGGGGAATCGATCACAAGGATCAACATACAACCTCCTCGCAGGGGAACAAACAACAGAAAAGTGGGTGAAGGCCAACAGAGGATGATGTGAGATATGAAAATAATAATCTATAACTTATCAAGGGCTCAGGAGGGAAGGAAGGGAGGAGAGGGAGGGGAAAAATGAAGAGCTGCAATCAAGGGCTCAAGTAGAAAGAAAATGCTTTGAAAATGATGATGGCAACCTATGTGCAAATGTGCTTAACACAATGGATGAATGTATGGACTGTGATAAGAGATGTAAGAGGCCCCAATAAAAGTATTTAATTTTTTAAAAAGAACTAAAAAAAGATTAAGATAAAGTACCATGAGAAAGACCATATATTATACACACACACACACACACACACATACATACATATATAATCACTGAATTTATTCCAACTAACTGCAATTCTATGGAGAATTTCTGAGGCTATAAACCTTCATGGGAGCAGATAGCCTCATCTTTACCCTTGGAGTGGCTAGTGAGTTTGAACCACCATCCTTCTGGTGATCAGTTCAAACTAACAGCACCACCAGGGCTCCTCCTACTGTAGAAATTACAAGATGTCTCTCTAAGATTCTTGAAAATAGTATTTTGCAGTGAGTTCAGCGAATGTTTACACAGCATAGTTCTTAAACAAATTGTTCAGTGGGATTAGTGGCAATTAGGCACCGTGTCGGTGTTCTTTTAAACTGCATTCTGGTGGTTCTCTCTCTGGTGTTCTAGTCTCCCTGCCCCCTTACCTTCTCATCATTCCTTTAGAGTCACTGTTCACTTTTTGGTCTCGTAAAGATGCTTGCCTGTTTTTAATGGAACAGCATCCTCATAGGTAATAGCCTTTTGTGTGTGTCCCAGTCTCTTATTTTTCTATGAGGTGAACGTAGGGGATGGTTTCCATTCAAGGTTTAAAAAGTATCTCAGGGCCACAGACTCTAGAAGTCCTCTTGTCCCAGCTGGTCAATCAACTCTGGGCTTTTTTTGTTTTAGGGTTTTTTGTTTTGTTTTGTTTTAGAATTTGAGTTCTGCGCAATTCTCTTCCATTCTATCAGGGCCCATCCATCCTGAAGAAGGACATCATGGTTGTCATGGTTGGTAAGGTCAGCACCAATGAGGAATACCTAGATGAGACGGATTGACACAGCAACTGCTACAATAGGCTCAAACATAGCAGCCATTGTGAGTATGGCTCAGGACCAGGCAGTGAACTGATTGGCTGGCACCTTACAACAACATCAGGGTCCATTGATCTCAGTCCTGATCTGAATGATGGGCACCATCTACTTCTAGTCTCAGGGTTGAGGAGGCCATGGCTCAAGTAGGCTCCTAACTAGCCTGTAGACTCAGAGAGAAGAAGCCAATGGAAGTCGTCTCGTTAAATACTCAGAAAGATTTTGAAGTGAATCTGGGGAAAACTAGGCATATTCAACAATATTTCTCATTGCAAAAGCAATATCTATTCTTTGTAGAAAATGTGGAAAATACAGAAAAGAAAAAGGTTGAAATTAAAATCATTCATTATCCAGGTAACCAGAACTGCCCGTTGTTGATATTTTGCCTTAGACTATTTGGGATCATACATGGCATTTAATTAACTGCTTCATCTTGGAAGAGAATTGACTGGCACTGGCTCCAAAAAGAAAGTTATGGTTCATATTGTTCTCACTCACAAGTGGATGTGTAGACATAACAAGACACTGTTTACAGTAAAATCCTCAGGTTTGCACATGACACTAAGTTCTTTTTAATAACAAAATATTATGTCATTTATGCAGAGGAAATTGTAAAAACTTTTACAAGACTACATATGGGAGCAGAGAACTGGCAGATGCAATTCCTTATAGGCAAATATAAGAGCGTCTACAGACAGTCCCCAAGTTATGAACATCCAACTTACATACATCTCCTAGTCATTTGCCAAATGCCTGTAAGGCCAATTATATTGAACATTTTGAGGTACATAATGGTTTGTAAGATCGAATGAGCACTACATTGAAACTCTCCTCAAAAAGCAGCATTATAATGATGATTGCTATTTTATTGTGGTAAAGATGTTAGTGTACCTGGAACTGTTTCCTTGATTTTTTTTGTGCATGAAAAGGTACGCTATACGCTTGATACAAACAGTTGGTGAACTGGTATTATATGTGAACAGTACTATTTCTCACAACTTGCGAACAAATTTAGTTTAAGGACAGATTTAGGAGTGGAACTCATTCATAATCTGGAGACTGCTTATATTGAGGGAAGTAATACCAATTTTCCTAGAAAAATTATGGATCTGAGCTTTCAGTTATCATTGAGAACAGGGAGAACGTGGGGCCACTGTACACCAGGCATGGGAAACGTGCAGCCCAAGAGCCATCAAACACATGAGGAATCATCAGAACAAGTGAGCATCAGGCGCCTCCCCAAAAAGAAGACAGAAGCCATTCTAGCATTCGCATTCCTCCACACCAAACTCACTGCCATTGATTCAATCCTGACTTGTAGCAACCAGGTAGGACAGGGTAGAACTGCTCCTGTGGGGTTCTGGGACTGTGACTCTTTTTTTTAATCTTTTAATTTGTGTAATCTTTTATTGCAAATTAGGTAAAGATTTTACATTTACAATGAGACGATCAAAGTTTTACATTAAAAAATCCATACACATTCTGAATGAATACATAATTTCTTATCCCACTTCCTCTATTCCTTCTTCTTTCCCAGCCTTCTGAACTTTGTCCATGGGTAAATTCTGCCCCACCCCAGCCCCTCACACACACTTTTAATGATTTTTTTTATTAATCAATTTATTGGGGCTCATACAATTCATCACAATACATAGATCAATTGTGTAAAGCACATCTA
>NW_022107431.1:12769386-12773384 GCF_000313985.2 Echinops telfairi
CATAAGGTAGATCAATTTCCATTTTCTTTAGGTATCTCCAGATTGCTTTCCACAGTGGCTGTACAAATCTACATGACCACCAGCAGTGGAGGAGGGTTTCTGGGACTGTGACTCTTTACAGGAGCATAAAGTCTCACCATTTGCCTGAGCAGCAGCTGGTGGTTTTGAACTGCTGACCTTGAAGTTAACAGCTCAATACGTTACCTACTGCACTACCAGAGCTCCCTAGCCATCATATTAGGGATGAGTTAATTAAATGTTGGGCCACAGATAGCAGGCTAATTTCTAAGTTGACAATTTCATATGGCCTTAGAATGATGTTGTAATATCCAAATGGCCCTTGGCAGAAAAAAATTCCCCTATCCCTGTTATACACTGTACCCTAAAGACCACATATTGATTCAGCGAAAAGCTCAAAAATGATACAAAAACCATTAAAACTCCTGAAAATAATGGTATCTCCATGACTAGAATACTTGGTGCACTTCAAGTCCTTGTGCATTTGGAAGGGCTGAGATGATTCAAAGACGTGATCCAAGAGATCAAAGACACGAAGAAGTTTGGCATCTAAGAATCAATGCTGATCATTAGTATCATTCAATCTATACCATCTAAGCATAATTGCTGAAGCAGAAATTAAATAAAGTCTATAAAATCGTGTTATTTCTAGCTTAGGTGAAAGCTCCTTAACCTAAGTTCTATAAACTCCCATAAATGCACATTTTTCTTCATGTATTATGTATGTGCCTGTTAATACAAATATATAAATCATGGCTGCATGTGTATTAAACCCTAAGAAAACTGGAAGCTGTGTGAGATAAAAAGCTGTTGGGGAGGGAAAGCGAAGACATTGTCCACTAAGGGGGGTGATGGAGAAGTGGTAAGTGACACCGTGTCAAAAGCAGGGAATGTGAGTGATCGGGAAAAGCAAGGCAATCCTGCTGACTTCCAGTCTCAAAGATTTCACTATACATTGCTGCGCGGGTCCATCATTATCCTCCTATCTGTACAGTGCTCATAATCCACATCTCAAGAACACATTTTCTTGATGGTAGGAGTGTGCATTTAACCACTAATTCCTGGAGGCAGGCATGAAAGAGAAAGCTTTAGAAAAAAATAAGTTGAATTAACGTCATGGATCCTAGACCTGCTGAACTCTTTCCACGGAATGCTAGGGAGGCCTAACATTTTGGGGAGTGCTTGAGGTTAAATATCTAAGCTTCTGATCTTGAGACTCCAAGGTGTTGAAAGTCTCATAGACTGCCAAAAGAACAAACAAATCTGTCTGGAAGAAGTGCAAGCAGAATGCTCCTTAGAGGATGGTAATCTTACATACTTTGAACATGCTGTTAGGAGAGACCAGTCCCTGGAGAAGGATATCATGCTGGGTGAAGTGGAGGGACAGTGAAAACGAGGAAGGACCTCAATGGGATGGTTTGATACTGTGGCTGCAACAATGGGCCCAAGACAGAAACAATTGTGAGGGTGGCGCAGGACCAGGCAGTGTTTCGTTCTATTGTGCACAGGGTCGCTACGGGTCGAAACCAAATCAATAGCATCTAACAACAGCTTCTGCTCCGTCCACTGCTGTATCTTCAGTGATTAGATAAGGGCATGGCACATAGCTGGCACCCACCCTATACAAATGCGTATTTGATGACTCGCTTGGTTAATGTTGTGAAGAACGGGCATATCTCATCTTCCAGGGAGAGAGGGAAACACTGCCATCGAGTCAATGCTGACTTACAGCGACCCCCCGTGAGTTTCCAAGACTGTGATTATGTCGGGAGTAGAAATCCCAGACATTCTCTCAGAGAACTGCTGGTGGGTTCAAAGTGCCGACCATGCAGATCACAGCCCAACTCCTAACCGTTATATCACCAGGATGCCAGAGAGCAAGAGAGAGAGAGGCTTACCCTATCTTGGAGCACTGTGAGAGGCCATTCCTGGAGGAATGCTGGGCAGCCTCCAGGGTGGGCATCTCTGATATTCACAAGGAGGTACAAGCTCATGCCTGCCCTCTTTCCATTTCCTCCTCTCCTGTACTTCAATACCACCTCTACCACTATGAGGAACCTCGATGGGGGAGGACGTGGCACCATGTCAGCAAAGAGCTATGCTAATTTGGCCTTAGAAGGAAAATAAAACATGCACACACACAACAAAAACAACCACCAGAAATGAAATATCAAAGCAATAAAAAGTTTATAAGAGCGTATGAACATAAAACATGTACAACTGTTAAATGGAACACTGTCAAGCAGATTAATTAGTTAACATTTGGAAAGTGCATGGAAGATGAAAATTGCCAAATAAGGACTTCAAATATTGAACCAATTTCTCATTTGTTAGAACGGGGAGACCTCCAAAACAAGTCCAATGATAGCGGAGACCAGGACGATGTCCCAGATAGCAGGCCAGGGGCCTTTGCCCCTCAGGAAGCTGAACTCACAGGAGGGCTTCTCTAGGCTTGGGGTCAACGTGTCTTTTTCCCTGAAAATCTGGGGGGCTGATCTGGAGTTTCTGCCCCACTCAGCTGATTGCTTCCGTGGGCCAATTCCTATGATTTCTCCACCTTGATGTGGCCAGAGGCTCCTTGGAGAATCCCTCTGGGGACCAAGTGAAGACATTATAAATAGCCACACTAGATGCTTTCAACCCTAATTTAGATCTTGTTCAAGTGAGCTTTGAGTCAGCACTCCTAGATAGATGATAGCCCCTTCTTTTATGTTAAATTTGGAACCATGTGAGTATTCTTAGAACACAGGCTGACACGCGCTAGAGCTGAGTCCTAAGCTTGACCTCTAGCTTACACAACCCAAAAGGAGAGGAGAAGGGGATGTCTCTAGACACAGGACAAGGAAATAGCCTGGGCTGGACCAAATTCTTTCAGTGTGGTTTGTTTCGGGAAAAGAAAACCAAGTATGAGTTTCTGTCTACCTGATGTTGCTGCACCCATCTCCTCAGCACTTTGATTCGGGACATTATTTGTTCCAAAGACATTTCAAAGTCTCTCTGACTTGCAAAAGGAGCTGAAGAGTTTACAGGTTCAAAGTGATGTTCAGAAAGCGACAGGATTGGGGGATAAAATGGGACAGAGATAACATTTGGTGTTGGAATTCATAAAGCAGTCAACTTGAGTAGAAAAAGTTTTGGACCTGAAGTGAAAAAGAAAAATTCCTGGACTCACGTCCTAACTCTTAGAAACCGTACTGTTACACCTATACAAACTACTCATTGGAAAAATAGTCTCAGAACATTTTCAAGGAGAAGTTCTTAAAGTGTTTGAAAGTGGTATTTTGGCATTGTATGTAGAGCAAAATGGGATGGGTGAGGTGGTAGAGACCGAGGGACACATCCAGCACAAGTTTAACGGAAGTAAGGTAAAGAATCCACAATCGAAGCTCACAGAAGCAACAGTCAAGAGCAGTCAAACGACACATTGCTTTGGGCCAATCTACTGCACAAGATCTCATTAAAGGTTTGAAAATCAAGGATGTAACTTTGAGGAGGAAGGTGCACCTGACCCAAGCCATGGTATTTTCAATTGCCTCCTATGTATGTAAAAAGGTGGACATTGAATAAGAAAGACTGAAGGACAATCAATGCATTTGAATTTTGAGCCTGTATGGCTGGTAGTATGAAGTACTAGTGAAAAAACCAAACACACTGCTGCCAACCCCACTCCAAGTCAGGGTCACCCCGTGGGACAGCGTCCAACTGCCCCATGGGGCTTCTGGGGTTGTAATCTTTCCAGAATCAAACTGCCACGTCATTCTTCCTCAGAGCCGCAGGGGAATTTGAACCACTGACATTTTGGTCCGCAGCCACATGCTTCAGCACAACCTCACCAGAACTCCTTTTGATGTGACCTGACCACCACCAACAAAAATGTCAAACCCACTACCATCAAGTTGATTCCAACCCATAGATTCCCCATATGAGAATACTTAGACCGGAAATCTTTACAAGCACTGGTAGCCTCCTCTCCCCCCCCC
>NW_022107431.1:12773484-12776770 GCF_000313985.2 Echinops telfairi
ACCCCTACCCCCCAGGGTTTGAACTGCTGATCTTGTGGTTAGCAGTCCAACACCTAATCAGCCACACCATCAAGTCTCTGTTTCAAGGACTGGGAGCTAGGCGTGTTGTTGTTGTTGTTGTTGTGTGTCATTGAGTTGGTTCCTGCTCATAGCAACAGAACAAAGCCATTCTCAAAACGGCTGTTACGCTTGAGTCCATGGCTGAGTTAATCCATCTCCTTGAGACCCTTCCTCTATTCCACTGGCCTTCCACTTTACCAAGCATGCCGTCTTTCTCCAGGGAAAGATCTCCCCTGACCACACACTCAAAGGATGTGAGCTGATGCTTCACCCTCCTCACTCCCAAGGAGCCGGCTGGTTGTACTGCTTGCCAGACAGGCTTGTTTGTTCTTCTGGAAGCTGATACGGTCCATCTTCTTTGCCAGCACCATCATTCAAATATATCAACTCCACTGTAGGCTTCCGTATTCATGGTCCAACTCTCACATGCCTACAAGGTGATTGCAAATACGGTGGCACAGGTCAGGCACAAAATACTTTTAGTCCTCAGAGTAACATCCTTGCTTTTCAACCCTTGTTCACTGGAGAGACACGACACGATGGATCATTTGCTTTCTTGACTGCAGCTTCCATGACATTGATCGTGGATCTGAGTGAGATGAAATCCTTGACAGCTTCCATCTCTTCTGTTTGTCATGTTGTCGATCAGTTCTGCCGTAAAGATTTTTGCTTTCTTTACATTGAGCTGAAATCCATCTTGAAGGCTGAAGTTCTTGTTCTTCAACAGCAAGTACTTCAAGTCCTCCTCAATTTCAGCAAGCAAAGCTGTGTCATCTACATATGGAAGATTGTTAATAAGCCTTCCTCCAATCCTGATGTGACATTTTATGTTTGTTCATTTGTTTGTGTGTTTTTCTTGTTTTTCCATCTGGTGTTTTTTTCTTTCCATCTGGTCCATCTTCTCATACTAACTGCTCAGCAGACAGATTGGAGGAGTATGGAGAAAGGATGTAATCCTGGTGCACACCTTCGCTGATGTTGAGCCACTTGCTAATTCCCTATCCCATTTGAACACAACTGCCTCGTGGTCCATGTATAGGTTCCATCTGAGGACAATGAAGGGTTCTGGAATTCCCATTCTTCTCAATGTTATTCCTAGTTTGTTATGATCCCCAGAGTCGATGTGTTCTAATGATTATAAAACTTGATGCCACTCACATCTGAAACACTTTCTCAATAACACAGCTAATGAGGTATTTATAGATGCAGTTGCCAATGAGGCTTTTGTCAATATTTACTAAATCCATTTTTGTAATGATGGACTTTATGGTACCAATTCAGCAATAATATGATGCTACCCTGGAAGAAATGAGCTATGGAATACAAATGAGAGAGGCAACTAAGACATGCATTCTGCCTGGTTTGGTGTTTTATGACAGAGCTGTTGGTGGTAGAACATCACTCTCTGGTAGCCTCAATGAGGACGAGGTTCTCTGCCTTCCACCCAGGTCCTCGGTTATCCGTGAATTGGAGTTGGTCTCTGGTGAAACAAGGGCAGCTCTTAGTGGCAGCTGGGGCACAGGACAGCCCCAGCAGTGTGGCCCCTCTGTGCACTCAGAGCGAGAGAGGCCAATGGGCCCATCTAGGGTCAGTGATGTGGGAGAAAAAGAGAGGAATTGTGTGTGCATGTGTTGGCGAAGGAGAAGGAACAGAAGGTGGTGAGGTCTTCAACAGGCTCAACAGGAGAAGGTCCCCCCCTTAAGAAGAGAGAAGTGCCTGCACTCCCTGCTGCTGAGAATCATGTGTTCCATCGGTGACCCAAAATGTCACCAAAGATTTATTTTACACGTGAATGGAGAGTTCTAAAAATATGACAAGGAAACTGCTAGGACTGGAGCCAGAGGATTATGGCCTCTCCCTCCTACCAGAGTGGCATTCAGCAAGCCTTTTAACCTCCCTGAGCCACAGGTGATTTTTGGTTTGGTTTGTATTTTAAACACTATAATGAGATCAGAGCCCCAAGGTCATGCGAAAGGAGCCCTGGTGGCTGAGTGAATTACGCGTTGGGCTGCTGACCTCAAGGCCAGTAGTTCAAAATCACCAGCCACTCTTAGGGAGAAAGATGGGGCTTTCTGCTTCAGGAACTCACAGGGGCAGTGCTACCCTGTCCTATACGGCATTGTTATGAGTCAGAGTTGACTGACTGTGTTTTGGGAGACTTCACACACTTGATGTGCTAAGACCGATAACCTAAAGGTTGGAGATTGGAGTGTACTCAGAAGCACCTCGGAGTCAAGAGCTGGCAATACCTTTCCAAGACAATTGGCCCCCCAAAATATATGTAGGTACAGTCCTGTGGGGTGGAAATGGCTGGATAGGAACCAGTAAAACAGAATCAATAAGAACAAATACCTCACAAATCTTTTAGGGCAGCAGGCCTCAACCTGTGGGTCGCGACCCCTTTGGGGGTCAAAAGACCCTTTCACAGGGGTCACCCGATTCATAACAGTAACAAAATTACAGTTATGAAATAGCAATGAATGTACTATTATGGTTGGGGGGGTCACCACAACATGAGGAAATGTATTAAAGGGTCGCGGCATTAGGAAGGTTGAGAGCCACTGTTTTGGGGGAATGATAAAATAATGGAGCTAAAAGGGGTTTGATGAAATCATAAGTTCTATACAATTGGCCGTTATTAAGAGAAAAACCTCTACAACCAGGGCATTTGCGCCAGGACCGTGGCTCTCGGGCCTAGCACTGAGATGCAGGCCTTCATCTTGGTCCGCGGCACCTGCTGCAGGACTCAGTCTCAGGCGCTTCAGCCAGTGCTTCATTCGGCTTCCCTGGCTTCAGAGGAGGGGTGGCGTTGTGGCTAGTTGCCATCAAGTGCATTGCGATGCCGAGCAGTCCCGCAGGACGGGGTAGTTCAGGGTGTTCTTAGCTGTGATCTTCACAGGAGCAGGGCACCAGCTCATTGTCCCAGGGACCCCCGGGGTTGTTCAGGCCAGTGCCTCTGAGTGCTTCGCCACTGTGCCACCGGAGCCCCCAAATGAGGTCTGAGCCCATCTGGGAACATTATATTCCACGGCCGAGTCATTTTGAGTGCTTTTACGAAAAGGATAAATCCCTATATATGGAGTAAAGACCGAGGTATGGGCTGCTGGCTGCCTTTATGGGGACCCAGGTGTTCTGACGACGGGCCAGGGAAGGAGGTCCTGAAAGTCACACCTTCTCTGTGGTGGTTGTGCTGTGAGAGGCCGGCCAGCAGCCTGGTTTGGTGGGG
>NW_022107431.1:12776870-12835291 GCF_000313985.2 Echinops telfairi
AATAAAAGAATTAAGGGCCAGAAAAAGGAAGTCACAAGAAGGAGGGAAACAGATGCAATATCATTGTTGGTGCTAGGTGCCATCAAGTCAGCTAGACCTCAGAGACCCCCAGTACAACGGCACAAAACACCGCGTGGTCCCGTACCATCCTCACACTCGTTCGTACGGTTGAGCCCATTGATGCCACCGCGTCAATCCATCTCATCGAGGGTCTTCCTCTTCCCCACCCTCCACTCTCCCAAACAGCATGCCCTCCTCCAGGGAATGCTCACTCTTGACAACATGTCCAACATCCTGAGACAAAGTCTAGCCATCCTTGCCTCCAAAGACCACTCTGGGTGTACTTCTTGCAAGACAGAGTTGTTTTTCCATCATTTTTTTTTGCCAGCACCATAATTCAAATGTATTGATTCTCCTTTGGTCTTTCTTACTCAGTGTCCAGCTTTCACAAGCAATATAGAGACCACTGAAAATACTGTGACCTAAGATGGTTCTCCTTAGTCCTCGATGTAACATCCTTGCTTTGCAACACTTCAAGGAGGCCTTGTGCAGCAGATTTACCCAACGCAATGCGTCCTTTGCTCTTTTGACCGTTAGAGATGCGAGAATCATGGAAAACTCAAAAAATGAGGAAAGAAAACAAAACATGGAGAGGAAGTAGGATGTTGGAGGGGAAGAAGAAGCAAAGAGAAACTGAGAGGGGACACGGACCAACTTGAAAAGAAGCGGTAAGAAGAATGTGTCAGAGAAAGAAAGAGAAAACCAGACTTCACTGGCCTCGAGAAGAGAAGGCAGTGCTAGAGAAATGGCAAAGGCAAAAAGCCTTAGAAATGAAAGGGTTCGCAGGCAAGGAAGCCTTCTTTACAGATCAAATCCGTTTCAAACACCTGGAAGAGAAAATCCTCCAAGCATTTGTATTTCTTTAGCACAAGACGGATATGAATGCTGGGGGGAAGGGTGAGATACGAAAGGGAAATGACACTCTCATATAGGAATTAGATGAGATTAAAGAGATGAACCAGCAAGAAAGGAGACAAAACGCTTAGGCAAAGGAAAACCTATCTGAGAAAATCCCAGCCACTAACTTAGATTCAAAGGTGTGTTGTAAATACTATTGTCACTTATTAAACTCACTCTGGGCCTGGCAAACAGGTAAGCAGAACAAAGGTCCTTTAAAGAGGAACTAAGAAATAAACCTAAAAATAAAACAGGTTGACCAGGAGCACAGGCTCCCGGACATACAAACTGGTCTGTATCTACCACTCAGCTTAAAGAAGGCATTCTAAAATTCTTTGTGGAAAGAATGCGTGCACATATGAATTGATGGACTATATTTCCATATCTACGCACCTACACACTACAGCTCCTAGTGTGACAGAAATACTCTGTCCCCCAGCCGCAAAGCCACCCTGTCGGGCCACCTCTGGTCCTGCCAGCACAAATGACAAAAGCCCCGTGACCCTGGCTCTGTTCAGCAGAGTCAACTCATCCCCTGGTTCATGGGCGGGGCAAGAGGAGCGCGTGGAAAGCTTTGAACTTTTCAGCGCACTTATGAAAGATTTCATATTAAAATCATCATCAAGAATTCTAGCGGAGGTGCTTTCGATGAGCCCGGGAAAGAAAGCAGGAGCAGGTGTGGGATAAAGATGGTAAATAGTGATGTCCCCAGACACCCGCTGAGAGAGAGCTGAGACTCTCAAGTCTCCGTCTCTAGTGTGGATGGAGACAGCGAACCTTCGTGCAAGACGTCCTCGAAGAGGTGAGATGCTTGCTGGCTTTTCCAATTGAGCCCTAGTGGTGCAGTGGTTACTTGTGCTGCTAAGCTCAAGGTTGGCATTTCAAAACCACCAGCTGCTCCACAGGAGAAATGGTTTTCTACTCCCAGAAAGAGTTACCGTCTTGGAAACCCACAGGGGGCCTCTAGCTGTCCTATAGGGTCACCATGAGTTGGCATCGATGTGATGGTCGTGAGTGAGTAAAAGCTAGAGGAGTGTTACAAACGGTGTTGTGTGTGTCCTAACCCCTCTACGAGAGAATGTGGCTGTGTTTGGACATAGGGGCTTTCTTTGAAGATGTGACCAGCTATGTTGAGGTCACACTAGGATAAAGAGGGTCCTGTCCCTTTCTACTGAGGCCTTGAAGTGGGGAGAACAGACACAGTGTAGGGACATTCGGGAGAGAAGTTGTGTGAAGATGCATCTAAAATCCTAGAAACGTTGAGAAGCAGCCAGTGCCGCCAGACGATGGAATCCGTGAGGAAGACCTTCCCCCGAGAGCACACAGAAAGATCTGGCCTAGCAGCCTCCGGAACGGAGGGAAGACATTGCTGGTGATCAAAAGCACCCGGGATGTAGGACCGGCAGTCCCCCTGCTCTGGACATGCAACTTCCAGAAACGCCTGTGTGTCCTTTCCAGTTAATATTTGCCTTTCTTTGGAAAGGACTGAACCAATCACTCCTGGAACAAGCTCTTCAACACCATCACCTTCACTGGCTGCACATACAGGGTACATCATGGAAAAGCCCTCGGGTCTTTCTCTGTATGAGGAACCCCATAGCTATCGCGTCTGTTTCTGCTTATTGCCACCCTATATAAGGTTTCCAAGGCTGGTCATTTGTAGGGGAACAGATATACTCATTTTTATCCCTAGGAGGAGCTGATGGGTTTGAACTACCAACTTTGTGGTTACTGGTTCAGTACTTACCCTCCAATACTACCAGGGTTTCTTATTATACTTGCACTAATCCACCTACCAACCTCTGTCATTGATCCAATATCGACTAATGCTGTGGTTGTTAAGTGTCATAGGGTCAGTTCTGACTCATAGGGACCCTATAGATAGGGTGTCAAGATGTGAATCTTGATGAGAGCAGACAGCCTCATTTTTCTCCCTTGGAGTGGCTGGTGGATTGGAAATGTCAACCTTGTAGCTACTAGATCCCAGGGCATCTTAAGGCTAAATATGAACCTCGTACACACCTGTTCTAATTTACCTATAAATTCTTAGAGTGGCTAAGAATGGATCCCATTTGTAATCAGGCCACAGCCCGTATTACCATCCATCAATCCTCTGCCCTCAGAAATGTGTGTGCAGGCACACACATGGTCACACCATACTTAACATAGACAACACACAACACTGAGGGAGGACTCCTGGGGTCATTGAGATGACCCGGGAGGACAGCCCAAAACCCCTCTGCACTTACTCTGACTGTTCCCCTAACAGAACTTCCCTCACCTACCAAACCCAATCCTGAAATGAAGAGACCTTTTCCTTTAAGGACTATCCCTTTCTTAAGGTAAATGATGCGAAAAGCTTAAGAAGACATGCAGCAATAATTTAAAATGATTAAACGTATATCAATCTCGGGATTGAAGTCTATAACTGCAAAGAATAATTTCGGAATAGAGTTGGCATCTTATAACAGCACAGAGAGTGATCCGAAGAGCTGAGAAATTTGTCAGCAGTCCCCTTGGAGCCAGAGAAGCAGGACAAGGAAGGATGGCCTTGCTTCAGAAGAGCAAATCCAAGCAAGACAAATATGTTTTCATGTCAGCCCAGAGATTTTCAAGTTGCATATTAAGTGCATTTAAATCCATGGATTTAGAATGGCGGCACGGTGAGTCATGCTTCATGTGCAATTGTCGAGAAACCTATTAGATGAAGAGCACAGATTTGTTCCCTGAAAAATACACTATTTAACTGGGAAGCATTTAAAATGGCGTTTTGTGGAGTTGTTCAGACTCTGAGAATTATTTAAAGGTGCCTATGGACACTATTGGCTCAAACATAAGCACATTGTGAGGATGGGGCCAGACCGGGCAGTGCTTCATTCTGCTGTGCAGAAGGTCGCTATGAGTCATTATCATGGACATTGTCATCTTTGTAGAATGGGCAGTTATGAATCTTCCTCCAATCCCGATGCGTGTTCTTCTCCCTAGAGTCTGGTTTCTGGGGTTCTTTGCTCAGCATCCACACTGAAAAATGGTGACAGTTTGCACCCTTGGCACACACTTGTTCCGATTTTTAAGCACGCAGTATCCCCCTGTTCTAGTCTAACGACTGCCTCTTGGTCCACGTACAGGTTCCGCGTGAGCAGAACAAAGCGTGCTAACCTTCCCATCCTCCTCAGTGTGTTCCGTGATCTGTTACGGCCCATGCACTTGATTGATGGTTTTAACCATTGCAGTGTGAGGATGGTGCAGGACTAGGCAGTGTTCCCTTCTCTCGAACTGACAGCTGCAAGGAGTTGCAATCAACTCAGTGGCAGTGGTGCTAGTTTAAACATTGATATGCTCAACTGCTGACCAAAGTCTGGTGATTCTAACCCATCCAGAGGGACATTGCAAGAAAGGTCTGCCCATCTACTTCCAAAAGACCATGGCCTTGAGCGCCCTCCACGGCAGAGTTCTACTCTGTAACATACGACGTCGCTGTGAGTTGGAATCTACTGCTCAGTCAGCGGTTTGGATTTTTCTCTTTCTTGGCATATTGTCAATGTTTTATTTAGCAATAGCCACATTTTCTTTCACATCTGCTTGTTTCAGCTTAGAAGTCATCTAGGTATTGAGAGCAGTAGGGAGTTTTTATGGCTACCTTTAACTAAAAAAAAAAACAGAGTGTTCACATCTGCTTCTAAAGATAATACTATTATTTAATTTACTTAATATAACATATTAAGTATGTGCTTGTGCTACTAAAATGGATGTCATTGTTGTATAGAAAAGGAGAGAAATAGGATTTTCTTGGAATTAGAAGAATCCTTAGAGATCATTGGAGGCAGTTAATAAACACATGAAGATTTGCAAATGTTACCAATAATGAAAATGCTGGGCCTTGGAAAACAGTCAGAGATAGATGAATCCATCTTAATCACTATTTTTGGCAGTTCCTACTGAAATGACCAGTTTGTTTGCCATGCAGCCCACAGATGAACTGAACAATGCTACACCATGTGTCAAACAAATTTCTGTGGCTGAGTCATTGCCAAGAATCAGGTCTAGTGGTTTGGGTCTCCATGAAGTCTTTGTAAGTTTTGAGAGACCTAGGAGAACAATGATCAGGTGTCTATCTTCAAATGGGACAACTTGTATTGAATATAATTGAAGACTAATTGGCAGCTCTGCATCTACAGAGACATCTGCTATATTTGCATAGCCCGGGCTTGCGGGGACCATCACGCAATCATTTCCCTCATGCAGAATTATCCAACCACAAAACTATTCGAAGGCAGTGTCCCTTTCTCTCATACCAAGGGCTGCAGTGAGTTGTTATCAACTCTCTGGCAATGGTAGTAGGAGGAACAATTAAGTGCCCAATTGCTCTCACACAAGGGTTCCTTTGGTGTGTGTTTCCATTGCTGTTGTTAGAAAAGTTGTATGCAAGCTCCCTATTCCCCTGCTTCCACTAACAACCAAGGTTTATGCCAAAATAGAGAATTCAAGGTTCCACTTGACCAACCATGTGCAAATCTTGTCCTTGGTTTATGTGTAAGTCTGCAAAATGATAGATTCTGTTAGTGTGCCTCAAACTCTGTCTTCTTTCTCACACTTCATCGGTATCTATGGAGCATTCCTCACAGCACCGGGAGCTTGAAAACTAACAAATGCAAGAAAATGATATTGATGAAATAATGACCCAAACCATCTAATTATAAACAGCGGCATTGTTGGGGAGCAAAAACAGCTAAGGACTCAACTACTAGCAGCAAGGTTGGCAGTTTGAACCCACCCAGAGGCACCTTGGAAGAAAGGCCAGTGATCTGCTTCTGACCAGCCACAGCTGTAAAAGCGCTGTGGTGGAGTTGAACTCTGCACACATGGAGTCTTTATGAATCAGAGATAACTCAACAGAACTGCTAATGTATACTTCATGAACGTTGTAAAAAGAAAAAGGAGAAGGCATCACCTGGCAAGATAAAAGAGGGGGCCATGTTACACTTGTGAGATTCATGGTAGGTCAAGAGGGCAGCAATGTTTGAGCTGAGATTTGAATAGAGAAGAATTAACCACAGAAGTTGGGAGAGGAGAGGAGGATCAAGAAAAGGAAGAAGGCTGGTTGGTTGGTCGTGCCTGGGGTCTTTTCAGCTTGCAAGCGACCACTTCAAACACAAAACCAGGTCTCTGCTCATCAAGAGTAAACAAGAAAAAAGGAGGCTAGAGACTCAAAGAAGAAACTAAAGTACAAATAGGTTACATGAACCATCGCCTCATCTATCCTGAGACCAAAAGAACTTAGATCAACGCTTCTCAACCTGTAGGTCGTGACCCCTTTGAGGGGGTCGAATGACCCTTTCACAGGGGTCACCGAGGACCATCAGAAAACACATTTTCCATGGTCTTAGGAACTGAGACACCGCTCCTCTATCCGTCTCCAGGCGGGTCCGCCCACATGCAAATACGCCCACATACGTGAACCCAGTGTGAAGACCCATGCTACACCATGCTTCAAAACAAAATTTCGTTTATTTGTAATTAGAAATCAATATTTCACAACATATAATTACATATTGTTTTTGTGATTAACCACTTTGCTTTAATGATGTTCAATTTGTAACCATGAAAATAGTTCCTGCATATCAGATATTTACATGACGATTCATAACAGTAGCAAAATTACAATTATGAAGTAGCAACGAAAATAATGTTATGGTCGAGGGTCACCACCCCATGAGGACCTGTATGAAAGGGTCGTGGCCTTAGGAAGGTTGAGAATCACTCATCTGGAGGATTGATTCTCTGAGACTATTGTGCTGAGATACTCTTCGAACCTTAAACTCACCCCCTGAGGTCACCTTAGAGCTAAAGACCAGCTGAGCTCACAACATGATGCCTATCTCCCTGGAGGGCTGTGCTCCCTTCAATTGGCATTGCACAGGCCAAATGGCCAACCATTACTTGAAAGCAAAGAAGGAAATGTAAGGGCCCCAAAACACTGAATTACTGGACACAGCAACCAGAAAAGAATCATGTGAATGTCCACACCCTGTGGATAAGGCAATCAATGTCACCCAGCTAAGTAGGTCGAGATCATCCAATGGGAAATTAAGCAGCTGTGGAAGACTTCCCACACACAATAAAATGTTATTTGAAAAGTAATGATAATGGGAGAGAAAAAAGTGTATGTGTGGTGGGGGGTGGGGGTGGGGCGGGGATGGGGGGGGGGGTGGGAAACGAGGACAATATGTGCAAAAGCCCTGGGGCAGGAAAGAGGGTGGGGGGACCTGATCTTTAAAGAACAGCAGAAAGCTTAAGAGGTTTAGAATGCGTGGGAGAGGAAAATGAGATGAAGTGGAGAGGGAGCCCAGCCCAGATCCTGTGAGGCTTTACAGGAATTGGACCTGCAAGTGGGGAGGCGTTCTAAGGTTTCCTGAAAGGAGGTGTCTGCATGTGCTTACCGTATCTAAGAGCTCATCCTGGGTCCCTTGAAGGAGGTGTGTTACAATGGGGAGGCCCTTTGGCTGACCTGAGAGAGTTGGTGCTCCTGTGTGCCATGGAGATGGAGACGTGGTGAGCCAGGGAGGAGAGGATGCTGTCTGGGCCATGTGGATGGGAAGACCTGCAGGGCTGGGTCTGGGGAAATGAATGCCTGAGTGGATTCGTGGCCCCATTCTCTCAATAGTTCACATTGAGCTATTCTTCCCACTTCCCATGCTGCCTTATAGAAAAAGTCTCTGTGCACATGATCATTTTTAAGAAAAGGAAGTCTAAGACTCTATCCAAAATTAGTCTTAAAAAACAAAAAGTCCTATATTGTACAGGCATGCTCAGGCATGTAAAGGAGCACTGATAGCAGAGTGAGTTAAGCACTGCGGTGCTCACCCAAATTATGTCAGTAGTTAGAACCTACCAGCTGCTCCGAGGGAGAAACCCCCAGGGCAGTTCTACTGAGGCAAAATAGATTTGATGACAGTGAGTTTGGTTGGGTATGAGGCTGAATGCTAACTAAACCACAAGGTCAGTAGTTCAAACCTACCAGCCACTCCTCAGGAAAAAATGGAGACTATCTGCTCCTGTAAAGATTTATAGCCTCAGAAACCAAGTCACTATGAGTTGGGACTGACTTGGTGGTGGAAATTTTGTTTTGTTTTCAATTTTAGGCTGTAGAGAGTTGGAGCATAGGACCTCTGGTGACATAGGGGTGATGCATTGGGCTGCTACCTGCAAAGTCAGCAGTTCGAAATCACCAGCTGCTACAAGGGAGAAAGACAAGGCTTTCTACTCCCATAAAGAGTTAGACGTTCAGAAGCTCACAGGGGCAGTTCTACATTGTCATAAGGGTCACTATGAGTCATCATCAACTCAGTAGCAGTGAGTTTGATATTTTTTAGAGGTTCAGAGCAGTTAATATGTTACTGGACCTTGTAAATTTCCAAGGAAAGCAATAAGTGGCACATCCCAACTCTTATGACATGTCTCCCCTCCCCACAAATATATCTCTGGGACCCGGTCTTCCATGAGACCCCTGGAGGACCATGCCTGTGTTAGTCTGGGTTGACTAGCGAAACAAATTCATAGACACTCATATGTGTATAAGAAAAAGCTTTATATAAAGAGTAATTATACATTAAGAAAACATCCCAGCCCAGTCCAGATCAAATCCATAAGTCTGATACCAGCACATATGTCCGATACCAATCTATAAAATCCTCTTCAGAATCACAAAACACATGCAGTGACACCGAATGCAGGAAGATCGCAGGCCAGTGGGAGGGAAGTCTGTGGATCCAGTGGCAGTGGAAGCATCTCAGTGCTGGCAGGGGTTTCCACATGGCTCCTCCAGCTCCAAGGCCCTGTCTGCCACCAGTGTAGCTCCATCAGTCTAGTCAGTAGAGAGTCTCTCAGGGAATGAACTTGTATCTTGTCTTCAACAAGTAATTTATCTCCTTAGCTCCTCCAAACAAGATCATCAAGCTATAACCTGATTGACAGGCTAGACTCCACCCCTTCACTCTTAATCCTCTCCAATTGACGAGAGATGATGTAGCTATCACAGAGCCACATATGTGGCAGCTCTGTTTCCTGCACAGGGTTTTGCCAGTAACAGGCCTTAATCATTGGTCAGCTGAGTGAAGTCATGGATCCACAACTGCAAGCTCAAGTGCCAAGGCTCATGGAAGAATGACATGAGAGGGTGGTGAGGCAGCCCCCCACTTCCACAGGCTTCTAATGGGGGCACCACTAGGAGAGCCACCACCACCCAGCTTCCAGCCAATTTTTTCCATTCAAAACATTCCGATTTTTCAAAAGAAGCCAGGAAAACACCTCTATAGCAAACCATGCTGTAGTCTTTCATTTGTTTATGCCATGGGCCTTACAACACAGGGGCCATCCCTTCTCAATTTCTGAAGATTCAAATACAGATTACATCTTACCATGCTACCAAAAGACAAGGGGAGGGGGTCATTCCAGTAGGCATTGAGGGCAAGGTGCTTTCAGGGAAGAATCAAGAATCTTCCAGTGAAAGCCAGAGGGCTTTCCCTCCCTGGAGGGTCCCATACTATACACTGAGGACAATGAATAACTCCATTGGCTAGACACTAAATAAGGAAGACTAAAGAAGAATGGATACATCTGAATTGTGGTGCTAGCGAAGAACACTGATGGTACTACGGACAGTTAAAAGGGTAAACCCTTCTATCTTGGAAGAAGTATGGCCAGAGTGTTCCTTAGCGGCAAGGAGGGTGGGCCTTATTCGCAAATAGTTTGGACGTGTTGTCAGGAGATACCAGTCCCTGGAGAAGGTCATCATGCTTGGTAAAGTAGAGGGGCAGCAAAAGAGAAAAAGGCACTCAACAGGTGGATGGATACAGTGACAGCAACAATGGGCTCAGGTATAGAAACAATTATGAGGATGGCACAGGACCGGGCAGTGGTCCATTCTATTGTGATGGGTTGGAACCAACTCGATGGCACCTAACAACTACCTGGGCTGGAGGCATTGTCAGGGACTCTAAAACTCACTGTCATATCGTGAAAGAAACCATCTCTTTATCTAAATACATCATGTTCTCTCTGGCTCAGGAACAATCCAGCCACCCAGAGAGAGCCTAAGGAAAGAAATCCCATCTGAGCAAGCGCAGTATTGCATCAGAGGCCAACACTTAGACTGGACGGCATGAACAGACCTGAGTCTATTTACAGGAATGATTCTTTGTCTGGTTTGTTGAGAAGAGGAAATATCACCACTTAAATGACATCCACGCTCAGCTATCCAAGAGGGGACTACCCATCTTATTGGCTATCTACCACTCCCATTTCCTTCCCTTCCTTTGCTTTGAATACTGAAACTCATTTAATATCTGTCCACTGGAAGTGTAAACTTACCAAGTTTGTATTCCTAAATTCTTTCTGCCTATACACAGAGACTCGCGGTACGGATGCACAAGCCAGGGTTTTGTTTGTTTGTTATTTGTGCTCGTATTGCTATCCTGTATGCTTTGTGTCTGGTCCTTTGCTTAAAAATCTATTTGCAGGGGATAGACAGTGGAGAAGTGGGTGAACAGAGATGTCGGATAGCGTAAGATATGACAAAATAATAATAATTTATAAATTATCAAGTGTTCATGGGGGATGGGGAGCAGGGAGGAAGGGGAAAAAATGAGGAGCTAATACCAAGGGCTCAAGTAGAAAGCAAATGTTTTGAGAATGATGAGGGAAACAAATGGAAAAAAGTGATTGACACAATAGATATATGTGTGGATTTGATAAGAGTTGTACAAGCCCCCAATAAATGATTTAATTTTTTTTTAAATCTATTTGGACATCTTTCTCCCCATTTTTTTTAATCAACTGGAAATTCAGCATATACAGTGGAAGTAGAGGTAGATTATGGTTAAAGCATGCTTCTGTTTTGTAATAAACAATTGTATTTTAGAATGAGGTGATGACTTGGCAAAAAAATAAAGTTTTCTTACTGCTAAAGGAACTGCATTAAATAGCACCACTCTAATCTAGAAATAACTGGTTTCATGACCCTAACTATCTAACACATAGCCAAGAAAATGGAATTGAACTAACAAATCTATGAGAGCCAAAATAGATAACAACAAAAGAAGAATGTGCCACCTCAGGTTGTCAGAGTACGTTCCTTTTAAATCCTTGTGAAACAATGCACTGAACACGTGGCTTTAGATGTCATCGAGTTGGTCCCAACTCGTAGCAACCCAACGTAGAACAGAACAGAACACCGCCCATCCCTGCGCCATCTCACGACTGTTCCCACATTGGAGCCCATTGCAGCCATGGTGTCCATCCATCTCGTTGAGGGTCTTCCTCTATTTCACTGCTCCTCTGCTTCACCAAACGTAATAACCTTCACCAGGGACCGGTCTCTCCTTTGCAAAGTTTGTGAGATAACGTCAAAGCATCCTTACTTCTAAGGAGCATCTGCTTGTACTCCTTCCAAAAGAAATGTGTTCGTTCTTTGGGCAGCCCAGAGACCTTTTGATGCTCTTCGCCAGCACCACCATGCAAATGCATCAATTCGAAACAGTCTCAACTCTGCTAATGTCTTAAGAAAGAAAGCATTGGCGATATAATCCCCATTTTCCCGAAGATAAATGTAGGGTTACCCTATCTATTTTCATCCAAACTCAGGGGTTGCTTGGGCCATGCAAATGAACCTTGAAAGCATCATGCTGAAAGAACTCAAGGACAAAGGATTAAAATGGTCTGATCCCACTTACATGAAATAGGCAAATGTATCAAGATCCAAATTCCTATTGGCTCCCAGGGGGTCAGTGGAAAGGAGGAGAAAAGGAGAGTCATTGTTTTGGGGGTACTGGGCTACTGACTATAGGGGGAAGATTGATTTGGAAAGTAATAGTGATGATGGCTTCATAGCACGGTGAACATCATCCATGCCATTTAATTGCATATATGGAAATTGCTGAATCGGTAAGTTTTAACATATAGCTTTACACCACACACACACAAAAGTCAAGTAGTAAATCTGGGACTAGACGGCTAAAGCAATTGTCAAAGCAAGACTGTAATCCGAATAGAGGGGAGCACAGCTCTCTGAGAAGCTCGGCAACTAGGGAGACAGACCAAGGGCATGCTAGGGGTCCGTGGGAAGCAGATCCCACTCAGAGCACTGACATTAAATTCAGGAATAGGCTCCGGGGTTTCTGGCAGGCTTGGTGGCCAGAGGAAAATCTCCTGGACTCTGGCTCTCCAGGGAGAGTGAAGCAGGGACAGACAGCCTCCTGGAGACTCAGCTTTGATAGGCTTCATCATGTGGACACCACGGATAGCAAGCGGGAGTCTGGTAAGGTGCTTCTAGATACAGCAACTCTGACAGCCTTGAGAACGAGGGCAGACCAACATCTAAGAGAGAGGAGGCAACCTTTAAAGGGCAAATAGGTGTGGGAAACTGAGGACCGGGAAGAGAGCGTATGCAGACAAATTCTCTATGCTCATGTTAAAGAGTCTGGAAGGCCAGGCCATGTCACATGCTCAGCAGGACTTGATATCCCAAGGTTTTCCACTTAGATGCTATTTGATGGGCTTCTCAGTTCTACAGTGGGTTTGAAATAACAGACTAGAATCTTCTTTGGAAGGTCTAATGATCTGCTGTTTAAAAAGATGTGTGGTTAACATGGACAGTGCAGATGCTTCACATTAGCCCCCTGAGATACACAGAACAACATGCCCAAAGCTGTCATCTGTGGGTTCGTCTTTCCAGTAGCCTTTGTCCACAAATTAACCTGTAAAACAACTAATACTTTGAATTTAAATGGTATTTTTATTTAACAAGGTAAATAAAATAGCAAAACATGATTTCAAAACAAAAGAGCTATTAATTGGCATAGTGGGTTACTTCTTGGGCTGTTAACTGCACGGTCAGCAGTTCAAAACCACTGGCTGCTCCAGGGGAGATGAGATGAGGCTGCCTATTCCCTGGCGTATTTAAAGTCTTGGAAACCCACACGGTCAGTTGTAGTCTGTCCAAATGGACAGTGAGTTTGGGTTTGTTTATTTGTTGTTTATTTTGGAGGGGAGTGTTATATTGATGTGGGCACTTCAAAAAGGATGTAGAAAAATCCATTATTTTCTTTATTCCTCATTCCCATGAACTTTCTGAAGCCCCCTCCAGCCTACGCTTGTACTTACAATAAAGATGACTATCTAAAAGGGAAACAAACAAACAAAAACAAGATTAAGGTATTGTTTCTCCCCTCCTTGATGTCCTGCGGGAAATCACCGCTGGACTAGCCAAGCCACGTCCACCCACCCCAGTTGTGGAAATGTCAAGCTTGGCTTTACAGCTCGACTGCTTTTCTACCCAGAGACATCTCATTCTGTTACCTTCAACCTTGACTCTCCACCTGAATGCGCACCTTCATCTGCCTCGCTGCTGATCAGACCGGTCCCCGACTTTTCCACCTGGCTTCTGGCTGTTTCCTGCGTTCATGGTTCATGTCCCATATTCTCTGGCTCCTCCTGGAAGCTCTCTGGCTAAACAGCATCTGCTCTTATTTGGAAACCACTGCTCTCCTCTCTGGTTCTTTTCCCCTCCTTTAAATCATTTCAGACCATGTCTCCGGGTTCTGTTTGTCTCTGTTAAAAAGATAGTTGGCTCGAAACAGTTGTCACTTCTTTCTCTTAATCATCTCCATATAGAATTTCTCTGGAGACTTCCAGTTCTTTGTATCCTATCTACTAGCCTATACTGACTGCCATCGGGTCAACAAGGCCAACTCATGGCGACCCGATAGGACAGTGTAGAACTGCCCCTGCGGGTTTCTGAGACTAACTCTTTATGGGATTTGAAAGCCTTGCTTTCTCCTTCAGAGTGGCTGGGGGGTTAAAACTGTTTGCGGTTAGCAGCCCAATACGTAATCACTATGCCACCAGGGCTCCACTCGCCCATACGTCTCCATTAAAGAAACCATAATGTGAACTCTTTTCCATGGGGAATATGGAAGAAACCTCCCAGTTCAACTAGGTACTGAGTGTCCAGCAATTGTAGCTGTACTCGCTTTCGCTCGTTCGGTGCTGGTGGAAAGAGGAGACAGAGGTCACTGAGAATGGATGCAGTTGACTTCATCATCACTCTCTAAACTACTCGATCCACACTGGCAATGCAAGTTCAGCATTAATCACAAGGAAACTGGGACTGAAGCCAAGGCTTTTGAAGATTAAAATAGCAAACAAACAAAAAAGCCAGCTGTCCTACAGTTCACCCCAACTTTTGGTGACTGTCTTAGTGATCTATTGTTGCTGTCACAGAAAGACTACAAGGGGGTGCCTTTAACAAACAGGAATTTATTTTCTCACAGGTTAGGTGACTAGACGCCTGGATTCCAGGCGCTAGCTCTAGCTGAAAGCATTCTCGCCCTGTGGATGCTTGAAGGAAAGTCCTTGTCTCTTTGGAGCTTGTGCTTCTGGGAGCTCTTCCTGCAGCTTGACATCTCAGCCTCCTCCCTGGCTTGTTGAATCTCTTTCATATCTCAAAAGAGCTTGATGAGACGTGCCCTTCCAGAATCCTGCCTCGACAGCTTAACTAAGGGGAGCCAATCCTAAATGACAAAGAGTTTAGGATTGACAACCTCTATTTGGTGGGGGATGCGGGTAGTGGGAGGGAGACAGAACTCAATCCATAATAGTGTTTCAGAGTAAAACTGCTCTCCGTAGGGTTTTCATGACAGTGACCTTTTGGAAAGAGCTCTCCAGGCCTTTCTTCTGAGGGGTCGCTAGGTAGGCTTGAACTGTCAACCCTTCTGTTAGTAACTGAGAAGTTCAGTGCTTGTGCCAACCACGAACTGAAGCACTCAGTCACTGTGCTGCTTAAATTACGTAGATATGTATACACCTGTGTGTGTAAAATCTATAATTATATATATAATTGGTAATTCTGTACATTACTGGGTACTTTATAAATCATCTCTTATAGACATGTTCTTCTGGGCATGTTGTCAGGAGAGACCAGTCCCTGGAGAAGGACATCATACCTGGTAAAGTGGAAGGGCAGCAAAAAAAAAGAGGAAGACCCTCAAGGAGATGGATTGACACAGTGGCTGCAACAATGGGCTCAAGCCTGGGAACAACTGTGGGGATGTCAACAGTCAGGCAGTGTTTCGTTCTTGTTGTGTACAGGGTTGCTATGGGTCAGAACCGGCTCATTGACAATCACAACCACAATAGCCTTTCCAAGCGCCACCATGTGCAGCTGTTTGGGTTGCTCACTGCACAAGCGTACTGTATCTAAGGAGACTGTCGTATCATAGCCATCTTGATCATTGTGAAGGGTTTGATGTTTTTATCCCACTACCTGCTACTACCTACTAACATGAGTACACGCTACATTTCCTCAGGGCAGGTGTCAGTTGATGCCTCAAGTCAGTGGTAGTAAAATATCTTGATTACATAAAATTGCTATCAGGAATACCACATTCCTAGGGACTTACAAAGGAAGAATAGAGCCGAACTCAGGTCCACGGAATCACTTTCAGAGCAACCCGAGAAAGGACGAAGCTCTCGCTCTCTCTTGCTCTCTCACTCTCTCACTGCCGTGGAGCCAAGGCCGACTCATAGCGACCCTGTAGGACAGGGTAGAACTGCCCCTGTGAGTTTCCAAAACGAACTCTTTATGGGAGCAGAAAGCCTTGTCTTCCTCTCGAGCAACGGCAGGTGGTTTCCAACTGTTGACCTTGAGGGTCATAGCCCAACTCCAAACCATTATAGCACGAAGGTTCCTAGAAAGGAGGAACCAACTTATCAAGAGATTCTGATAGTCAACCATTCAGAGGAGCCTGTCACACCAGGTCTAGTGGCTTTCCTCTCTGAAGCAGTGATGGTGAGAACCTTGGTAGGTTAGCCTCCCTCTTGTCTTCAGGCTCTGTGTGTCCAACACGCTGCCACTTGTCTGTCGAGCCCAGTTGGACGGCAGAGTTTCTGATTTAAATCCACAAGCACTTTCATCATGATACAAATCACTAAGTAATAACTAATATTAATTTAGCATTAAGAATATACAGGGTATTAAATTGACATAAATTAAAGATTACTATGTAACGATCTGCTAATTACATTAAAGCAATTGTTTATTTGTTGCCATGGAAATTTCATAATTAAATGCAGTTTAAAAATTGGCTTGTTACATATCTATTATTTTTAAATTTGATTTTTAATTATTGTGATTAAAAACTCAAATTGTATATTGTATCATGTTTAATTATTTGGTTCACTCTATTTATCCCAAATGACTTTATGTTTGTAAAACTGTAATTATTGAGAAACATGTAGCTCACTGCCTTAATTTTCTGCTTTACTTTAGGAGTGAGATCCTTACTCTGGTGCCCAAGAAGACATCCTGTGGGCTAGTGGATGTCCTGACCCTTCCCCTTTCTACAAATGAGGTAAAGAAGTCTTGTTTCTGTGTGCCATGGAGTTGATTCTGACCCACAGAGGACAAAATACAACTATCCCATAGGCAGCAGTTCTCAACCTGTGGGTCACGACCCCTTTGGGTGTCGAACGACCCTTTCACAGAGGTCACCCAAGACCATCGGAAAACACATAAATATTTCATCATATATAATTACATATTGTTTGGTGATTAATCACTATGCTTTAATTATGCTTAATTATGTTCAATTTGTAACAATGAAAATATATCCTGCATAGCAGATATTTACATGATGATTCATAACAGTAGCAAAATGACAGGGATGAAGTAGCAACGAAAACAATTTTATGGTTGGGGGGGGGTCACCACAACATGAGGAAGTGAATTAAAGTGTCACGGCATCAGGAAGGTTGAGAACCACTGCCACAGGGTTTCCAAAGCTGTAAACTTCATGGAAGCAGACAGCCCCTTCTCTCTCCTGAGAGGTCACTGGGTGGGTGATTTGCAGTGTCGCCAAATCTGACCTCCTCAGGCTCTCCTACGGCCGCCAAGCGGAGGTCAGATCTGGCTCCATTACCCATCCTTCATGACCTGTTCTAGCACCAACCAGCCCTCACATACTAGGTGCAGTGACTCAGTGCAAGGCTACACAGAACTCACATAAAATACTCACAATTAAGGGTGGGGGGTTGGTTATTAGGGAAGTTAATAGGTTACCGCGAGTCAAGATCATGAAACAGGAAGAATACGGTCATCAGTCCACAGCAGCACCTCTCCTCAGCCAGCAGTCAAATCTCTCCAGTCTTCACCACTCAGCCACATGTCCCTTGACGTCTGCCTCTGTGGTCACTCTGTTTCACAGCCCCATGGTCTCGGGCCAGATGAGGAGAAGGTACCCCGTGGTCCCAGTGCTGCTCCTCCGATTCTCCGTGTGAGACTCGGGGTCTCTAGTCTTGGCCTCCACCACTCTAGGCAGACATCCAGAACATGCTCTTCCAATGGTCCCAAGTTTCCTCTCTCTAGCCAAGACGGCTCTTATACACAGAGGCATGGCTTTGATGGAGGTGTACTGTAGTTTTCTTTTGGCAGTCCATACCCCTGAGGAAGCAAGGAATAGTAACTTCAGGCATACCCTCCTGTAAAATTGAGTCTAAAAATATGCCTCCCCCTAATCCTGTAATGGAGAATACCCTCCAAAATAAAAGTAGAAGCTAAAGATACCGACCACGTTGATTTTGCAACAGAGAAAGCTCTCCAAAATGGTATGATAGCACCAGGCATAGCGTGCAGAATTACGACCCAACACGTAAGGAATTGTGACTTGTTCTTTTTGTTGTGTTGCCAGGTGCTGAATCAGTTCCAACCCATGGAGACCCCAGAAGGAAGCACCACCTGGTCCGGCCCTATCCTCACAATTGTTCTTAGGTTTGAGATCACTGTTGGAGCCACTGTGTCAAGTCATAATATCGAGGGCCTTCCTCTTTTTCCCTGGCCTCTTCCTCGCCAGACACGGTGCTCTTCTCCAGGGACTAGTCTCTCCTGATGATATATCCAAGGTGCAGGAGATGAAGTCCACCCCCCTGACCTCTGAGGGGCATTCTGACTGTTTTCCTTCAAAGACCATTTATTTTGTTCTTTTGGCAGTCCATGGTACTTTCAATATTCTTCACCAGCACAATTGAAATGCATCGATTCTTCTTACTCTTCCTAATTCAATGTCCAACTTCCACATGCCTATCAGGCAACTGAAAAGACCACGGCTTGGGTCGCATGCACCTTAGTCATCAAAGTGACATCCTTGCTTTTCAACACTTTAAAAAACTATTGTGCAGCAGATTTTCTCAAGGCATTCGGCATTTAATCTCTCGACTGCTGCTTCCATGAACATCGATAAGGGATTCAAGCAAGACAAATTCCTTGACAACTTCAAACTCTTCTCATATATGTTACCCATTGGTCCAGTTGAGGGAAATGTGGTTTTCTTTAAGTTGAGTTGTAAGCCATCCTTAAGACTGCAATCCTTGACCTTCATCAGCAAATGCTTCAAGTCCCCTCACTCTCAGCAAGCATGGTGGTGTCATCTGCATACGTCAGGTTGTTAATAAGCTTCCCATCAATCCCGATGTCACATTCATCTTCACAAAGCTCCGCTTTCCTAATTATTTGCTCCACAAACAAACTTAATAAGTATGTTGAGAGGCTATAACTCTGCCACACACCTTTCCTGATTTAAAAACATGCCGTGTTCCTCTGTTCAGTTAGCACAACTGCTTCTTGATCCATGTACAAGTTCTGCAGGGCACAATGTAGAGTTCTGGAATTCTCATTCTTCTCAGTGTTATCCACAGTTTATTATGGTCCACACAGTCAAATACTGAGGTAGTTAGTTTATTGTGCCAGCCTGGCCGATAAACACATGTGGGATTAATTGAAGGGCGGAGAGATAAATGGCTCGGCGAGCCTCGCCTTTCTTGTCTCTCGCTCTTTGATCATCGAACTAGTGTGCGGCTGCCTTGCTTGTTCTGTGCCTCAATTTGCAAGCTACACTACCTGTGGGACACCTAACCTGTAGACTGTGCCACTGTAATTTGAGGTTCCTTCAAGACCTGCTTCGCCACACAATTGGAATTTACATCTCTTGAGCTGGGGACTGACTGTGGGTGACCTGGCTGACTGTTGGTGACCTGCCTTGCTGTTTGCTGCCTGTGCCGGGATAGGCTGAGTCTCTCTACAGAGGACGCCCTGGCGGCCCTCAAGACTTGAAGGACTGCCAGTGTCTCACAACTGTCTAACACATTTGCATTGTACTGAGCCATTTGTACTGATTTATAATTTAACTGTTTATTTCTTGTGTTATATATCTATCAATCTGTATAACTGCTTTATAATTTAACAACTGTTTATTTCTTGTGTTATGTATCTATCTACCTATCTAAATATATATTTATAAAATTATTAGCAATCTGGTTTTATCTCTCCAGAGAACCCTGTCTAACACAAATACCAATTGACTATGATCAGTGAAACACAAGTAAACATCTTTCGGGTATTCTTTGCTTTGGGCCATTGTGACATTAGCAAAGATATTCCTTGATCATGTCCTCTACCGAATCCAGCCTGAACCTTTAGGAGTTCCCTGTCAATTTGCTGCTGTAACCATTGTTGGATGATTTTTTAAAAATAAGTCACTTTATTGGGGGCTCTTACAGCTCTTATAACAATCCATCCACTGATTATATCAGACACATTTGTAAATATGGTGCCATCATTCTAAACATTTTCTTTCTACTTGAGCCCTTGATATCATCTCCTCCTTTTCCTCTCTCCTCCCACCCTTATGACCCCTTGATAATTATAAATTATTATTATTTTCATTGTTGGATGATCTTAAGTACCATTTCACTTGTGTGCGATATTGATGATATTGTTCTATAGTTTGACAATTCTGTTGGGTCACCTTTCTTTAGAATGGGTACAAATATGGCTCTCTCCCAGTCAGTTGGCCTAATAGCTGCTTCCAAATTTCCTAGCATATGTTTCCAGTGCTTCACCATCAATTCCTGGAGCTTTGTTTTTGGCTAATTCTTTCAGTGCAGCTTGAAATTCTTTCTTCAGCACCATCTGTTCGTGCTTGTGTGCTACCTCCTGAAATGATGAAATGTCAACTGGTTCTTTTGGGTACAGCCACTTTGTTTGTTTGTTTGTTTGTTTCTATCTTCTTGTGGTGCTTCCTACATCAGTCAATATTTTACCCATAGAATCTTTCAATATTGCACCTTGAGACTTGAATTTTTCTTTAGTTCTTTCAGTTTCAGATATGCTCAGTGTGTTCTTTCTTTTTGCTTTTCTAACTCTTGGTGTTCATGCATTTCATTGTAATACTTTAGCTTGTTTTCTCTCGCTGCCCTTTGAAACTTTCTGTTCAGCACTTTGACTTCACCATTTCTTCCATGAGCCTTAACTACTCTAGGATTAAGAGCAAGTTTCAGAGTCTCTTCTGAAATCCAATTTGATCTTTTCTTTCGTTCTTGTTTCTTTAGTGACTTTTTGCTTTCTTCATGAATGATATTGTTAATGTTTTTCCACATTTCATCAGGTCTTCTGTCATTAGTGTTCAATGCATCAAATATGTTCTTGAGATGCTCTTGAAATTCAGGTGGGATAGACTCAAGGTCCTATAGTGACTCTCGTGGACTTGTTTTTATTTTCTTCAATCCTTCTCACAGCACCCAAAAAAAAGAAAAATTTCTTCAACTTCAACCTGAAACCACATAGGAGCAATTGATAGTCTGGTCTGGTTTTAGCTGCTAATTTTGAGTTTCTCTAGCATCTCTTCCCACAGATGTAGCCAATTTGACTTTTGTGTATTCCATCTGGAGAAGTCTATGTGTAGAGTTGCCTTTTGCGTTATTATATAAAGGTCCCTGGTATGAACAAGGTATTGGTCTTGTAAAATTCTATCAAGCACTATCCAGCTTCATTTGCATCACCAAGACAGTCCTCTTTTTTTTCCAACTTTTGCATTCCAATTGCCAATAATTATCATTTCATCTTGATTGTGTTTTTGATCAGTTTCAGACTGAAGATGTTGACAAAATTTTCAATTTCTGCATTGTTAGCTTTAGCGGTTGGTCCATAAATGTTACTAGCAATTGCATTGATTGGATCTTTTGAATGCTGATAGAAATAATCCTATCACAGACAGCATTATACTTCAAGATGGATATTGAAATGTTCTCTTCATCTGTGAAGGCAACACCATTCTTTTTTGACTGTCTCATGCTCAGCACAGTAAACTATAGGATTCTCTGATTCAAAATGGCCAATATCACTGCCTTTCAGCTCACTGATGCCTAGGATATCAGTCTTTATGCATTCCATTTTATTTTTGGTGAGTTCTGATTTTCCTAGATGCATACGTCATACATTCCAAGTTCTAATCATCAGTAGATTTTTTTTCAGCTGTTTTTTTTCTCATTTTGAGTCCTGCCCATCAAAAAAAAAGAAGGTCCAGAAGGCTTTGCTCCCACACCCTTTATTCCATCCATGTAATTATGGTCAACTCTTTGACTAAACAGTTCTTCCTCAGTCGTATTTTGAGTGCCTTCTGATCTGAGGGGCTCAGCTTCTGGCACAATCTCTGACAAGGAGATGCTGCTGTTCACGAGGTTTCCGCTGGTCAGCCTATTCCTTCTTTGTCATCTATAGTCTGGAGCTTTTGCTGGAACCTGTTCCCTTTGGGTGACCCTGCTTGTATTTGTAATACCAGTGACATACGTTCAGCATCAGAGCCATACATAAGCCACCACCTTACTACCAACTGACAGACAAGTGGTAGAATTATGGCTAGAAGGTTCATATTCATTGACTACATCTCAGTGGGTTTGAACTGCCAACCTTTTGATTAGCAGCTGAATGCACAAGTGAGCACTGTGCTACCAGGATTCTTTGTAGGAATGCTCAGGAATTTGTCCAGCACCATGCAGACAGCAAGTGTGGGGCCAAGAGTCTAACCCTGAAGCTGACCCACAGCCTTCCTGCCACAAGGTTACCCAGCAAGGTCCTCAGAATGATGAGTTTTCCTCCTAAAAATACACCTCCCACCCATTCCCCCTACACACACTTCTACTACTGGTATTATTATGATTAGACACCCAAGGAGACAGCCAAGGTGAAAACCATGGAGATGGCCATGGAAGCTGGTGATTAAAGCTAAAACCAAAAACTCACAGCCATCGAGTCAGTTCTGACTCACAGCGATCCTCTAGGGCAGAGTAAATCTATCCCTGTTGGTTTCTCAAGCTGAATATCTTTTCAGGAGCAAACAGCCTCATCTTTCTCCCTCAGAGCAAGTGGTAGATACTAACTACTGGCCTTGTAGTTAGCAGCCCATTGTTGACTGGAAATACAACTTGCTGCAATTACATAATCAGTCAACTTGAGGAAAGAGTGGAGTCTGACCTGTCAGGTCACAGCTTAATGACCTCATTTGGAGGCCCTTCAGAGATAAATAGCTCACTGGAGGTGAGACACAAACAATCCCTGTGTGACATTACTGACAACGAGTCTGATGGAGCTACACTGATGCAGCCAGAGACCAGGAGCTGGAGGAGCCACATGAAGACCCATGTCAGTGCTGAGATACTTCTGCTGCCACTGGATCTATAAGACTTTCCACCAAGTGACCTGTGATCTTCCTGCATGTGGTGTCATTGCATGTGTTTCGTGAGTCTGCAGAGGAATTTATAGATTGGTATTGGATATATGGGCTAATATCTGACTTATGGACTTGATCTGGACTAGGCATGGGATGTTTTCTCAATATTCAATTGTTCTTGTATATAAAGCTCTTTCGTGTACACATGAGTGTCTATGAATTTGTTTCTCTAGTCTACCTGTACTGATACACAACTCATGTGGACTTTGGAGAAGGTAACGACGCCTAGCGAGTAAAGCCTATCTTGATAAGAGCCAGAATTGGGTTCAAGTTCTGCCTCTGTCACTTCCTCACAAACTTCTCTCAAGACCCGTGTTGGCTTCTACTCTCCCTGCGCCTATATGGAATGCAACACCCATCATTCACTGTCCAAACCAGGGACTTGGGACTCACCCTTGACACCTGTCTCTCCCTTACCACCATCCACAAGAGCAACCTGAGTCTAGAAAGGGATAAGGTGGGGAATCCTATGGAAAAAGTATCTGCTCACTCCACTGCTGCCAGCCCTGCCAGCCTCATCTACAGCTCACACCACTGGACCACTGCATGGAGTCCACGCCGATGCATAGGGGCCTATAGGACAAAGCAGAACTGTTCTCGAGTGATCGCAAGCCTGTACAACTTTATGGCAGCAGACAGCTTCATCTTTCTCCTACAGAAGGGCTTAGGGGTTTGAACACCAGCTTCACACCAGATTGAGGGTAACAGCCCTTCTAACCAGTTTTCCTTTGGTTCCCTCCTCTCTGATTTCATGTGATCAGCGCATACTTTGACTTCAAATCCTTCTGTGGCTGCTGAGTCTTCCTCAACCTCAAACTTGGAACCTTCTCCTCTTCGACCCACACACACTGGAGCATCTCCTTCCCCAGGCATCTCCTCTGTACGCTCAGAAGACCTCCTTCTAGACCCTCAGGTGCTCCCAGCTCCCACCTACATCAAGGCTCGAGGAGGCTATGCTCAGTGCCCACTTGAGAAAAAAGCCATTGTCCTCTAGCTGACTCAGACACGTGGGCCCCCTGGGTGTCACAGGAGAGCTGCATGCCATCAACCTCGAGCTGGCTGGGTTTGGGGAACTAGCTCAAAAGCCCATGCTTCTGAGGGGCTTCTGCGTGGACTTGAACCTCCCATCTGAACCGCAAATATTTCCGTTAGCAGCCAACTATGTTAATCATTTGTACCCTGCAGGGATCCCTTGTCCCACTTAACACTAATCTAGCACTTAAAACTCCGCTTTGAAGAATCAGAGCCTCCAGATGCCTTCCCTGCCTACAGCATTTGCCCCCATTCTCTATACCTGTTCCCATTCCCACCTCCGCTGGCCAGGTCCTGGTATTTAGGATGCTGATCCTAGTTGGGTGAAGTGGTTTCCAACTCATAATGATCTACACAACGATCGAGAAGTGGAGCTCCTGTCTCAAGTCCATATTTGTAGCTCTCGTGTCCACATTTTATCAGCTCTCTACTTGGCAAAGCATGCTATCCTTCTCTAGAAACCTCCTGGCGATGTTTCCAAAGTGAGCCAACCAGCGTCTCACCACCCTCACTTCCAAGGGTCACTTTGGCTGTTCTCCCTGACAAGACCGACAGGAAGACTGACGAGTCCCTTCTTCGGCTGTCTAGGGACGGCAGAGTCAACACTCGTCACCAACACCACACGTCACCTTCATAGACACACTCATGTGTGTTTAAGAAAAAGCTTTACAAACAAGAGCAACTGAATATTGAGAAAACATCCACGCTCAGTCCAGATCAAGTCCATCCGTCAGATAGTACCCCATATGCCCCATACCCATCTATAAAGTCCTCTGCAGCTCACAAGGTTCCAGGTAACATCTCTGACGACAAACGGAAAACCAAACCCATCACCGTCGTGTCCATTGTGACTCACAGCGACCCTACAGGACAGAGTAGAATTGCTCTACAGGGTTTCCAAGGTTGTCATCTCTACAGAAGTAGATAGCCTCATTGTTCTTGCGAGGAGTGACGGGTGGGTTTGAACTACCAGCCTTGCAGTTAGCAGTTCAATGCCAACCCCACCCTCCACCCCCCAGCAGCACTCGGGTTCCTCAGCCTCTCCTATAATAGCGCGCACCTTGGACTTTGCCTCGCAGAGTGCTTCACGGGCCGTGGGTCCACATTCCCCTTTAACCCATAAGCCAATCAGGGGAGGGACTATACCTATTTACACACCTTGGATCCTTTGGTTAACCTGAAGAGGATCTTGGTAAGCAGTTGTTAGATTGCTGAAAGAGCTACGCAAGTGCCAGGAAATGACCTAACTGTCCTCAGCCTCCCTTCCCTCAGCTGTGGAAAGAGGATGCTGATGCTGACACCTTGCTCAAAGGCGGAGGGGAGGATTCTGTGCGATAAACTATGCCAAGCAGTCAACACAGTACCTGGGCTGGGTACCTGGGCTAATTTCCGGCCGTGGGCTTGGAATGCAAAGAATTCATCTCCATTTTCAAATGCCTGATAGTCCTGTAGGAAAAGAAGACACACACATATAATGAAAATACTCCTGAACTAGAGAAGCTACAATTCAGCATCCCCAGCATCTCGCTTCCACCAGGTCCCTTCCCTCTCGGAGCAGGTGGCCCATCATTTGGTCTCAGGCCTCAGGAAGATGGTGAGCTCAAGCACTTCCTTCTCCAGGGAATCCTCCTTAACTCTTCCAGTGTCCCCTAGAAGAGGGGTGTCTGTGTGCCTGTCCTGAGCCACCCCTCGGTCAGTTTTTCATAGTTACTGGCTTGCATGTTCCCATGATGCCGTGAGCTATGCCATCTATATTTCCGATGCCAAAGGTAGACGGGTTTCAGGGGAGCTTCTAGACTAAGACTTGAGGAATAAAGGTCTGTTGATCTACTACCAGATGTTAGCCAATAAAGATCGTATGGATCCCAGCAGCATGTTGCCAGATACCGTGCTGGAAAGTGAGGTCCCTGGTGGGAAAGGCATCCAAGTACCCTGTGGCCATGACCGTGGGCTTGGGAACAGTAGCACTCATGAAGATGGAAGAGGGCCAGGCAATTGGAGTTGGCATTGGCTCAATGGTAACTAACAAAAACATGTCTCTACCCCTAAAGAAAGTTCCTCTAAAACAAGAATCATTTTTTCCTTTCTATATTCCCTTGACAGTCAAAATAAGAAGTGCTTAGAAGGAATGCTGTCAACAAGAGAGATTGGCACAGTGGCTGCAACAATGGGCTCAAACCTAACAATTGTGAGGATGGCACAGGACTGGGTAGTTTCATTTGGTTGTGCATAGGCTCCCTGTGACTCAGAACTGACACGACGGCCCCTAACAACCACGTGGGGCTCATTATATGAATGGATGGATGAAATGGCATGGCAGGCAGAACAGGCAAGAAGACAGCGGCCGCTGGAGAATCCAGGTTGCAAGAGGAGGCAGTAAGTAAGTGGAAAGCCTCCTCTGTGATCTGAGGATTTGCAAGAGATGGATCACAGGGAGTAGAGCCACCTCTGGGAGTAGCTCTGGTCTGCTGATACTCCAGCCTCTATCCCTGGGTCCAGCCCTGATTTTTAAAAGTTGGAGGGTGAGGGCGAATCACATAACTGCCAACCGATTCTTCATCTATAAAACAGAGCTAATGGCAGTGACCTTCCTCATAGCACTATTGTGTGGGATAATTAATTAATAATTGCAGCATCCTTTGAGAGCATTAAGCACGACATAAATGCTATGCAGTGTGTCCACAGAGCCTCTGCTGGCTCTTCTAAAGCACTCAGCCGGCTGAGTTGCCTTTGATCTGCTGTTATCACCTGAAAGAGAGCAAACAATGATTTTGTTTCATTAAGCAAATGCATAATTAATGCTATTCATTGGTAAAGGTTAATTAGAAATATAACTTTTTCCTCCTTTTCTCTCGAATGGGACACCCTCCTGTGAGAGGATTAGGTAAGCTGATAGCAAGTGTATCAAAGCAAAGGGGAGGAAAAGCCAGCCAAGGCAACAGGAGCCAGGGGGCTGGCCTGCAGAAGCCCAGTGGGCAGAGACAGGGTCTGGAGAAAGCAGAAGAGCCAAGGAGCCCTAGAAGGAGAGCCAGCATCCCCACCCCACACACCCCACCCCGCATCTCCTGCCTCTGCTCTCAGGGAGAGTTCCAGAGATCATCTGCTTACTGCAGGGAGTAAATGGTTTCTGCCAGATGAGTCTGTCAGCCATTGCCCTCTTGCTCATGATCCTGGGTATTTGACTTCCTGTGCACAAATGCTTGCTGGGAGTTCTCCTTACTATTATTATTATGAGCATAAACCACCATAACTCATTGTGGGAAAGTGAATGAATGACCATAAACTCTTCTAAAGAAACACTCCCATAAAGAATCTCAGTCTCAGAAACCCACAGGGGCTGTTCTACCCTCTACCGCAGAGTTGAATTGCTGAAACTGTAAATCTTTTTTCCTGAGGCTGTAAACCTCATCTGGCTGGTAGATTTCAACCACCGACCTTGTGGTTAGCAAAGCATCGCTCACCCCACTGTGCCACTGGGCTCCCGGATGCTAGGTTCTCCCACCGAAACGGGCTGACTGCACACCCTGCCCAGGACCAAACCCAGGCAGCCACTCGCGCCCAGGCGCCGGGGGTAAGGACCCGCACACACAGCTATGGCTTGGTTCACTCGTTCATTATTAAAATAGTGAGACAAGACGATGATTGTCATGTGCGTTTCCATGATGTTAGACAAAACAAATAACCAGGTTTAGATTTTCCACAGGTCCTATTTCTACAGGCTCAATCTTTTCATGTGAAAAGCGTTAACTTCCACATCACGCTCTTCAAAAACGATGTCCATTTACAATGCACTGGCCCCCACCCCACCCCGCTGGTTCTCATTTAAACAGCTCTGAGAACTCAGCTTTCAGGCACCCCGATGTTTCACTGCCTCCATGCCCCACGTTTTATGTCCCTTACTCGACATTGGCGTTTATTATCATTCCCCCATAATTTTCAGGGGCTTTTGCTGGCCTGCTTTTATTTCTGTATCCTTTAAAGAAAAAAACAAAAAACTTTCTTTACTGTGCTTAGTTAAAAGTTTGGAACTACTTACTGGGAAGCAAAAGAAAGGTGGGGGAGCGCTAGCATGTTTCGTGACATGGAACAAGGTCGCCATCCAGTGGCCACAACTGGCTTCTCTCGGCGCGAGCCAGACTTTCCTCCAACGTTCCAGCTTCCTTCCTCCAGAGCGGAGGTGTCTTTAAACAAGGTTTCTGGAACCTCTCACTGCCATCCAGTCCATAGTGACCGGTCCCTTCATTCTGTAGATGGCCAACTTAAGTTCACAAAGGATGTAATCCGAGCCCAGCATGCCCTCTGTTAGTCCCGGTAGACTACAGAAACAAATCCATACAAACTCATATGTGTATAAGAGACAGGTTTATATAAAAGAGTTGTTGAATATTGAGAAAACAACCCAGCCCAGTCCAGATCAGGTCCATAAGTCAGATATTAGCCCATATGTCTGATACTGATCTATTAAGTCCTCTTCAGACTCAGGAAACACATGCAATGATGACAAATGCAGGAAGATCACAGGCCAGTGGGTGGGGAGTCTTGTAGATGCAGTGGCATTGTAAGCATCTCAGTGCAACCAGGGGTCTCCGTGTGGCTTCTCCAGGTCCGGGGTTCTGGCTGCATCAGGGTAGGTCCATGAGGCTTCTCTTCAGGGATGTCACACAGGGAGTCAACCGAGAGAAGGTCTCCTACCTCCAAGAAGGAAATACAGGAATTCCCAGAATCCTCAGGGAAAGGCCATGCCCATGTAGAGGCCTCATTGGCTGTAGAGGCTAGACTCCACCCCTTCACTCATAGTCATCTCAAATTGACAACAGGTTTTATAGCTACCACACCACAGTTCCTAGCCTTCAGATAATGTCTACTTGAATGATTTTGATAATACTTCTTAGGGGGAGGTGAGCTTCAGGGTCAATCAGATCAAAGTCTCTCTTAGACTCACTGTCATCCGTTCAGGCCTGACTCGTGGACTCACAGCGACCCCAGAGGACCGGGTAGAGCAGCCCCTGTGAGTTTCCAAGATCGCAACTCTTGATGGGAGTAGACAGCCCCATCTTTCTCTCCAGGAGCCACTGGTGGTTTTGAACTGTTGACCTTGCTGTTAGCAGCCACAGGAGTAACCCCTCCATCTCTAGGGCTTATAGAGATGAGGAAACTGAGGCCTAGAGAAAGGAAATGGTTTCTCGAGGTTTACAGAGCTGACTGAATTAGGAAGAGAACTCAACCTCGCAAACAAACAGCTTTGTGTCCATTCTCCTGCTAGAATAATCCCATTGAAAAGGACTCGTTTACCACCCCTCCCTTGA
The DNA here is from genome assembly GCF_000313985.2 of Echinops telfairi. Lineage (NCBI taxonomy): Eukaryota > Metazoa > Chordata > Mammalia > Afrosoricida > Tenrecidae > Echinops > Echinops telfairi. The sequence continues at coordinate 12,805,780 of NW_022107431.1, forward strand.
TCATCTTAATTCCAGGTGACCACAGTAGCTTAGTTTTTGATGACGCAATGATAAAACTCAACAACAACAAAACAAAACAATAAAACACTAAACTCGCTACGGTGGAGTCTTTCTTCATCAGAGCGGCTGGTGGTTTTGGACTGCTGACCTTGGAGTTAGCAGCCTAACGTGTAACCACTACACCACAGGCACCAGTAATTAAAAGTGGAGTAAATCACAGCGGTACACTGGGGGATATTAAGTATCTTGATTATTGGTCACTGAGTACTGGAGTTAAACCAATAGGTTGGCAGTTCAAATCTACCGGCTGCTGTTCCATGGAGAAAGCCTGACACCCTCAAGAATTACAGTTGTAGGAGGGAGGGGGAAAGAAATGAGGAGCTGATACCAAGGGCTCAAGTAGAAGGAAAAATGTTTTGAAAATGATGATAGCAACTTATGTACAAATGTGCTTGACACAATGGGTGTATGTATGGATTGTGATAAGAGTTGTACAAACCCCCAATAAAATGATTTTTTTAAAAAGAATTATAGTTTTGGTAACTCTAGGGATAGTTCTACTCTGCCCTCCAGGGCAACTGTAAGTAGGGAGATAATGGAAAGTAACAGGTTTTGTTTTGTTTTGTCTCATTAAAAAGATATCAGGGCTATTCAAAGACAATAGTAACCAAAGATTATTGTGCCCTGGGGGATGATCAATAAGACTCTCTACCATAAAGTAACAGAGAGTTTTGAAATGGTGCCAAAGGTAGGTTAAAACAACAACAACAAATAGCTATAGGCATGTGTATATGTAAATATATTCATTTATAATGAAAGGGATAGAGGCCAATGTACATATATTTATATGTTAAGTATTAAGCTAGCAGACGGACTTTGGGCCTCTACTCAAGGCCTCCCTAAACCCAAGAACACTTTGCTCTGATAACCTGGCACTCTTTGAGACTCACCTTCCCAATACTATCACTGAAGACAAAATGGGTGCATAAGCAAATGTGGTGAAGAAAAGCGGGTGGTGCCCAGCTATCAAAAGATAGCATGTGGGGTCTTAAAGGTTTGATGTTAAACAAGCAGTCATCTAGCAGGGAAGCAAATAAGCCCACATGGAAGAAGCACACCAGCCTGTGTGATTATGAGATGTCGATGGGATCAGGTATCGGGTATCAAAAGATCTAAAACAAACAGTTACATCAATGTGAACAAGGGGGATTGAAATGGAGATCCAAAGCCCATCTGTAGATAATTGAACATCCCCACACACACACACACAGAATCACAGAATGGTTACAAGAAAGGATTATTCAACCAGGGTGCAGTATAGCACTGATGAAACACACATCATTCCTCTAGTTCCTGAATGCTTCCTCCCCCCAACTACCATGACCCAGTTCTACCTTACACATCTGGCTAGACCAGAGTGCATACATTGGTACAGATAAGAGCTTTTGACACATGGAATTCAAAACAGATAAAACCCACAGAAACAGTAGTGGGAGTAGCAATGTCATGGGGATGCTGAGGGTGGGAGAAGGGGAAGAAAGAGCAAACCCATCACAAGGTTGGATATGTCGCCCACCCCACAAGGGGACAGATAACAGAAATGTGGGTGAAGGGAGACAACGGACAGTGTAAGAACTGAAATAACAACAATAATATATATTGATCAGGGATTCACTAGGGTGGGAAGGGAGGGGAGGGAGGGGAAAAAGAGCTGATACCCAGGGCTCAAGTAGAAAGAAAATGTTTTGGAAATGTTGATGGTAATATATGTACAAGGATGCTTAGTACAATTGAATGATGGATTGTTATAAGATTTCTAAGAGCTCCCCCCCAATAAAATGGTTAATAATAATTTTTAAAACAAACAAACATAGATCCAGGAATGGGTTTTCGCACAAAATCCTAGCTCCGAGTTAAAAACAATTAGTTCTTACATCATAGCCCTGCTTGACACTCGCCCTCAAGAAGGGAACACAGAAGTTATGGGTGCTAGAGCAAAATGTGGTGGAGAAATTAGATGGTGCCGGCTATCAGATAAAGTAGTGACGGGGGTCTTAAAGGCTTGTCTCCAAACAAAAAAGCACCTAAGTGAGATGTTGACTAAGTCCACAGGGATGAAGCACACCATCATCAGTCACCAAAGGACTGAAAACCAAGCTGAAGTTGAAGCATCAGAGCCTAAATTGTGCGACTCTCGATGGATGGCAGTGGGAGGATGTGTTGGTCTGGGTTGCCTAGAGAAACAAATCCATAGGAACTCCTGAGGAAGAGGTTTATGTACAAGAGCAATTGAACACGGAGAAAACATCCCAGCTCAGTCCAGTTCAAGTTCATGAGTCTGATGTTAGCCCATATGTCCAATACCGATTCTACAACCTTCTCTTCAGACTCACGGAACACGTGCAATGACGTCAAATGCAGGACGATCACAGGCCAGTGGGTAGAAAGTCTTTGGATCCAGTTGTAAGCATCTCAGTGTTGGCAGGGGTCTCTATGTGGCTTCTCCGGGTTCAGAGGTCTGGTTGCATCAGGGTAGGTCCATATGCCTGCTCCAGCTCAGGGCACTAGTGGAGTTCCATGTATCTTGTCCGCTGCAATGTCTCCCTGGGAGTGAGCAGAGAATGAGAGGTGTCTCCTGCCTCCAAGGAGGAAAAACCAGACTTCCCAGAATTCTCAGGAGAAAGCCATGCCCACACAGAGACCTCATTGACTATGATCCGATTGACAGACCAGACTCCACCCCTTCCCTCTTAATCCTCTCAAGTCCCAAATTGACACCAGATTATGTAACTACCACAGAGCCCAAGGTACAGTTTTGGGAACTACATAGGAAATAAGTCTCAAGTGATCTCCTTCTATCCATAAGCGAGGGGTGGGAGGAAAGAGATTACTAAACATTGCACTGGAGAGATGAGTACAGAAGATCACAGGGCTAAACCTGACTTGGCCTTGTCAACTGATTCCCCCTCTGGCATGCTAGGCCTGATCTTGTTTTCAACATGATCTGTATTTTTGTTTTGTTTTGTTTGTGTGCTTGTTCATATTAAGGTTTATCCCAGATGTCAATGGAGGTCACCCTCTTGAATTTGTGTTATATGTTTTCCATTTTATGGTATGTGAAACCCAGGATTGATGAACCTATATGGACAGCAAGTACAGTAAAGGTTTCACAGTGCGGGGTGGGGAGGTACAGTGGTGGGAGGGAGGGGAAGTAAAAGGAGATGATATCAAGTGGTCCGGGAAGGAAACGGATGTTTGGAAACCTATCGTAAGCGCAAGTGTGCAACACGGCTTGATGTGATTGAACCATGGAATGATATGATATGATATAATCAACTCCCAATTAAAAATAAATAAATAATGTTTAAAGATAGTAGAAACTCATAATATTACATCACCATGAAGACAACTTAAGACAGGCTGAATAATGTCTGACATCATGTCACAATATTTAAAAACCTGCAGTGCCCTAAACCTATAGATCATATAGTCAACAACAAAACAAACTCACTGCCATTGAGTGTTGCAATTCTGACGCACAGTGACCCTGGCAAATGGTAGAGCTGCCCCTGTGTATTTCCGAGGTTATAAAAGAGCCTCATCTCTCTCTCTCTCTCTCTCTCTCTCTCTCTCTCTCTCTCTCTCTCTCTCTCTCTCTCTGAGTGGCTGCTGCTTTCAACCTGCTGACCGTGCCCCTGGCAGCCTCATGCAGAAACGCTATGCGACCAGGGCACCCAGAGAAAAAAATTTTTCCAAATTTGACCAAACCAACCTCACCGCCACCGAGTCCACACTAACTCACAGCAAATCACAGGGGCAGCTCATCCTAAAAAAAAGTATGTAGCATTACCAATAATGAACTGTGAAGCCAAAGGAAATGTTTTGTTCTAGCAAAAGTAAATGCCAGATGCTAAGGCCGCATGCTCGAGGAAAGAATAAATTATCCTTCCATCCTCTGCGGAAAATATTCCCACACGATTATCATCAAGCGAAGAGGCGGCCAAAGAGTTGGCTTTGGGGGAAAACAAGTGTAGGAAAAACTTACCAGAGAAGTTGGCCGGGAATTCGCTAATAAGAAAAAATACTAAGCTCGGCTTCTCAATGATAGGATGTCTATGCGATTTGTCTTGTCTTTATATATTTGTCATTTCTTATGAGTTTTTTTCCCCTTTGTCCAAATACATATTGACTCCCATGCCTGATTTTGTATTCTTTCTCATAATGCTCATTTCCCAAACCAAATGCACTCCCATGCACCTCTTTCCGTTAACAGTGAAGGCAACACCATTAGCCTCAATTCAGCAACACAAAAGAAACAGAAAACTCTCTGCTCTGCTTATTATACCAGAACTCCATGTGCACCAGGACACCCCCAAAAGATTTCTGTACACCTAAGAAAAAGGAACCTGCTTGCGGTATTTCTGACATGAAAATTTATATTTCATAATAAACTAGGCTGAAAGTCTACCCATTCGTTCAAGAAGGTGGGGTAGAAAGGAGGGACCGATCACAAGGATCTACATATAACTCCCTCCCTGGGGGACAGACAATAGAAAAGTGGGTGAAAGGAGTCGTTAGGTAGTGTAAGACATGAAAAAATAATCATAATGTATAAATTATCAAGGGTTCATGAGGGATAGGGGGTGGGGAGGGAGGGGGAAAATAAGGAGCTGATACCAAGGACTCAAGTAGAAAGCAAATGTTTTGAGAATGATGATGGCAACAAATGTACAAATGTGCTTGACACAACGGATGAATGTATGGATTGTGATAAGAGTTGTATGAGCCCCCAATAAAATGATTAAAAAGGAAAAATAAGAAAAACAATGATCTCCCTACCGTGTGTAAAGAAGAGTCCTGGTGGTTCATGGGTCAGTACAGGTCAGCAGTTCAAATCCACCTGCCACTCTGCAGAACAAAGGTGAGGATTTCTGCTTCAGTAAAGATTCACAACCTTGGAAGCACACAGGACCAGGTCTGCTCTGTCCTAGATGATCACTATGCATCAACATCCACACTGACTCAGTGGCAATGAGTGAGACCACATGTGCTAGTGACCTGCTACAACTTCCCAAACTTGGGGGGAAAAAAACAAAAAACAGCAAGCAAACCATCACAGGTTTGACTGTCATCCCAGGAGAAACAAAGGGAAACGGGCAGCGGAAAGCTTGGAGGTGAATAAGAAAATAAGACATGTTTTGCAAACTGCAGGTCTGAACCCATTATGGGTCTCACATGCATTCACTGTCATCGGGTTAATACCAACTCACAGCGACCTTCTAAGGCAGAGTAGAGCTTCTCCCGTGAGTTTCTAAGACTGTAACTCTTTATGAGAGTAGAAAGCCCCATCTTTCTCCCATTGGAGCAGCTGGTGGCTTTGAACTGCTGACTTGGTGGTTAGCAGCCCAACACATAACCACTGCCATTAGGGTAGCAAATCTGAATACCCTAGACCATAAGAATCCCTTAAAATAAAAGGTTACAATCAAATCCAGTCATAAGTGCAGTTCCAGGAGATGTGGAAGCAGGCAGCATTTCATTCTGGGGTCACAGGGTCACAGGGTCAGAGCCGACTCCTCGATGTCACCTCACAAGAACAATGAGGCATTGCTATGGAGTCGATCTCGACTCCAGCAGAATCTATGGAAACCCTGGAAGCTTTCTGGAAAATGTCCATGCTCTTTTAATCCCCTTTTCCATGAACTGCTTTGAAGTCTTCTGATATCTCCAACAACTAATCCCTGCTGTGTGATGTAATCGTAGGGTCCCTGGGTGACACAGAGGGTTTGTGCTTGAATACGAACCTACTCAGCTTGAATCCCAACAAGCAGTTCTGAGGAAGAAAGACCTGGTAATCTCTTCTGTAAAGAGGACAGCCCAGGGAAACTTACGAGGTGGTGCTGGTCTGCAAACATCCAAAGTCCCTGAGAACTGGGATCAACCTGAGGGCAGCAAGCTCTGTGTGGCTTCCTTGTGTCATCTACTAAATCACTCACCCCAGATCTCACCACCGCACATCCGATCTGATCCGATCCCACGTGATGATCTTTAGTCTTGATTGAGCTCATAGTTAGGGGCCTTTGAGTCTGCTCCAACTCAGGGCAACCTTATTTGAGCAGTGAAATGTCGCCTGATCCTCTGCTTTCTCACAGTAACACTCAGGGGCCCACCCCACAGGGTTTCCAAGGCTATGGAGCAGCTGGTGGGCTCAGACCACAGGCGCTTTCGCTCAGAAGCCAAGGGCTTGACCTGTACCACGAGGTACAAATTCAGTCATTTGGTTTGGGTTTGGATGGCCGCTTGATGCTACACAGGATACCTGTAATCTAAACCTCTCGGCTTTATCATAGCCACTAGGTCCTGCTCTCACCTACCCCCACAAATAAACCATCAAGATGAGCCCCATACGTTTAAAGGTTAACAGGCAAAGGCAAGATCAAGCGACTTCGTTGTTTGAAGGACCTAACATGGCTGAATCAACTCCGAAGTTAGGTGGGCCAGAAATCATGAAGCACAAGAAGAGAGAGTTGCTATGCCGAGAGCCACGCTCACTAAATATCTGCCAAAGCAATGACCGGCTCTCATGAGAGCCATGGGATGATGGACGCATGTCACCCTCTGAACTGGCTTTGTCCCGTGTCACAACACCAAGAAGAGAGCCACATCCTGTGGGTTTGTTTTTTTTTTTAATCTCAATGCCATGAAGCCACTTGTTTCTTTTTAGTGTTGGATCCACTGCTGCTCACAATCCCCCTCTGCTAGAGCTCTGTTCTCAGATGGAGAATGAATACCTTCCTTGTGTGGGCACCACGTTTGGTCCGTGATCACATGCATTATGTGGTGCAGCATAATTCTCTCCCATTGAGTCGGCTCCAGCTCATAGTGATGCGATAGAACAGGATAGAGCTGCTCTGTGGATTTCCAAGACCGCGTCTCCTGATTGTTGCAGTTGTTCCGTGCTGTGGTAGTTACATAAACTGGTGTCAACTTGAGAAGGGGTGGAGTCTAGCCTGTCAATCAGAGCGCAGTTCGATGACCTCATTTGGAGGCACCAAATAGCTGACTGGAGGCCAGACATAGATACACTCTCTGCTTCATCTTCCTGCTGATAAGACATACAGAGCTACACTAGTGCCCTGGAGCTGGAGGAGCCATGTGGAGACCATTGCCAGTGCTGAGATGCTTCCACTGCCACTGGATCCACAAGACTTTCCATCCACTGGACTGTGATCTTCCTTCCTTCAGTGTCATAACATGCGTTGTGTGAATCTGAAGAGGAATTTATAGATTGGTACAGTTAAAGAAATGTGGTAAGCTTCCTACTGCTGCTGTCACAAAGCGCCACAAACTTGGGCCTTTAAAGGAAAACACATCTAATTTCCTACAGTTCTGTAGTTCACAAGTTCAGGCAGTTCAAACCCACTGGTCACTCCGAGGGAGAAAAATGAGGCTCTCTGCTCCCTTAAAGAGTTACAGCCTCGGAAACCCACAGGGGCTGTTCTGCTCTGTCCTGCAGGGTTGAGATGGGTCAAAATGGATTCAATGGCAGCGAATTTGGTTTTGAGAGTTGCCACCCACGTTCCGTGGACCATCATTGTGCCCTGCTCCTCTCCGCGCCCCCCCCATACACACACCCAGTTAACTGCAAGAAGACCCAGACAGATCCTTTCTCCTCACCCCAATCAGGGTGACCTCCCTGATTGGAAGTGGAAGTGGAAGTGGAAGTAGAAGTGGGTTGGCCATGGCCTCACCTGCCCCTTCCTCACCAGTATCCACACTGACACCTCAATGGGAACCAACAAAGCCCCACCTCTCACCTCAAGTGCAGGAGGGAAGCTGTCCTGCTGGACTTTTGACAGGAAGTCTGCCTGGTCCCAGCTCCCTCCTGGGAAGTGAGCGAAGTCCCAGACTTGACCACGAGGGGGTGCAGGCTCAGCAGTGAGTGCAGTTTGGACAATGTAAGGAGGACAGGTCTCGGTGGATGGAAAAATGGACCCTGGGCTCCATCCAGGTGCCCCAAAGAGGAGAGGCCGAGGTCTGACAGTGCATCGGGACTCTCACCCACCTTCCTTTCCTCTTCACCTGTCCTTCTCAGGTGGAGAAGCCTGCAGCCAGGCTCCCTGCACGGAGGAATCACCCCCCCTCCACCCCCTTGCCTGTGGCCCCAGCTTGCATGTAAGGCAGAGCTAGACCAGGAGAGAGGTTCACAGACAGAGGAAAAGAAATAGATGCCGTGGGGGGGGGGGGGTGGTGGTCAAAATTCTCTTTAAAAAAAACAGTTTTATTGGCACGTAATCCACATATCATTCAATTCAATAGTTCAGTCATATCAATCATTACCACAATCAATTTTAGAACATTTTCTTGTACTCCTTGTTATGCTTCCCCCCACTCCCACCCCGAACCTTCCCTGCCACACCCTCAAGTATCCAGACCAGGTCCATAGAAATCTAGAGATTCCTTAAGATGCCTCTTTACCCATGTGTCTGTAACTCGCACAAATGATTGGGTGGGACTATGCAAATAGGGTGTGTGAACCACAAATGAGGGGATTGGTGAGTTTGGGTTGTCACTCCCCCATGTATGAGAGAGCCGTCTCAGAAGCAAGAACAGAGAGAATTCCCAGGACCATCAAAGAGCCCTGGTGGCATAGTGGTTATAAATTGGGCTGTGATATGTAAGGTCAGCAGTTCAAGCCACCTGTGATTCTAAGGGAGGAAGATGGGATTTTCTACTTCTGTAAAACAGTTACAATTTTGGCAACTCACAGGGGCAGTTCTACCCAGTCCTATAGAGTTGCTATGAGTCAGTGTTGACTCAGTAGCAGTGAGCTTGATTTTTGTTTTTTAATCAAGGAAGAAGCAGCACCAGTGTAGACGTTCTTTGGAGATCCCTGCCCAGAGTGATGAAGGGACCAGAGAGGTGCCATGCAGAGACCCAAGACACCCAGCAGAAGAGTGTGCTGAGGCCAGAGACCTGCAGACGGTGAGGCTGAGCAGCAGTGAGCTTCCTGGCCCACGAACAAGGCAGAGGCCAAGGAACCATGTAGATGAGAGGCTGCGGATTAGAGTAGACTTGGCTGCTGGCTGAGCCCGGCCTCATGGCAATCCTCCTTAGGCTGGTGTGGAGACGGATTCTCCTCTCTACCGAAGCCAAAGGAGAGTAGACGTGGCCTCCAGCATATGGTTGCAGACGTGTGTAGTGGAGGCTTCCACCATGTTCTCTTAGGGATGGTCACCAAGATGCCCAGGGAGATCCACTTGCTCGCTCACCCAGCGCTTCCCACTCACACAGCTGCTGCTCCCACATCAATATCTGCATGCACAGAAGCCCAACCTGCTTTCGTGGGCACCTTCAGGACATGTGCAACTGCATTCAAAGCTGTATTTATGAACTGTTGTGACTGTATGTTGAGCTGCTAACTGCAAGGTCGGCAGTTCAAAACCACCAGCCCCTCCTCGGGAGAAAGAGGGGACTTTATACTCCTGTAAAGAGTTACAGTCTTGGAAACTAACAAAGGAAGTTCCCCTCTGACCATGGGCCAGGGATGTGAATGGCCTCGCCACCATGCAGAAAGGGGATTGTTGCAGGTGCAGATAGGTTATCATTTGATCTCCCTTATGATCCATTTACATGGATCTAAGTTTCTGCTTTCTTTCCAACGGAGGTTACTGTCTGTTTTACATTGTTATCCTAGTTAGCTTTTAGGTTTTTAAAAAAATCATTTTTCTGTATATGAAATCTGGCCTAGCTGGATTAATGATTCCTTGGGCGTATGGCAGAGGAGGTTGGTGGGAAATAGTGGGCTAATAATGATGTAGAAAAAGCTGGAGAAAATGTTCTCAAACTCATGTGGTAATGATTGTACAGATCTTCTCGAGGCGATTGACCTGTTGAGTTGTATGATATGTGAATTATATGCCAATAAAACTGTTTTTAAAATGTTTTTTAAACGAGAGTTGCAGTCTCAGAAACCCTCAAGGAGAATTCTACCCTGTGCTCTGGGGTCACTGTGAGTCGGCAGCATCAACTTGATGGCAAAGAGTTTGGTTCGGAGTTTTAATTAAAGTTTGAAACTTAAAGTAATAAACATGACCAATTATTTTCACTATGCCTGTAGCCTGTGCTGATTTTATCTTCATTCACAGATTTATTTTATTTTATTTATTTTATTGTGGAGTGAGGAAAAAAAGTCCTATCCATAGCTCCTGGTCCTGAGTCAAAAGGGTTGTTGAGTTAGTCTGGGTAAACTGGAGAAAAAAATCTACAGAAATTCATATACAGTATGTATAAGAGAGAGAGTTTTATATAAAGGGTAAGTGTACATTCAGAAAGCATCCCAACCCCATCCAGTCCAAGCCCATAAGCCTGACTTAGCTCATATGCCTGACACCGATCTACAAAGCCCTCCTCAAAGTCACAAAGCACACACAATGACACCGAGTGCAGAAGGATCTCAGGCCAGTGGGTAGAAAGTCTTGGAATCCAGTGGTGGTGTAAGCATGTCAGTGCTGGCAGGGGTCTCCATACGGCTTCTCAAGCACCCAGGACTGCATCAGGCTAAGTTCACGTGGCTTCTCAGGGATGTCTCACAGGAAGTGAGCCTTGCCAGCTGAGGCAGAGAATTAGCAAAGGCAGCCACACACTGGTCTGACCATCAGAGAGCAAGAGACCAAAGAACCAGAAAGGCCAGGCTCGCCATACCACTTATCGCTCCACCCTTCATTAATCCCACATGTATTTATCGGCTAGGTGGGCACAATAAACCTTAACTAGTGCAGTTGTGTTGGCTCTTGACCTTATTAGAACATTTGACAATAGCTCACAGATCTTGGGGGGCAATTAGAAGGCTTCCCCAAACCACCTAAACACTATATTATATATATGTATAAATGTGTGTGTATATATATATGTATATATATATATATGTGTGTGTACATATACATATAGTGTGTGTGTGTGTGTGTGACTGTTAGAGGCTCCCCCAGGGGATAAGCCTGGGTCACTTGTCCCAAGTTGTCCCACTCCTCTCTGCACAGCAAAAGCATTTGCCCTGTCTGCTCAGCATTGTCACACATTTCCTCTTCCCTCTGAGGTAGTTCACAAGATTCCTTTGTGAAGCAGGAAGCATCAGACAGCAAAAAAAAAAAAAGGAAAAGAATTGAGTACGTGCAAATGGAGCTCTTAATATTTCTCCAGGGCATTAAGTCATGTAATGTGGCATTACAAAATACCATCAGAGAGGGCCACTTTGCATACCATAATAGTCATCTTTATGAAGCCCAATCTGGCCATTCCGAGCCACATTTAATTTTCCCTGGAAACTCCCACTTGGTAGGAAGAGATTGCTCTTTGAGTCCCTTTTGGGGAGCCACAAGATGAGAACCATGTTTAGAATTCAGTCTTTCACTACAAACAGACGCTACGTTACTTAGGCCAAATAAAGCCGTGTGTGCGTTTTCATTAAGATAAATATTACTGTAATCACTAATCTTTCCTATATAACCATCCTGGGAGTTATGGAAGTTACAACTCCTGGTTGACAGCACAGTAGTTTAGGATGAACTATTTGCTGTTCTCCATCTTCACTGAGAGGCGGGGCTCATCATTTCGGTATTAATTATGAAATTGTAACATCGTAAAATCTATGGCCAGAGGAAGCAGATACTTCCGAGCTTTGAAACTGATGAAACTGCACACGTCTCTGATCAGGGATAAGGCTGTTTGCATTTGATATGTGAGGTTTACTTGTGTAACACCCCCTGCTGAGTGTGTAGGCTTTGGAGCATTGTGCATCATTTTCCGGAAATTAAAAAGGCAAGCTTCAATTGCAATATTGAAGACTCTATGGGCTAAATAGTGACTTTTGCTAAAGGCCTCCAAAGCAGCTGGAAGGAGTGAACAGAGTTACTGCGCCCTGAAGAATGGGGGATGTCCCACTGCTGCATCAGGTAGCAGACGATCAGGAACCAACGTCACTGTGGAAGACCGGGCATCCATAAAAGACAGCAGCTCCCTTACTCACCGCAAGTTACAGACAAGGCTAGAGAAAATCATGCTTAGCAAACTCAGTCGATCTTACAAAGATAAATATTTAATAACACCATGATTCTAAGGGAAAATGAAGAAATATAAAGGCAATTGATATACCAAAAGACAAGACACTGATGACCACGAGGAGGCCAGGGGACAGGGGAGGGGAGGGGGGATAGGATCTTGAGGAAGATAGGTGGAGCAGGGGAAGACAGCCACATATTTGGATGGTTTAACCGGATATTGTTGATTTCATTTCTTGAGAGGAGCTGTGTAAATATATACAGTGCGTTCATTTAAAAAAACCAAATAAAAATGCCTCCAGATTTCTTACACTTCCAACTTAGATAGTGGTCTGAGTGGCAAAACAAACAAACAGCAACAACAACAAAACACAGAGGAAACATAAAACTGCAAAGGACTCGGAGTCGTATTGTCATAAAACAAGACTGGAAATTGACAGACAGACATTGGAAGGTTTCGACAAACAGATGAGATGGCGGAAGCCCTCAGCATCTAGGCCAAGGAATGTGGGTGGCACATTCCAGCTGCCTGGAACAGACCCATGTGTGTGCTCATTCCCCAAAAAAGGTGTTCTAAAGGAATGTGGAGATTTTCGGATAATACCATTACCATTACACAAAAATGTTTGCAATAGGGCATAGGCAGAGAAGTACCAGAAATTCAAGCCAAACTCGAACGAGGATGTGGAATGAGGGTTATCACTGCCAGTGTTAGCTGTATCTAGGCTGAACGCAGAGAACACCAGCAGGATGTTTCTCCGACTGTGTGGATCATAACCAACTGTGAGTAACATGGCAACGGATGGGAATTCCAGAACACTTTGCTGTAGAGAAACCAAGAGGCAGTTATTTGAACACAGAACAGGATACTTCATGGCTTAAAATCAAGAAAAGTGTGCAGCAGGGTTGTGTCCTTTTACTGTACTGAATTGATATGAAGAGTGAATAATCTGAGAAGGTGGACTATCAAAAGATAAATGCAGCATCAAGTTGTTAGGAAGAGTCATTGACAATCAGCGATATGCAAATGATAAAGCCTTGCTTGGCCGAAATCAAAGAAGACTTGAACCACTTTCTGATCAGAGACTATTGCAGTTGACTTAAATTCAACTCATAGCAGCCCTATAGGACAAAGCGGAACTGCTCCATCGCTTCTGCAGTTATAAACGCTATATAAGCAAACTGCCTCGTTTTTCTCCCAAAATTGTTAGCTGATAGGTGCTGTCGAACTGGTTCTGACCCCACATAAAACCGAATGAAACACTCACTGCTCCTGCGCCACCCTCACAGTTGTTCATAGGCCTGAGCCCATTGATGCAGCCAATGTGTCCATCCATCTCATGGAGGGGCTTCCTCGCTACCAACCAGGATGTCCTTCTCCAGGACTGGTCTCTCTTGACAACATGTCCAAAGTATGTAAGACGAAGTCTTGCCACCCTTGCCTCTAAGGAGCATTCTGGCTGAACTTCTTTCAAAACATATGTGGTTGTTACATAATCTGGTATCAACTTGAGAATATTAGGAGTGGAGGGGTGGAGTCTAGCCTGTCAATCAGGTCACAGCTTGATGACCTCATTTGGAGGTGCTACAGAGATAAATAGCTCACTGGAGGCCAAACCCAGACTCTCTGTTTGATCTTCCTGCTGACAAGACGTATGGAGCTATGCTGATGGAACCAGAGCCCTGGAGCTGAAGGAACCATGTGGAGACCCCTGCCAGTGCTGAGATGGAACCATATGGAGACCCCTGCCAGTGCTGAAATGCTTCTGCCGCCATTGGATCCACAAGATTTTCCTCCCACTGGCCTGTGATCTTCCTGCACTCAGCATCATTGCATGTGTTGCGTGAGTCTGAAGAGGAATTTATAGATTGGTATCGCATATATGGGCTAATATTGGATTTATGGACTTGATCTGGACTGGGCTGGGATGTTTTCTTAATGTACAACTTTAATATAAAGTTCTCTATTACACACATGAGTGTCTATGAATTTGTTTCTCTAGTCAACCCAGACTAACACAACATATATGTTTGTACTTTTAGCAGTCCATGGTACTTTCAGTATTCTTCACCAGCACCACAATTCAAATGCATCGATTCTTCTTGGGTCTTCCTTATTCAGTGTCCACCGTTCACATGTATATGATACAACTGAGAAGAGCATAGTTTAGACCAGGCACACCTTAGTCCTGAAAGTAACATCCTTGTTCCTCAATACTCTAAAGATGTCTAGTGTATCAGATTTAACCAATGTAATACGTATTTTGATCTCTTGACTGCTACTTCCATGAGCATTGATTGTGGATCCAAGTAAGAAAATCCTTGAGAACTTTAACCTTTTCTCCATTTATCATGATGCAACCTATTAGTCCAGTTGTGAGGATTCTTGTCTTCCTTACATTGAGTTGTAATCCATACTGAAGGCTACACTCCTTGAACTTCATCAGCAAGTGCTTAAGTCCTCTTATCAGCAAGCAAGGTTGTGTCATCTACACATTAATAAGCCTTCCTCCGATCCTGATTCAACATTCTCCTTCATATAATCCAGCTTCTCTGATGATTTGCTCAGCAAGAAAATTTTCTAACCTCTAATACTAATCTGGTCTTTAAAAATGAATATGATATTCTCATTAGGTGTGGGAGAACAGTCATTGTGCAGCACTTAACAGGAAAGCATGCTACTTTACAGAGATTACTAACACCTTACAATCAACAACGCCCCCATTCTCAAAACAAGCCCTGAGGATGCATTCAGTTAAGCGTTGGGCAGCTAAAGGAAAGGTCAGGTTCCAGATGAGTCAGTTTGCTTCTGTAAAATTAAGCCTCAGGAATTCTCAGGAGCAGTTCTGCTCTGTCCTATAGGGCTGCTATGAGTTGGAACAGATGGGAGGCTGTGGGATTTTCCCATTCCCAGTTTTCCAGTCACTCCTCCGCAGTCACCTGGAGCATGAATGGGGCATCGAAAAATGCTGGTGGCGTACAAACGTGAAATGGCAGCCACCCCCACTGCAGACACAGTAGGAGAGAGATGATGACCCGCTGCACACTTCAAGCAATCAGTCCAGGGCTCTGGGTGCCACTGTGGCTGGCTTGACTCCATGGAACTCGTTGCTAAGTTAGATCACAGCTCTTTACTTGGTTCCTCCGCCATCAGTGAGGCTAGTTTTGTGCTCTACTTTTTCACAGGCCTGAACCCTGGTGGCGTAGCAGTTATACGTTGGGCTGTGATCAGCTTTTCAAAAGGACCAGCGCTCTGCTTTCAAGACAAGGCTCTCAATTCCCATCAAGAGTTGCGGTTATCAGGATGACCCACGGGGTCAGTTCTATAGGGTTGCTATGAGTTCGCATGACCCCATGGCAGTGAGTTTGAATTTTGTGGTCATTGGAAAGTTCAGAAACAGACAATGCACATGAAAAACACTTTCTGAAGTCTGAAGTCTCAAACAAGGTGCCTTTGTCTCAACAGACTCTTTCCCTTTTTTGGAAGTGTTCAGAGTGTTGGATTCTGGTTCTGGCCCTTACTAAAATGCATAGAAAAAAGTCATTTGGCAGGCCTCCTTCCACTCTCATCAGCTAAAACTATACAGCCCGGTCACATTGAAGCCTTCCCTATGCCAGGCTTTGGTGCCACACTGACTTAAGCCTGGGACTGCTCACCCACCAGGCCCTCTGCAGGGAAGAGGTGGCAGTCTGCCTCTATAAAGAGTTAGTCTTAGAAACCCATTTTCCTTGTTCTACTATGTCCTCTAGGGTTGGGATGCACCCAGCGTACTGGGTTTACTTTGGGATCTTTTGCCCAACACCAGCGTACTTGGTTTACTTTGGGATTTTTTGCCCGACACTCTGAATTTGCACGCCAGGTCTTGTAATGCCCACAACTGTGGTGGGCCAAGTGTCCACTTAACAGATACAAGCAGTTGAGACTAAGTTAGAAAACTGCCACCAGTTTAAAGACCCCTAAACATAAGCAGCCAAGAGTTCTGCTCTGCGACAGTAACTCCTGATTGTAGTAGCTCTGATCAAAGTCTGGCTTTAGGAAACCGGGATAAGAACATTTCACCCAGAGGCGTCCAGGCGTTTCCCAGCCCTTCCTCTGGGAGAGGACCGGCCACATCAGTCCAGGGCGGTCCCGGAGACCCACCCCCGCCGGTAACCCCACGCTTGTCCGGCGGAAACCACCGCCTCCTCCCAGCGGAACGCTTAGCAGGACCTAGCGCGTGTGCCCGGGGCGTACCCGGACTTCCTGTCCGCAGGGATCACTTCCGGCGTTGTACAGCCGGCCAATGGCGTGGGTTCGGAGGCGGGCCCTGGCGCTCCGAGGCTCCTCCCCGCCGGCGTCTTGCTGGAAGTCGGCCTGGCGGCTGTCGAGGAGGCATGGCTGCTGCCAGGAAACTCAACACTTTCCGCCTCCCGCCGTTGCCCACGATTCGAGAGATCATTAAATTGTTCAGACTGCAAGCACAGAAGCAGCTGTCCCAGAACTTCCTCCTGGACTTGAGGCTGACAGGTGGATGGCTATTTGGGACCCCGGAGATCTCCCCAGGGCGAGGGTCGGGGTGCGGAGCCCGCGGGCGGGTGGCCAGGGTCCGGCCCGGGTGGGCAGCAGCCACAGCCGACCGGGCCCCGTCCACTTCCCGGATCCCACCCCAGGACACGTGCGCCCCTGATCCCGGGTGGGGTGCGTGGCGGTGGCCCAGGGCGTTTGTGGGGACCCTGGGCGACAGCTGGGGGAGAGTGGCGCGGGGTCCTTGGGGCTGGGCGTGTTAGGCGCTGACCGTAGATTTCCTTCTGGTGCAGCTTAAAGGTGTTGTCATGTGTTGTGAAGTCGGTTCCCACCCATAGCGACCCTGTGCACCACGGAAGCAAGCACTGCCCAGCCCTGCGCCATCCTCACAATTGTTCCTGTGCCTGCGCCCATGGCTGCAGCCACCGTGCCATTCCATCTGGTTCAGGGCCTTGAGTTACCAGAACTTAAACCAGGACAAGGATTTGATCAGCTGCGGAACTAGAGTGCCACTCTTAAACCCAAAACTCACTGCCCTCCAGTCCATTGTAAATCCTAGTGACCCTGTGGGACAGAGTAGAGCCGCTCCTGTGGGTTTCAAGACCTTAAATCTCTGCTGCCTCATCTTTCTTCCGTAGCTCTTGGATGGCGCTCCTAGAATTCCCAACCTAAACTTTTGTTGAGTCTTAGAAATCCGCAGGGCGCAAATACGCATTCAGTGAACACCTGGTATTGAACAAGCTGCACCCGCCAGCCCTGGGGATACAATACAGGGATGAGCAAGACAGAGAGGCAGCCCCACGGAGCTTACCTCTTAGTAACTTCCATTCCCAGACGCTATTTTTAAAATCTTTGATGAGGTAGAATTTACATAGCTATGTGTTTCCACAGTTTGAAGGGCATAACCTGGTGAATTTTGACACATGCATACACTCAGGCACACACACCTGATTGATGTTGCCTTTTAATAGATGAGCTTACTGGAATCAGCTGTATGACAAAGAGGTCCACTCCATGTTGGGAGTATTTCTTCTATTTTGATGATTTGGTACTTTATTCTCTTTGATCCCTCCAGAAGTTGAAAAGAACAGTAATCATTTTTAAAAAGAAGTTGCTTCCCCATGGAATGAAACGTCCACCAAGCCACAAAGAAGGTGTTTTATTTTTTCGGACAAGGAGACCTTATTCTGGAAGCAATGACATTGGGGAAGACACTAGCTCAAATTTTCTCACCTTTTAAATGGAGGAGGGGTTGACTAACAGAAATCCTCCCCCAAACAAAGAAGCAAACTGCATTGTCATGGAGTTGATTCTTACTCTCAGTGGCCCTAGAGGACAGAACAGAACTGCCCCATAGGTATCCAAGGCTGTAAAGCTTTATGGGGGTAGTCTGCCACATCGCTGTCCCACAAAGTAGAGTAGCTAATGGATTCGAACTGCTGACCTTCCTGTTAGCAGCCCAGCACTTAACTTCTGAACCATCAAGCCTTAGGGTTCAGCCACAAGATCTTTATAAAGTCACTCCTCCTGCTACAGTGGAGTCCATCAACTCCTAGAGACCTGGGCTTAAATCACCAGGCCCTCCACGGTGCCTCTGGACAGGTTTGAATTCCTAACCTGGGAGTAGTCAAGCAGGTAACCATTTGCACTGTCTAGAGACTCCTTTAGGAGTCTGCGCGCATCTAAAGTTTTGTTGTTTTTTAAAATTTGGCATTAAGGAGTATCTACCTTTCTGCCAGTCATTAGCAACATCCCAGGCCCAGGCAGATGTCAGAGATGGCGAAGGCTGAGTCACAGACTACCTGAAGCAAATATCCCGATAAAGGGAGTCAGAGCATTTTGGGATTTCCTAGTACACACAAAAGTAAAAGAGGAACTCAAACAGAAAGAAAATGTCTTGAAAATGATGATGACAGCATATGTACAAATGTGTTTGATACAATTGATGTATGGATTATTATAAGAGCTGTACGAGCCCCCGATAAAATGATTTATTAATAAAGAAGTAACGTGTACAGTATACCATCAACTATCAAGTAGGCAATGCCATTATGAAAAGACTTAAAATATAAGAATGGCCAAAAGGTGACACACAGCATGAGGTGAGGTGGAGCTGATGGGCAAGGCTGACAGCTCCTTGGGAGAAAGGCAGTGCTTTCTCCTCCTGTAAAGAGTTACAGTCTTGGAGTCTCACAGGGGCGGTCCTACCCTGGCCCGCAGGGTCCCTGGTTCGGCACCACCGTACTAGCAGTGAGTTTGGTTTGGTTCTCTGAAAATGTCAGTGATGTAAAGCACAATGAAATAAGCCTGTCTTAGGCACCCTTGTCAGAGCCTGAAATGCTTCTAGATATACCAGTGTTTCCCCAAGTGCATCCGTGGGGAGCACGGAACGGTTTGCGAGGAGTGGCGCAATGGTGCAAAAGCAAACTAGCAACTGTGAAGACTCTGAATGAGAAGCCAGGCTAACTCCCTCAAACATCTGACGGTCTACAACAGTGATTAGCAACCTTCCTAATGCCGCGACCCTTTAGTTTCTCGTGTTGTGGTGCCACCCCCCCACCATAAAATTGTTTTCGTTGCTACTTAATAACTGTAATTTTGCTACTGTTATGGTTCGGGTGACCCCTGTGAAAGGGTCATTTGACCCCCAAAGGGGTCACAATCCACAGGTTGAGAACTGCTGGTCTACAACCATAGAAAACTGGTCCCTGGAATTGCTTGGTTTGGTGACAAAACAGATAGAAAATACAGTACTTGCTAAATTTAAGTGAAGAAATTTTGTCATAATTATCTTTTGCGGAGAACCAAACACCAAACTCCCTACCATCGAGTCCATTCTGAATGGTAGGGACCCTATAGGACACGGTAGAGCTGCCCTTGTGGGTTTCCAAAATTGTAACTTGCCAGCACTAGAAGGGGCTGGTATAATTCAGCAGTGACTTTGGTAGAAGGTTGAATAGCCGCTGTAAGTTCTTTTAGATTAAGAGTTATGTAATTGGATGAATACCGTGTACAAAGAATTGCCCGATTGGCCAATTCTTTGTGGCCAGTTCTTACAATTCTTTTTAAGTTCCATGCATTGCAGTGCTCCACGATATTCACCATAACTGACACTTCCTCTGTTTTCTCTAGATAAGATTGTGCGGAAAGCTGGGAATCTGACAGGTGCTTATGTTTATGAAGTGGGCCCTGGGCCCGGGGGCATCACCAGATCTATTCTCAGTGCCAACATCGCAGAGCTCCTGGTGGTCGAGAAGGACACGCGGTTCCTGCCCGGGTTACAGGTGAGAGGTGTGGCATCTTTTTAGGAGGCACAAACTCGGCTTAAATGATTCTTACTTTCCAGATGTCCAGGGAGCGGGTAGGTTTCTGGTCAGACTGCAGGTCTCCCGAGCCCTCCTGAGAGATTGTGATGTGGTAGGACGGGCCTGGAATTGCATTTCTAACATCCCCAGGTGACGCTCGTGTAGCTAGGCTGCTGGCCACAACCTGCGTAAACCTGCTCTACCTGTTGATGCCCAACAGAAGGGTGTTTGTGGGATTCTGTGCTGTCTGTGGTTTACCAATAGCTGTGCGTCTCTTATCCTGTGCCTTCTAAAATCAATCAAAAGTGATTAACCAAATAAGTCCCTGATTAAAATTCAGTACAACCAAGATTTAGAAAACCCAGAATTCAAGTCCAGTAAAGCCTTTGAAAGTCAGAAGCTGTGTTAAACAGAAGCCGGTCCCAGACGAGAAATTCAAGTCCCCAGTAAAATGAACCTGGAGAAGCTCCACCTAGTGGAGATGGGAAAATAAGGCCGTCCCTGGAGTTCAGGCCATCACAGGCCGCACTGTCTGTTGCCATTGTCCCACCTTCTTGCCCTCCAACACCAGCCATTCCCTCCTCACGGCACTTTCTTGTTTCTCTGCTGTGTTTGCTAAGTCCTGGTGGTGTCTCGCAGAACCCTCAGACCAAACTTACAGTGATATGGTTTATTGGTGGGAAGAACCCACCTCGGAAGTAACAGGATAGGAATAAGCAGGATTCATAGGCTATAGCTCGGGAGAAACTTGGGAGCGACGTGAAAAGGTATTAGAAGGGGATTTGGGAAGAGTCTCACAGCGGAAAAGACGGCCTGCCCCCAGAAGCTCTCAGCCCTCCAGAAGTTTCCTGGCACGTCAGTATTGGTTTGTTTATCAGCCCACCCACATGCTCGTTGTCAGTTACCAGGTGGGCTTGAAGACCAACTCCTTCTCGCCTTGTACAAACCCTCAGGTGTCAGTGTAGGCCAACTACACTCAAGAGTTACTGCTCAGAGGCCAAGGACAGATGCCAAGACTTAAAAGTAGCTCTGAACCGGCCATGAAAAATGGCCCATAATGACTTAGTAATTGGCAATGGCTTTTGAAAATGTCCACACGTGAGAGAAAGCGCTAACCATATGCTAGCCTTCACTGAGAGACACTAATTACTACTAGACGTAAGCATTCTTTTATGTTTAAGTATAACTTTGTGTTCCTTATTCATCACATGCATTTATTTTTATCCTGTTGTTGAGAGTATACACAGCAGACAGGCACCAACCCGACAGCGTCTGCGTGCCACGGCAGGAACACTGAGCGCCTCCTCAAGTCGCTCAGCCATTCTCACCCTCCTCTTCTGAGTTTCCCTCCCAGTGAGCATCAACTCACTGCCCCTGAGATTCCCGACTCATCTTTCCTGTTGCTCCTGCCAGTTTGATCCCTTAGAGCCTTCTCAAGCCAGGCCTTTGTTTACCACTTAAACTGTTGTTTGGTGTTAAGGTGACTTCAGAGGATATGTTTGGGTTAAGGCTTACAGATTATCTTAGGGCAACAGTTTTAGGGGTTCATGGCATCGGAACATCTAGGGTCCATGAGGGTGAAATTCTGATGTACGGGTCCTTCCGGTTGATAAAACCGATGAAAATGTTCAGGAGTGGCGGCTGGGCACCATCCAGTGCTTCTGGCCTCATGGCAAAGGAGGCCGCCGCTCATGGAGGCGATCAGCACAGTCTGTATCCTCCTAGTACTGATCTTCCTCTGCTTGTGCCTTGCACCGGCCTGTT
Organism: Echinops telfairi; assembly: GCF_000313985.2. Classification (NCBI taxonomy): domain Eukaryota; kingdom Metazoa; phylum Chordata; class Mammalia; order Afrosoricida; family Tenrecidae; genus Echinops; species Echinops telfairi. The sequence continues at coordinate 12,827,409 of NW_022107431.1, forward strand.
AGCTTCTGAGACCACAGACACCACACAGTGGACCAAGGGAGAACAGAAGTGCCCACTACCTTATTAGGTTAATTCAGTGGGATGTCCCAAGAAACTGTGACCTCTTAAGCTTCCAAACCAAAGAACCACATCCCATGATGTGTTTGGTTATCCATGACGGCTTAGGCATACTTAAAGAGACGTTAAAGTGAAGAAATGAAGTTGTATGTGTACAGCGAGAGAGCTGCCATGATGTTTGTATGAAATGACAGGTGCATGTTTAAACCATTGGGTACTGTGACTATATGGGAAACACTTGAAGGAACTGGATATGTTTGGACTGGAAAGCAGAGGGTGTGTAGCCGCCTCTTGGGGCTGGGCGCGGTAGACAGCATAGTAAGCTCTTTCTGATCTTCTCTCAGAACTGAAATGAATAGGTGTGCATTGAGGGAGACGTGTGCATTGAAAATAAAGGGGGGCGTATGTTTTAAATTTTTTGTCTTAATAGTCGAATAGATTGTACCAGAGCTTTGGCTTGTAAAGGGAATTCTTTGAGGGAAAATTGTACTTAATGGTCATTGTTACATTCCTCTGTAATTTTAAAGCTTTAAACAGGCCTTTAGCTTTGGTCCAGATGAGCAACAATTTATTGGGTGAATACAATAGAATAATAAAATAATTCTCGCTATTCCTTTCTTATAAGTGGACAAATTGGTTTTAAATTTGGTACATTGTAATACTTATTTCTATCAAAACCAAGGACGTTTGCTTGAAAATCTAGAACATTTACGCACAGACATAAGTTTTAGAAAACCTTAGTGGTTTTCCCCCCTCATTATTTTGCTATATGCAAGTTTTAGGCTTTCTAAAAGTAACTAATGTGGTCTTCCCTTGTTTTACCAAACTTTACAGACAGAATTGATTTTCTGTGTGTAACTGCTCTATGATCGCTCAAACGCATGCCAGGGGGTCAGCTGCAATGGCTCCTGGGCGCACAGCCCACAGTCTTGGAGCAGTCCTGTTAGCGCTGGACTGCTAACCTGGGAAGTGGTTCAACCCCACCGGCCACGCTGGTGCAGAAAGGTGAGGCTGTCTGCGTGTGTCAAGGGGACAGCCTCAGACACCCTATCCTGGGTCACCAAGAGTCGGAATTGACTCGGTGGCCGTGGATTTGGTGTTTAGGTTTTTCTCATGATCAGATGTGGAATTAAGGGTGCTCAACGACCAGACGAAAGGCTGGCCATTTGAACCCACCGAAAGGCCCCTGGGAAGACAGGCTCCGTTGACAGGCAGCTTCTGAAATACCCGCCATTGAGAACCGTGGGGCTGTTCTCCTCTGCCACACAGGGGGCGCCTGAGTTGGCGTCAATGAAGAGGCCGCAGGGCGGTGTATTTCAGCTGTCCTTTACTGGCCCATCTGGTGTAATCGCTGACTTGATTTGCCTTGTAATAGTGAAAGCCAGAAACCGGGCCTCACTTATTACAAGTTTTATGTCTGTCCCTCCCCCATACCTTAATATAAAAATGGATTCCAAAGTAAACTACCCAGAGAGAACTGCCTATTTTATATGTTGCATAGATAACATGTAGATATTCCCACTTCTCATCTGTCCCAGTAGAAGCAGCAGAATTAATGCGTAGTCTCCTCTATGCAGGAAACGGATCTGCCCTAAATGTCCACCAGGCTCATTGCCCTGTAAAGAATGTCTCCATATGTGAAACCACGGTCCTTTAGAGGACTGAATCAATCACGAAATGAGTGAAGGCAGGCGGAGCGGCCCATTGTAAGGATTCCTTCTTAGAGATTTCTAAGCTAATAGAGCGACAGTTGTAAAGAAACTGCAATCATTTATAAAGCGTCTTCTAGCTGAAAGGCTGTCATTTGTAGCTTGACTCAGTTGTGACAGTGTCCATTTGGGGCAGCTCAGGGAAAAGACTGGCCGGTGCTCACATACAGGCTTCACTCTCAGCGTGCAGTAGAGAAGAGAAACGTCTCTGACAGACTTGACAGCGGTGTCGTGTTGCGGTAAAGAGCATGGCTGCCTGCCCTTGACCTTGGCGCCACAGCTCCGTCTGGTGTAACTTTGAGCGGTCCCTTTTTCCCTGTGCCTGTTTGCTTGGAAGACACTTAGCAGGAAACGTTTACCTGCTGGGTGCCATCGAGTCAGTTCTGGCCCACGGTGCCCCGGCAAACAGCAGAGCAAAACACTGCCCGGTCCGGCACCACCTCACAATTGCTCTTCTGTTGGAGCCCAGGTTTGCAGCCAGGGTGCCAGTCCATCTTGTTGAAAGCCTGCCTCTTTTTCACCTGCTGTGGATGTTGGGTTGTTTCCAGATTTTGGCTCTTATACGTGGAGCGTTTATGAACCATCTTGCACAACTCTTTGTATAGTTAGAGAGTTTCATTCTGTTCCGAAGGCTCAGTATTACGAGAGGGGTAGGTCTCACTTTTTATAAAACTACTGTTATCTTACAACATACTGTGCCATTTTTACATTCCCACCAGTTGTTCCACATGCCTGCTCCCACTTTTATGTAAGTCATTCTAGGGAGTGCATAAAGAGCCCTGCTGGCACAGTGGTTAAGTCCTGGCTGCTAACTGAAAGGTCAGCTGTTTGAGCCCACCGACAGGTTCACGAGAGAAAGGAGAGGCAGTCGGCTTCTGTAAAGATTACAGCCTTGGCGACCCAGTGGGCAGGTCTAGTCTGTCCCATACTCTCATGAGTGTGAGTCTCCTCAAAGTACTTGCTAATGCCCTTTCAGAAAAGAAGGTGTCTTTCTATCCAGATCTTAGACTTAAACTTCCAGAAGTGCAGAATTCCTATGTCACCTGAAGTCCCTTTGATTTCTTCTTTGAGTTGGGGTTTCTTCAAAAGTGTGTGGTTTTATTTGCACATGTTTGTTGTTGGCTTGCAAGCAATTTTCCTGTAATTTGAAGGTAATTCCATTGTCATCAGAAAATATACTCTGAATGGTTTGACTCCTTTTAAATGTGCTGAGACGTGTTTTATGACCAAAGCATGATTTTAGTAAATGTTTCTAATAAGCTCAGAAAGAATATGCATTCCGCTCTTTTTTGTTTTGTCTTTTGATAGAACACATTATAAAATTCACTGAAATCAACTTTTCTGAACCCAAATCCCTTGCCATCAAGTAGATTTCAGCTCGGAGCGACTGTAATAGGGTTTTTAAGACTGTAAATCTTACAGGAGCAGGCAGCCTCATCTTCCTCCCAAGAAGTGGCTGGTGGGTTTGACCTGCCATCCTTGTGGTTAGCAGTTCAGTGCATACACGACAGGGATACCAGGGCTTCTTGCCCATGGATAGTAATAATTTGATAATTCATTATTCTGGTGATGAGAGCCTGTCAATCCCTAGGATTAGCCTTATGATTTATATACACACCTAATAATGAACACTGTTTAAACTGGCTGAAATCTGTTTTTGGAATAATAAAGGGTCGAACACTAAAATTGGAGAGACGGTAGTCCAGACTCTACGAATATCAAAGTGCACATTTGGCTGCAATCAAGGGCCCACGGTCAGGGTCAAGTGCACCTTCGCACATGGAGTGACAGCCCCAGGGTTGGAACTATCCAGGGCACAGCGTTGTCCTTCCCATAGAACCGTGGCTTCCAGATGAACACAGAGTCAGCAGTTTGAAACCATCATTCATGCCTCAGGAGAAAGAGCAGGCTTTCTACTCCCATGAAGACTTGTAGTCTGGGAGACCCCTGAGCACTTCTCTCCTGCCCTGTAGGGTCAGTGTAAGTCCGAATGCACGCGGTAGCAATGAGAACACTCAACTACTTGTTGCCTGTTGCTGGCTGGAGGCCTTACCAATAAGGCAAGCAGCCAATGCATGTCAGTTTCTTATGTATGATGTATTATATGCTGTACCCACATAAAGGCTGCATTTTCAATATGTGATGAAAGGTATTTCTCAAAAAAAAAAATGCACGGTTTCTGCACTTCCTGGTGTAGCTCAGTGATGGCTTGGGAAATCTCTTGTGACCGTGGCCCCTGTGCTGGGCTCCTGTATCTCGAAGTGGCGAGCCTACCACCGCAGACCTCGTTCTCAGCGTAGACCAAACAATACAGCCTTTTCTCAAAACACCGTGACCTTTCCCTGCTACCTGGGCACATGTCCAGCATCAGCAGCGGCCCTGTCCCTGGGTCCCCAATGTTATTCCTGTCTCCCACATGCACTGAGGTGACAAAAATCTGAAAGATTTTTCGCTCAGAGATGATCAGTGTCACAGGAGGGTCCAAAACCACCTGCCAAGAAATGAATCCACACAGTTGAGACCCTGCTTACATGCCATCAAGGGAGAGAGACCTGGGCAGGGATGAGAGGCATTTGGTTGGAACGATCCAAGCCCAGAAGGGAATTCATACGCACCAAACACAGTGAAAAACTCAGCTTTCGTTCCAGGGAATGGAGGGTAAACCTCCACAGTATCAGTTTTCTGGGAAAAATGATCATTTCAAGCATGGCTAAATTATCAGGGTATAAATGAATGCTAACAAGCCAATCGTATGCTGCTTAGTTTGTTTTAGTCTTAATTAGTAATTACTTAATTGCTCGCTATATATTGATCATAAAACAGAAGCTTTTAGTTCTGCCTCTTTGTTTTGGGTATGCTCATTTGTTTTGTTTTAATTATGCTTAAAGAATTTCTTAAAGAAAAAACTTTAAGAGTTCTCCATTGACTATAAATGCTATCATTAAATAAGGAGTTTTTATGTAGCTAGAGCCTGCCTCAGAGACGGCTCCCGCTAGTTTCTCTTCTTCCATAGCAGACTGAGCTTACCATGTTTTCTATAATCACCGACTGGGCCACATCCGTTGAACGGATCGCGGCAGTCTGCAGTCATCTTTAGGAATATTAGTGCCAACTAGTCAATTGTGGATGAGTGTCGTTAAAACTGTTAAAAGAAAAAGAGGAAATAGTTGCCACTAACAAGCACTCGCTAACAGGATTCATGATGAATATAATTCATGATGAAGAAAATGAATTATGGGACAAAATATACATACCTCGTTGGCATGGAAAACTGATACGCTCGGTAAACTTTCACCTAAGCTACAAACACATGTAAGAAAAGCAATAAAACCCTTCGTTTAGTGCCAGCAGGAGGCGGTCATTTTGTCAGTGTTGCCTCGGCTCATCATCTCAAACAAGGCGATTCCTAAACGTCTCACGGCTCGCCCCTAATAGACAAGTCTTCTGAACCATTGCTTACAGAGCTCTGCCTGATTTGCTAGCAAACTAGATCTTGCCAAGTTCTCTGTCCCCACAGATTTGGGGAGCCAAACGCCCCGGCGGCGAGTGGAGGACGTGTCCAGGCTGCCATTGGGTCATGCACTTCGTCATGCACTTCCCAGCATGTGCAGAGCGCCTGGTGGAGCAGTGGACAAGCCCTCGCCTGCTAACCGAAAGTCCTGTGGCTTGACCCCACCAGCCATCCTGTGCCGGCATGAATGTGGCATGCTGCCGCCATTAAAATGACAGCCTTGGAAACCCTACGGACCCATTGCATGCTGTCCCCTGGACTCCCCCTCCGTGGGTTTTGATGTGTTAAGTGGCATCCCCGGGTGGGACAAACCGTGGAGGTGAGCAGTTCGAGTCTACTCCGAGGTAGTTTGGAAGTGCAGCCTGTGATCAGCTCGGAAAGGCCTGTCTGGAGCGTCCTGTGGAGTGTGGCTCCTCTGCACACACGGGCGGGCGGCCGGGAGCAGGGGTGGTCTCTGCCGCAAGTGGGAAATTAATCCATTTGAAATATACTTAAGTATTCCTTTCAGAATCATGATTTAAAAGTGACCAAACTGAAAGGGCAACAAAGAAAAGTAAACAGGAGCTTCCCATGCTTGGTAACTTCTGTAGAGGCAGAGATAAGAGGGGGCTTCCTGGAAATTCCCCATCGTCTTGTTGTGCCATTGTTCAGAAGCGTAATGAATCCGCCTGGTCTGTGGTCAGTCAGAAATAGCTGCTCTTGCTGCTGGTGGTGAGGTGAGAGGCAAACCCCCTGCGCTTGAGTACTGCGGCGAGGGTTGTGAACGCCGACAGAGGCGGCACCAGTAGGCCAGCTGTGTCCTGGGCCCCACGTCTCCTCCTGGCATTGCCAGAGGTAGGCAGTGGGGGAGGTAGGTGAGGAAAAGCAGCATGAGCTGAGCCCAGTAAGTGGTACTGTGGCATTCCGGAGCAAAAGTTCCTCTGAGCCCTTGACTGGTCCCGTGTGCAGCTCTGGGGCTCTCGGACCACCCCAAGTGGAGAGAGTGCTGGGAGAGGGTCCCCACTGCCCTGTAATCTGCACGCACCCTGCAGTCTGCCGCTCCCCACTTGTTCGTGCATTTTACTTTACCCCTTGCGACTGCAGGGGCTTCCTCTGCAGAGGGCTCCGAGCATCCATCTTGTGTGTTCGCCAGAACACTGAGCACTGACACGCACGGAGGGTTTCGGACCACGGCCGCCCAAAACCCCACAAAGGAAAGAGGGGGAGAGGGGAGTGTGGGTGGGTGGGAGGTAGAAGTAGGTGCAGTTTCATGCCTTAGGATCATGAGACAGCACAAACGGGACACGGTGTTAAGGGTAGGATCTCTCCAGGGAGCTACATGTGTGTCTCTAAGTGGAAGGGCAGCTCCAGGGCCATGTGGTTCCCTTGTTACGAGGGCCTGCAGAACATTTCTGGCAAGAGGGAATTAAAAGATAATGGGATTCTCCCACACATAGTTTGAAGTCCCCAGGTACCAGGTAAGATTCTACTTATTCTTAAAGTTCAAGCCCTTGATACTGTGTAGCATCCTTTGTACAGCTGTAAGCTATAAAGAGTTCGCGGGAATGAAGCCTTTCTCTTAGGTGGTTTAAGGAGCCCTGGTGGCTTTCTGGGCTGTATGTTGGCCTACTCACCAAAAGGTCTGAGGTTCAAACCCATCAGCCACTCTTTGGAAGAAAGATGAGGCTTTTGCCTCCCACAAAGACTGAGAACCTTGGAAACCCATAGGAGCTGTCTTGTTGGATTGCTGAGTCTTCACTGACTCAGTAGAAGTAAACCATTCAGATTGGACTTTTTTGGTCCATGTGGCTTCCTCCTTATTAAATCTCATTTCATTACAACATCTTTAGTCTCCAATTTAAAATTTGCACCACTGGCAGGAGTTGCGCATATGCTGGATGTACACAGCAATGCAGGTCATTCCAAAGTCAAGCTGCGTCACCATGTTACTTGTGAAGTTACCCACTGTGGCTGTGCTCTGTTACTGGTCCCCGCTCGCACGTCTGTGTTCCTAGTGACACCCCACCTCTGTCCACCGCACTGGGCGCCATGGGTGTTAGTTCCTTGATGGTGGCTCCTAGTTGGTGGGGTTTTCCAGGGAGCTGATGGTGCCGAGGTTGGAGGTGGGACAGTTAGCTCCCTCCTGGTCCAGGGCACATGAGCTCATTTTATTTCCCCCTCTGTTAACTAGATGCTGTCTGATGCCGCACCTGGGAAACTGAGGATCGTCCACGGAGATGTGCTGACCTATAGGGTTGACAGGGCTTTTCCGGAAAACCTGAAAAGAGCGTGGGAAGACGGTATGTCAGCACACAGGCACTTTCCTCTCCTTTGGGAATTGTGGTGACGAAACTGGCAGGTAGAATGACCTGAGCAGAAGGCAACAGGAAGTGAGCAGTGCGTGTTTTCTCGACCGTCTTCCAAAAAGCACAAAATGTTGTTGCTATAGATATAGATGTATAAAAAGAGTTGCTGTGTGTGTGTGTGCTGTGCTAGAAATCTAAAAATTGTGTGTGTGTGTGTGCCATGCTAGAAATCTAAGAGTTTCTGTGTGTGTGTGTGTGTGTGTGTGTGTGTGCTATGCTAGAAATCTAAGAGTTGCTGTGTGTGTGTGTGTGTGTGTGTGT
>NW_022107431.1:12835391-12857494 GCF_000313985.2 Echinops telfairi
GTGTGTGTGTGTGTGTGTGTGTGTGTGTGTGTGTGTGTGTGTGCGCGCGCGCTATGCTAGAAATCTAAGGCCCATCACTGACTGACTGACGACTCAAAAAAAAAATTAACTGCCATCAAGTCACTTCTAACTCAGAGCCTCCCTACAAGACAGAACAGACCTGCCTGTGGGTTTCCAAGACGGTGACTCGACAGGAGTACAGGGCCCCATCCTGCCCCCGCAGAGCCATCAGTGGTCTCCAGCTGCTGCCCTCCTGGGTGAGTGGCCTAGTGTGTAACACTGTGCCTCTGGGGAAGGTCGACTGAACGCTGCTTAGGTAGAACCGCTTGCCTTACGAATCCAACCCTGATGATCAAGACTGTACAGACTGGGAAACAGTCGGCTGTATCCTTTTATCTACTTTGTGTGACACTGTTAACTGTCCACGTTGATTTTAGTCTGAACGGAATCGTAGTCCCAGCACACTGATGAACTTGCCTCTGTGGGTTTCCCTCCCGTCACGCAGATCCGCCCAATTTCCACATTATCGGAAATCTGCCTTTCAGTGTCTCCACGCCGCTGATCATCAAGTGGCTGAGGGCGGTCTCCCGCCAGGAGGGGCCTTTTGTTTACGGCAGGACGCAGATGACGTTGACCTTTCAAAAGGAGGTGGCAGAGGTAAGTGCCTGCCCTCTTTCTAGCTGTTGTGTTGCAAGGTCAGCTTCCAAGATGAAGTAATGTTGTGCTTTTATCACAGTGTGAGTTCTCAATAAAACCCTAAAACCAAGCCCACTGCTGTCAGGCCGATCCCAAGTCATGGCAGCCCTGCAGGTCAGAGTGGAGCGGCGGCCCGGCTGCCAAGGCTCTCACCCTTTTCAGAAGAGGGTGGCCCCAGCTCTCGCCCTCGGCGCGGCTGGTGGGTTCGAACCACCAAGCCTGCAGTTAGCACTCACTGCCTAACCCACCGTACCGCCAGGGCGCCTTCACCCTCCTTACACGTGCCAAGGGTCAAGAATTACTCGTGCAATGACGACGACCGAGGCAAGCTGACTGAGGCTGGCCTGTCCCACAGGGCTGGGGTGAGCTCTGTGAAGAGACACTTGGAGCTGAGAGGAAGGGGTGGTGGGTACCTGCACCCAGTCCCTCACTCCCCCACCCAGCATGGCCTGCTGTGCCTGGAGTTCCCGCAGCAAGAGTTTTCTGGTCTCCACTCTAGAAAACAAACCCCCAGGGTGGGTAAGAGCGGTTTTAGAACTGTGGAAGTTACAGGAGGGGATCTGCAGGCTATACATTCTGAAAGTATTAAGAGGAAGTTTTATATAATGTAAAACATCAGTGCCACCCTGGTTGGTGGCCCAGTGATTAAACCGTCAGCCACTAACCCAAAGGTTGGTGATTGGAGTGCCGCCCCATCCCTGGCACCATGCAAGAAAGGCCTGGGGAAGAAACCTGTGGAGCACAGTTAGTCCTGCTCTGGCACACGAGAGCCTCGTGGGTTTGCTTGGATGTATGTGTGCAGCGTCATAAAAAGACCACCAGCATACCTAGCCCCCAAGGCCTCGAGCACCGCTACCAGCCTCACCACCCTGCCAGGCCAGCGGTGCTGTGGATGCCTGGACTTGATCGTCCCCAGTATCACGTCATAGAGATTTGCATCTGTATAATTAATCTAGTTCTGTTTTGCCCCGTTTTGAACTTTTTACAAATAGATTCCTATAGTAGGTAAGTATTCTTTTCCTCCTGAATCTTGTCTATAGAAGGTGCTCCAATTGCTCTTTTAAAAGCCCCCCAAACAAAACCCACCGCTGTTGCGTCTATTCCGACTCACAGGGGCCCTGCAGGGCAGAGTCAAACTGCCCCTGTGGGTTCAGAGAGGGAGCCTTTGTGGGAAGACGCTCCCGCTTTCTTCCAAGTAGCCGCTGCTAATGTTTGAACTGCCGGCCTGGAGTTTGTGCGTCTGGCACTCCATCCACGGGGCGCCCAGGGCTTGTAATCTCGACTTCTCTTCCCTGCTGTGGAGCGAACTACCTGCGGTTGGACTGGCTCACAGAGAGTCTGCCCTTCACCTGCGTGGGGCCCCGAGCTCCTTTCAGTTTTCTGTTAGGAGCAAAGCATGTCATGAGCATCCTTTTGCGTATGTCGGCTGGGACACCCGGTGAGGTCTCTCAAGGCATATATATACCTGGATCTGGAACCATGGTGGTGTGGTTACACGTTGGGCTGCTAGCCACAAGGTCAGCAGTTTGAAACCAGCAGCTGCTCCAAGGGAGAAAGACAAGGCTGTAAAATGCTGAATCTTACGGTCTGCGGTCTGCCCCCTCGCTAGATGGCACTAACTCGTATCCCAGTGTCTCCTGTCAGTCTCTGCCTCCCCTGTCATGGTGCATGGGAGGGAGTTCATGCTGCTCTCTGTTCTCATCAATCTTGCTATCCCAGACCCGGATGTTTGTTGTAATCATCAATCTTGCTATCCCAGACCTGGATGTTTGTTGTAATCTGGGATGGCGGTATGTTATCATGGTTTGGTTTTGCCATTTGCTGATTTTTTTTTAATTGTTTTATTAGGGGCTCATACAACTCTTATCACAATCCACACATAACATCAGTTGTATAATGCACATTTGTACATTCATTGCCCTTATCATTCTCAAAACATTTCCTCTCCACTTAAGCCCCGGCATTAGGTCCTCATTTTTTCCCCTCCCTCCCCGGTCTCCCCTCCCTTATGAGCCTTTGATAATTTATAAATTATTATTTTGTCATATCTTGCCCTGTCTGACGTCTCCCTTCACCCACTTTTCTGTTGTCCGTCCCCCAGGGAGGAAGTCACATATAGTTCCTTGTAATCAGTTCCCTCTTTCCAACCCACTCTCCCTCTACCCTACTGGTATCACCACTGGTCCTGAAGGGATCATCCACCCCAGATTCCCTGTGTTTCCAGTTCCCATCTGCACCAGTGTTCATCCTCTGGTCCAGCCAGACTTGCAAGGTAGAATTCGTATCATGATAGTGGGGGTGGGGAGGAAGCATTTAGGAACTAGAGGAAAGTTGTATTTCTCATCATTGTTACATCGCACCCTGACTGGCTCATCTCCTCCCCGAGACCCCTCTGCAAGGGGATCTCCAGTGGCCTACAAATGGGCTTTGGGTCTCCACTCTGCACTCCCATCACTCACTATGGTAAGATTTTTTGTTCTGATGATGCCTCATACCTGATCCCTTTGACACCTCGTGATGGCATAGGCTGGTGTGCTTCTTCCATGTGGGCTTTGTTGCTTCTGGCTAGATGGGCATTTGCTGATTTTTAATGAAATTGATGATCATTTTTATTTTTGGCCTTGATCCAAACTCCACTGCCGTCAGGTGGATGCTGACTCACAGCAGCCTGTAGGGCAGGGTAGAAGTGCCCCTTTGGGTTTCCGAGATGTTGAATCTTTTGGGGAATAGATAGCCTTCCCTTTCCGTCAAGAAGCAGCTAGTGCAGCAGTTCTCAACCTGTGTGTTGCCACCTCTTTGGGGATCAAAGGACCCTTTCATAACAGTAGCAAAAGTAAAGTTATAAAGTAGCAACAAACATAATTTTATGGCTGGGGGGGGGGGTCAACATAACATGAGGAACTGTACTAAAGGGTCGTGGCATTAGGAAGGTTGAGAATCACTGAGCTAGTGGGTTCGAACTGCTAACCTTTGGCTCAGACCATAGTCCACTAAGCCATCAGCCCTCCTTTGGGCCTGACAGAACCCACTACTTGGTGAATTACTTGCATTGGGCCCTGTCTGCTCTCCAGTTGCTTCTCTTTGTCCTAGTGGCTTTGGGGGCCGCGATGTTCCTCTCTGGCACAGCGTTTCGTCTTCAGCGCCTTTGAAGAGACACCACCAAACTCTGCATGGAATTAATGTCCCTGAATTATGCTTTAAAGGGCTAAAATTGTATGTTAGGGATATTTCATTCTAATGAAACGTTTCAAGTTTTAAACAACAAAGAGCAGGCTGTCTTCAAGGTAAAGCCGTGCGTGTGGTGTGTTTTGTTTTGAGACCATACTCCCCGGTGCTACCTCCTGGAAGTGACATCGGTCTGCCTTTCTCTCCAGCCACCCACCCCCACCCCACCCCCTCCAGTACTCTGCCCTCCAAAGCTGGGCCGCCTGTGCCTCCTGGAAGGAGCCCAGTGGCACAACGGTTAAGTACTCAGCTGCGAACCACAAGGTGGGCAAGTTCAACCCACCAGTGACTCGGCGGGAGAAATGGCCTGGCAACCTGTGCCTTAAAGACGGCTGCCTAGCAAGCCTTGTGTGGCCTGGCAACTCAGACACACACGGCCACCCAACCACAAAGTCTCTCCCGGCCTCAAGTCACAGCGACCTCTGGGCTCTGCGCCCCTGGCCCTGTGCTGAAGCCTGGGAAGAAGCTGCATTTCATTAAACTCACCTCCTCTCCCTCTGGGCTCACAGGCCTGCCCTGTGTAAGAGGCTACAATTTCACGTATCTGATTCAGTCTTGTCGATGTTTCCGTGTGACTTCTTTGAGAGTAGACCATCTGCAGTTCTCCAGCCGCCTTCCTCTCACACAGGTCACGCGCCGCGCTTCATTCTCTCCGATCCGCCCACCTCCCTGTAGCCACGTTCCCCTTCAGAGCCAAGGCTCTTAAGGGGACACTTGACAATGGCTAAGGACATCCTCAATCTTCACAGCTCCGGTAGGCACTGGGTGTCTAGTGAGTCAGGGGGAGAGATGCTTGGAGCACCCTTCCAAGCACAGGGCAGCCCTGCCGCCTACAGGAAGCCCAGCCCAGCCCAGGGGGCTGATGTGAGAATGTGGGAAGTGTGGCTTTAGGTAGAGGACTTTTCAGGAGGCTGTGATTCTCCATCTTCAAAGATGTCAGGCTCTGTTTAGGCCCCACACAGTTTGTGTCCACTCCGGCTCAGGAGTCTGCTCGCTCTGGTGTGTTGGTTTGCCCTGAGCCGTGCAAGCTGGTTTCCTTGTGGCTTGCTCAACCTCTACACCGATTGACTGGTTTTTGGTTTTGTTTTTTTAAATCCTTTTATTGGGGGCTCGTACAACTCTTATCACAATCCATCCATCCATCCATTGTGTCAAAGACATTTGTACATTTGTTGCCATCATTGTTTTCAAAGCATTTTCTTTCCACTTGAGCCCTTGGTATCTGCTCCTCATTTGTTCTCTGCCTTCCCTCATGAACCCTTGATAATTTATAATTTTTTTTTTTTCATGTATTACACTGTCCGATGTCTCCTTTACCCTCTTGTCTGTTGTCCATCCCCCTGGGAGGGAGTTATAGGTAGGTCATTGTGATTGGTTCCCACTTTCTCCCCTCACCTTCCCCTTTCCCTCCTAGTATGGCTACTCTCAATATTGGTCCCAAGGAGTTTATCTGTCCTGTATTCTCCATGTTTCCAACTCTTATCTGTGCCCACGTACATACCTTACTGACGGGCCAATCAGGGTGCAGTGTAGCACCAATGAAACATACAACTTTCCTCCGGTTCTTTAATGCATCCTCTCCTTCACTATCATGACCCTAATTCTACCTTAAAAACCTGGCTAGACCAGAGCATGTTGACTGGTTTTTGTTTTTTACCCTTAATAGACAAGATTATGGTGTTTCTGTTCTTGCGTAACATGGTAGAGCTGCAAAACACCACACGATCCTCTGTGGAGAAAGACCAAAGGAATGGAGACATCAGATGACTCAGTGCCAATTGTGGTTGTTAATAATCACGTTGAGTCAACTTCCACACGTGCAATTATCTTTCCTTAACAAAAGAAGTTGATTTCAGTTCAATTTCAGCCTGCGGATTAAGAAAAGTCTGCCCTGAGTCTGATGTGTGGTAGGTTAGGTGCATGGCTAACACCAGCCCTCTGGTGGCTTTTCACAGATGAGGGTTTCAGTGGGGGATTGTAGAGTATGGCTGCCTCGCACACGTGTCTGTAGTCTCTGTTTGCTCTGGGCATGCCGTGTGCTTGTGAGATACCAGTGGAGCGACCCTGCTTTACTTAACAGCCTGCTCAAGTCGTGATGACCCGTACTTAGAAGGTCTGTTAGGGCATCTTAGTAGTAGTAATAAATATGTACTGCTACCTCACTGCCATCCAGTCTGTGCAGATTCATAATGACCCAGTAGGACAGGGTCGATCTGCCCCTGTAAGTTTCTGAGACTGTAACTCTTTTCAGAGTGGACACCTCCATCTTTCTGCCCTGGAGTGACAGGTGGTTTTGCACTGTGCACCTTGTGTTTACCAACCCGACGTGCAACTTTTACCCCTGCCGAGCTCTCAAATCGCCCTCGCTCTCCCAATAACACAGCTTATACAGCAGTACGACCTTGAGTGGTTGCCAGGCCACTTAGAGCTCCTGCTAGCTTTTAGTGAGGTCTTTTGTTTAGCAATCCAGAGTGTGGCTTAACTCCTTCCATAACGAGTTAAAAAGAGATCTTTATGCTACTTTTTTTTAAGTTTAAATATACGATTCATATATGTTCATCTCTACAGCCTGGGTGTATTTGCTACAAAGACTGGGTGGGCCAATTTCTGGGGTGGTGTGTCTGTACCACACTGTTGTTGGTAAGTGTGGCCCTGTTTACAACAGAACGAAACAGCCCCCGGTCAAGCGCCATCCTCATAATTATCGCCGTGCTTATGCCCATTGTGGCGGCCACTGGGCCAGTCCATTTTGTTGACTCCCCGGCTATCAGGCGTGAGGTCCTTCTCCAAGGACTGGACCCTCCTGAGAACATGTCCAAAGTCCACGAGACAGCCCCACGTCCTCACTGCTCAGAGGCGTTCTGCCAGTGTCTGTGCCGTGGAAGATTTGCCTGGTCTTGTGGCAGTCCCTGGTCCTATGCAGCATTCTTTGCCAGCACCACAATTCAAGACCATCGATTCTGCTGTGGTCGTGCTTCTTCCTTGTTCGGCTTGCGCTCAGCTTTGCTTTCCAGATAAAATAATGTTTCAAATTCTCTTGTCGCCACCAGCTGAGTCCAACGTAATGTGCGTCTCAAACTTTAATGTAAAATATTAAGCTCAGCTGCCCATGAAGTGGGGCAAAACCCTGAAGTAAACTAATTTCCAGATGTGAGCAGTTAAGTGGGTTCATTTTCCAATCTTGTCACTAGGTTCGTGCTGGACTGTAGTTTGGCAGGTCTGCTTTGAATTGGGCCGGTTGTGTGTGAAGAGACCCAGAAGAGATCTATTGCCGGCGTGAGTGTTGTGCTGGCAGTCACACTAGTGTCCTTTTGTTTCGTGAGGAAGATCAGAAATAATTGACCATTTGATCCACACGCTTGGCATTTCCTATAAATCTGTTCCTTGTCTAGATAGCTGTGTGAGATATGTCCCTTGGTTTTTCATATCAGTCAGAAGACGTTTCTGCCTAATGTGCTGTAACCATGTCTCACTTAGCTGGAGTTCCTCCCCCAGTAACTTGCCCCATCCAAATACGAGCCACTCTTGAGTGTTTGCTGCTGTAATGGAGTGGGCTGTGGATGTGGTGCTTCTGAGTAGCAGAATGGATGCTGCCACACTTACAGCTTTACCCATGAGACCTTCCCTCCTCTTCTCACGTAGAACCCACTTCATTCAGCTCACTTACAGCCAAGCTTGAACAAGCCAAAGGGGTGTTCCCATGGCAGGCTGGGAGCAATAGTGGAGAGGGGCCGATTTGAGGGCAGTGCACAGGAAAGTAGACACGCCCACACCTCCCCACCCACACTGTGAAGACAAGCCCACCAGTGCTGCCTCTTGACTGCTTTGAGGGGCACGTAGCACATGCATCCCCAGTCCTAGTGGCTGCCGTAGTCATCACTGACCCTTGTGGTGCTGACCCTGAGTCCTGAGGAGAGTCCCTCCCATATCTAATGATCTTCGAGGAAGATAGCTACATCCTCTCTCCGCCCTCCCCTTGCTCTTGTCTGGTCTTAACACGTGGCCGCCATGTTTCTTATTCTGGTAAAAGAAGTGCTGTACGTCGATTTGGAGGCCTCTGCTAGGTCTCCTTCCTGCCTCATAGGAGTTGTCTTCTACACCTGACATCCATCCTTCCCCAGGACCTGCTGTTGGGGGGCTTCAGAAAGCTCATGGGGAAAAGTCCCATCTTCTTAACATCCCATTTCCCCCACGAACTTTCCAAAGCTCTTATTTGCATATTTGAACTACCGATGTCTTTGTGTGACGGAGTCATCTCTGGGATTGTCTGTCTAAATGGCCCTTCTCTTCCTGCTTTCTGTTACTCACCGGCCTTTGCTCTGTTGGGGGTTTAACCAGTGGTGGGTTAACAGTGATGGGTCAGTTAGTCCCGGGGCAGTTTGGTTAGCCCTTCCCCTGCTAGGGGAGCCTTGTGGGCAGTTCTCCCCCCATCTCTTTGTCCAGGTGGGGGAGATGTTCTCCCGCTAACAGTTACAGTCCCAGAAACCCAGGGGGCCCTGTTCTATAGGGTCATTATCAGTTGTAGTCGACTCGGTGCCATTGAGCAATGATCTTGGTATTTTAGTGAGATTTTGCCATGACACCAAAACACTGGATGTTGCCCAGGCACTGTTAATAATCAGTTTGACCCAAGATTCTGCAGAACAATCTGGATCAAATGTGTTAGGGGGAGGGCAGGACAGAATATGAAATTCTCATAGACTCTAGAATTCTGGGGGCCCGGAAGTTTGGATGCATCCCTGAAACTATTGCCCTGAGATAGATAATCTTGAAAACTTAAATGAAAAATATTCCTGAAATCTATTGATAGCCTAACAGATTAGCCCAACGTAAAACATGTCTGCCTGAAACATCATGCCCTTTTACGAACTGTCTATGTGAGTTCAAAGTAGCCAAGGCAACCTGAGAGACATTAACTAGGAACCTTGGGGACCTGTGGGTTCCGTCACTGAGGGAGGAACCACTGAGACAAGGAGAGGGAGCGAGGGTGGCACCACTCATCGCATGCCGTCTGTGTCAGAAAGGGTACCTGTGGAAATGGCGATCGGCTGTGCGTCTGGCTGTGTGTATATGTTCTCAGTAACAACAAAAGGCTTTAAGAATAAACTACTTTTTGATCATTGAGATGTACGAGCTGCTTTGTGTTCTGAGCGCTGATCCTTTTTTCAGCTATTATACGTTTCAAGCACCTTTCAGCTCATCACTCTTCATTACAGTGCTTTTACTGTGCGGAAGGTGTAGATTTTAATAAAGCATTTCCATCTTTTCCTATCATGCCTGGAACTTCTGAGACTTCTGAGGAATTCTTCCTCAGGGTGGACGCAAGGGACGGGCCACAGATGTTCCCTCCGAAAACCTGAGGGTGCTGGAAACGCTCCAGCTTTTATAGACTTTGCGTTTATTTGTAGTCACGGCGCGAGATTGTTGGTCCGTGTGTCTTTGAGTCCACCCGGTCTCTAGTGGCTGATGCTCAGACCTTTCCAGAAGCAGGTCACCAGTTCTTTCTTCCCGCAGAGCAGCTGGCGGGTTCGAACCTCTGACCTTTCAGTCGATGCTGATTCATAGTGACCCGGTAGGACAGGGGAGAACTGCCTCCGTAGGTTTCCGAGTCTGACACTGTGGAAGGAGAACTCTGTCTTTCTCCTGCAGAACCACTGGTGCCTGCCGGCTGCTGGCCTTGGGTGAGCAGCCCAGCCTGTAGCCCCTTGCCCCGGGGTCTGAGAGAGGGACCTTCTAATTTCCCATTGCGATGCCTACTTAGTGGATGAAATTTGGGTCACTAGCCAAAAGGTTGACGGTTTCAGCCTCCCAGCCACTCCATGGGGAAAATAGGAGGTGTTCCTGTAGAGATTTGTAGCGTGGACCCTATGGGGCAGCTTTCCTCGCTCCCATAGGGTGTGTATAAGGTCCGTATGAGTCAGAATTTTCTGGACAGCAGTGTTTGGTTTGGGTTCGGAGAAACGCGTCATGACATCATGTCGTACCGAATGTCCCATCATTTCCCAAGAGCACTTGCTACATCACCTCTGTCTTGCATCAAACTGCGCCCATGCTTGAGTCTGTTTCTAAGGCTGCTTTCTGTCTGTTGGCCAGCCTATTGCTCTCTCAGAGGACAGCTGTAGAAATCCTGCGGGCAGCTCTGCTCTGTCCTGTAGGGCTACCATGAGCCAGTTGTTTCTTGCTGCCCCGCCACATGGTTGGGGTTTGTCCAGCAGTGGCCTCCCAATTCTTCATCCTTTCCTGTGCTATATAACATCACCAGCCTCTCAAGTTGTTGTGTGTTGCTGTTTTTAAAAATCCTGTTGGCATTCTTAGTGCAACGATATTCGTGAATTAATTTGATTGTGCCTAATTTTAAATTTTACATATATATATGTATATATGGATGCTGAAATGAATACATTCCTTCTGTTTTTGCTTTTGGTACAAGAACCAGTTCCCCAAAAGTTCAGACTATTCCAAGTCTTAGTACAAGTAGATGAAATAAAAGTTCGCCAACAAAATTGGTCGTCCATATATTGGGGGTTCTTCAGAGAATCCAACCACTGAACATCTTCAGTTCTGTTCCATTGACCTGCTCTTTTGAGTCAAAGGCACCCTGGTAGCAGAGTGGTTACAAGGTGGGCAGCCAACGACAAGGTCAGCCCTTTGAAACCACCAACCCCCGGTTGCTCCTGGAGAAAAAGGCATGGCTTTCTACTCCTGTGAAGAGCTGCGTCTCAGAAATCCGCAGGGACCGTCTACCCTGTGTGGGGGGTCATTGTGAGTCGGAATTGACTCAATGGTGTTGAAGCTCGGGTTTTTATTTTCGTGGTGATTAGGTTGCTGTGCACTTGGCCCATGCAAGGCCCTCTGCTCCAGAAAGCATAAGGGTTTTGAGAAGCCCCGCGGGCAGCGATGGGGAAGATCTCCCAGCTGAGGTTCCAAGGCCATTCTGTATGGTACAGCCCACACCGAGTCATGGCTCAGCTGATGTTGGAGGAACGGGCCTCAGGCTGGCTCTCTGCCATGTGGAAGTCGGCCCTGTCTGTCGAAAACCTGCCTCAGAAAACCCACCAAGCGTTCACAGAGGATGGAGCCTTGGCTGCCTTCCAGGCGGCCGGGCTGGCATCACCTTGTGCTAAAAGCCCTATTTGTTCTTCCCTAGAGGCTGACGGCCAGCACAGGCAGCAAGCAGCGGAGCCGTCTCTCCATCATGGCCCAGTACTTGTGCAGCGTCCAGCATGTCCTGACCATCCCCGGCCAGGCCTTCATCCCCAAACCAGAGGTGAGTTTGCCATCACGAGTCTTAACATGCCCAAACTCAGCTCTCTGCCCTCACTGTTACTTCTCTAAGTGCACATCCCAGGCGAGTCCTTCTTCCCCTCTGACCATGTGTCCTCTTCTCCTTCTGATGCCCTCCCTTGGACGGAGTCACCCACAGCCCTGTCTGTGCTGATGCTGCTGGTAGTATTGACCCTGTTGGTTCAGGAAAGAACCCACCCAGTATGTAGCAGCGCCACCCGTACAAAAAGAAAGGCATTATTGCCTCCGTGGTGGTACGGGGTAGATTTCTGATGGACAAGTCCAATCAATATGTCATGAAGCATTGTTTGTTTACCTTGAAATGTTTTCCTCCCACATTGGCAAGAGACCTTGGTTTGGGCAATGTTATGTCTGACAAACGGTGTGTGGAAAAGTAGTTGGATCTTAACATAGGCTAATGGCAGGAGAGTAAGTGCTTATTACAGAAACCATTTCTTTATTACGTTTTGTGTTTTAGAAAATCATACCTATTTATGCAGAACTGTTGGTTGATGAGTCACTCTGAAAGATGTGCTATAAATAAAACACACCCAGTTCTTGATTACACGTCCATGGAGCACCAGCTCCGTGAAAAGCCTGGGCTAAGGGAGCAGGGACACAGAAATGCCACAGCCTAGCGAGGCTGGGAAGGTCCACACCGGCAGAGCCCCTCTGACACCACGTGGCCTCCATGTGCATGGTCAGAACAGCACGGGGGGATATGCACATAGCATTCGTATCTTTTCAGGGAGTCTGTCCTCGCTTCTTGCCGTTCTCTGTGGGACCTTCCAATACAGAAGGAAAAACACCAAACTGACTGCCACCAAGTTATTTCCAACTCACAGCGACCCTCGGGACAGAGTAGAGCTGCTCCGTGAGTTTCTGAGCACAGGGATACTCTGCGTGAGCTTCACTTGGTTATCTTTCCCAAGAACCCAAACTCCCTGCCATCAAGTCGATGCTGACTCATAGCAACCTTACAGCTGCCCCGGGAGTTTCTGACACAAGCTCTTTACGGGAGTAGAAAGCTCTGGAGGGGCTGCTGGTATAGAACTGTGGACCTTGTGGAACCACTGTGCCACCAGGGCTCCTAGTTACCCTTCTGGTGCGGAAAGGGGAGCCGAGAATCCTTAGATGAGGTAGACGCGATCCGACCATCAGAAACTGAAAGCATGCCAGCGAGGTCTGTCGACCCGGGAGTGTATAGATGAGAATGGAGTGTGGAGCCACGGGGCTCACGGAGCCCATGCCCATGAGCCGGCCTGCTCTTTGCCGCCGCTTCCCTACCTGGCCTGAAGAGTGGGTGGCCAGGAAGTGCAGCTCGGACCACCCCCCACCTGTGCAGCAGGCATCCTGGTCAACTCCCCAGGCCCATTCTGGGAGCCCACAGTCAGGCCTGCTTCCTCCAGACGCTCCAGGTTTGAGGCCCCTAGAAAAGGACTTCTGTAAGAGGGGTAGATCTGAGACATAACCTGATGGTTGCAAATACCTTCTAGGGTCTCATTAAAAAAAATTCCTCCCCTCCTCCCCCCATTTGATGGTGAATTTGGTGAAGGTTGACAGGTGGAGCGGTTTTCCAGTCAACGGGGCTGGTGGTTAGTCTCCGCTCGATGACTGAGGTCCGTGTGTGCCATCTCGTTGCCCAGCCCCTCCCTCACTGTGTTTCCCCTTGGCATTCTCTTCCTACCTGCACCCTTCCCAGCTTCTTCCTTGGGTAGATGGCTGCCCTTCTGGTCTTAAAGGCCTGGTTACTCTATACACCTCACTAGTGTTATTGGGCCCTTATAGGCCTGTCTCAGGAGAAAAAGGAGGCTTTCCACGCCCATAAAGAGTTCTGGTCTCGGGAACTCACCGGGGCAGCTCTGCCCTGTCCTATAGGCTCACCGTGAGTCAGCATTGACTCGAAAGCATTGAGTTTGATTTTGGTCTAGGCTTGGGTGTTGCTTAGCTGAAAATCGAGCCACAGGGTGAGTTCACTTCCAGATCCTGGGGTGATTCAAGGGCTATAGTCTCAGGGGTTCATTCCACCAGCCTCTATCAGTTTAGCCAACACCAATCTCTGTCAGCTCAGCCTAGTCATGTTTTCATGAGATGAGTATTCTACATTTTTCTCCCATTCATATCCAGGCTTTTTCAATGTGAACCTGCTCAGAGCAATTGAAGTGGTAGATAGGCATTCTCCAGCTAGTTCGTTAGTCCAGTGGGCTGTTTCCACGGGTCTGCAATCTTCATGGCTCTCCTCTACTCCAGGCAGGGCAGTTAGTTGGCTCAGGAGCTTGTCAGACCCCAGGGGCTGCTCCTCACCATGGGATGTACACACTGCCTTCTCGGCTATCTCCTGTCCGTTGACCTTGGAGTCCCCTGAGGCGGGGGTTCAGCAAATTTAACGCCTCTGTGCTTTCAGGGACTTTCCCAAAGTGGGTACATAGTCTGCTCACGGGATGTGTGTGACGATAACGTGGATAGTGACTCGACTCGGGGACAGTGTACTGATGGTGGTGGTGGTGGTGAGGACACAGTTTTATTGGAAACCACAGTCTTTACCTGCAGGCTTTTATCAGGAGGATTGTCACCCCGAGGCACATATCAATCCCTGGCAACAGGTTTGTTTGTTTTTAATGTTTTGGTTTATCTTGTTTGTTTCTTGAGGTGGTGTTTAACCTTTGTTTTTAGTGGGAGGCTTTTTATTCTGGGGTTCAGTTGCTTTATTGTGAGTGTTTGATGGTATTTAATGATTATCATCAACTTTCTCGTCTGTTGTGGGGTCAGGTGAGATATGCACATAATTGGTTAATGAATCCCCCACACACACACCCCGATTATGACCTCGAGAGAAAGATTTTGTTTTGCAAAAAGCTGACTGTGCCTTTGATCCGCTTTGTCTCCATTTGTACTTGTGCTCTGGCATGTAGACTCCCTCACAGTAATTTGCTCTGCGTGCTTTTCCGAGTACTGTAAGCACACATGCGCAAGGGCGGTGGATGTACTTGCCGTATAGGAGAGCAGCTATCAAAGAGGAGAAAGCCCATGGGGTGATAAAGGCAAACAATAAATGATTACATCTCAGTTCTGAAGGAGCGGGTGCCTTTCTGTGGCTCTGGCGTATTTTTTGCCACATTAGCTCAAACTAGGACTCTGGGGTAAGCTAAGAAATACTGAGTGCTAGTTAGATTAAGCACATGGCGTTAAGAGTTCATTGTCTTGAGTAAGAATGAAAGTCACTCCCCTGGAGTCAGTCCTGACTCCTAGTGACCCCCTAGAACAGGGCAGAGCTGCCCCTAAGGGCTTCTGAGACTAACCGTTTAGGGGAGTAAAAAGCCTCTTCTTTCCCCATCGCAGTGGCTGGTAGTTTCGAACTGCTGACCTTGCAGTTAGCAGCCCACCTGTAACCACTGTGCCACCTGGAGTTGTATAAAGGTGGTAAAATATCAGTACGAGGTTGCCTTTCTGGCTACATCCTTCTGAAGGCAGCGCCAAACGCACCAATTTCTACAGCACAAAATAAATATGCCAAGTTTGGAAATAGACACCCAGGCAAGGTTCCTGAGGACTGGGAGAGAAAGACTCGTTTTCTATAGATGAGCTGAAGGAGTTGACTAAAATTCATTCTCATTCAAAACTCTAAGAATTAGATTTGGAGAGTTCCACCCATAATTTGGCAAGAAGGGTGTATTTGTGCCCACCCTTGGGCAAGTCCTGTTAGGGCGAGCACCTGCGATCCTTTCTGTTGGTGGCTGTTGGATCAGCTGGCGGACTGAGGTCTGTGGGCGGCAGAACGCTTCTTTAGGCCACTTTCCGTCCTGCGGGGTTACTGGAACTTGACTCTTGCAGGACTCTCCACGCTCCCTCGTTTCTCTAGCGTAGGCCCCGAATTTGAACCCCAGATTCTCCCGTAGTTATGACGATAACCTCTTCGCTTCTTAAAAGTGAAGTGGTGTTTTTGCAGCGATGCTGAGTTAACAAAATAATCCCACCAGTCAAAAACAAATGGTCTTTTTTGCCGTGCAGATTTACAGGTAAAAAGTTTTCATGTTGGAATGGAACTTGGATTCCTTTTCTTTCTCAAGCTGCCTGCTGGCCTTTAAAATCCGTATATCACTGCGGTTCCACAATTTTGTTTCCCCAGCTAGTTTTCACTACTCAAGAGTTGAGTGGTTCGGCGCAATTAGGTCTGAACACCCTCCCAACCCTGCTGTTGGGGAAATTCTGACTTGTCAGGACCCTGTAAGGCAGCGTAGAGCAGGCCCCCACCTTCACCCTCACCCCTCCTTTAGCCACATCAAAGGGTCTGCGTCCGGGTCTGGTTGGCATCTGTCTCGCCAGCCCCACCGCCCCTTCCCTAGAACCACAGCCTCTTTCCAGGGATCCAGTCCCTGACAGGGATGAGAGTAGCCAGTCAGACAGCTGTGATGCCCATGTGCAATTATTCACTACACATTAGTAAGTAAGCGCACGTACACTCATGCTTACCTTGCCTACCGAGTTATCTCCACCATTTCTTCTGAGGAATGGCTGGCCAGTTCGAACCACCGGCCTCTCAGTGGACAGCCAAGCGCTTAACCACCTCGCATTCAGTGGTTCCCGTGGGCCTCTGGGTCTAACCACCCCACCCACCCACCCCCCAGACCCTGCAGGCTTGACTTCCTGTCTGACTGTTCTTCTGTGCCAGGGAGGGTGGGGGGGTGGGGATGGGGGAGGTGGGTGCTGGCGGGGCATTTCTGCTAGCAGCCGCACGCTGGGCTGGGAAGCATAGGCTGGGAAGTGAGCCCCCGCTGGGGGAGTCCCAGTCCGCCCGGTTCCGAGAACTCCCTCGGGTGAATAGGCAAACCAGATCTGCAATGGCACCCTTGAAAGAGGTTGAGAGCACGGCGTCAGGGGCTTCCTGCCCCACCTTCCCACCATTCTGTAGCCTTGACCTTGTCTGTCTGAAAAGGCCTGTCCTTTCAGGATGACTCCCCAGGGAGCCAGCCATGTCCCATGCCCCTGGATGCTGAGGGTGACATTTCCTCGTCTAGGAAACCCGAAAGCCTCTGGTCAGAAGGTCAGAGGACTCCTCTGGTTCCACCTCATGGAGGCTTTCTGGGAACAGGATATCAGATATCGGGGGCGTGAGCTCTGAAGGGGGCGGAAGGAGGCGGGACCAAGCAGAGCTGAGAGCAGCCGGGTCCCATGGGGAGAGGAGAGGCAAGACGGGGACACCCCCTCCCCCAGCAGTACTACCTGGAGGGAGGCAGGCCTACGGCAATCAGTCCTGTGTCCATCTTTCTTTGGCTGCTGGGGGCCTCCAGGAGAGGGTAGGGCCGCCCAGGAAGGCTGCTTCAACTCAGGGAGCCATTAGCACAACCCACAGCAGCTGGGCCGGCTGCGTTGGCCCAGTGGAAGGAGCCCGGAAGGCACTTCATCCACCACAGGGCCAATGGACTGCCTCGGTTGCTCTGAAGTTCCGAACTGAGCACCACGTTAAATTGCTTGAGCATCCTGCTCACTGCCACTGAGTGGATTCAGACTCACAGCCTCCCTATAGGACAGGGTTTGTTTCTAAGACGGTTTCAGCTCTTCACGGGAGTAGAAAGCCTCCTTTCTCCTGTGGAGCAGCTGGTGGTTTCAAACAGCTGACTCTGTGGTTAGCAGCCCAATGAGTAACCTCTCTGCCACCAGGATGGTGAACACCGGGATGACTTAAGAGCCTTCGCCCCTCTTGTCTTTAACCTGTCAGCGTCAGCAGTTGTTAGTTAGGTGCCGCTGAGTTGTGCTGACGCGTGGTGACCCTGTGCAGCTCACCGAAACCCTGCCCAGTCTTGCCCCATCCTCACAGGTGTTCTGCGTGAGCCCACACTGGCGGCCATGACACCAATCCATTGTGGTGAGGGTGGTCCTTTTGACTGCTGATCCTGTACTTGCCAGGGAGAAAGGCAGGGCTTGCTATGTCCGTGAAGAGTCACTCTCAGAAACCCCCAGGGGCAGGTCTACCCTGCCCTGTCAGGTTGCTGTAAGTGGGCATCGACTCGATGGCAGTGAAGGAGTACTTGGCCGAGCCCGGTGTCCTTGTCCAGGGACTGATCTCTCCTGAAAACTTGAGGCTCTCACCTTGACTAGTGGTTTTGTGCTTGGTATACCGGCAGTCTTACTGTATGAGTTGCCTCAAATCCTCCCTGGAACTGGGAGCAGTGCACGAGTCCCCCTCCTCCAGGGCCGGCTGGAAGGAAGGGCATGTGCCGTTGTCGCTGCTTTGTTCCTACTTCTGCTTACCGTACACTGCTTAGGGAATCATTAGGGAGGAGCAGACACCATTTCTGTTCTGCGGGGACACTTTCCTGTATGGCTAAAGGGCAGTGACGCCCAGGAAGAAGTTACCGGGGAGAGGAAGAGGCGCCCACCAGGGCCTGCGCTGGAACTCCTCGGGGGTCAAGAAAGTTAGGGGGGGGGACCAAACCCGCAGTGCCGACTCAACCATCCTGGAGGTCAGGGTGGAACTGGCCCTATAGGTTCTGGAGGCTGTAAATCTTCAAGGGAGTAGAAAGCCTCATCTTTTCACCAAAGAGCAACTGGTGGTTTCGAACTGCTGGCCTTGAGGTGAGCAGCCGAAAGCAACCCACTGCAAGGTGGTGAGTCTTGATGGGAGCTCCTTTTTCAATGTCGTGGATGCCAAAGTCGTGTAGCGAAAAACCCAGTGCTGAGATTGCTTGGGAATTGTCATTAAACAAATGTCCACAATAGAACATGATCCACCTGCTATGTGCGCGTGTATGTGTGCACGTGTGTGCGCACGCACGCACACACACACACACCTCAGTGTACAAACTTGGAGCTTGGGGGACTCTGTTTCAGACCGCTGCAATAAAGCAAGTGTCACAGTAAATGGGACAGTGCATTTTCCTGTTTCCCAGCAAATATAAATGCGATGTTTAAGCTATAGTCTGTGAAAAATTAGGAGACAGTTTGGAAAATTGTGAGAGGCCCCAAAATGTGACACAGGGGCATGAAGTGAGCGCGTGCTGTTGGACACGTGGTGCTGGCCGACTTGCTCAAGCTGGGTGCCACAAGCCTGCCATTGTCACCGTAGCGGTATCTAGGAGACGCTGTGCAGTGAAGAAGAGCTACGCCTGTCCTGTAGTAAGCTTAGGGACCGCCTGAGGTCACGCAAGCGCAGACCGGGCAGTCTTCCGCCACATGACCTGCATTTCTCTAAAACCCATTCCAGTCTTACTAAGGTCTCCTGCCTTAACTAAAGTCTTCATCATCTTTGCAGAATCCCTAGATGATAAAAACTCACTGCTGTTGAGTTCCTTGTGACTCACAGCGGCAGGCAGGACGGAAGAGAACGGCCTCTGTGGGTTTCTGAGGCTGTTCGAGTCAAGAGCCTCATCTATCTCCCATGGAGCAGCAGAGAGATTTGAACTGCTGACCTTGCGGTACTCTGGGCGAGTGGCATCGTCAGTGCCTGAAGGTGGTGGCCAGCTCTCCCTTCCTGCTGCATTTTCCAACAAGCTGGCTTCAAACAGGAGCCAGTGACTGCGGAGCTCACTTGACTGACAGGGAGCAGGTGGTGCTCAGGGTTGACATCAGACTTGGAAGCTTAATCCTTTTATAAAGTCCAATTAAATGCCACTTTGGAAGGTGGACCCCGAGAATATCTTGAAAAGCAAAAGAGGGAGGGGCATTTGTTCATTGCTTTATTGGTGCAATCAAACTTTGATCTTATTGTGACACTTCAAACAACGTGACAACAGCGAAGGAGCAATGAAAAACCTTACGCCAGCTACAGTTAGAACGTACAGGATCGTTTTGCTAACATTTTTAACGACCTTGTGAGTTGTTTAAGTACTCATTCCCTGTAGAAAGAGCAAAGTGGATTTTTTTTTCCCCATTGAAAATGACATTTTGAATAATCCCAGCAGGCAGCCCACGGCTTCACGCAGAGCGAGGTAGGTTGTGTTTACACGTAGTCCTGCAGGTGGTATGCCAAATGGCTCTTCATCCGGGTGGTGGGACTCCTGTCTGGCCGCAAGGGTGGCTGGGCTCCAGCCCGTGAGCCCTCAGGTGCGCAGGAAAGGCAGAAAATCATGCCAGAGAGGCACAGCAACACTGCCGCCGCGAACCCCACATAGAGGGCACTCCCCGGCTCCTGCCCCCTGCCCTCGGCCCCCGCCAGTCTCACAGAGTCAGCCACTATCTCCTTGGTGTACCATCCCACGGGGAGCAGGCCCAGGCCCCCCGCCGACAAGAAGCAGACGCCGCCTGTCAGTGCAGCCCGTTCTTTGGTTTTCCTGTTCCCTCCTAAGCGAGTGCATGCCATCCCGACTGTGGACACGCAGACCCCCAACGCTGACAGGACACAGGCCAGCACCATCATGGCCCGGGCGGCCCGCACGAGGGTGGGCAGGGACAGGACGGAGTACTTGAGGGTGCAGCTGAACATGCCTGTGCTGTACCACGTGCAGTCCGCCCACAGCCCCTGCAGCTGGGTGATGGCTGTGAGGACGTTGGAGCCCGGGTCCACATGCACCTTCCAGGTGGGCAACAGCGTGGCCATGAGCACCCCAGAGACCCCCAGTAAGGCCAGGCTGAAAGCAAAGAGCTGGAGGCCTGCTGAGGCCATGATGTGGCCCCCGAGAGTCCTGGTGCTCGCTTAGGGTGGTGCTCAGGCAAAACGCATCCGAGATCCACCTGGCAGCGGCTAGGGAAGAAGACACAGTCAGCAGGGGGGCAGGAAAGGGAGGAAGCTCAGAAGCTGCTATCGGTGGGGCAGAGGATGGGCCCCACTGCGAGGGCTCCGACCAGGCCCCACGTCCTGGCCACCTGGGGCAGTACAGGGAGAAGTGTGGCCACGTGGCACAGAGGAAGCCACCAACAGATGTTTTTCTCTTCTAATTAAAATGCT
This sequence comes from Echinops telfairi, assembly GCF_000313985.2. Lineage (NCBI taxonomy): Eukaryota > Metazoa > Chordata > Mammalia > Afrosoricida > Tenrecidae > Echinops > Echinops telfairi. The sequence continues at coordinate 12,855,478 of NW_022107431.1, forward strand.
CTGTAAGTAACTAAAGTAAGGTGACCAGACATCCCGCTCTTGGCAGGACAGTCCCGATTTTTAACAATTGTTTCCGTGTCCCGCGGCATTTTGCAAAAGTCCCGATTTTTGGAAAGAATGCACGACAAGCGAGGGTATACAGTTTTCAGCTGCCATGTGGCTATTTCACCAAGATATGAGTTTTATCAATGGTGTCCCGCTTTAACAATGTTAAAATCTGGTCACCTTAAACTAAAGGAGCCCTGGTGACGTAGTTAGTGGTTACTCGTTGGGCTGCTAACCACAGAGCCGCGATTCGAAGCCACCAGCTGCTCCACAGGAGAAAGAGGAGGCTTTCCACTCCCCGAAAGATCCAGTCTGCTAGCTCTAGTCCAGGGGCAGCACTGCTCTGTCGCTCGGGTCATAAATGAGTCAGAACCGACTCAACGGCGGTGAGTCTGAGGTTTTGATAGATAGGAACCCAGGTGGCACAGGGCTAAGCATTGGGCTGCTGACCACAAGGTCAGGGGTTCAAACCCACCAGCGGCTCCGCAGGAGAAAGACGGGATTGCCTGCCCTGTAAAGATGTTCAGGGTTTTGTTTTTGTGTAGATAATTGGTGGAACCGTTTAAATCCTCCTCTTTTAAAAATATTATAAATTGAAACTTGAGAAGTGCTACATATTCAGAAAATGCTTTAAGCACAGAAACACGGATTCAGCACCCACTGAGTCCCAGGCAGATGAGCCAGGTGAATTCTTTGAGGAGAGAGGAGTGGAAGTCCTGGGTGCGTTTGTCCTTAATTTGAAGTCAAGGTCTCTCTGCAGACAAATGCCTTACCTAGGCGAGCGCTTGTTTCATTTTAGGGATAAGCATCTTCAACTAGGCCACTATCTTTTGCTAATGGAACCCTAAGAACTTTTCCTGTTGGGACCAGGGTCCTTCCTTGTCCTACCCAAATGAAGTCATCTGCAAAAGTGATTCCTCGGAGGGATCCCGAGGGAGTGGCACCAAATCTGGAAACTACAATCTTGAGTCTTGAAACTGCCATCGAGTCAATTCCAACTCAGAGTGACCCGACAGCACAAAGTAGAGCCACCTCTCCACGTCTCCCAGCTGTAAATCTTTACAGGAGCAGACAGCTTTAAGGCTAGTGGTCTCGGACTACTGACCTTGCAGTCAGCAGTCAGCACCCCAATTCACTACCTGTTACCCCACCAGGGCTCCTAGTTGTACGTGAAAGGATGCCAGGATGCCCCAAACAATCACGTTTTCCTTTCTTATGAGTGAAAACTGGCACTGCCCTTTTGTCCTGGTTGCCTCATCTGTTCCACCTGGCAGGCTTCACACCTGAGAGAGATGCGATCTTCTCTGGAATAGTGCAACACTGGCTTTTGTGCCGCCATGAAATGTCAGGGGGCTTAAGAGGATGTCTCCATCACCACCCCTAGATAGTTCATGAAAGGCAGATAGGCCCTGATTCCCACACACCCCGGCCTGCTCTGGGCTTAGCCAGCCTCTCGGGCCTCAGCACTTGCTTCCGTAAAATAAGGAGCAGAGTGGCATCCGGGCACTGCTATGAATAAATTCATGCAGCACCAGGGTTCCAACCCCTGGTTGCACTCAATAAGTTAAAGTTGGCATTATTGTTCACATTTTATTTACGGATTGTATATGTGACCACTGATAGTTCATGACATTGGGGGGTTTATTTATTTATTTCTCTTTCTTCTTTAAGCGGTTTTAGTTTATTTTCCGGGTCTCTTAGCGCTGAAGGAACTCGGCTACGCTCTTGTGCACTTGGGATGTGGGGTTCCCCCAGGAAATCTCCCATGATGCATGGGTCGGCAGCAGGTTGTCTCCTACCACACTCACTTCACCCTGCACTTCTCCTCGAGCCCAGTGCTTCCAGGTGAGAGAGAGAGAGAGAGACACACACACACACGACCCACAGCAGGGACCACACTCACTTCACCCTGCACTTCTCCTCGAGCCCAGTGCTTCCAGGTGAGAGAGAGAGAGAGAGAGAGAGACACACA
>NW_022107431.1:12858359-12875714 GCF_000313985.2 Echinops telfairi
GCTGCCTCACCCACCCCTCCTCATTAGGAAACCCAGCCACTCGGTACTGGGTACTACGGATGCAAGCATGGCTTCAGCTGACTTCCCAAGAAGGGATGCCTGGCAGTCGTCAGAGAGCCAAAGTAGGACCACTTGTGCCTGCTCTAAAAGTACCACCGTTCCCTGGCTACAGGCGGTGGTGCGCTGGGACTATCAGGAGAGCATTTCCTCCTTTTGTCCCTAACCCTAACTGTCAGGTGCACAGAAGAGAGCGAGGCGGGTACAGCTGTGAACACCGGGTACTTAGGAAATGCCTGCATTCCTGCAGTTTACTGCTCATCTCTTCTCTACCTGTTCACATCTCCAGACCAAGGGGAATGTCCTTGGGGCGGGGGGCAGGGGATGAAACCCATATTTACAGTTTCCTAATGGCTGTTTTCAAATTTTGGGGTTGATCCTGTCAGACCCCAGTCAGCTCGCCAAATGACTGCCTTCCCAGATTGCCCTCCATGTGGGGCTTTGTCTAGGGAGCGGGGGCTGCTGTTAGCTTTCCCTGGTACCGTCATCTTCCCTTCCTCTCTCTCTCTCTTTTTCTACTTCCATCAAGTAGCCTTTATGTGTGGATGAAACTATGCCCAACTTTCCTTCGTGGTGAGTAGCCTTCACAGTGGATCAAACTATGCTCACCTGCCCAGGTACAACTCTCTTTTCCACTAGCCGACACCTTGGGTAAATTTCAGTCCACGCAGACTTGCAGACAGCCTGTTTATCGTAATTAGCAAGTCCTGGCAGTGATCTGGGAGAAAGACAAGGCTCTTTACTCCCGTAAATACTTACAGTCTCAGAGCCACGCTGTGCCACCCTGTCCTGTAGGGTTGCTGTGCGTCGGCATCGACTCAGCAGGGATCCACTACAGACAGCAGGTCAGGGTCAGCGGGATGACTGCCTGTAGCACGACCAGCACTGACTGCGGGCACCGGGCTTCCAGGGCTCAGAAAGGACTGATACCAAAGGAATGTGTTCTCCCTAGCACAGGTCATAGGTCTGTGCCTTTTGTAAAAATGGACTAGCCTTTTAGCTAGCCTGCTATGGTCTCTCTCTCTCTTTCTCTCCAAGTACAAGCATAATACAGTTTTGTGGCCAACCCCTTTTCATTTCCACCTCTTGGAGAATAAATCCATCCTGTGTTTCCTGGGTTTGGTGGAGGCGGTAGACAAAGACGGCAAACAAAAAGAAGCAGAGATCTCTCGTGAGCATTTCGGTCTCATATAAGACACCGAGAGCAGGGCATGTGGCTGGGAAATGTCCGGGCAATTTGCCCACAGAGAGGCTTAGTCTAGTCAGGGTTTCAGAAGAGATTTACTTCTATCAAAACTCGTTCCCAACGTACTAGACGAACTAGACAATACTTGAGAGCTCTGTGGAGTTCTCTAAGGCCAAGAGAAGCTTCTCCATTTCCATACCTTTCTCGGGTCGCCGTCAGCTCCTGGACTGCCAGTTGTAAGGTGGGGCGAAAGGGAGCCAGGGACAAGAGAGAGGCTGGTGTACACGATTCTGATGATCCGTGTCGTCCCACACACACCGCCTTGCAAAGCGCAGGTCAAGAGCAGCGAGGGGCTCGGCGAAGTAGAGAGCGCTGATGCTGCTGGAACATAAAGACCAGGTTCCCCATCTCGTTTTTTTGAGCCTGGGAGAGTTAAAAGGAGAGGCGGGGGAGGGGGGTGGGGGTGGGGGGGGCATTGTTACACCCGGATTTGCCGGAACCTCAAAGTTGAAACGCCTTCCTATCGCTGTGTGCCGGCCGAGGAGGGACTGTTTGGGTGCTCGTAAAACAGGATTTCTTTTCTGTGATGGCATGTCTTAGACTTATAATTTATGTTTGCATTTTTTATCTCTTGGGAAGGCAGGGTGTATTCTGCCACCCCCGCAGTTAAACCAGAATGCGGTCTGGGATATTTTTAGGCAGACGCTGCGTTGCAGCTGGCCGTTGAGATAGACCGGCCTTTTTCATTGTGCAGCAACTTGGCACATCTGTACCAAGGACTCGCCGAACTGGCAACTTTGCTCTTTGCAAAATAACCACTCAGAAGACAGTTTTAAGAAAAGTGCTTTAACTAAGGAAACAACTGTTGGCTCGAATTTGGTAATCAAGGAGGTATTTGGCGGCCTTGGGGCGGTTCCCTGCATTTTCTTCTACAATTCTTGGGAAATATTTCTTGGGGTTTCACTTCCTAGGGCATCATAGTGACCCCATAGGGCACAGTCGACCTGCCGCGGTGGGTTTCCGAGGCTATAAACCTTTACAGAAGTAGAAAGCCTCTTCTTCCCACAGCGTGGCTGATGGTTTCTAACTTCAGACCTTGTGGTTCTTAGCAGGCCAGCATGTAACCCAATATGCCACCAAATCCAACCCGTACTCAATGCCCTTGAGTTGATGCCAAGTCATAATGACCCTGTAGGACAGGGTAGCACTGCCTGCGAATTTCCGAGACTGCAAGTGGAAAGCCCCACCCTTCTCCCGAGGAGCAGCTGGTGGTATGGAACTGTGGGTCTCGTGGTTAGCAACCCAGCTCGTAACCACTCTACGCCACTAGGGTAAGGTGACCAGATTTTAACATTGGTAAAGTGGGACAAAAGTGGGACACCATTGATAAAACTCATATCCTGGCAAAATAGCCACATGGCAGCCGAAAACCGTATACCCTAGCTTGTCGTGCATTCTTTCCCAAAATCAGGACTTTTTAAAAACGCCGTGGGACAAATTGTTAAAAATCAGGACTGTCCCGCCAAAAGCAGGACGTCTGGTAACCTTACACTAGGGCTCCCAGTGTTCGACATTCCAGGAACCCCGTGACTGGGCCGGGGGTGAACTTAGGTGAGAGCTTTAGGGAATGACACCAGAGTGACACGAGGGAGCATGCATGGATGGGGACATTTGGGCTTGTTCACCTGGTGGACCTGGGCAAGCCGAAGCGCTCCTTGCTGCCCACTCTGCCCAGGCCATTTGCTCTGCTTGTCCTTAGAACTGGCCAGCTGACGTAGGACCTTGCTGTGGGGGTTTGCTACAGCTGCTTTGACATAGCAGGAGCCCTGGTGGCTGAGTGTTTACACATTGGGCTGTGATCCCAAAGGCCAGCAGTTACAAGCCACCAGCTTGAGAAAGAAAAAGGCGGGGCTCTCTAGCCCTGTAAGGGGATGCCACAGGGGCAGTTCTGCCCTCTCCTGTAGAGTTGCTATGAGTCGGCATGGCAGTGAATTTGGTTTGGTTTTCTTTGACACAAGGTCAAGGGCTGGTAGTGCCGAACCCCAACACTGATGTACAGACCGCGAATGAAGGTCCACGGGGAATTAACTTCCCGCCACTGGATTCCCGTCACGTCGCAGCCACGGTAGATGCAGGAAGAAAATGACAGGACTTGGTGTTTCAACTCTATAGCTGTTAAAGCCAACTGTTATCTTAAATGCACTGAATAATGAAGCCAGTTTTAGATTTCAATGCTTGTTGACTTGTTTTCTTTTAGGACTTTAAAGGCTATTGATTTGCCTTTAACTAGAGAGTTAAACTTTTTATATGTGGACATGAATTTATCTTAAATTTCACAGAAATGTATACATATTTCTGTGTGTAGACAGTGAGTGACGTCAAATTAAATATGAGTATGTAAGAAGCCGTGGACCAGTGGTAGTGCAGTGGTTACGCGCTGGGCTGCAATCCACATGGTAAGCAGTTCAAAACCACCAGCAGCTCCATGGGAGAAAGACTGTACTTTCCACTGTCGTCAACAGTTACAGTCTCGGAAACCCACAGAGGGTTGTTATGAGTCAGCATTGACTCGATGGCTGTGAGAAGGAGCCCTCGTGGTGGCCTGGTTTGAAACCACCGCCCCTCTGCCAGAGAAAGATGAGGCTTTCGACTCCTTTACAGAATTACCGGCTCAGAACGGTAATTTCTGCCCTGCCCAGTGGGGCCGCCATGAGTCCGAATTTAATTCGACTTTGGTTTTTATGTATCAGCTAAAGCATCTAAACTTTACAACCTCCACAACCGAAAACGCCCTTGCGTTTCTTGGCTAGTTCCACCTGGTGCCTTGGTGGTTGAAGCGCGGCCAGTAGCAGAATCCTCTCGCGCCTGACCTCTAGTCCAATGGCGTCCCTTTGCTTTAAAGTCCACTAATGGTTGCGTTTGGAAGGTCAGCAATTTAAATCCACCAGCCACTCGTGGAACAGATGCGCGGCGATCTGCTCCACTAAAGATTTACAGCTTAGGAAGCCCTGTATCGGGTCGCCGTCTAGCAGAAGCGACCCGATGGCATTGAGTCCTGTCTTTATTCTTCAGTTTTTCAGTTTTTATCCTTCAGCTTTGATGCGGACGAGTGCCTTAGAAATTATTAATTGACCGTTTTGAAAGGCAAACCTTCTGAAGTACATTTTCATTAACCGTAGCTCCACAACCAGGAAGCATTTCTGCTTTAAGAAGGGCTAAAGAATCAGAGGTGTGTGTAGAAGTAGAACTCATAGATGTTATCTGCCTCTGATATGGCAGAAGATAGCTAAGATGTGAGAGTTGATAGCTTCCTAGCTCTGGCCCTCTGCGTTCCTAGCCAGGCCGGTCCTGCATCCGCGTCCAGCCTGGGGAAGCCACTCTGTGGTGGGCACAGCCCATCCTTGGCCAGAGCAGCACTGAGGCCAGAAAGGGCTGGAGGGGAAATGTGCTTTCGGTTCGGTGTAAACCCTTTTTGTTGACATCCTCAGAGGTCACCCTGGTGTGTGCTGAGAGACCAGGTTTGGAAACAGTCTGACAGCATTAAACGTGAATGCTGGATACTTGTCCAGAACCCAGCCTTTTGATAGCCTTAAAACTCAAGGGCCGGGAGTTGGGGAGCAAACATGGTTGTAATTTTAAGTAAGCGTTCCATTATAAGTCGAAAGCATTTTTATATCAGTAACCATAGTTACTGAGCAGTAGCCCTGCGGTTCTAGAAAACTGGGCCTCATCCTTTCCCAAAAGACTGAGGAGGAGGTGGGGCAGGGCTTCCCCACACAGAGCGCCTGCTCCTGGAAGGGCTCTTACCAGGCGCCCTGGAGGGGCTGACAGTTAAGAGTGAAGCTGCTAACCGAAAGGTCGGTGGTTCGAACCCACAGCCGCTCCTTGGGAGAAAGACGAGACAGCAGTCTGCTTCCGTCAAGACCTGCCCCCTCAGAAACCCTCCGGAGCAGTTTTTCTCTGTCCTCCAGGAGAGCGGGCCAGTTCTGCTCAGTTATGGGCCTGCTGTGAGTGGACATCGGCTCAGCGGCAGTGAGTTTGTTTGGGGTTTGTTTAGTTAACGGTCACGCGCAGTGGGAATCCACTGAGTGGAACTGTGTTTGTTTGTGAATGGAGACCGACCAGGGAGAGAGCGTTCGTGGACAGATTCTCTGTTCTCGTGATTAAGGAAGCCGGGAGGCCAGCATTCTGGGTGGAGGGAGTCCCAGTCACATTCTCCTAATCAAAAATCATCTTCACAATATCCTCCCTTAATAACGCTCCCTTCGTGGTCCCTCTTACTAGCACATGGCTGGTCCCTGTCCAGCCAGCGGCCCTTATCCATAGGGACAGACCTGTTGTATTGTTCTCCCCAGTCAGGGGACAGTCATTCCATGCTACCTGCCCCACCCCCACCCACCTACCCCCATGATGAGCTCAGGGACCTCCAGGGTTAAGACACTGCCCACCTTGTTACGGGTGTAGGTGTCTGTGTTTGGAGCCCTTGCCTGCCCCAAGACTATGAGTTGGTGAAAGAATACATTCTCTCTCTCCCACTTGGACCTGGAGGAGGTGAGCACCTAAAAACTTCCCTCTGCCTTTTATTTTATTTTTTTCCCTCAGTGACACTACCTTTCTTGTGCACGTATCCCCGTGAAGCGCCGTGACTTCATCTGTGGAACAAGGCAGGGAACAGTCTCCTACCAGACCTGTCTGAGCGGTTTGATCTCCTGATCATTCCGGCATCCCGACAGCTGTCCCTGGGATGCTGGAGTAATTTCCCTCCCTTTTCTCCCTGGAGCCTGCCCGCTCCTCTGGGACAGTTTGCAGTTGTCCTGGAAAACTCCGTGGCGCTGCAGGCACTGCAGGTGGATTCCATCCATCCAGCAGATTCAGCAGCGTCTGTGCCCGGAATATGCCGTGTCCTAATTGACTCCCTTCTGGAGCATTCCAGAATGCTCTGGTCCCGGGGGTCCACGTGTCTGCTCGCTGTGTTGTACCTTCAGAAACACGCTGCATCAAACACGCGAGCGCTGCCTGTTCTCTGCCCACTCACGTTCACGCCTATCTGCGTGCCGACACTGGGGCTCATCAGGCGTGGTCAGTGGCCGTCCAGGCGTGCAGCTGCAGCCTGGTTTCAGTGAGTGACCGCGGCCTGCCGCCTGGCACAGATGACACCCGATATCCCGTTCCTGAAATGCCTCCTCTCAGCGTTTGATCTGACTGCCCACCGCCTCCCCCCAATGACCGATGTGTGCTTGCCCCGCAGGTAGACGTGGGCCTAGTGCACTTCGTTCCCCTGGTCCGGCCCACCATCCAGCAGCCCTTCGACCTGGTGGAGAAAGTGGTCCAGCACGTGTTTCACTTCCGAAGGAAGTACTGCTACCGCGGCCTGGGGTAAGAGCACTTTCCCTCCCCCCAGGAACAGGCTCTGTCCCACCCCCAACCTCTTCCCACGATGACACCCTCTCCTTGAAGCTCTCCTGGGGGTGCACACGGCAGGCCCTTGGCCGGTCACCAAACGGTGAGCAGGTCAATCCACCCAGAGGCCCCATGGGAGAAGAGAGTCTCCTTTCCCGGGGACAACCCTGAGAGTCCCGAGGACTGCCCTCCCTGTCACTGCCAGGTCCCCTGAGCCTCAGGGCAACCACCACGGCATCAACATTGACCATCTGTGATGGTGGCCCGTGGTTTAAGTCCGGGAGTGAAGGAAGCTGGGTGGCCCCTGAGCAAAAAACAACCTTCACTTAACCTCGGGCACTGAGGTTGACACTTTGTCGTAACTACAGCAGCCTACAACCGAGGCTTGCACAGTGAGCGACGACCCCGCTGGGGCTGGGGTGGCCCTGGCTCCTCGGTCAGATTCCGATCTCTAAGCAGGGTTTTCCACACGCTTTCTTTCTCATGAGCGGCTGTCCCGTGGTTGAGAGCACACTGGTGCCAGCGGGAGGCAGCGGGAGCGGCGCCTGAGCCGTACAGTGCCGCCTCGCAGTCTTCACGTAACACCCCACACTCTGCCATCGCGGGGCGTCCGACTCCTCTGGACCCTCGAGGACAGAGTAGGATGCCCCTGGTTTCCATGACGGTACCTCTTCCCAGAAGTTCCTCCCTCGGAGCAGCTGGTGGTTTCAAACTGCTGACCTCGCTGCTAGCAGCCCCACTGGTGTGAAGCACTTAGCAGGGGCGTGCGGCCACCAGCCAGAAAATGAGCCCCCCAGTCGCTTGGAGCCCACCATTCTGCCGTGAGCTAAGGTGGCCACGGTGATCTTTCATATCCAGTGACAATCGGTTGTGATTCATAGGGACCTTCTGTCCAACAGAAGGCATCGCTGCCCCCCGCCCCCCCGTACCACCCTCCTCATGGCAGGTCGGAGGGCATCCACCGCGGGGGCTTCTCTTCAGCTGCCCTTCTCTTTGACCAAGCAGACTGTCCTTGTCCAGGGGCTGGTGGCTCCAGGTAACACACGCAGGGCAGGTGAAGCAAGGTCTCGCTATCCAGGACTCCCGTTTGGGTTCTGTTTCTTCCCAGGGCGGTGTTTGTTTTTCTGGCAGTCTGCTGTATTCTGTACTCTTCACCAACATCATAACGCACACCACCGATGCTGTCTCCCTGGCTCACTGTCCACCTCAGCGCCCTTCCGGAGGGACAGAAAAATCACGTCCAGTAGCTCAGGCCGACCTCAGTCCTCCCGATTCGCACACTGGCTACAACAGTGGGCTCAAACACAATGTAAGGATGGCTGCATGTTTCATTGTAACGCTTTCCTTTGCTCCATCCACCCTCTGAAGTACTGTCTTCAGCTCTCCTATCACCGTTTCTCCCCTTCAGTGTAGCTGGTCTGTGTTCCAGCCTGTGTTCAGCGTCTCCTCCGACATTGGGTCCTTTCTTGGCTGTCTTTAATGCCCTCTGCTTTCTTTATATGTGATGCCCTGAATGACCCCACGCCTTAACTGGTTTGTGGTCATTAATGTGAACTGTGTCGGATTATGGCCTCTAAACTCAGGTGGAATATACTCAAGGTCATACTTTGGCTCTTGTGGACGTAATGTTCATCAGCTGAACTTGAACAAAACCATACGACCAACTGCTTACTAAGGACTTCAGGCTAGATCTTCAAATATTCTTTTGCCAATGTGTTCAACAATGTCCTTCCTAAATTTGTCATTCCTGGCATAATGGGCCATTTCAGCTCCCGAATACCCCTCACTCAAAAAACACAGTTATTAGTTAATTAAACTAATGATCACCGTATAGAACAGTAGAACTGCCCTTTGGGCTTCTGAGACCTTAAGTCTTTTCAGGAGTAGATTGCCTCATCTTCCTCCTTCAGGGCAGCTGGTAGGTTTGAACAGCTGACATTGGGGTTAGCAGCTCAGCAATACCCCACTATGCCACCAGAGCTTCTTTTAATGCCTTGGGTCTCTATGTGCAAGCGTTCCGTTTGACGTTTGACAACCTCCAACTTTCCTACACTCATACTTCGTTCCCCATTGTGGGTGTCCATGGTTACTTGCAGCTGCTACTTCCCATGTTGGGTCATGCCCATCAGCCAACGAAGGCCCTGGCAGCTGTACTCCACCCACGCCTTGAAGGCGGTTCTGCTTGGAGGCAGCAGCTCTTCCCTGGTCACACGGCCATATTTTGAGTGGCTTCCAACCCGACAGAAGCGGCGCCCATAAAAATTCATGGCCTCCATAGAAACCCACAGGGTCAGTTCTACGCTGTCCTCTAGGGGCACTTGCAGTCAGAATCGACTCAAGGACAATGAGCTTGTTTGGGTTTAGTACTAGCCTGGACAGGTCTGACTTCTCATAGCTGCAAGCTCTGGGTGGCCCTGTGGGTATCTGCGATCCCAGTCGCAGAGTTCCCACACAGCAACGTCAGCCACTGCAGTACAGGAAACGGATGGATGAGTGGTGGGGAAGAGGTTTGACTAGACCCAGGTACACTTGCTTCAGGAGGTGGAAGATGTGCTTTGAGGTTTCTCCCCAATGTGCTCAACATTGCAGCCATTTGATGGGGCTGTTTAAGAGGCACACATGCCTGTGGTCTCAAACCCCCTCCTCTTTCTAGCCCTGTGATGTGTCCCCTTAGCATGTGGAGTTACATCCAGAGGGGCTTAAGTCAGTACCATCCATAAAAACAACCTTCGGGACCTCCGGTGGCTCAGTGCGTTCACACTGTACTGGGTAATGGCTGCTTCTCTAGCAGCGACGGAAGGTGTGGTGTTGCCTCACTCACCATCACTGGGCAAGTTAGGAAAAAGGCCCGTTGTTCTGCAGGTGGGACCCCAGGTGGACTTGGTTTGGTTTGAGCCCAGCACTGGCCTTGGTGCTCTCCAGGCCCACCGCCCCCTGGGCGGATATGGGCCCACTTTGACCTCTGTTGCCTTCAGATGCTACCAATAGGAGCCAAATGTTAGGCAGCAGTCAGGCCCTCCATGCCAGGAAACTGAGCCCAGGTGTCTGAAGGGCGGAGGCACGCCCCTCCCTGCGAGAGCACGCCAGCCTGCAGGAGCAACTTGGTCCCCCTTAAACCCTGTGAGGTGAGCACTGCAGCCCTTCTGGGACCGGACAGAAGACAGTACCAGTGGCTTTTTAATGCCAGCCAGTCAGACCATCAGTCATTGCCAGCCAGTCGACCCGCGGAGGGGGATGAAATGAGAAGCCCATGCCGTGAACTCAAGACTATTCATACAAAAAGGCTGCAGAGTCTCATACAGAGAATAGCTGTATTTCCACATCAGCTGCTTTTCCCCCGTGCCAAGAAAAGGCCACCTCCTGGGCTGACCAGTTCTGAAGGCTGCTCCGTTCAAGTTTAGAGCCTTGAGACTATTAGTTATTCCACGCAAGAAAGAACGCAGACGAGCGAGCGGCCGGTCAAACTCCTCTGCTTAAAACCTGCCTTCAAGTTCCCCGCCCTGGTTTAGCTGTGGGACGCGCGAGGTCCCCCTGCAGGCCAGGCTCCTCGGTGCTGTCTCTCAGGCCACAGGCAGGGGAGGCTCCAAGGGCCTCTGCCACCCCCAGCCAGAAGTAGTCCTGAGTGTGCCCCATTTCAAGTGTGGGGAGAAAGGGGTTCATGACTGAACATTCCTTCAATACAATGCCTTCTCCCCCACCCCCTTCAGAATGTTGTTTCCTGAAGATCGGCGCTTAGAGAGCACTGGAAGGCTGTTGCAGCTGGCTGATGTGGAGCCCACGCTCCGGCCCTGCCAGCTGTCCCTCGCCCACTTCAGAAGCCTCTGTGACGTGTACCGAGGAATGTGTGATGGAGACCCGCAGCTCTTCGCCTATAACTTCCGAGAAGAACTCAAGCAGAATAAAAGCCGAAGCCGGGAGGCACGGGAGGCCCAGGAGCTTTGAGGCTTTCACAGGTTTAGCTGCTGGCCTTCGACTGTGGACACAGCTAGTGTGACCCAGGGCTGGGCTGCCCGGGGGTGTACTCTGGGGTCTTGTACTGAATGATAATAAAAATACCAGTGGCCGGGGATGGCTTCTTTTCCGTTTACTCTACAGCTTGGTAGAGAAAATAAATATAATCCACTAAGGTACAGTACAAGCTTTCTTTTAATATATACTGCATAGGTATTGGCAGGTTTCGTAGAAGTGGCATCTGTCGCCACCATACAAAAACGGAAAGCTCTCCACAGTGTGTCCCTAAATCACGTGACAGTATCGTGGATATGCTTTACAGAAAGCCAAAGCCCACCAGCTCAGAGAAAATGCCCAGAGGGATGGGGGTTGGGGGAGACCTTTTCAGAAGCGGACCCATCACAGGCCCCTTCCCCCCACACCCCTTTGCTGTTTCCACATAACTTAAAATAATTAGAATGCAATTTTATTTTAAGGATTCAAAATCATTTTGATACCTGCTCAAAAAGGATATAAACTAGCTCGTGTAGAGATTCCGACCAGTTTCATTTTGTTTCCTGCTCCATAATAAATTAAAATAACTTAAATCTTTACAATGACAACGGTGTGGGGAAGCGCACACTGCCCCAAACCCAGGAGTGGATCCTGGGCAGTGGCCACCTTGCCGCCAGTTCAAGAGGACATGCGGACCCAGGCGGCTCTACGCTTTCCCATGACTCTCCGCTTCGTAAAAGCACTCCTCATTGACCACCGATGCCAGCGTCTGCACCCTGAACTCTCGCTCCAGCACGGCGTTGAAGTCCACGTGAGAGCCTTCAGACTGACTGTCAAGGGACTGGTGGTGGAACTGAGACTTCAGCAATGTGCCCCGCTCCCTCTTGGTGCTGTTGGCTTTGCGTTTGATGGCGCAGAAGTGCCCCCGGACCAGCTTGGGGTGCTCTCCTCCCTCCTGGCCCTCGGGCCCCGGGGTGCCAGGCAGCGGCCCTGCCGGGTGGGCATTGGATTCCTCAGAGATGCTCAGTCTCTGGAACTGAATCTCGATGTCCTTGGTTGGGCTGCCCGGCTTCAGGGTGGAGGGGTAGTCACGCTCCTCGTCGTCATCGTCACTCAGAATGTCGCTCTCTTTGATGAGACTGTCGGAAAGCTCCGACAAGCTCGGGGGAGGGTACTTGGCCGGCGACGTGCTCTGGGAGTCCTGCCTGCTCTCGGCCGTCTGGCAGCCACTGCTCTGCGTGCTGCTGCCCTCGTCCGAGTCCAGCGATGTGCCCTTGCCCGGCTCGCCCGGACACTCGCTGCTGGAGGAGTTCTTGAGCACTCTCAAGGATCTGGATGACGCTGGGGGAGACAAAAGGCAGTGATGACCAGAAGCAGATTCAGAACCTAGCCCTCCGCTGCCAGTGGGATCACAGCTCATGGCAGTGCCAGGGTTCGGGAGCAGAACTGCCCGCAGCTTTGTTCGCTCCGTAGCTTTGGGTTGACTGGCACATTGAGCAGCGAGGAGGCTACTGGGAGGACTAAGATGCCCTGGTCTCAAGCCATGGTATTTCCCATTGCCTGGTGCACATGTGGAAAACGGATACTGAGTAAGAAAAGGGCCCAAGAAGAATCGGGGGTGGATCTGTGAGGCTGGAGACAATACGAAAGTCCCCTGGACCTCCGATGGGACAAACAATAGACATCTGTCTTGGAAGCCCGCAGCCTTCATGAGCTTTTACGGAACATGCTCACCTAATTTGGCTGAAACCGGCACCCGGTTCTTCAGCGGCACCAGGCGGTCCTTGCAGCCCTTCTCCAGGGGAAGGTCACACTTGATGTGGCGCCGGAAGTTCTCCCGCAGGATGGACCGGATCACCTTCACCATGCTGGTCTTGCTCTCACAGTCACTGCCCAGAGACAAGGGCAGCCGTTTCCAGATGCCCCCGGCTCCACCCACCTGGTCCTCTTGTGACCCCAAGGTCAGGGCTGTCTCACAGGAGTCCTGGGCCTGGTCACAAGCCAAGCCACCCGATCCCACCCTGCCTTAGTTTCCTGGCTTAAAAACTCACTGCCACTGAGCCAGTGCCAATTCATGGCGACCCTACAGGACCATGTAGAGCTGCCCCTGTGAGTTTCTGAGACTGTCACTCTTAATGGAAGCAGAAAGCCTCATCTTTCTCCCAAGGAGCTGCTGGGGGTTTCGAACTGCTGACCTTGCGGATTGCAGGCCAGTTGTAACCACTCCGCCACCAGGGTGCCTTCACTTAGAAAAGGAAGTGGAAACTGACCGTAGCGGAGGTCTTTCAAGCTCTGTGGTTTGGACACACATTTAATCATAGCATTTTCCTCGCCTTCCACCAGAGCCAGCTTTGGGGGTAGAGGGGCCAGGTGACCCTGACCCATCAAAACTGAGAAGGGCGTTAGAACAAGCCCCTCCTTTCAGAGGACATGGTTCTGTCTTGCTTTTGCCTTGGCATGTCGTCGGCAGTTACCTGCAGCACAGCTGGAAGGTGGTTTCTGGCCGCCCCTCTACTTCCGACTTGGTGTGGATCAGCTCCCAAAGGGAATTGTTCTCCGTCCCTGGGTCAGAGGAAAGGGAATAGCTTCACCAGAGGTGCTGGCTGTGGCTGAAAGGCCCCGGAGCCTCACACTTGGGTGGCCTCTGGACGAGGGAGGTATTCTCACTGCTGCCTCTCCTCGCGTCCCTCCCTGGCTGTGGCAGAAGGTCTTCAAGAAGTGCATGGGGAAACGGAATGAAGAGCTAATGGCAGGCCCCTGGTGTGTGCGAGGGTCACGCAGGGTTAAATGCCTTTAGCTACCTTCGGTATTTCTACCTTAGCCTGCTCTCTTCCTATCCTGGAGTCCATCTTTGGGAAAGAGCTTCCGTGGGCCCCATCAGCCAACCCTCCCTGGGGTCTTACCCGTTCCCTAGAAGGAACGGGGATTTGCTCATGGGGTGGAGCAAGGAAGGCAGCCCCCAATCCAGCCATGTTCCTGGAAGCGTACGTGCTACAGACAGAAGCGAACAAGGACCCAGAACAGGACTGCTTGCCATCCTTAGCCTCTTGGCTCCTTCTGTCTCCCGGGACCTGGTCCCAGAACATGGTGATTCCGGGACGATCTCTGCACATTTCCCAGGACCAAAAATTCCTCTTCTTTTTATACCACTTGAAATACTGCCAGATCTCAAGGAGCTCTCTGGTTTATCTAAATGTGTAAGAAGTTCCCTGGTGCGCCTCTGTGCCCTTAGCAACTTCAAGGACGTGAGGCAGAGGGGGAAACGCTGGAAACACTCGGGGAAATAAGGAAGCAGCCAAGAGAGACGCTCTGCCAAGAAGAGCCATCGATTTCGGTCTCTCCAGAACTCTGGAGAAGAACATCGAAGCCGCCTCCCTCGTCTGTCCGAGAAACCAACCACTGCCATCGAGTCAAGTGTGACTCACGGCGACCCCAGGGGACAGGGTAGACCCGCCCCTGGGTTTCTGAGGCTCAGACTCTGCCTGAGCGGAAAGCCTCATCTTCCTCCCAAGAGCAGCTGGTGGTTTCGAACTGCTGACCCCAAATCACCCCCGTGAGCCTTTCCGACTTTTTCATTCCACCGTGTACCTCTAGGTCTCTCAGGGTGGCCGCGCTGATCTGCAGGGACAGGAAAGTTACCTGCTGTGTTCCCCAGCCTGACTTGAAGCGCCGATATGGGGATCAGCCAGCGGAATTTGAAGGGGTCCAAGTCAGCAGAGCCGTGTGCAGGCCGGGAGTTGGAGGGCTGAAATAAGAAGGCCGACCCAGAGCAGAGTTAGCGTTCTCCCCTGGGATGGAGGTCTGTTTGTTGAGCCCCTAAGCTCCTGGCTGTACCAGGGTCCTAGCAGCTGTGTGCTCACGGACCGGTGAACCCATCGGTACCTGGTCCATCCAGGGCTGTGCTCACAGCCTATGGAGAAGCCAGAGGCAGGTCTGGGGAAGGAGGCCCCAGGTGTCCAAGCAAGAGTGGCAGTAGCCCTTGCGGTAGCCTGCACGGTAAGGATGGCTTAGAGCAGGGTCGGCAGACTGCGGCTCTTGCCCCTGCGGCTGTTTCAGTACGTGCAGGTGGCTCTGCAGTAAAACCGCAAGCTTTTATAGGATATAACTCAGATACTGTGGACTTCATTTGTTTGTAAAAATACGTGTGTGGCTCTGGATAAGCTTTAAATTGTTGAGGGGCAGAACTGCCTCTTCCACCTAAAAAGTTTGCCGACCCCTGGCTTGGAGCACAGCTTCCCAAAGGTCTTTGTAGCACAGCCCACCAGCCAGGCTGACGTCGAAACCTAAACTCCCAAACCCACTGCCAAGACAGTCGACGCTGATGCATAGCGACCCTGTGGGTTTCTGAGACCATAACTGTTTACAGGAGTAGAGAGCCTGTCTACTCCTGTAGAAAGTGTTTCTCCCGAGGAACTGTTGGTGGTTTTGAGCTGCTGACCATGCAACGGCAGCCCAACTCGTAACCACTACACCACCAGAGTTAAAGTATAGGCAGCTGCTTTTGCAGGCCCACCCCCACCCCACCCCCACCCCCACTCCCGACAGGTCTGACCACCAGAGGATGCTGTCACCACCCACTTTGGTAACCACTGGCTTGGAGCATCCACAGCTGAGCTATGTGTTTGTATGAGTGTCTCTGATAACAGGCATTTGAAGCCAACCAAAGTTACACAGACAGGTGTAAGCACGGGCCATTCCCAGAGACGTGGAGGCTGACTTTCTGCGCAGGCACCAGCGGCCTGTCTGCATCTTATTTTACACTGACGTCCTCTGTGGGCCAATCAGGCGGGCCTCCGGTGTGCGGTTTGCTTGTTACCCTGGGGGGAGTCCTGGACAAGGAGCAGGCTGCCCCATCCCCCCACCCTGCGCAGGAAGCGAGGGTCAGGAAAAGGCAGCATTCATGGAGACTGGCTCATGTCTTACCAGCTTCTTTTTCAGCTTGCAGTTTTCTTTATACACCAGGATGACAGCTCGCTTAAAGACTAAAGAAAGGCAGAGAGAAAGAAAAGGGCTGTCATTTCCTCCCAGCTCCACTGAGGCTGCCCTAGCACTGAGCGTTTTAACAGAACAAAGCCATGACTCAGAGATCTCACGATGCCAACCCGTGAACCAATGCCTACATGGCAGTGCCCTCTGTTCCCCTGTCGGTGATGCAGAAGTACCTGCTCAGTGAACAGGCACGACAGACGAGGACCCTGACACCTTAACCTGATCCTCATTCTAGTTCATTGAGAGCCAAGTTCACCTCTCCTTCCTTGACTCCAGCAAAGGATGGAGATGGCAGATGTCGAAACAGCCTCGGGGGATCTGGTCCCGAACCACTTGGCAGGCAGCAGCGCCTGGCTGGGAGAGCAGGCTAAGTGCGAGCCCAGGAGTTTTAAATAGCTGAGGCTGGCGGGGCAAAGTCACAAGTCATCACAGCAACTCCTTCGGCTGCTTCTGGAGAGGCGGGCTGAGGAGCAGGGCTGAATTCTCTGGGAAGCCAAGCCCTCACCCTGAGACTTCTGAGGCTTTGGCCCTGAGAGGACTGGCTACTAAGAGACTCTCTGGGGTCTAACAGTGGGCCAGACCAAGGGCCGGCACACTGTGGCACCACAGCCATATGTGGCTCTGAAGAAGAATTGGAAAATTTTAAAGGTTGTTATTCGGGTAATAGGGATTTAATTTGTTTGCTAAGAATACAGCTATCTATGGGTCTTGAATAACTTCTAAATTGTTGTGACGGACAGGATTGACTCTTCCATCTCAAAAGTTTGCCGACCCCTGCTCTGGACAGACCAGTAAAGACTGGTTCACCCTGTGCACTCGGCAGTCAGGGATCAGCCGAGGAGCTGTTTTAGGGCAGACTGTTCTGATGTAAACACTGCGCCCTGGCCCCGTCCCTGCGCGGACGCAGGTAAGATAGGGTACGAAAATGGCACTGTCGCTAAGATCCAGTAGGCGTTCTTCCCTCTGTGGGGCGTTTTTGACCCCCTGATTGAAATGGCACCCCTGTTTTATATTAACGAAACCTCAAGGTAGTTCCATGACTGGTCTACTACGGTGTCCATTCTAACAGGAGCTGGCTGGGCTGGCGGGTTCAGGGAAGCCCTTTCTTTATTCCCAGCCTCCTGTCCTCCTTTCTGGTTCTGCTTAGGGAAGAAGGAAAGGTCCCCTCCTTTGGACTGAAATACTAACCAAACACGGTGAGCTCCAGGTCCTTCCTGGCTTTTCCGAGAGACAGAAATGGGTTCAGCCAGGACACTGAGGAGTGCACCAGCAGCTCCCCCATGGAAAGCTCCGTCACCTGCAGGGTGGGAGACAGGAGATGAAGACTGCCCGCACACCCCGACTCCACCCCAGTAGGAGAGGTCACTGCTCAATGCAAGTGCATTCCGTTGGGTGTTCATAGGGCCTCACGTAGCGCCAGGCATCGGATGGTTCGAAAAACATGACTGTGTACAAACGTGGATGGATTGTGATAAGAATTGTACGAGCCCCCAATAAAATGATTTAAAAAAAAAAAGAAAAACAGCGTGACTAAAACGGCATTGGCTTCAAGCAGACATGTATGAGCGAGGGCCCGGTGTCTTGACATTTAATGCACCGCAGTGGCCCCACTCAGCTTTGTTGGCACTTGCCGCAGGACCTGGTGCAGTAGGCACTTCGAAGCCACAGGCTCCCTTGGGTCGGCTGAGGGCAGATTCACTAACACTGAGACTGAGGGCAGATTCACTAACACTGAGACTGAGGGCAGATTCACTAACACTGAGACTGAGGGCAGATTC
>NW_022107431.1:12875814-12911890 GCF_000313985.2 Echinops telfairi
CTGAGGGCAGATTCACTAACACTGAGACTGAGGGCAGATTCACTAACACTGAGACTGAGGGCAGATTCACTAACACTGAGACTGAGGGCAGATTCACTAACACTGAGACTGAAGGCCCCTGTCCACCGGGAAAACCAGACTGACTGCCATGAAGTTGATTCTGATTCACGGCAACAGGACAGTAGAGCTGCCCTTGTGGGTTTCTGAGAATGTGGCTTTCCTTCAGGGAGTAGAAAGCCTTTATTTTTCTCCTGTGGGGCAGTTGGTGGTTTTGAACTGTGAACCTGGTGAATAGCAGCCCAATGCATAACCTCTACGCCACCAGGGCTCCTTTTCTGAGATTGACAGCAAAATCAACATACAAACAAATAAATAATTAAGCTCCAGTTCTTCTCCGTTCTTGCCTTTTTCCGCCTAAACCGCACTGCTGCTATACTGGGGGCTTCAAAAAGCTCACGAGAAGCAACAGAATAAGAAGATAAAGGGATTTCTGTGCCCACATTTTGAAGCCCCCTGGTATGGGTTTTTGAAGAGGCCTCATGGCATGGTGGGCTTATGCGTTGGGCTGCTAACTGCAAGGTCAACAGTTTGAAACCACCAGCCACTCTGGGAGAAAAACTCTACTCCCGTAAAGAGTTCGTCCTGAAAACCCAAAGGAGCCATTCTACTCCGTCCTACAGGGTCGCTGTGAGGCAGGATGAACTGACGGCACAGAGCTCTCGGGGCTGTTTTTAGAGATTTTAGAAGCACAGGACTCTTGAGTTAGCCATCAGGCAACAAAGGAAAATCCACTGAATTAAACTAAATTTACAATTAATGGGGCAGTCACCAGGACCTGGCATTAAAATACTGCAAAGAAGACGAGTCCTGGATTCTCCCCCGCATGACAGTACCCACTCCCTTCTGCAGCCTAGCCTCCATGCCACGCCAGCCAATCAGGAGCCCTGGAATAGATGCCGACTCATGGCGATCTCACGTGTCTGTGTGTGTGTGTGTGTGTGTGTGAGAGAGAGAGAGAGATTGAGAAGGGCTGTGGATGAGCTTTCTGCAGCCAGGCCTTTCTTCCGAGGCACGTCTGTGGACTCGGACCTTCAAGCTTTCAGTTAGCATCTGGGTGTGTTCATCATGCGTGCCACCAGCCCAAGCCCTCCATAAAGAGTCTCACCTCTGGGATTTGTCTTCCCTCAAGGCCCCCCAAGAAAGGAGGCAGAGGAGGCACTATGAGCTCAGCGATGGAGGGCTCTGTTTGCTGTTATACAATGGGCATATAACAGTTTTAAGCCAATGTAATGAGTTTTATGTTACATTTATGCCTCAAGAGCAAGGTCTTTGATAGGCAGAAACTGGCACCACAACAGTTAAGCACCGTGTTGCTAACCAAAAGGTTGGTGGTTCGAACCCACTCAGCAGCTCCAAGGGAGCAGACCTAGTGGTCTGCTCTACAAACATCACAGCCTGTGCGTTCCCACTGGCTGATGAGGCTGATGCAAAGCAGCTCAAACTGGGGCGGGGGGTGGGGTTGGAGATAGGGGTGGGTACCCAAGGGTGGACTCACAGGTTGGTGGGGAGGGGGTGTTTTTTGTTTTGTTTTAAGATTACAACCTAGGAAACTTTATGGGGCAGTTCAACTCTGTCACTTTGGGTTGCTGTGAGTGCCAAATTGACTTAATGGCAACTAACAACTTGTAATCCTTAAGACCACAGAGACAACTTCAGGGACTTTTCCTCCAGGAACGTCCTCACTTGGGGGCCTTGTCTGAAAGAGCACCTCCCTGTTAAAAGCAGAATTTTGTTTCCCAATCAAAAAGTGGTGGAACCCTAAGTCAACAGACTAATTGAATATAATCTGCCAATGGGCCGAAGTCAGTTGGATCCTAAATCTTATCACCCCTGAGTTACAGAAAAAGCAGCTTTGAAAGAGAGAGATGCCCACAAGGGACGGAGACAGGTGCCATTGTGGGGCTTGCCCAGAACTGTGGGGCCAAGGCACACCAGGGTCCACTGACAAGGAAGCCATCTGCACAGCTGATACATAGATTCAGGCATGAACCCCAAGAACTATGAAAAACAAATCAACTTCTCTTTATCATGGGCTAACTTGTGCCTATCACAAAGGCGTGTTGTAAATCCTGGTCCCTAGACTTGTGGATGAAAATTATGTTAATGAGACTATGTTAGTGTAGGAAAACCAAATCAATTCCCTGCCATGGAGTACCTCCTGACCCGTGGCAAACCTACAGGGCAGAGTTTCCGGGGCCGGGGTTCTTTACCGGAGCAGACAGCCACACCTTTCTTCCAAGGAGAGCCCGGTGGGTTTGAACTGCTGACTCTGCTGTGAGCAACCCCACTCATAACCCCAGATTCCCCCTGGGCGCCTAGTTGAGTAGACAGGTGTGTCTGACACCAGTGTGATGATTAAGGGTTATGTCAACCAGACACTCCTGGGTCAGGGTAGGGCTGGACCACAACCTCTCAGTTGTGTCTTGGCCTCCTTGTCATAGGCCCTTCTGTATAAGCGTGAGAGACACTGGGGTTTGCTCCCTCTCTGTCCCCTGCCTGCTGGGACTCTGTGCCTCCAGGGGTAACCCCACTGGGCTCTCTGACGCTGAGGGCCGTCAGCGTGGCTCTGCTGCCACCGTTTCCACCAACTTTGGATGCATACAACTCTGAACCCACTGGCCTGTGATCCCTGTGCCATCGGCCTGCAGCTACCTGAGTTTGAAGAGGGCCCCGCTAACATCCTACTTAGGGACTTTAATTGGATTGGGCTGGGATGCCCTTCTGATATGGAATGACTTGTGGATAGAAAGTTCTGCCGTGATACACAGAGGAGTGTCACTGACTTCGTTTCTCCAGACAACCCAGCCTAACACAGCCAATGGCCTTTGAGATCTGAAAAGAGCAGACTGGGCACAGAGAAGGAAGCACTGAGAGAGGGAAACAAAAACACATGAAGACCATCAAGAAGCGGAGGAACAGAAGCTGAAGGGAGACGCCAGCCTTCCCCCACAGCAGAGAAACAGACAGACAGCATGCCTTCGCCAGGAGCGGTGCCCTGAACTCACACTCTAGTCTCCTAACCGGTGAGAGACTGCATCTTATGTTACAGCCGCACGCACGAACTGATCAGCCAACAGGCCCAGTCCACACACACCCAGCCTCTCGCCACCCGGGCCCGGCTCACCTCCTTTGTCCCACTCTGCTCTGCTACCAGCTGGTCAAACACGGTCCCGTAGTCCTCGTAGATCTTCTGCATCTCATTGATGTGGCTTGCAACTTTTTCCATTGCCTTCAGTGCTTCTGCAAAATCGGAAACCGTTCCACTTGACCGTTTGGATTTGCTTTGAACCCTACCCAACATCAGAGCCCAAGATTCAAGCCAGAGCTCAGGACCACTCATTACTCTGGGTAACATTATTTAGATGTACCACACAGTGGCCTATGTGATCATAATCATGATTAGCATGAGTCTTACACCCGCTCCTGAACCTGTCGACACGGCTGGGTTCTAAAGAGCAAGCTGTCTTCGGTGTTAGGTGAACACGGGGCTGAGCGCATCAGGTCACAAGGCGGAGGACTATATCCCTGCAGACCTACCCAATGACAGGACGGCAAAACCACCGAATTGCATCGGCTGGCAAACACGGCCTTGACCAGAACAGTCAGCGCTACTCTTGCCGCACACTTCAGTCATTCATGACTGCTGCGTGTGCACTGTGAATGCCCCAAACAGAAGATTTCTACTACGTTTGCAAATGAGAAATGTTAGCTCACAGGACAGTTGATAACAGGGGAAGGTGTCGGGGAATGGAGAATCCTTGACCTCAAGTCCTCTTAAGGCAGAGTCTAAATAAGACGTATCACTAATAGCTGCCAGCATGTGCTGAACACTCCCTGTGGGGCAGGTCCGATCATTGGTGTTTCGTGAGAATCCGTTCTTTGAATGGCCCACAAAGCCCCCATGCTGTAGGACTGCAGTCCATCCCATTTGGAGATGGACAAAAGATCAGCGGAGGTGCAGAGGGGCTAAGGGATTTGATGGCACTCTGGCAACACGAGAAAGTAGAACCACCCAAAATGAAACGTCCGACTGACTGTTCTCAGAACTCCTGCTGCCTCCGCTCGGGGTCCAGGTGCTGGAGCTGCGAGCAAAACTACTTCTGATTAGACCTTCCACGTGTCTCTGCGAAGGTCTGATTGCCAGGGTAGCTGCTGCGTTGACACATGATGCTCGTTCATTACTTTCTAAGGGGGCTGACGTGGGACAAAACGACTGTCAAAGAGTAAAACTTTAGGTCACCGCCAAGTTCAGTGTTTTTCCTACTCATAACTGTCCCCACACTGAAAGCACCATCTGCCACCCAGTCAAGCTGTGCCCGGCTGCCTCCACTAGGTGGAGCCCCACCCAACGTATTCCAGGAGGAGCAGCATCTGGGCTGCAAACCGCCCCAGAGTTAGACAGAAGCAGGCAGCCCCCCACCCGCCCCCCCAACACTGGCCCAGTGGCCTGAGAGGCCCCCATCCACACACACACACACACACACACACACACACACACACTGGCCCAGTGGCCTGAGAGGCCACTGCAGTCACACAGCTTCAAGGACTGTCTTCTAGGAAGGAGGATGGAACTGTCACCAAGCCTGGGGCCAATCCCATGAGACCCTGGTGGTCCCACAAACAAAAACTTGCTGCCGAGTCCATAGTGACTGAAAGCAACCCTCAAGGACAGGGCAGAACTGTCCCTGTGGGTTTCCGAGACTGGAACACGGAGCTGGCTGCTTCCCATGCTGGCTTCCTTTCACTCTGGCAGCAGGAACCTTGTCTTCAGGAAACGAAGCCAGCTGGGGAGGAGGCTCGATGGGTGGGGGTGGGGGGGTGACTTACCGGTGAGGTGGTAGTGCTCCTCGCTCTCGTGGTCGGTCAGTGACACCAGCTCCTTCAGCAGCAGGGGGTACTTGAGCACCCTCTGCACGGGCTTGATCAGGTAGGACTCGAGTGTGGATGAGTGCTGCTTGGTGGGGTTCCGGGCTTCCAGAAAGGCCTTGAAGGCCTGGTCAGTCTTGGCTATGAGCAAATGGAGAGCAGACTCTTAGCACACGGCAAGAAATGGCAGCGGACAGGGCCAGACCCGATCGGACCATTGCTACCGTTGCCTCCACACGCCAGCCTTCCTGACCTGCCTGACACCAGCCTTTCCTCCCACGGCTCTCTGCCTCCGTGCTGGGTTTGGTACATCGTGGCAGTGGCCACACCAAACGCATAGGCAATACTCGCCGTGAAGGGGTAATTAGGGAGTCAGTAGGTTACCACGGGTCAGGATCAGCAGACAGTAAGGACACAGTCCTGGGTCTCCTCAGCCAGCAGCCACGTCTCTCTCCTGTTCATCGTCTCGCAGCCACATACGTGGTCCATTGGCCGTTGCCTCCACGGGCCGCGGAGCCATCGGTGTGTCACTTGCCCACGGTTCCACGGTCTCGGCCCAGATGAGGAGAAGGTGCCCGTTGTCTCGGCGCTGCTCCTCAGTCTCCTGCCACAGTCTGTTCAGACAGAGACCTCGAACGTGCTCTTCCGAGGCCTTGGGATTCTTCTCTTCCCTACTGCTGCTTCAAAGACGGCGTAACACCGGGAAGTGGCAATAAAAACGGACCGATCCCCTTCTCGGGTCCTAGGCGCCCTGTTTGCACAGTCCGACTGGTGAGCTCCTGGGAGTTGGAGACTCGAGTAGAGGGGCCACAGTCCACCACACACCAAGCCAAAGGCTGCTTGCCTTGTCGCCGATTTCTTCCGTCTTCCTCACACTGTCACCGGGTCTCACACCCGGATGCCTACACGGACTTGGGGGCAAGTCTCGTGAGAGCAGGGAGCTTCCCAGACATCTGCACACCTGCCAAAGTACCAAGCCCTGGCTCTTGGTTAAGAGCCTGAGTGGACGCCAGAGAGCCGTGTCCACGCAGACCCCTCAGACATTGCTGCTGCCGTTAGGTGCCAGGGGCCATCCGCTTGCTTCTGGCTCCTGAAAGCCCTCCGTAAAACAGAAGGACACGCCGCCCAGCCCTGCCCCAGCTTCATGAAGTTGTTAAGTTTGAGCCCGCTGCCATCGCCACTGTGTCCACCATCTCCCTGACCGTCTTCCTCTTTCTCTCTGACCCTCCACTTCACCAAGCACGGCGTCCTTCTCCAGGGACTGCTCTCTCCTGACCACGTGCCCAAAGTCCGTGAGATGACCTCTCACCGTCTTCACCTCTGCAGGGCGTGCCCTCTGGCCGGACTGCTTTCCAGGCAGATTTGCTGGTTCGCCTGGCAGTCTGGTCTTTCCAGTCTCACCAGTGCCATCATTCCAAGGCGATGGTTGGTTCGTCGAATGCAGGTCTTCCATGGCCATGGTCCACCTTCCCCGGGCAGTGACAGTGATGCAAAGCGTCAAGGGTATAGGGGGTCTCTGATAATGCAGGGACCCACCAAATGCATACCAAGTCACTCACAGAAGAGCCGGCTAGCAAAACGAGCAGACAGCACACGTTGCTGCTCGGTCCATAGAGTGCAGGACGGTTTGCAAACCAACACGTTCTCTTCCCCTTTCGACGAAGTTCAGAAGGACTGCAGCCTGCACTCCTGACCGCCTCGGCTCCGGCAACTTCCACCTTCCCACAGCCACAAACAAGGTACCACCCGTGTGCGGCTGGCCGCTGCTGGCAGTGGACACAGCCAGATCTCTGTTCAGTGTCTGAGCACCACAACGAGTATACCCGGAGATACCAGTGCATTTGGTGTTGAGAATGACAGGGGATTCCCCAGCTGCCACTTGAACTTGACCTGCATGCACCAGCACTGGTCAGCCAGCTGCTGGGAGGCAACTATTCTCGCATTTGTGGCTCCCTTACAAGGACACAATCGACACCTTCAGGAAGGTTCGAGCCCCACGCTGAGCGTGATTAGTAGATCACGGGGTGTGCGTGTGACAGCCGTGGTGTTTACGAAAAAGGAGGTCTTCTACCAACTACTGGCGAGCTTCTACCTCACTCTGCGCAATGCCGAGGGCATTAGCCCTGTTGAAAGCTACTCGAGAAGCAAGACGGCTGGGCATTCTGCAGCGGAGGGTCTTCTCACCCAACACTCCTTCAATGCAACCCCTCGGTTTCCTAACCTTCACTTTCCCCGGAGGATATTGTGCTTGTCTGAGGTCAGCCAACGGCACTGCTGTCTCTCTGGGAATGGTGAGATGTCACCAGTGTGGGGGCCACCCTCACCTTGCCCTCCACGGCCACGTGGAGAAACCAGCTCCTGGTTTAGAGCACAAAACATCCAAGAGCGTGCTTCCCAGCGGTGCTACTGAGAAGCCTTTGAGGACAGCCAGGCCTCTCCCCGTCTGTCACCATCAAGGTCAAGGGCGGGGCACAATCCACTGACATCACACCAACCTCGGCACTAAACACAGACTTACTCCATAGGACAACTAACGCACAGAAAGCACAGCTAGGAGACATCTGAGCAGCTTACCTTGCTCTAGAACCTTCTGCACTTTAATATGGTTAGCGCAGAACCCGCTGTACAGCTTAAAGTGGTCGGCATAATACAGGAAGGAGCCTCCAAGGGAAAACAGTAGCTTCTAGAAAGAGAACCAAAGAACCATGTCAGGCTCGGTACAAACAATGGCCACAGGTGACGTGGTGTGCAAGCCGCTGGCCATGGGGGTGAGGCAGGGAGATGTCACTGGTGGAAATCGATCCTGGGAAGCCCCCAGAGATGCCTGAGGAGGGTGGATGACCAGGCCCCTCGAGCAAAACTCGGGCTGGACTTTTGTCACCGACAGGAAGGTTCTCTGAGTACAACACGGTGCAGGCAGCAGAGCCTGTTGACATGGTGTGCAGTAAAGGATGGGGAAGTTCTGTGGGGACCCCTCTGACAAGGACAGCCCACTCAATTAGCTGGAACTAATGATCCTTTGGAATCCCTGTTTATCTTCCTTCCCTGGGGGCTTCCTGGCCGGCCTGCATATTTACACTGGAGAGGGCTGCACAGAACAGAGGAAATCCGATGGACCCAGAACCCCACGCTTCCCCCGCCCCTCCTTCCCACCCTAGACGTGACTTCCCAAGACTCCCTTCAGTGAGGTGAGTGAGCACAGGCTCCACATCTAGTTCTGAAAAGCCCGCTGTTGGCAAACCCTAGGGAATCTGGCTCTCTCTCTCTCTCTCTCTTTCTCTCTCTCCAAGGGTCGGGACTAGCCCCTGTCAAGACCAGGCTGAAAGCACGCGCCATCGGCTGATCTCCTCCGGCAGCATTTACAACGGAGAAAAGGATGGAGCCGTCTGCTGCCCTCTTCGAGGGGAAGGCACACGGTGGGTCACGTCCACAGTCCAGGGACAACACGGGCTTTCCCAGGGCGAAGTCTGCCCGGGCCCACCTATTTCTGGAACACTCACTCTAAACTGCGAGGGGGTCTCCAGCGTGTTGAAGTCAGATGATGCTGAAATCCCGTCCTCCAGCGTCTCCAGAAAGACCTTCTGGAACTCCAGCATCTCGGGCAGGCTCCCAAAGAGCGACTCCATCTGTGGGAAGGGATCCGCGGGGATCAGCAAGGGAGGGCCAGGGACCCACGAGCTCTGGGCCGGCAAACCAGCCACAGTGAGCTCACCCCCCACCCCACCCCCAAAGCCCTCCCTTTACCGAAGGCAGCACATTTGCTCTGGGGCAGAGTCTATACATGTAAGCTGGGATGGCTCTGATCACTATAATCCCAACTCCTTTTCATTTATTTTTTTTGGTGAAAGTAAAATTCCCAGAATTCAAATCAGGAAAAATAGGAGTCAGCAGAGAAGAATGAATCACTCTTACTTAATGCAGCGGTTCTCAACCTGTAGGTCATGACCCCTATGGGGGTCAAACGACCTTTCACAGGGGTCACCCGATTCATTAACAGTAGCAAAATGACAGTGATGAAGTAGCAGTGAGAATAATTTCATGGTTGGGGGTCACCACCACATGAGGAACGGTATGAAAGGGTCACGGCATGAGGAAGGTTGGGAACCACTGACTTAATGTTTAAAGACTTAACTTATTAAGAAGCCACCTCCGGGGTTGGAGGGATGGAAAGGGAAAGGCAGGGAGGAAGGGGAGGAGGCAGTGCTGTGTCGTGCAGACGGAGATCACGATTGTGCAGCAGCCTGTGTAGGGACAGCTGAATCAAGGCTGATCTGTTCTGCAAGCCTGCGGCCGTTTCACAAGACAATGTCCACCCTCCCGCACACCGGGCCTGGCATCCTGCTCTGTACAATCCAGCCACCGCCCTTGGTGGGGCAGAGGCCACGTCGAATGGCATTGGAG
Source organism: Echinops telfairi (assembly GCF_000313985.2). NCBI lineage: Eukaryota > Metazoa > Chordata > Mammalia > Afrosoricida > Tenrecidae > Echinops > Echinops telfairi. Next base: position 12,885,142 of record NW_022107431.1, read on the forward strand.
GAAGCCAAGACTGGGAATCTTACAGAGTCCAAGCAGGGATATTCTTCAGGACGGCTCAAAGCTACCCGCTGAGGACAGACCGAGACAGCCCCATAGGGTTTCCTAGGTTGTCGTCTCTATTAGAGGCTGACACCTGGTAAAGATTGTACTTTGGACACGTTGTCAGGAGAGACCAGTCCCAGGAGAAGGAGATCAAGCCCAGTAAAGTAGAGGGGCAGCGAACAAGGGGAAGGCTCTCAAGATGGACTGGCACAGTGGCTGCAACCATGGGCTCAGACACAAGGGTCGTTGTGTGGACGGCGCAGGACTGGGCAGCGTCTCCTTCTGCTGTGCGCAGGGTCGCCATGAGTCGGGCCCAACTCCACAGCACCAACCATCTCTCCTGGAGCACAGCACGGTGTCCCATCCCACAGGTGGGTTCACACTACTGGCCTTCCAATCAGCAGCCAGGCCTTCCCCATTCCTTAACCACTGCTCCATCAGTGCTCCGCACCCCCAGGATAAGCAGACGTGGTCCTCTGACAACTATGGTAGGGGGCAGAGGGAAGGTGATACTTTACCTCGTCTTGTGTAAGAAAGGTCTCGTTTTGAAGTGGCTCCAAATATAATTCAAAGAGACAGCTCAGGTCCTGAAAGACAAAAGGAGAGCATCTCCAACACCGAGTCCAGTCTCGGAAATGCCCCAGAGGCCCCAGGGGCCCGGGCGCTGCCCCACACTCCCCTCAGCCAGGAGGAAGTGAGTGTGTTCTCAAAACTCTTCACCGCCACCCAGGTGGCGAAGATCACTACAAAGCCAACCAACAGCTGGACCCTGGGTTCTCCTTTAGAGCAGGTGGCGGCCCTGGCAGCACACGAGTAGGAGAGGGGAGCTGAGGCCGGGCCCTTCCTTTGGGTTCAGCGTGAGCTGGGCTCCTGGGGGATCCAGCAGGGGCTCCCTCTCTGTGTCATGTGTGTCAAGGGGTGAAGCCTCGGCGCTGGAAGGAGGAGGAGGAGGTCGGTGAGCGCTGCAACCCGGGACTGACTGGTCAGCATCTCAACCCCCAGATTTCAAATGCAAGAAGAAAGCCCCAAACGTTGGCAGTCCTAGTGCTTAAAGCCAGTGCCCTCTGTGGGGCTCTAGTGAACGAGGCTCCCCCAGGGTGGAAATCAGGGCGTTGACCGTCTTCATAAAACTTCTCAGCTGAAGGCATTTTATATTTAATCCTATGAAACCAGGGGCAGTATAAAATTTAATCTAGGTCAACTTGTTTATTTCTGGTTTCAAGTATCCTGAGGAAGTTTGAGTCCTAAGACACTAGAAGCCGCTAACGAACAGCAAGGACCAACAGTTTGAGAGGCTCTCATTTCACGAGAAATTCAGGTAGGGCTGGGATTGCACGCGGGATGGCAGAGCTGGGCACTGGGCCCGGCGGGCACACCAGAGCCAGCTGGCACAGGTGAGTGAGCCAGTGGACAGGGTGGGCTGGGCCTCCACTCTTGGCCATGCTGGGATCGCTCAGGGCGGCGTCCCGGGCACCCCCAGCACGTCCACCCTGAGCAGCAGCCCTGGGCAAGCGAAGCGCAGGTGTTTGCCAGGGGGCAGGGCTTTCTGCCTACTTCACCCACAAAAGAAATGAGCCTCCCAAGCTGGGTGGCCCGGCAGCAGAGTAAGCCCTAACCACCACTACGACACTGAGCAAATCAAGGGGCCACCCTCGGGCCCTCCAGAGCTGTGAGAAGGGGTTCAGAGCTTCTGGAAAGGTCACCGTGGGCACCAGTCATTGAGAATTCTTGTCTGAACACCCCACAGCTACACAGCGCCAGGCGTGGTGCATGCGAGACCACCATCGCTGTGGATATCCTGCACCCCCAAGGCCCTGGAGAAGGGGCTTCGGGCCGCTCTGCTGGGCTGGCTGTGGGCAAGGCCTTAGGTGAAGCACTCCTCAGGGCAGAGGGCGTTGAGACCCGGGCCTGCGGGGGAATCTGGTAGGAACTGCGCCTGGGCCAGCATTTAATTTGTGGACTCTAGGCAGAGGCCGTGAAGGCTAAGAGAGGCCAGTCACTATCCCCCCCGTGAGGATGTGGAGGGATTGGGGCTGCAGGGGCGTGCATGTGTGTGTGTACACCCATGGGCCGTGGACAACCCCAGGCCATGCTGGGCTTCTAGCCTGCTGCCCTGACCCCCACTGCAGGTGAAGCCGGCATCCCAAGTGCCCCCACAGGGGCAGAAGAGCTCCGCCTTCCCAGAGCCTGCACTCCTCCTGCAAATGCTCTCCCGTCCCCACTGGGGGATCTGAGTGCATGTGCGAATTCTGTGGGTGCCCTATACTTGCACATGGCCCCCCACCATGGCAGGCCCAGGGCCAGAGCCCAGCCAGAGCCCTGGATCCTGGGTCAGCAGCCCCCATGAGCCCTCTCCCCAGTTCCTTCTCTTCCTCACCGCAAACAGCCTTTGCCTCCATTGCTAACCCGGCCCCCTCCCTCTGGCAAATCACACACCACACCACACCACACACCGAATACCACACACCAAACCAAATCAAACCTCACACTGCACAGGGCACATGGGTGCACCCGTCTCCATGGTCGGCACTGCCCTGGTAGCAGAAGCATCCATTATCCGACTCTTCCTCTTCCTCCTCCCCAGGAGCCAATCACTACTCACGGAATGGCAGGTGGGTCTGGGTGTGGTCCCCACCCAGCAGGGCCCCCAGGGCAGGTGGGTCTGGGGAGGTCTGTGCCCAGACCACCAGCGGCCAGCAGGGGGACAGGGAGGACCCAGCCACCTCACCTTCACATAAGACTTCTCCGTGTCCACCAGCTCCTGGATGACTTTGCGGAGACGGTCGGCGTCGGAGAGGTGACGGGCCAGTGGCCGAGGTGGGGGGTCGCGGCTCTGCCCCGCTTTCTCCATCTGGGGCTCAGTGAAGCTCCTGCACAGGGCGGCGATCTGCTCAGTGCTCTGGAGGGGGAGGGGGCAGAGGGGTGAGATGGACAAGCCAGTGAAAGAATGTTCCCTGCTCTCGCCACGGGTCACCAAGGACAGCCAGCCCTGATCCCTGACACAGGAGCGTGAGGGCAAGAGGTCAGCCCTCAAAGCCAGGCCACGTAGCTCTGCAGTCCCTGGCCACAGAGCAGAGCCCCAAGTGACACATCAGGGGCAGGAGTTGTGACTGAAGGAGGGAGATCCTGGCCCACTGGGGCCACTGCCCAGCGAGGACAGGGCAGCAGCAGATGGCTGGCCACCTGGGGAGTGTGGGTGGAGAGAGGTGTATAAGCCCCTCTCGGGGGCTCCCACAGAAGCAAGTGTGGCCTGCAGCTGGCTCTTACACGAGGGGCGCCAACCCCTGGCCACGGAGACTAGTTGATGGCAGGCAGTGGGGACAGAAATGGAGAGACGCACAGGAACAGGGAGACCTGGGGCAACTCCAGTCTTTGGGGGACCGCTTACTACAATGTCAGCCTGCCCCAGAGGAGGGATGCGGAACATGTCAGTGTGGCCCCCACTGTTCCCAGAGGACCCCCGGCTCCCTTCACAGCCTCTCCTTTCCACACTGAGGGTCCACCACCCAGCCGTCTCTGACTCAGGGAGTCAGCGTGGAGGTGACCTCCCGCAGGGTTTCAATGGCCCGTGTCCTAAAGGTTCGCCAGCCCTTTCTTACAAGGCACTTCTGGGTCCACTCCAACCTCTCAGCAGTCGAGCATGGCAGCCACTGGGCATTGCCAGGGATCCCCCCTCCCATGGTACCCATGCAGACCACCGCACTGTGGCCGCCCTCGGTCCACATCATTGCTGACCGTGGTCCCCAAGCGACTGGATTACAAGCATTCGGTTCACCCCCGGAACACTGAAATTGTAATAATATCAAGGGAATTGATATTATCTGCCCCAAATGTTACTGTAGCAGCCAAGTGCCTGGCACAGGAACCGACCAAATGACCACTGTCCAACAGGCCTCCTCCCTTCGGCTTAAATGTTTTCCTGCCTGGTCCAGGAACCCTGGTGGCATAGTAGTTACCCGTTGGCCTGCTAACTGCAAGCTCAGCAGTTCAAACCACTAGGCCACAGCCACTCAGTGGGATAAAGACGGCTCGAGCTTTCGACGGCCGTAAAGAGTTCCCCTTTTGGAAACTCAGGGAGGCGGCTCTGCCCTGTCCTGTGAATCCCCATCCACTCAACAGCGGCCACGTTTGGTTTTTCAGTTTTACCAGATCCTTATCACTTGGTGCATCTCAGGTGAAACACTGACCCTGTCAGAAACACCTTTATTATTATTCTGAACCTTTTTTGCTGGTAGCTCTTCCAGATATTATAACAACCCACAATTCAGTTAGATCAAGCATAATGGTACAATCGCTTAACAGCATCACAGAACATCTTTGTTGGGGACTGTATCACTTTGGATCACAAACAACTGGAACATATTGCTGCCAAGGAGGAGCGGTGCTGAGACGCATGCTGGGTGGCCTGCGGGCGTGAGAGTTTGCACATGTTGTCTCCCTCCCCGGCCAGCAGAAGAGTGTCCCCAGGAAGTCTTCCCTGTGCCACAGGAAGTCCACAAAGCAAGTGTCCGTGGGACACACTGAAGAGCAGGCACACATACAACAAACAGAAGCATGGCTTTGGAACAGGTTGACCTGTAAAATTTCAGGGAGGAAGCAGGCTGGAACCCAGCCCTTGAAAGAGTGTTTTCCAAGAAAAATCTACCAAACGAGCAAAGGGGCTGTAGGAAATGAGCCCACCATGTCCACAGCCAAAGGCAAGGGGAGGGAGAGGCCCAGGCCCCACTGGCATCTGCTAGAGAACACCCAGTTGCTTGACTCTTCAAGTTCAATCAATTCTCTTTATTCTGCACATTAATATCGATGAAAAGGTTTGGTAACCACGTAACAGGTACCAAGCCTCCAACAACACAGACACAGAGGACCTAGCAGAATTCCCCTGTCAAACACTTCAGAGTATACGTAAGTACACATGATTCCTCTTGAGAGAGACGTACTAGTATGTACTTGTTTCTCTGTCTTTAGCACACTTCTGAGAAAGCCTGCAGGCATGGCTGAGATCTGGATAAAATTTCAAAGATCACAGACATGGATCCGAATCATCAAGGCACCAATCAGAATGTAACGATCTATCCAAAATGTCTCCTCTCCTATTTAAAATAAGTCCCCTTAAGATCATTACTAAAAAATGCTACCACCATCCAATCCTGTCTCCTCTGGCCTGAAACCGCTGGCAGCTCCCTGTCCATCTGCTGCTGCAGCGTGCTTGCATGGTCCTGAGCAAAATCGTACTTGTGCGTGGCTATCAGTGAGGTCGTTCTATAGTTTGAGCATTTTGCCAGGCTTCTTTAAAATAAGCACAAATATGGATCGCTTCCACTCAGTTGGCCTAATAGTTGTCTCCCAAATTTCTGGGTATAGAAGAGGGGTGCTTCCAGTACATCATCAGCATGTTGAAAATTTTTACTTGGCATTACATCAATTCCTGGAACTTTGTTTTTGGCCAGTGCTTTCAAGGCGGCTTGGACTTCCTTCAGCACCATTAGTTCTTGCTCATAGGCTACCCCCGGAATGGTGGAATGCCGACTAGCTCTTTCTGGTGCAGTGACTGCATTCTTTCCATCTTCTGTGGATGCTTCCTACATCACTCAGTGCTTTCCCATTGAATCTCTCAGTGTTGCCACTCAAGGCTTGAGTTTTCTTGAATTCTTTCAGCTTCAGCTCTACTGAGTGTGTTCTTGTGCATTTCTAAGTTGATATTTTACTTTGTCTTCTCCACCCGCCCTTTGAAAATTTCTGTCCAGCTCTTTGACTTCATCATTCATTTCATTGTCCGTAGCTGCTCTGCTATCGAGAGCAAGTTGGAGAGTGTCTTCTGGAATCCACACTGAGCTTTTCTTTCTTTCTTTTTAATGACCTTTCGCGTTCTTCATGTGTGCGCATGATGTCGTCTACAGTTCCTCCGAGCCTCCGCCATTAGCGTGCGATGCAGTAACCTCTCCTCTTACGGTCTTGAAATTCAGATGAGTTATACTCCAGGTCATATTTTGGCTCTCGTGGACTTATTTGAATTTTCTCCAACTTAACGCTAAACTTACATATGAGCAATCGATGATCTGTTCCCCCGTCACACCCGGGCCTGTTTTAACTGCTGAGCTTTTCCCTGGTCGCTTCCCACAGGTGCAGTCGATTTGATTTCTGTGTATTCCACCTGAAGAAGTCCAGTGTATACTTTTTGAGAAATCTATTTTCAACGAAAAAGTCATTGGTCTGGCAAAATTCTAGCATGTAGCATAAAGCTTTATTTCCATCACCAAGACCTTATTTTCCAACAATTGTCTCTTCCTCTCTCCAACTTTCACATTCTGATTGCCAGTAAATATCAGTGCACCTTGATTACATGTTTGATCAACTTCAGACTGAAGATGTTGATGGAATCCTTCGATGTCTGCATCACTAGCTGTAGTGGTTGGTTCATAAATTTGAATAATAGTTGCAATGATTGGATTTCTTTGTATGCAAATAGGCTTTATCCTGTCACCGACAACACTGTCCTTCAAGACAGGCCTTGAATTGTCGTTTCTGACAATGACCGCAACGCCATTCCTCCTGCTTGGCTCACTTCTGGCCAAGTAAACTGTGTGATTTTCTGATTCACCATGGCCAAAGGGGATGGTCCACTTCAGGTCGCTACTGCCTCCAATGTCAATCTTTTTATGTTCCACTTCTGTTTTTAGTGACCTCCACGTTTCCTAAATTCATACTTTGTACATTCCAAGTTCCAATGAACGTTTTCATCTCCTTCTCATTTGAGTCAGGCCCCGTCCGAAGTGAGCGTCCTGAAGGCTTTGTCCCCACAGGCAGCGCTCCATCCACGTCATGATGGCCAACTCCACGTTGACAAGGCAGCTCCTCCTCCGCCATATCCTGAGTGCCTTCCCACCTGAGAGCTCCATCTTCCACCACTGTTTCCGACGACGTTCAGCTTCTACTCACGAGAGTGTTTCGAGGCTAGCCAGAGGGTTTTCAGCGGCTCATGCCTGTGACACGGGCGGCCCATGCCTCCTCCGTCGTCTGCTGACACCTGTTCACTTTGGGTGACCCTGCTGGTGCCTGATGTACCAGGGACTGAGCTTTCAGCCTCACAGTAACACAGGAGCCACCACAGTGGGACAAACTGACAGACAAGCAGTGGCAGGCAAACAGCAGGCTAGCTGAGTTAGTGGAGCAGGCAGGCCTCGTGGATGATGCCATTGGAAGAATGATCCCTATGGGAGCAAACTGACAGCAGTAGCTGGAAAGCTCAGCCTGGAAGCTTAGGGGCCAATGAGTTTATGTTCCCAGAAGAGGGGCCTCTTGGAATAGGAAGACACACTGGTTGCAGAAATTAAAGTAAATTTGTAAATTTCAAAAACAACAACAAAAAAACGTTTTTTTGCGTGATCTACTGGACAAGGATCTCTGTGGTGTCAGGTACAGGCATTTCCCCAGACATTTTCCAGGGATGCTAGGGAGTGCCTCCATGGGTAGCATCTTGCGTGGTTGTCCCCAGAGTGGCCATGGGCCCAGCCTGTGCCACAGGATGCTCAGGGAGCAGGGGGAAGCAGCCGGAATCACACCTGCCTCTGGAACCCTGGGCATGGCCCCCTAGTAACGGAACTAAAACCAAACCAAACCCACTGCCAATGAGTTGATGCTAATTCAGTGACGTTATACAGTGTAGAACTGCTCCTTAATGTTTCTGAGACTATAAATCTTGAAAGGAGCTGCCAGCCTCATCCTTATCCCTCAGAGCAGTCGGTGAGTCTGAACTGCCAACCTTGTGGTTCGCCGCCCAACGTGTAACCCACTCGGCCACCAGGGTTCCTTCCCTGAACCAAACAGCCAGATACTAATACCCAGATGAATATGACATCCTATCCTGGAGTTTGCACGGCAAGCTCGGGCAATACAATCTTGCCATGCAAAATCATCATCATCATCATCATCATAACATTTCCAGACTCTATATTAAGCGTGCATACATTGCATAAAATAAGAGCTGACAAAACGCACCATACGTTAAATGGCATCTGGTGAGACGGCAGCTTCGCCTTACTGAGATGCCCAAAATCACACCTAACAGCGCAGTGCTAAAATACCGAGAGTTTAAAAATAGAAGTCTCTTGCCATTTTAGAAAAATCAGAATTCATTTTAAGGATGCTTCTGGCATGAGTGATTTTCCCCAAAGTGACCGCTGGCAGCGATATCCCTGGCAGACCCACAGTGGAGGGTTCGAGCACCACAAAGCCACCCTGTGTGCAGCCAGCGGATCCGCTGCTGTGTGAGCCAGGCTGTGAGGGCCACTTGGGGTCCAAAAGAGGTGGAAGAGCATGCACAGGCACCCCATACTTGACCGCTCGACTCATAATCTTGGAAACTTGGGAGCAACCCGGATGTCCCTCATGGAGGGGAAGGGATAAGCAAACGGTGAAACATTCCTGCAAAAGGAGCATTATTCTGGAACAGAAACAAATGGGCTATTGGGCCAGGAAAAGGTGTGGGGGAACTGTAAATCCAGGTGAAAGAGGCCCATCTGGAAAAGCTAGAGAGAGCAAAGTTCCAACGCTGCGACCTCCTGGGACAGCCCAGCTGGGGAGGCAGTGAAAGGGCAGCAGTGCCCAGGCCCGGTGGGGAGGTGGGGAAGGGTGAGCAGCAGAGCCCAGCACAGGTTACGGGCAGTGACACTCCTCTGCAAGATGCTGCCATAGTGGAGAGTACTTCAGTGTGATTTGTGACAGAGCTCTGATGGCATAGTGGGTTAAGCACTGAGCTGCTAACCAGAGGGTCAGCAGTTCAAACCCATCAGCTGCTCCATGGGAGAAAGAGGCGGCTTTCTGTTCCCCTAAAGATTGACAGGCTCTGAAACCCACGAGGGCCAGTTCTACTGGGTCTCGTGGACTTGAGTTTGAGGGGTTTATATTGATGCATCTGTTTCTGTCTGAGGAGGAAGAGGATGGAAAACTACAGACTGGCATGCACAATAATGCATCAATATTGGTTCATCAATTGAACACAAGCTGTTCAGAAGATGGGGAGCTGCTGGAGAGAGCAAGGGCCCATATGGGAGCCCTCAGTACACCCTGCACTGTTTCCTGACAAGCCTGAAACTGCTCCACAACACAGACACACGGACACAGTCTACAGAGGGAGAGGGCCCCGCCGACTACGAGGACAGGGGGATGGCAGGCCTGGAGGGTCGTGGCGGACCCCAGCCACCAGTCGGATGTGTGCTGCTTACGGGGCTGCTGACACAAAGAACTCGCAGGGACGGTCCCCGAAGGAGGAAAGGCTATGAGCGTGGGTTCTGACAGCATCTCAATGCACCCCATTGGCGGCTGTACTTTAGTCCCTCCATTCTGAGTGAGCCCCGGATGGAGGCCTTCTGGCAGTTTCTAGAACAAGGGATGATTAGGTTGACTATGTTCAGGTGGGTCTGTGGTGACGGGCGAAAAGCACTGACTCCAGTCCAAAGCCGTGAGTTCTCACCTTGCCGCTGCCCCGGGGGCCGTCCTGGGACCCTGGGGGAGGTCCTTACATTTCTGAGTCTGAAGCAATTTCCTGAAACTCCCTGAGGCCCTGCAAGTGGGGAGGGATACACACACACACACACACACACACACACACACACACACACACACATACACACAGCTCTGCAGAGGAGGAGAGGATTGTCAGTGGACCCTCCCTCCACAGGACTGTCCTTTATAGCTCTCTCCCAGCCCACTGCTCCTCGGAGGTCTCTGTGCCAGGTGGTCCCGGGTCTCCAGGCCCTGAGAGGGTCCCAGCACCCACAGGTTTTTAGGGAAAGCACCTGTCTGGCACTGTCGATTCGATTTTGAGTTGCTAACCACAAGGCCACTGGTTCAAATCCACCAGCCACTCTGTACTTCATTGAAGCCACCTTCTAACTCCCAGGAAAAGCCCATATTCCGCCCAAATGTGACTGGTACACGGCATCTAGAAGGATGATGGGAGGCGGGTGACTTCTCCAAACAGGCGAATGGGCAGACACTGCCCCGGGGTCCTGAGTGCGAGTGGAGAGCCCACAGGTCTAACCACAGGCACAGGTGCTGCCCCTCAGTCAGTGGCAGGGCTGCAGCGTGGTGCGGGCAGCACCAGGCATCGTCAGATGCTTCCAGGGGTAGAGGGTGGGGGGGACATGTGAGGAGGACTTCAGGACCTCAGTGGGGTATGGGTGGGAGTTAAAAAAAAAACATATGCAAGACATTTGTGAGATTTGTATTTTAGGGGGAAACTATTCATTTCATGGTGATTCACTAAATAGTGTGAGATTTTATATTGATCACAGTGGTCCAAAAAAATAATGAGGAGAGACTGCTGGTAAAAGTCCCATCTTCACCGATTTCTAGCCCAGACAGGGCTGGTTCCTCAGGTGATGGGCACCAGAAGAAGGGGGACAGAAGGTATGAATGTAAAGGTCAACTACAGCAAAAAGCATCTTATTCCATGTGGACAGGTAGCATGACCCCATCCATAAACCAGGGTCCAGCAACAGATGCAGATCTGCAGCAATGACTTTTGACAGGGGCACAGTGTCTGACAGGAAACAGGGCCTGCTTTATTGTGAAGGGAAGAAGGCAGGCCTGCTCTTTAAAAGGTGCACCGAGTCTCCACATATATAAGGAGACCTCGTGGCCTAGTGGGTATATGGCGGGTTGCTAAGTGCATGGTGGGCAGTTCGAAACCACCAGTGGCAACATGGGGGAAAGCAGCTCTTCTGCTCCCATAAAGATGCACAGCCTCGGACACTCACAGGGACAGTCCTACCCCACCCTGCAGGGTTTCCAGGAGTCATAACTGACCTTGATGGCCATGAGTTTTTTTGTTTTTAATAAGATGGCCCCATGCGGCCCAGGCAGTTAAGTGCCCGTCTACTGACGGAAAGGTTGGTAGTTCGAACCTACCCAGAGGCACCTCGAAAGGAAGGCTGGGCGATCAGGCCCCAAAGGCCAGAGCCCTGAAAGCCTGAGGGCTTGCTTCGACTCTGCACAAATGAGGCCAGTCAGAGCCACCTGGCTTGGCTGGTGTGGACACTACAGCCACTGCTGTGCAGTCGATTCTGACACGAGGCAACCAGAGCACAGAGCACAGCTACCGGGGGTTCTGCGGCTGTCGATCTTGATCCGTCTCCTACACAGTGGGCTCGAACCGCTGGCCCTTTCAGCTAGCTGCCCAGTGCTTAACCCACCACACCACCAGTGATCCTTTTAGGGTGTTTGTTTTTCAACGAAATAACATCTGCCACACACATGCTGCATCTCAGAGCTATTTTAATTTTAATCTTCTGGCTTATTTGAACGGTCTCCTTTTTATCATTGTTCTTTTTTGGTGTAATTTTTAAAATTAAGAAGGAACCCTTTTCTATCGCTTTAAAGAAATGACTGCATGCAGAGGCGACCTCAGACAAGAGTTTCTGTGACTGCGTCTGTCTGTGTATTACGGAAAGTGTCCAGCAATTCCCTCCAGACACCTGAGTGACACCCGCCCCACCTCCAAGCCTCATACACAGGTGAATGTTAGATGTTTGTGTTAGTCTGGGTACTTTAGAGAAACAAATCCACAGCAACTCGTGTATAAGAGAGAGTTTTATATATAGGTTAAGTGTGCATCAAGAAAACATCCCAACCCAGTGCTGCTCAAGCCCACAAGTCCAACATTACCCCATATGTCCGACACCAATCCACAAAGTCCTCCTCCATCTCACAAAACACACACAATGACGCCAACTGCAGGAGGAAAGCCGAGTCAGTGAACGTGTAAGCATCTCAGCACTGGCAGGGGTTTTCACACGGCTGCTCCAGCACCCAGGGCTGCATCAGGGTAGGTCCATGTGGCTTCTCCTCAGGAATGTCTTGCAGGAAGTGAGCCTTGCCAGCTAAAGCAGGGAACTGGCTAAGGCAGCTTCACCCTGATCCAACCATCAAAGCAAGAGACCCAAGAACTAGAAAGCTGAGGCTCATGGAGCCATTTATCCCTCTGCCCTTCAATTAATCCCAGTGTTTATCAGCCAGGTTGGCACAATAAACTTAAACTATATCAACGTTGAACGAGGAAGACCAAAAAAGCATCCATGCGTTTGAATCATGGTGCTGACGACGAACACCGAAAGTACCATAGACTGTGAGAAGGACAAACAAATCTCTCTTGGAAGCAATGCAGCCAGACGGCTCCTTAATTGCCAGGAAGGATGGCGAGACTTTGTCTCGTGTACTCCGGGCATTCATGAGGAGAGACCATCCCTGTAGGAGAACATCATGCCGACAAGAGAGGGCAGTGAGAAGGAGGAAGGCCTTCCAGGAGATGGACTGACACAGTGGCTGCAACCATGGGCTCAAGTCAAGGAACCAGCGTGAGGTTGGAGCAGGACCGGACGGTGTGACATTCTGCTGTCACTATGAGTCACTAGCAGCAACAACACAGCCCCGGGCTCTGGGGACAGTGATGAACGAGTCCAGACCCTGGCTGGGAAGCCACGTTTGAGCTGCAAATTCCAGGGTCATCGGCGCCCAAAGAAAGCAAAGAGAGTCACTATGGAAAGTGATCAACGAGCGGATCTGCCTGGCACAAGGTCAGGGGCAGCTAACCAAGATCTCGAAGGTCATGTGCAAACAGCTAACACGCGCAGCTGCTAACCAAAAGGATGGAGGTTCGAATCTACCCAGAGGGGGTGCAGAAGAAAGGTCTTGTGATCTACCTCCCACGCATCAGTCACTGAAGACCCACAGAGCTCAGTTCTACTCCGAGACTTGAAGTCACCATAAGTCACACTTGACTTAGGCGCAACTTTTTTTCAAAGCGAAACAAAGTTTGTAGCCAGGGGTTGGGGGACGGTGGCAGGCTGTGTATCACACACCACAGCAATGAAGAGCGCGGAGCGGCCAGGAGAGGGAGGCCCAGCCTGGCAGGCGGGTGATGAGAGCTGTGGATGGCACTGGACGGAGGGGCATGGCTCTAAAAACTTTACATCAAGGAGGCCAGGGTGGAGTGGAGTCCTGCCTGCGTGCATGTGACCTTGCACCCATCAGGCACACAGCCTCCTTGAAAGCAGGCAGAGAGCGTGCATGGCAGCAACGATGGGAAAGGTGTCCACCCTGTGGCTCCCCTGCCATCACATGGACACCCTGCCCACCCCAGTCAGCGGGCAGCACACACGGGACTTGTGACAGGCGCAGACCCAGCTTTCTCAAACAGCCCCTTCCATCGAGGCATGCAGGCTCTGGTGCTGAAATGCAGACACCAGCAGTTGGCCCCCAGGGCGGCGGCCTCTTGTCTGCTCCCCTGCAGAAGCGGGGATCATGCTCTCTCTGCAGAGTCGAGGAGATAAAGCATGCCCAGGGTGTGGGGTCAACAGAAGCTGCTGTTGGAAACCTCAGCCCCGTTCACGATGACCCCACACACATTCCCTGTCCTGCCCGTTCCATCCCTGGGTCTGGGGGGGTGAGACCTCTGTGATCCTGGGGACTTTCAGGGGCTGATTTTTCAATAGATTGTCAGGCCTTTCGTCCTAGCCCATCTGGGTCTGAAACCTGCGCCACATTCCAGCAACACACAACCGTCCTTCAATTGTCGGATGGGTGGTAGCTGTGGACAGGGTGTGCTGGCCAAGATCGAACCTGGGTCTCCCACGTGGAAGGCGAGGAGTCTACCACGGAACCACCGGCACCCTCGCCAATGCCGGTGGGGGCTCAACCAAAGAAGCGGTCTGCCTGGGGCTGGCCGTGCACAGCTCCTCTGCGCTGATCAATACATTCCTAAGGAGATGCTGCAGGAACCCTGCTTCCTTGAATCATCTGAAGACCTGCCGGCTCTGTCCTACACTCCAGGACCAAGCCCTGAAGGTGAACGACAGAAACCCTGGCTCGAACCTCTGTGCCCGAGCAATGGAGGTCAGAGGGAGGGAACAGGTGACACCCAGGGCACCCAGGGGCATCTCAGACCGAGGCAGCAAAGGCAATGGGGAAATGACAGTGGAGGAGACACAGGGAGGGTTGGAATGGATTGGGGCTGCGCTCTAACAGCCACTCTGGGGAAGGGGAGGTGGAAGGGGAGGTGGATGAAGGGAGTGGAGCCCTTGGGTCTAGAGGGCAGCCAGGCCCACAGGTGGACAGCTACCTTGGAGATGGCAGAGGGCATTTATGTGGCACTTGCTGTGTACTGAGGAACATCCTGTGACCAGAAGGCACCCCTGTCGGGTGGGGTGGAGTGTGAGCCTCTGTCTTGGGTCTGGTGGCCCTGGTGCCAGCATGGGCCTGCTCCCCGGAGGAGGGCACAGCTGATCCCATGAGTGGGGGCCCAGGTGAGCAGTCCCTGCTCCTGCCTTCTGCTTGCTCTCCTTGTTTAACAGGAGTTTGCTTAGCATTCAGGCATGAATACGATATTCATATTCTCTCTCTCTCTCCAGCCCCCACCTCCCTCCCTCTCCACCAAGCATGTTTCCAGAAGTCGGGCAGCATTTCTACACGAGTGAACATCTTTTTCACCCAAAATATCAGCTACTCTCTCTTTCTCTTGTGAAATGTATGCCACATGATTCACTCGAGCTGATTTTCCTGAACCTACCAAAACGAGGTTGGGCCTTTCTCTTCTTTTAACCAAGAAAGGAACTCGCGGCTTGCTCCTGATGCCCGGTGAAATAAGCTTGTCAACCAAGACCTATGCAAAAAGGTACGGCACTCACAGTACACAAGACTTCGATACACTCAGGAATGAGTTAGGGGAAATACAACCCCTGCACCAAATCTGGCCCACCGCCTGTTTCTGTAAATAACGTTTTATTAGAAGCCACGCTCTTTCATTTGCACATTAGTCTGGGGCTACCTTTGTGCTACATGCAAGTTGAGGAGTGATGCATGAGACCACCGTGTGGTCCCTAAGGTAGAATATCGGCCAATGCCAGGTAAAGTTTGCCAACACCTAGTTGAGAGACATGATTCCTAATGAAAACCAAAAAACAAAGAGCTTCCTTTGAAAACAAATCTAAATTAAAACTCAAAATTGTCTACAGAACTTTATGCTGAAACATTTGAAAAATTACAGCCCAGGAAACTTTATTCTGAAAAGTGTGTGAAGAACATTTTAAAATGTATACCATTTGTCTGCAGACTACAAATAATAATATCATTCACAGCAGAATTTACTATGCCCTCCTGTTAAAACTGGTCTTGCATTTCGTTGTCTCTGACTTTAGCTTTCATCTCTCTCTCTCTTAACTAATATTTCTTTGTCAAACCTCCTTTTTTATGGTAGACTGTTTTTTTATTGCCCTAAATTATGTCCCTTCTATAACCAAGTCACTTAAAAATACAACTCTGTAGCTCATCCAATCAAAATGAACATTCTCTTTTGCCAGCCTTTGAATGTAGGCTAATCTTGTGACTTTTTTTTTAATTAAAAAAAATCATTTTATTGGGGGCTCGTACAACTCTTATCACAATCCATACAAACATCCATGTGTCAAGCACATTTGTATATTTATTGCCATCATCATTCTCAAAACATTTGCTTTCTACATGAGCCCTTGTTATCAGCTCATCCCCTCCCCCCTCCCCCGCTCGCCCCTCCCCCACGAACCCTTGATAATTTAATTGTCAAACATCTTTTCTACCCCCTTCTTTCTTTGTTTTAGGCATACAAGCAAATTACAGACCACTTTGCCTTCCTGGAGAATTTAACTACTGATACACATATACGTACATTGATACGCATTATAAATGTGGATAAGGAGCCCTGGTTGTGTAGTGGCTACCTGTTGGGCTGTAATCCACACAGTCACACATTCAAAACCCCCAGACACTCCCTGGGAGAAAGAAGGACTTTCTATTCCCCCCAAAATTACACTCTTGGAAACTCCGAGGGGCAGTTCTAATCTGCCCCATTAGCATCGCTGTGAGTCAGCTCTTTGGCAGCGAGCTTGGTTTTGGAATTCATATGAGAGAGAGAACTGTGTGTCCATCTCTGAATGTTACTTGGTCTCTGTGAGGATCTCTTACTTCCTCTTTATGATTTCTTATGCGGCTTTACTTTTGTGATAGATAATGTTGTTTGGGTTGCCTTTCCGGTGCCTTGGGGCACGATGACATAAGTCTGTTGGTGATTCCATTATACCATGTAACATTCACTCTGAATACAGTTAGCAAAAGAGCATCAGAAGGCAATGACTTCTGACTCAATTCTGACAGAAACCACACACTGTAACTATTTGTGTCCCTGCCCCAACTCACCTATCCACAGTCATTTGGTTCAAATGGCATCTCCCCTTTCTTCTCTTCCTGGGGCATGGGCTTGGGCCCCCCCTTTGCCCTGATAGTCAAAATCCACGGGGAGCAGTCACAGTGGATCTCCCCTCAGTGGTTAGTGCTTTCTTGGTTATTTTTAAAAATCATTTCATTGGGGGCTTGTACAACTCTTACCACGATCCATATATATATATATATATATATATCCATGGTGTCAAGCACATTTGTACATTTGTTGCCATCATCATTCTCAAAGCATTTTCTTTGTACTTGAGCCATTGATATCAGCTCCTCATTTTTCCCTCCCTCCCCCACCCTCCCTCATGAACCCTTGATAATATATAAATTATTAATATTTTGTCATGTTCGATGTCTCCCTTTACCCACTCTTCTGGGAGGGGTTTATATGTCAATCATTGTGATCAGTTCCCCCTTTCTCCCCCCACCTTTCCCTTACCCTCCTGGTATTGCTACTCTCATTATTGGTCCTAAGGGGTTTATCTGTCCTGGATTCCCTGTGTTTCCAGCTCTTATCTCTACCAGTGCACATCCTCTGGTCTAGCCAGATTGGTGAGGTAGAATTGGGATCATGATGGTGGGGGAGAGGAAGCATTTAGGAACTAGAGGAAAGTTGTATGTTTCATCGTTGCTACTCTGCACCCTGACTGGCTCATCTCCTCCCCACACCCTTCTGTAAGGGGATGACCAGTTGCCTACAGATGCACTTTGGGTCCCCACTCTGCACATCCCCTCATTCACAATTAAAGGATTTTTTGTTCTTTGATGCTGTTAGGTAGGCTAGTGTAGGGTTGGGATGTCCATTAACGCATGCCCAGAGGGCCAAGCTACGGAAACAAAGGAGTGGCGCACTGCACATGCTCAGAGGTTCAGGTTTCCTGTCGGGTAGGCATGGGAGGGTGCTGCACCTGGATTGGCCCATCTAGGCCAGGTGAATTCAATTCAGCCAATGAGGTCAACCAGGGGTCATCCACCACGCCTCCCCGTGGAATCATTGCAAGAACTGCTCAATAATTTAATATTAGTTGCCAAGAATAAGATCCAAGGAGGAGCTCCTGAGAAGTGCTGTGTCTGAGAGTCATGAAGCACTAACCACATCAGGCATTGTTAGATCTCTCTGGGGATAGAGATACCTCGGTCCTTGGCTCCTTGCGAGAAAGAATTCATTTAAGCAGCTCAGCCAAGTATGCAAAAATTCTAAAAGAAAAATGAAAATTGTGTCCAGGTTTCTGACATCAGACAGACCCGGCAGTTGGACTAATGGAGTAGCTCCATCGCTTCTGGGAGTAAATACACACTTCGTAGCTCCGAGTAGTTCAGCACAGAATGGTCTGCTCTTTCTTCCCACTGCAGTCAGAACCAATAGAGCAGAATTGGCTCTCGAATCAAGTAAGTACCGGTCTTAGCCCTTGAGACGGATGCCCTGCGCAGCTTTGAAAGCAATTTCACACATGAAGGGGCTTCAAAACGTTCATGGGGAAAAAAAGTCATCGTCTTTGAATTCCACTCTTCCCCGAACCTTTAAAATCTTATCAAAAACACACTGCCATGCAGTTGGTCCGGACTCATGGACACCCTACAGGACAGGGTAGAATTGCTCTGTGTGTCTCCAAGACTGGAAGCCCTATGGCAGAGTGGTTACACATTGGGTTGTGATCCACCAGGTCACCAGTTCGCAACCAACAGCAGCTTCTCAAGAGAAAGATGGGGAAGCTTTCTACTCCCATATAGAGTTACAGTCTTAGAAGCTCAATGGGCAGGTCTACCCTGTCCTACAGGGTCACTGTGAGTCTGCATTGACTTAATGTCATTGAGTTGAGTTGAGCTGAGGTGAACTCTGTATGGGAGCAGAAAGCCCCATCTTTCTCCCACGGGGCCGCTGGTGATTTTGAACTGCTGACTTTGGGGGTTAAGCAGCCCAAACTTGCAGCCACTACTTATTTCATTTTGCCTCACAACCACAAGGTGGCTGTGGAAATAAGACCCCAGTCTTAATTTCATCAAATGAGACCTTAGGATTTGGGGGTGGTCAGGTGGGGGTGGTGAGGTAAGGTGGTATTTCGAAAGCTCACGAATTAGTGAGGGGCAGTCCTCCTATCCGAGTGTCTTAGAGAAATATAGGCTTTAGTTTACAACTCATACAGAAAGGAATGGGATCCTCCTAGCCCATTTGCATCTATTCCACACCACAGTGCGATGCTTGCTAGGACCTGGACCTTTGAGATAAGCCACAATCAACCCCAGGTGACAGCGGCGTACAGCTGAGGCCGACTAGCAACAGAAATTCCATGTTTTAGCTGCTGAAGGACCTGCCTCGCCACCCCCCAACCCCACCCCATCCCGGAAGTCTCACGATGATTAATTTTAGAATGTACTCTCATGTACCCAGGTTCAGGACACTACAATTAGTTTAGACTATTCTTCAATGTATCGTGTGTTTTAATATTGTTCCTTTTGGTGTTGTAATCCAAATGGTGTAATCTTGTTATGGTCACCGGGATGTTATAGTCAATTTTGGTATTTTTATGATCAAGAAAGTACCTTATAATGCATGCTTGCTCTTCTTGAAGTTACCAGAATGTTAAAAGAATAGTAACATTAATTTTGTTTTCTGCCTGTCCACACTCGATGAAGTCTTAGACAAAGGATAAATGAGTTTTTCACCTTAAAAGATGAACTGAAATGTGGACTGTAATCAGAGAATCGCTTTTAGATTCTAGCAGTACAGTGATAACCGAGTAAAGACTCTTCTAAATTATCAAGATAGTGTAGTGGCTGTCATTTAATTGAACCCATAACACAGCTACAGAGACACAAAGGGGCACGCGACCAACAGTCCCCCTGGTGGCTGTGCCCGGTAATGCTCTGCAGAGCAACCACACACCGGAGGTACTGCCTGGGGCAGGGAGACCGAGCCAGGTGACTGAAGGGAATGGAGGACCATTCCTGTGCCTTAATATGCCCCAGACAAATGACAGCTGGGAAGGAACCTTTTCTGAGGCATTTCACCTCTACCTTCGATGACCTTTTGCCTCAGCTTAAAAGCAGAGCTACACTCAGAGTTATCTGCCCCAGAGGGCTAAGGAGTCTACCCTAGAAGGCTAAGGGGTCTACCCCAGAGGGCTATGGGGTCTACTACCCCAGAGGGCTAAGGAGTCTGCCCCAGAGGGCTAAGGAGTCTACCCCAGAGGGCTAAGGGGTCTACTACCCCAGAGGGCTAATGGTTCTACTACCCCAAAGCCCCAGAGGGCTAAGGAGTCTACCTCAGAGGGCTAAGGGGTCTACTACCCCAGAGGGCTAAAGGATCATCTACCCCAGAGGGCTAAGGGGTCGTCTACCCCAGAGGGCTAAGGGGTCGTCTACCCCAGAGGGCTAAGGGATCTAGCCCAGAGGGCTGGCGTTAGATGAGACATGCCGAAGTTGCAGGGGCTGAACAACTAGCTCTCCCCACTCCTTGGGGCGGTTTCAACCTTTCTCAGCCCTTTTAACAATGTCCTCCCTCAGGATCAAGGGCACATAGTCCCCTATGGAGAATGCTCTGTAGTGAGGAGGGAGAGAGCTCACACCCAATTCAGCCCGAAATCAGCCACACCCCCTGGGTCTGAGATCATTTGACCCGGTGTCCAAAAAAATGGTAGCTTTGAGGAGAAACAGAAGCATATCAAGCACCAAATTATGTTTTCCTATCTCGGGAGCCTGATGGTGCCACCGTACAGCGTGAGAGAGGCTGGCACTTCAGACCCACACAGCAGGTGCAGGGGGAGAAAGGACCCGGTGCTCTGTCGCCTGGGTTCAGTCTGAATCAAGGCCCTGACACAGGACAATTAGGGGCGGGCCTGGCACAGGGCTATTTGCTCCCAAAGCAACTCGCAAGCCCACTCATAGCAGTTGCCAGTTAAGCTATTCTGCTGAGATAAGCAGTCTGCCAGGAGTCAGTGATCCAGCCGCAGGCATTTGTTTTTCCTGATCAACCGCACCACACCCCTGCCATCACGTCGAATCCCATTCACCGAAATCCTATAGGACAGAGGAGACCTGCCCAGGTTTCCAAGCCCGTCTCAATCTTGACAGAAGTGGACCGTCCTGTCTCTTCCCCACAAATGTGGGTTTGAACCACCGACCTTTCAGTTTGCAGCAAAATGCTTAATCACGGCACCACCAGGCCGCCTTTCTGATGGACCAGGTTCCTAGAATTAGGTCTCAGGGCACACGCAGTGCCCAGGTGATGCCTCTGTCTCTAATCGTGTCTTTAAGACGGTGTGGCTAAGAACAGGTGCTTCCTGTTCTTACTTGACCTTATTTAACGGAGCCATGTGGCGCTGCTAACTAGGTTTGGCAGTTCAATCCCCCAACAGGTCCTCAGGAGAACGAGGAGGCTGTCTGCTCCCATAAATAGCTACAGCCTTGCAAACCCTAAGGAGCAAGTTCTACTAAGGTCATGAAGCATTAGAATGGATTCGATAGCGGTGGGTTTAATGCAAGGAATCCTTACAAGCAGTGCTTACCGTAAGTGAAGGTGACTGGGATGAAGAATTTGTTGCAAGTCTGGGTTCACTCTTTTCAAAGTGAGGGCCAGGAGAAATGCAAGGCTGCTCAATGGAACCCCAGGGGTTCAGACCCACAGGCTGCTCTGTGGGAGCAAGATGTGGCAATGCGCTGCCGGGAAGAGGAGAGACCTAGAAACCCCGAGGGCCAGTTCCTCCCCTCTGTCCTGTGAAGTCCTTAAGAGACAGGGCGGACCTGACAGCGAGGGTTTGCCTAGGGTTTCAGAAGTGCCTGTAAGTCACACATGTGTAAGCCTAGAACTGCCTGACATCAAAAGGCTAGGGAACAATGCCTGCCCTATCTGAGACCTTAGTGGTTATCTACTGGGCTACTAACCACAAGGTCAGCAGTTCAAAACCACCAGCCACTCCTCAGAAGTAAGTCGGGGCCTTCTACTCCCAGAAAGAAGTATAATCTTGGAAACTCACAGACAGTTCTACCCTCTCCTGTCAGGTCGCCATGTGTCAGAACTGACTTGATGGTGGTGACTTTGTGAAAGGTTACTGGGTCTACACAACTAGGCCCGCACTTGCTTATTGTGTAATCTGTCCCTGTCTGGGTTTGTACATGTGCAACGGGCCTTTGATTCTGCGGGCAGGGGCAGTGGGGCTGAGAGAGAGACAGGAGACAGCGAGGCCCAGAACTGGATCCTTGATGTGGCGAAGACGTGTGGCCGGTCCTTATGGCTGAGTGAGAAGGCACCAGGAGACCTTGCTGCCCTGCTGACTAGGCCACCCGACTGGGGGCGGATGGACAGTGGCCAGGGATGATGAGGACTCCATGCGGAGGGGCAGCTGGAGCCGAGCAGGCTCATGAGGAAGTAAAGCAAAAGGCCACGTGAGAGAGCGGGCTTCTAAACACACACCTCCGTGTGCTGGTTTCTTCAGTCACGACAGACGCGTTTTCAGTTTCCCTGTTCCTTCGTGCTACTGTCGAGAACAGCAATACACTCGGGGTTTCCAAAACGATCAGCTCTTCTTCCTTGGCGGTGATGGGGAGATGGGTTGGGGGGTAGAGTCCCTGGGGGAGTCCACCAGGGTCCGTGCATCCAGCGACTGCTAGCCCTGCAGAGGCTCCCTGGGAGAAAGGTCTGACAGTCTCCTTCCAGTGAACACGCTGTGGAGCCCACTTCTCCACCTGTGGGAGCTGGAATTGGCTTGGCAGCAGCGGGGTTGGTTTCGTCTAGGGCATTTGACTCCTGGTTAATTTCCGTTGTTTGGTTTTTGTTTTAGAGGGTGACAATGCCTTAACTGGAGTCTGTGTGAAGTGCTCTTCGGCAGTGTTGTTTTTCCACAGGCCTGCTTCTCCCTAAACCCAGAGCAGGCAGCTTTGCCCACAGGCCCACAGCGGAGACTGCCGTGGAAAGCGCGACTCGAGCCAGAACCACTTCTGAGAAAAAGGCAACAGCAGCTATGCGTTGAGGGCAGGGCAGTATGACAACTGGGGTCCGCGGGGAGGAATGGAAGGCACGAGGAGAAGCCCTGGGACTCAGATACACTTTCTGTCCTTGGAAAAGACAAATCAGAGTGTTCCTGTGCAGGCAGTCTCCAGGGACACAAGACTCACAGCAAGCATCCAGGTGCCCCTTTCCGACCCGGGCTCGGATCTGAGGAGGGTGGGATGGGGATTTTCACAAACGGCTGCACATCAAGACGTTGTTGTTGTTGTTAGGTGCCATTGCATCAACTCCTATTCCTGCAACCGTACATACAAGAGAACAACACACTGCCGTCCTCTGCTAGCCTTACACTCACGGTGATGTCTGAGCCCTGAGCTGCAGCCCCGGAGTCGGTGCATCTTGCGCAGCTCCTTCTCACTGAGCCTGTACTATCCCAAGCCTGATGTCCTTCCCCCCAAACTGGTCCTTCGTGATGTCCAAAGTAAAAAGGTCAAGCACACCCTTGAGTCCTCCTACCTGCATTTAGAGGCCCTCTCAAAGACAGATGGGCACACTGAATGTCAGCGGCCTGTTGAGACACCCCACTCCCCCCATGTTAAATGTCACGAGCGCTAACACTGGGGGCAGGGTGCGTGGCAGCCACAGAGGGGCTAGACTGTGATTGTGGATCCTTCCAAAGAAAAGGAGAGGCGGGAGCCACAGTTGGTCTGCTCGCTGTGCACCAACTGGCCTCACGGGTCTTCTCCTCCACCTCCTGGGAGAGAAATCCAAGAGGAACCACCTTCCGATCAGTCCCAGAAAGGAGACTGTAAACCATTCTCTCCTAGCCCGTTCAACAAAGGCAGCTCTACGAGGGTTAGGCTTGGTAACAAAACTAAAATGCACGGTCCCAGAAATATGCGACCTTAAAAAGAATGATAAAACCAGTGAGAGACAATGAAGGGTTTGAAAAGGCTGAAACCTTGAGCACGTCATGGCGCAACTGGTGTCCAACCCCTAGGGCTGCCCGGCTGCCCATCCAACCCATCTCCCTGAGTCTAGACCTGACAACATCCAGGGAAGTCTACCTTCCCATCCGCACAATCTCCTCCGGTCTGGACATGACCGCCCTGGGTGGTTGTCACACGGACGAAACTGCTCCATGTGTCCTCCTGACAAACGGACACCAACCCCTCAGCCACCCGAGGAGTCAATTCCAGCTCACAGTGACTCTGTCAGAGTAAAACTGCCCTGAGGACCCCCAAAGCTGGAACCTCCGTGGCAGCAGACCACCACAGCTTTCTCCCGAAGAGTGGCTGGTGAGTTCAGAGCATCGACACTCCAGGCAGCAGCTGAGCACGTAACCCCGAGCCACCTGGGTCTCAACCACGTCTCTCAGCACACTGGACGATCGTCGTCACCATGAAACCCTCATCCCTAATCCCACTGACCCAATTAGACTTGAATTCTCTTTTTTTTTGAGGACCCAAATGCCCCAGCGGGCTTCATCTGGGAGACACTTGGTAGTGGATTTGGTGGCATCAGTAACACTGAGTCAGGACACACACCAGGCTATCCTGCAGGCCAGAATTTCTGGCCTACAGTTAGGTCCCCCAAGGGGAAATGGGTGAGTCAATGTCTGAAGACTTCCCCAGTCCTTGAAACGGCTCGGCCATGGTGTACTAGGCAAGGTGGGCTGGGGGCACAGCTTTCATGAGACTCTCAGAAGCCCGGCCCTAAATCACTTCCTTAACCAGGAGGGAAGATGGCAACTGAGGATCCAACCTTCTTTAAAAACCTTCCTCAAGGTTTAAAGGCTTGACTTCAACAGATGGTGTGAAAGACGCCAAGAGGCCAGTGTTGATTCTAATCTTGGTCTCCTGAAAGTCACTTTACTTTTCAAGCCGCCCTCCGAGCCCTGGCGGCGTAATGGGTTAAGGGCTGGGCTGCTCACTGCAGGGTCAGCAGTTTGAAACTACCAGCCACTCCTTGGGGGAAAAGATGAGGCTTTCTACTCCCGCAAAGAGTTACAACCTCCGAAGCCCAGAGGGTTTCTTGCCTTGTAGGGCTGCTAAGAGTCCAAAGTAAGTGGATGGCCATTTGTGTGTTTGTGTGTTTTTAAGTACCCATCATTTTCTTGGTTAGGGGCGGGGCTAGGTCAGGCAAAGGTTGCTCTAGAAGGGGTGCTAAGGTGGAAGGGCAGAGAGGGAAGAAGTGGGGGTGAACGCCTCCATGGGATCCCCAGACGGTCAGCCCCA
This sequence comes from Echinops telfairi, assembly GCF_000313985.2. Lineage (NCBI taxonomy): Eukaryota > Metazoa > Chordata > Mammalia > Afrosoricida > Tenrecidae > Echinops > Echinops telfairi. Next base: position 12,909,622 of record NW_022107431.1, read on the forward strand.
GCCCCACACCCCGGCTCATGAAGGCCAAGTGTGCCAAGGATGGCCAGTAAAAGACGGCAGGTGGAGCCCACGTGCTCTTGCTCCAGGTTCTCACGGTGTCCAGAAGGCTTTCCATCAGAGCAGGTAAGAACCTGCCAGGATACGGCCTGAGAAACTCAGATTCCCCGATCTCAGCACAGGGCCCAGCCGGCTTGCAGTCAGCCTAACCACGAACTGACAGCTACCCGGGTACACCAAAACTTGAGTTCAGATTCCAAGGGACACCAGCTGGGGACGGCTCCCCCCCAATCTCCTCCCACCACACCCACCAGGAGCAGTGAGCCTAACCCATTGCCCTTGGAAAAGCCAGGGCATCCCTCCAGACCGGGGGTCAGCCAGCTGCAGCTCTCCCGGTACATGGCTCTGAAGTAAAACTGAAAATCCTGAAATGAGGGTGATTTCATTTGTGTGTAAAAATACACTTAGGCCTCTCAAAACATTTTTAAAGTGGGACCAGGGACAGGATTGGCTCTTGCCAATCTCAAACATTGGCCGAGACCTGACCTAGGGTCCCCGCCTCAGAGGAGGGCCGAGGGAGAAGGGGTCAGTGCGAGAGTCCCCTCTGCAAACAGAGACTTCGGCCAGGACCACCAATGTCCACTGCCAGCGCCTCTGGGCTTGGGCAGACGCGGGCCTTTGTGCGGCCCCTGCTCGGGGGAGTCTCTGTGTCACTTCCCCGTTAGTCACAGTCCCTGCAGGATGAGAGAGGGGCTGTAATTATCCCTTCAGCCCAGGACTCACAGGCAGACAGCATGTTCATTTTGGAGCCGGGCCTCCACCTGACAAGCCGGTGATTCACCCTGCAGCTCCCCGGGGGTGGGGGTGAGGGGTGGGGGGGCCGCCGCGCAACCCTTCAGGCTCCATCGTCTTCATCTTGTGAAGTTCAGGAGATGCCCCTTCATAACCGCCACGCCCCAGACCCCATCAGGAAAACGGGGTGCAAAGGGAAAGCTGGGGGAGGAGAGGCAGGGGCTGGAGGAAGAAACACGGAATGGGAAAGGGGAAGATGGGAAAGAAGGGGCCGTGGGAGACCCCCTCTGAAGTCCCATCAGTGCCACGCCGCGGCTCCGGCTCCTGCTCCCACGCCCCCTCCCTACAGCCTGCCTGCTTCCCTCCTTTCCTTCCATTTGGGATGAATGGTTCATTTTGATGGTGACATCTCTATGGCCCTGGGGCGTCCACTCCTCAGTTGCCTCTGCAGAGTGGCCAGCAGCCAGCCGGTCTGGGAAGTAGGGCTTTCTTCCCCAAGAAGTTCTGGATGGACTTGACGCTCGACCGGGTGAACACCAGGGCAGGGCCGCTATGTGCTTCAAGCTCCCCTTCCCTGCACGGCCAGCAAAGGACTGCATCCCCCTGGCTCCCCACGACCGGGAAGAGCAGGCCAGGAAGCATCTGGAGCTGGGAAATGAGGCCGGATGAAATCCAACCAGCCACAGAGCCACCGAGCGGCCTTTCAGACGGCAGCGAAAACGAAGTCCAGTCACGACAAACCAGTCCACAAACTTGCCACCAAGTCCCTGCCACATGGAAGGACATGGGTACTCCCCCTAGCCCACCTTCCTTCTCGCTGGGTGTCCTTGCCGTCCCCGAGTGACGGACACCTCTCCCAGAGGGGACCGGCCTCGAAGACCCACGGGACCCGTCCCTCAGGAGCCACCGAGCACCCTGACACCACAGCCAGCTCCTGCAGAGAAGCCAGGTCATGGCACCTCCGCTATTGTAACGTTATTTCCAACAATGCTTTGCAGAGCGCCTCGATTGGCAGCATTTGCAGAGGAAGGAGGCGGGCGGGCTCTGCCCTCACATAGATGGCAGAGACCCAGGGGGACTTGGCTTCTGGCACTTCTCCATCCCAGATCCCACCAACAAGGCCCCTGACCGCCGGCACCAACTTCAAGAAGCCAGGAGATGCAGCTCAGTTGGTTAAGTCACGAGTCACCTTAACTCCAATAGCCTTGTACGGCAAAGCCCTTTTATACTTACCGGACACCTCGTCTCTCCCGTCAGCTCCCACAGGTCAGGAGGCCTTTGGGTGAGGGGCACTGGGAAGCACAGGTATGGGGTGGGGTAAGGGAGGGGACTTAAAGAGTTTTGTGGGAAATTTCCATTATCTTTTCATTCCATTTCCCCACAAACTTTGTGAAGCCCCCCTCGTACCTAATAGTACTTGAGAGGTGCCAGGAAGGGGGAACTTTCAGCTTCATGACCTCGCACCCAGGCACCTCTACTT
>NW_022107431.1:12911990-12931178 GCF_000313985.2 Echinops telfairi
CCCGTGGCCTTTCAGACAGCACACGGTAGGCCCTGTCCTTTCAAATGCACAGATGAAGACCCCAGGGGACCCAGGGACCAAGTCTGGTGGTGCCAAGGCACCAATTCTGGTTTCCTAGCCCCAGGTCCAGAACGCTGTCCACTCTGCAAATACCTGCAAGGTGACCGGGCCTCCTCAGAGATACATCTCCCTTGTCCACTAGCAGAGGAAGTCTGAACCCAAATCATTGCTCAGGGACAATGGTGCATCTCTCTCTCTCTCTCTCTCTCTCTCTCTCTCTCTCTCTCTCTCTCTCTCTCTCTCATTGAAAGAGGAATTAGATAAGCTGCATCACCTGGTTTCATTCAAAGAAAAATACAACCACAATCGCATTAATCGATTGGCTACCAGCTGTGCACTGGTGACAGATAAGTAATATTTCATTTGGACTTTTAACAAAGGCATCTTGCAGCCCCAAAGATCGCAGAATGACGCAGGACACTCAAAGAAGGATTCGTCGGTGGATCCTGGCAGAGGGGGCAGGAGGGAACCGTCAGGCTACCCGCCTCAGACATGCCAGCTCTTCGAAGCAATCCAGGTGAAAACGTCAAAGGTTAAGCTCTCAATAAGCGAGCGGGAATTGAATATCAGATGCTCGTTACCATGTCCAAACCGTGGCCTCAAAACGCTCACGGCGCCGGCCGGTCCCTTCCTCTGCCTGGGACAGATGGTCGGACGGACGGTCGGACGGAGGGACGGACAAGTTACAGAGGAGGCGGGACAGAACTGTGAAGAGCACAGTACCCGCTTGCCAGGCTGCGAGTTTCCAGATCCCTAACGCACTCTGTCCTAGCAACACGCCGCCTACATACGGCAAAAATAAGCACTGCTAAACGGGCGGTAGGTAATTACATAACCTGCTTCCCCAAAGCCAAGACAGGATTTCATCAGAAATAAGGCAGAGGGGCAAAACCCGGCTTCCCGTCCCTGAGACCACCGGGTGTTGCCTCGGCCGCCTTCTTCTTCTACCCACAGCCCCCTGGAGGAAGTCTGTGCTGGGATGCCCCAGGAAATCCTAGGGAACACAGCCTCCCTCCTTCCTGGTGGGCCACGAAGAGGGAATAGCTGCGCTTCTTTACACCTCTGCACACACCGCTATGTTCCCAATGAGCAGAACCAGCGCGAAAGGTCGAAGCGTTTCATACAAACACACCTGGCCCGCCTGGAAAGGGGAAAGGCAGATGCTGGCAATGGCAAATTTACAACGGGTCCCCAGTAAGAAGTTTCTTCCTCTGAGCGGTGAAGCATGCTTACGGGTTCCCGTGAGAATTCTTTCTGGAAAGAAAAGCCTCTCTTTTCTCGGGCATGACAACCCGTGCATCTTTAGAGCCAGAGCAACTTTCCAGAAGCGAGAATAAAACCCAGCGAGCATCCACCATGCCATGCAGCCCCGCCACCCGAGCCCCGGTTCACTTACTGGCTTCACTTGCAAAGGCCAAGTTCACAGCCACCTGCCCCCTCTGGGGAGAGAGTGCTGCCTCCGGTCCTCCAGCAGGCACGAGAGGGCAGTCGGTCCTCTCAAGCTCATCCCAAGGCGGCGGAGCAATCCCCAGCCGTGCCTCCAAGTTGCCTTAGCAAAGACGTCCTACCACCAATCCATCTCTCTCTCCGCTCAGACCAAAGAGGGATCAGGTGGTGGCACTCAGCCCGGAGAGGGCAGGCCCACAGGCTGCCCTCCTCTTCAGAGCCAGCTCCAACACAGGCAGCCCTTCTGTGCCCACAGCTGAGCACACCTCAAGCTCCCAGAACCACCCCAGCGCGCGCGCGCGCCACCCCCTCCCGCAAAGAGAAACTGTTTATGGCTTTAAACTCCAAAGGAAGGATTACAGTAGTGCATGCTAATTGCTAACAATGCGGAGAGGGGGCTGGGGGTGGGGGGATTCCTCGCCCAGGAGAGGCTGGCAGGGTCATACAAAGAGCTGTGACAGTAATAGGTACCCTCGAAGAGAAAGAAGGCAATCAATTATGAGCCATTTGCAGAAATTGCGGGGCTGTCAAAAGCCCTAGTTACAGCTGTGTTTCAGCGAGTAGGGCTGCGTTACACTGTCAAGGGGTGGGGGGTGGGTGGGGTGGGGGTAGGGGGTGATGCCTTCAACTCGATTCCAGAGTAGTTAGTTGTTAGTCAAACATCCCACCAGCCCAAGCGCAACCAGGGTCTGGGCTGAAGAGACTGCAGGGAGCTCCAGGACACAGAGGAAGACCCGCCACCGAGGGCACCCTGATTGCCACCCTGAACGATGCCCCCAGCACATAGCTGCACACTTTGAAAACAGGGTGGTGGCAAGGAAAGCCCACAGTGGGCATTAGGGTTGAGGGGTGCGCTAGCTCCCCAGGTTCTGACCAACCCACGAGGCTGTGTACCCACCATGCGGCATCCTGCAGAACAGTCATGAACAGAGTCTCCATACTGGCCCATCCATTGTGACAAGGTGCTTCTACAAGGCAATGGTGTGTGTGTGGGGTGGGGTGGGGGGGTGGGGGTGTCCACAGGCAGTGACTCTCTGCACTTCTGAGACAGTTTTCTTATGAACCTATAATAGTTCTAAGGAACCCTGATGGCATCGTGGACTACGCCTTGGGCTGCTAACTGCAAGTCCTGCAGTTCGAAATCCCCAGGTTCAACACAGGAGCAAGATGAGGCTTGCAGTTCGACTCTGTCCTATGGAGTCTCTATGAGTCAGAAAATGACTCGATGGCAGTGAGTTTGCTGGTTTGTTGTAAACCATTTTACTGGGTGTTAAAACAGATACCATACCATTGCATAGTTCAACCACATCAAGCGGTATTGTACAAAGGCTACCACAATCCGTTTCAAAACATTCCTTTCCTTCTTGAACTCCTTGGCATCAGCTCCCTTTTACTGCATCCCCCCACCACCACCGTTCCCAGAAACCCTTATTCTACTTGCTGTCCCCATAGGTTCATCAAGTCTGGGTTTCATAGACTGAAAAAAAGAAACACGTATGACGAAAATCCAAGAGGGTCACCCAAGGACAAAACTCATCTGAGATGAACCCCAATATGAACAAGCCAACAAACAAAATACAGAAAATGTTGAAAACCAGATTAGGCCTAACGTGCCACTAACTAGGCTTTCACCGTTCAAGTCTGTCTTGATAACGGTTCTAAAAGGAAAAAACCCACTGCCTTGAGTCAATTCTGAGGCATACCTACTCTGTATAGGGATTCCAAGGATGTAAACTTTTATAGGAGCAGATGGCCTCATTTTTTCCCCTGCGGAGCAGGGGATGGGTTTGAACCACTCACCTTGTGGTTAGCAGCCCAGCGCTTTCTCAAGAGAGCCACCAGCACACCCCGAAACTACAAGATTACGTTTTACTTGCAGGCATAACCTACTGCTTCTGGCTGAGCCCCAATGGAGCAGCTGTTACGCAGGCGACTTTAAACTGGAACAAGCGATGGGAACCGGCGCGCCACTCGGCAGAAGAAAGAAGAGGTTGCCTGCGCCTGTAAAGATCCACAGTCTTGGAACGCCTGTGGGGCAGTCCCGCCCTGTCCCGTAGAGTCACCCTAAGTCGGAATCCACTTGAATCCACCTGATGGTAAAAGGTTTAGGTTTGATTGCTTGGTTGGTTCTGTTCTTAACACTCTGGAAGTTAAAAGGAACATGGGGGCGTGGAAGGGGTGGGGTGGGGATGAATACAGAAAGGAAAAAAAAAATCTTTAAAGAATTCCTTACATTTTAAACCTTTATTTTTACTAATATCTACCACAGTTAGCACTGAAGGGGGCCACCTCAGATTTTTTTAAATTTACTGAAATCAACAAGGTGTAGCCAATTCTCATCCTATTTGAAAAGATCAGGTGACAATGATTGTAGATTCTGGAGCACATTGACCCTATGCATTGCCCAGCAGAATGGGCTCCGTGTTGTTTTCCATGACTGATTTTTCAGAAACAGATCACCAGGACTTTCTGCTGAGGTGCCTGTAGACGGGCACAAACCTCCACCCTTTGGGTTCAAGCAGTTCAGCACAGTAATCACTGGGACTCTACCAAATGGTATTGTCTGCCTACAGGGACAGGGAATTTCTTAATGCACCCCTTTAGCCTAAATCTCTAACTCCTCCTAAATGACTTTCCCCACATGGGTCTGGTGAGAAGGTGAGGGAAGATATGGAGACACTTCACCCGTGAGTAGATGTGAAGAGGATTCCCGGAGTGCCATGCTGCTGTGAGTAAAATGAGCCCACTGAGAAGCAAGAGGAGGCTCTCATCAGCAGCCAGAGCCAGGAGTGGATAGTCTGTTCGCTGGCCCGAGACCCCTGTGCCAGGAACCTCCTGGATGCAGAAGGCAGCTGTCCCATCAGAAGAACGGCAGCAGCAGAACCAAGAGCCCGAGCATGGGCCAGAGGGATGGACTTCCTGACCCACAGAGCAAGCAGAGCGGGGTGTTTTTGTGCAAGAGGCTGGCTTATACAGAGGGCTGCCCTGGGCCCTTGATTCAGGGAGTTGGGACAGCTGACCCCACAGGGCTGGAACTGAGTGCCTCCAGTTGAGGCTTACAGCAGAGTGGTCTGCCCCACACCCCCTTTTAAAATCATTTTATTGGGGGATCATACAACTCTTACTACAATTCATACATACATCTATTTTGTCAAGCACATTTGTTTGTTTGTTGCCATCATCCTTCTCAAAACATTTGCTTTCTACTTGAGCCCTTGGTATCAGCTCCTCCCCCACCCTCCCTCCCTCCCTCCCAAACCCTTGATAATTTAGAAATTATTATTTTTTCATGTCTTACACTGTCTGATGTCTCCCTTCACCCTAGGAAGGGGGTTATATGTAGATCGTTGTGATTGGTTCCCCTTTTCTCCCCAACTGTCCCCTTACCCTCCTGGTATCACTACTCTCATTATTAGTCCTGAGGGGTTTATCTGTCCTGGATTCCCTGTGTTTCCAGCTCTTATCTGTACCAGTGTACATCCTCTGGTCTAGCTGGATTTTTAAGGTAAAATTGGGATCATGATAGTGGGGGTGGGGGGTGAGGGTGGGAAGCATTGAAGAACTAGAGGAAAGTTGTATGTTTCATCGGTGCTACACTGCACCCTGTCTGGCTCGTCTCCTCTCCGCAACCTTTCTGTAAGGGGATGTCCAGTTGGGCTTTGGGTCTCCACTCTGCACTCCCCCTCATTCATAATGATATGATTTTTTGTTCTTTCATGCCTGATACCACTAACCTATCCAAGGGGGGGGCGTTGTTTTTATCTCCCCAGGGAAAGAGGGACCATATTTCAACCCGGTGCTCCAAGACATGAATGCAACATACCGGCATGAAGCAGGGAACCGATAAGAGAGGTCTAAGGGGCCGGCCCCAATCCCAACTACATGGACAACCCCGCTCCCCTCCCTCCCCACAGAAGAATTCACTTCGGAGGACAGCACTGAAGCTTCAGCTCAGGGAGAGGTACATATCTGATCAGAGCACACAGGAGCAAATGAAGGGGGAGGAAGAGAGAGTGGAGCACATCCTGGCCCACCAAGCCCTGAGGACGATATACCTGCTCAGAGCAGCCAAAGAACAGAGAGGACCATAGGGCCGGCGCCACTATAAGAAATGACATCCCTCCCTGACCCATAGCCCTACAGGGGACAACACTGGAGACAGCCAGGCAAAACACTAAGGATATGCAACAGTTCAGCAAGGGGAACAGAATAACGAAGTCCCCAGGGAACACCAAAAATAGACTTTGGGGCCAAGGTGTGGCACCCCATCAGACTCCACCAGAAAATACTCCTAAAGGTCAACAAACAGACCTTGAACTATTTACAGGATTTTCTTTTCTTTTCTTTTTTGTCATTTTTTTTTTTGCTGTTATTTTCTTTTCTTGCTTTGTTATGCTCTGTCTTGTTTCTGTGCATAATATTATAGACTCTGCAGGTCTATCTAGATAAGATAAGCAGGATAAACAATCTGGGGGAGAAAAAGTGGGACTGACGGTTCCAGGAACATGGGAGAGAGGGAGTCAGGGGAAAGGAAGTGGGCGTTAACCAACCCAGGGACAAGGGAACAAGTGATCCAAAATTGATAGCAAGGAGGGTGTAGGAGGCCTGGTAGGGCTTAATCAAGGGCAATTTAACCTAGAGGAAGCATTGAAATCCAAATGAAGGCTAAACATGATAGTGGGACAAGAGGAAAGTTAAGGGAAATAGAGAAAAGAACTAGGAGGCAAAGGGCATTTATAGAGGTCTAAATACAGGCATGTACATATGTAAATATATTTATATATGATGATGGAGAAATAGCTCTATGTGCATATATTTATAGGTCTAGTATTAAGGTAGCAGATGGACATTGGGCCTCCACTCAAGTACTCCCTCAATGCAAGAATACTTTGTTCTATTAAACTGGCATTCCATGATGCTCACCTTCCCAACAGGATCATCAAAGACAAAGTGGGTGCATAAGCAAATGTGGTAAAGAAAGCTGATGGTGCTCGGCTATCAAAAGGGGTCTTAAAGGCTTGAAGATAAACAAGCGGCCATCTAGCTCAGAAGCAACAAAGCCCACATGGAAGAAGCACACCAACCTGTGTGATCATGAGGTGTGGACAGAATCAGGTATCAGGCATCAAAGAACATCACTGGGAATGAGGAGGAGCGCCCCTTTGAGAATTTTCTAGCAGACCTGCAAGACTTCGTAACATGTCCTTATCAACAACTATCCTGAGCATTTCTCACTGGCAAGACGACTTGTTAACTTCCTTAATAAACCCCTTGATCATGACTGTTGTCTGAGTCTGGTGTAGCCATTGCAGGGGATATTAGAACACACTGAGGTAAAACACAGAATATTAATTAAGACAACACCACGGAGCCACTGAGTTAAGATGGACTCATAACAGCCCTGTAGGACAAAGTAGAATTGTCCCATAGTGCTTTCTAGATTTAATCTTTATGAGAGCAGGTCACCAGGTCTCTCCTGCAGAGCAGCTGGTAGGCGCCAACTGTCAACCTCTCCCCATAGAAGCTGAGCACTTAATGACGGCTCCCATGGGGCCCATTAATATGCTAATATTCCTTTTCAATCCTTTTTGTTTCCTTCTGTGTCTTTGTTTGTATTACTGTTTGCTTTCTCCTCTCCGCATTTTAACAAATGAAAATTAAAGCTGAACTCGCCCTAATGTCAAGCTGAATTGCAATGATCTGATGCCCCAATGTCCATTTCATCAATGCCCCGCTTATCTTGAGAGGCATTATTAAGTCATAGAGTTGGACATGACAATAGGACTGTGGGGTTTTTTTTGCATCATTCACTTTATTGGATTTTAAAACGAATAAAAAAGATTGGGGGAGGGGAGAAAATTAAGTTTCCACCTTCAGAACTTTAATGTGCGCCTCAAGCTGATTCAAACAGGGAGGAAGCCATTCCCCTAATGGCATTAAGTGGTTTCCCACCAGCTGCCAACCTGTGATGCAGCCCCCACCCCAGGGCCCAGTGTCACGAGTCCTTCAGATGTGCTTGCCTTTTTAAAAACAATTAGGACAAAGCAATCACAACACATCTACTTGCTGGTCTAAAAACCATGGCTTCAAAAGACAAGTGAAGACTAAGATACAGCCACTCGTCTCTACTTGTCCAGAGCAATAAAGCTGAAGGGCATCCAAGACTCAGGGAAGAAGCTAGTTTACAGAATCCATGACCTCATTACCCCAGACCAGAAGAATTAGATGGTGCCCAGCTATCACCACTGACCCTCCTCAGCAGTGTCATGTTGGATGGATCTTGAGAAAAATGTAGAATGGAACTCAAGTCCTTAAAAAGCCCAGCTTTACTGGACCAAGTCCCCAAGACACTCTCCCTGAGGAGCTCTATCAATCTTAAGCCGAAACCAGCCATTGAGGCGACCTTTAAGTACAATAACAGATTGACTCACAAAAACTAAGAATATCACCTGTGAGTACTGTGCTCCTTAATAAAAAATCTAGTTATGACCAAAAAGACAACACTTACTTCTAAGAAAAAGGGAGAAAATTAAGCTGAGCAGTTGGGGAGGGGGAGCTGGGTGACTGGAAATGGAACAAGCAGAAGGGAACGCGTGGGAATGGCCATTCGTGAAGAACAGGCCAACAGCAGCCGACCCCATCTGCCGTGTAACCTTTCACCGAAGACAAACCAGAAAAGTGGGTGAAGGGAGACGTCGGACCGTGTAAGACATGACAAAATAATAATAATTTCTAAATTATCATGGGTTCGTGAGGGAAGGGGGGTGTGGAGGGAGGGGGAAAATGAAGAGCTGATACTAAGGGCTCAAGTAGAAAGAAAATGTTTTGAGACTGATGAGGGCAACGAATATACAAATGTGCTTAACAAAATGGATCGATGGGTTGTGATGAGTCATACAAGCCCCCAATACAATGATTAAAAAAGAAAGAAAATGAATGAATGAATGTTAGTTAAACTATTGGGCTCCCCTAGGGAAATTACCTACCAGAAATGGAGCAGAGGAGTAGTCTAAAGAACTGAAGGACTTAGTTCAGTAAACGAGAGGGGACTGCACCGTGGGGTGATTCCCAGACCAGTGGACGGGGTGGGCATTTCTTTTCTCTGAGGAATGGAGAAGGAAGACAAGGGGCCAGGGAGGAGGTGCGTCACTTTGAGGACTAAGGTATGCCTGACCCCAAATTCAACTCACTGCCATCGAGTCAGTTCCAACACACAGTGACACTATACGATAGAGTGGAACTGCCCCTGTGGGTTTCAGAGACTGTCAATCTTTAAGAGAGTAGAAAGCCTCCTCTTTCTCCTGGAGAGGAGCAGGTAGTTTCAAACTGCTGACCTTGTGGTGAGCAGCCCAAGTTATAACCCATTCCACCACCAGCGCTGCTTGGGAAGTACCATGGACTCCAAGAAGAAGAAACAGCTCTGACTTGGAAGAGGTCTGCTCATTAGAGGCCAGGAGTGGCAAGACGTGGTGTCACACACTTGGACATGTTATCCGTAGAGAATGCCATCATGCTTGGCAAAGTGGAAGGTTATCCAAAAGGAAGGAAGACCTTCAACAAGAGGGACTGATCCAGGGGTTGCAGGGATGGGCTCAAACCCAACAAGGGTGGTGGAGCAGGCACAGGAAGGACCTGACACGGTTCTGCTCTGTTGGGTGTGGAGTGGCTGTGAGTGAGAATCAATGCCAAGACCCCGAACAACCACCAGGTCTGCACGGATCAGAGTCAACGCCGTGACGGTTGCTATTCTAGGGGTGCCTGGCTCCTGCAGATGGTTAACATGTCTGCTGCTTACTGAGGGTTGGGTGGTTCAAGTCCACCCAGGGGCATCTTGGAAGTCAGGCCAGGCAATCTACTTCTGAAAAGCAATCACTGAAAACTCAATGGACACAAGTCCACTCTGAGATGCAGCGGGTCGCCGTCAGTTGGGATCAGCTGAAGCTCTACTGGTGTTGGCGCTAGGCAGCGAAAGAAGACGATGGGGGAGAACGGCGAGGATGGAGGAGCGGGCGCCAGCAGTCCCCTGCATCCCCGTGGAAATCGAGCCCCTCATCTCAGGGTGGATGTGACCATCATCAGAAGGGTACCCCAAGGCTGACCCCCAGGCAGTATTCACCTAAACCCCAGCGGCTGTGGTCCTGTGAGGAGTTTTCTTTAAATGCAAGTACCGATCGCATCCCCAGTTTCTTCAACTCTTATTTCACATGCAAGACCAGAGCAAGAAGTCTCCGACAGGGATCGTTTCAAAATAAGCTCGCAGCCGGGTGTGCATGAAAATAGCTCCTGTCAGTCGCAAGGCTTCAGCAAGGCAGGCTGACTCTGCTCTGACTTGGAAGAGAAACGCAGGGAGCAGGGCACAGCGGGGAGAGCAGCAGCATCCTCGGGGTGACACCAGAGCGCGCATCAAGGCCGCTAAGTCAAAGCAGGGAGAACAAAGCCACCTGCCCTCCGAGTGGGGGTGTCTGGGTCCCATCAGTGGCACGCAGATTGCACGAAGGAGGTGCTGGGTCAGGGTTCCAGTTAGGCCTTCAAAATGATCGATGGAAGAGGACACTGTTGTATTTAAGAGGTGGTGGGGTCGTACTGACTGCGGGGGACACCAGGAGAGGTGCCTCGTCTTTTTCTACACCTGGAGGTCAGGGGAAGAGTCCCTACCGGCTAGCCCCTGGTGTGAGGCCTGGGGCAGCAACTTACCCTGAAGGTCTGCTCCATCTTCTCCCTGTGCGGAACCTGGTCCAGGGTGCCATCCGTCTGGCTCCTCTTCAGACCCGTGGGGATGTCCGGGACATTGCTGAAATCTGCATGAGAAGTGACAAAAGCGTCCTGAGTGTGGCTGCTCCCAGAGCACAGGAAGGCCTGGTTTAAAGGTTGCCATCGAGAATAAGCCCGGAGTGGGGCTGGCAGGGGGTGTGTGCCCCGTGGCTGTGCAGTCGATCCTGACTCCCGGCAGAACTGTCATCGTTCCCGAGACAGGTTTCCCTATTGCTCATTTCCCTGTCGCTGCGAGATGGGTTCAAATCACCCACCTTTAGGCTTGCAGTCATGCACAAAGTTTGTGCCCCTGCGAGACGAGACTTGCACTCAAACCCTAAGGCAGTAGACAGCTAACCCTCTTGAGTGACGCCTCGCCCTCCCTCCCCCCACCATCCCCAGTGTGTCACCTGCAGTGGCTTGCATGTGGCTAGGATGCCCCAGGAGCATTCGGGCAGCACAAATGACGCCGTGCTCAACTACGAGTCGGAAGGTTGGCAGTTCAAACCCACCCGCAGGCACCTGGGAAGACTGGCCGTACAATCTGCAGTGGAAAGATGACAGCCCCAAAAGGCCTCTGGGGCAGCTCCACCCTGCACACAGAAGGCCGGTCACCATGGGTTGGAAGCAACCCCACAGCAGCTCACAGGGACAACAGCGTGGCGAGGCACCTCAGTCCAGACACCAGCCGGGTCATCCAGATGGACAGCTCTCAAAGGGAGGCTAGCCGCTAAGGCAGGCTAGGACAAAAGGCCTGGTGATTTACTTCCAAAGATGAGCCCGTGAACCCCGAAGGACCCCTATGGGTCTGTCACAACAGACTTGTCCAGCAGAGTGATGGAGGCTCGCCCCACGTCCAGGTTGAGAGGCATACAGAACACACACACAGGGGCTGTGGCAGCAGGCAGGCGGGAGCCAATCAACCATGGTAGAGATGGGGCAGGGCCAGGGCTCTCTGCTGTCTGTTGGACGGGGGGTCACCACGAGTCATAGCAGACTCAGTGACAACAGTGTCATTTGGTGTGAAAGAACACCAAGCTTGCAAAATGGAAAAACAACATCTTCTACTTTGAACGTTGGTCAAAACAGGGTAAGTCACACAAGGACTTCAATCTCCCATCACTTTCCCACTGAGGTGCAAACTAGACTGCATCAAGAATCCAACAGGTCCCAAGAAGAAAATGTTTTGGAAATGATGATGTACAAAGACGCTTGATACAATCGATGTACGGAATGTTCTAAGAGCTGCAAGACACATACCCCCTGCAATAAAATGATTTTTAAAAAAGAAAAAAAATCCAACAGGGGAGGCCATGGCTGGTACATCCCTGCTTGGGGCCTCGGTGAGGGCAAATGGCCTGGGGCACCCTTGAAAACCAGGGATGTCCTTTCGTACATTCTCGGTGCAGGTCACAGCTTGCTCATCAAAAAGCACAATTCTCTAATGTAAGTGTCCAAAAGAAACGGCATGCCTCTTTAATGTTCAGAGAGACCCAAAACTCACTACTGTCAAGTCCATTCTCATTGACAGCAACCCCACAGGACAGGGTGGAACTGCCCCCTTGGGTTTCCGAGACTGTAACTCTGGATGGAAGTAGAAAGCCGGAGGTTTTTGAACAGTCTAATGCATAACCAACTAAACCCACAAGGGCTCCTGAACTTGAATTGCAAAAAGGTTAAGAAATAATATTACAGGTCATAAAAATGTACGGTTTTCCAGCTGACACCTACAACCACATTCCATCCTTCATGATCCTCTCCATCAGCTCACAGAAGAACAAATTCAGGACAGCTGGGAAGACCAACCTCGGTCAAATAGCTTTTAATCCTGATCCTTGTATTGACCGGCTCAACTAAGGTGATACCAGGTCGCCTTCTAACCCAGGAAGCAAAATGAGACGTCACCGACTGTCTACCTGTCTGAGGCCGAAAAAGGTATGGAGGCAGTTGTGCTTGCACGGAATTGCTGACAACAAAACTGGCCAGTAGGATGGGAGCAAGGAGAATGACCTCCAGGAGAATTCTGGAAGCTTTGGGAGTCCTGGGGAGTCGAGGGATCTCATGGATAGGGATGCTGTCACCTAACACAAGTTGCTTTCAATCCTGATCACTAATTTCTACACACGCCCATGCTTCTAACCCAGAGGGCACCCTGCAGGCCACCCCTCCTGGTCGACAGGATTCTGAAGCTCCCATTTCTTCATCCTCTGGTCTTTTCCAAGACCCTTCTAGAGAAGGGTCCATCCTAATCACAATGGCACGTCACTGGCACTGGATACCATTCCCTTAGATGAGGCCGTGTTGATCATGAGAGCAGGAGCTGTTGGTGGAGCACCTGTAAGTAGCCGTGTCAGGTGGGCACACTTGGGCTAGCCTCTCCCAGGCTGCACCAGTCTATGCATCAGCAGGCCAACTGCACGGGAGGTAAGATCCGACTCCAGGCTGGGACATGATCTACTCCCACTGTTCAGCTTCCTGGTCCCCATGTCTGATGTGGACACACATGGTTCCTGTCTTGGTTCCCACTGTGATGGGCGTAAATACACGTGACTCCCCATCCGTCCAGTGGTTTCCCATGGCAGCGAGTTCCCAGGCACTGCGCTCGATCAATCGATGCTGAGGTTGCAGAGATGAAGGGGATCCTGCTTCTGGTAAGGTCTTAGCATCTGGGGGTGGGGGGTGGGGGCTAGGGGCAAGCAGAGGAGATCAGACAGCACGATAAACATCCAGGTGAGGACCGAGCAGAAATGCCAAGAAGCAGCACTCTCTCTGGAGCCACAAAAGACTGGACAGAAGGGAGGCAAGTTGCTAAATCACAGGGGTCTCAGTTCACCTTTGAAGCTAAAGATGCCAGAGCATGGTGGTGAGGGGCAGGGGCCAGGGCTGGGAAGCAGCCAGAAGACCAGGTGACAGGGAGGGAGAAAGGATGCTGTGTGGGGAGAAAATTGTTGGAGGGCAAGATCTGAGCAGAGCAGCAGGCCCTGGAGTCAGTGTCTCCCCACAGGTATGAGGTGCACAGCAATGAGGAGTGATCCAAGCTGTTAATGCGTTCGGCTGCTAACTATAAGGCTCAGGTTCACTTCGACCCAGAGGCTCCGCAAAACAAAGGCCTGGTGACCTGTGTTGTTCGGTCCATCGAGTCGCTTCTGCTACACAGCCACCCCATGCACAACAGAACGGAACACAGCTGGGCCCTGTGCCACCCTCATAATGGTCCCAAGGCTTGAGCCCGTTGTTGCAGCCACAGTGTCCTTGAGTCTTGTTGAGGGTCTTGGTCATTTTCACTGTCCCTCCACTTTACCAAGCATGATGTCCTTCTCCAGGGACTCTCCTGACATGTCCAAAGCCCATGAGATGAAGTGTCACCAGCCTTGCTCTTCAGGAGAACTCCAGAAGTCCTTCTTCCAAGAAAGACTGATCTGTCCTTTTGGCCCGACGTGGTTCTTTCTATAGTCTTCTCTAGCACCAAGTACACTGATTCCTCTTCGGTCTTCCTTAGTCAGTGTCCAACTGGCACAGCCGTGTGAGGCAGTTATGGCCTGGGTCAGGCACACCTGAGTCACCTTAAAGTCACATCCTTGCCTTGCGACCTTTAAGGAGGTCTTAGGCAGCAGATGTCCCCAGTAGAATGCATCCTTCGATCTCTTGCCTGCTTCTTCCTGAGCACGGACTGCAGCTCTAAGCATGACAACATCCTTGCCAGCTTCCCTCCTTTTCTCCATGTGTCATGGGGTTACCTGTTGGTGCAATTGTGAGGATTTGGGGATTTCTACATTGAGTTGTCATCCAGGCTGCAAGCAAGGTTATGTCATCTGCATATGGCAGGTGATTAGTAAGCCTTCCTCCAATCCTGACACCACACTCCTCTTCATATAGTGTAGTTTCTCTGATGATTTGCTCAACAGACAGACTGAATAAGTATGGCGTCAAGATACAACCCTGACACACCCCTTTCCTGATTTTAAACCCTGCAGTGCCCCCTTGTTCTGTTTGCACAACTGCCTCTTGATCCACGTGCAAGTTCCTCGTGAGCACATTGAAGGGTTCTGGAAGCCCCAGTCTTCTCAAGGCTACCCATAGTTTGCTATGGTCCGCAGAGTCGAATGCCTTGGGCACAGTCAATGAAATGCAAGTAAACATCTTTCTGCTACGCTCTGCTTCAAGCCAAGATCCATCTGACATCAGCAATGATATCCCCAATGCCACATCCTTTTCTGGATCTGGCCTGAACCTCTGTCAAGCTCCCTGTCAACGTACTCTACAATCAATGTTGGATGACCTACTTCTTAAAAACCCACCAGTGACAACCCTGTGGGGCACCCACTCTATTCAGACAGATCTGGGGTGGCCAGGAGTCCAAACTCACCCCGTGGGGCCACTGGGATCCTACAAAAGGATGACAGGGAGGTGAGGAGGTGGTCTTCCAGGGCTCTTCCCGACTACGTACAGCAAAGACAGCTAACAGGATGCCGCCTGCAAACTGTGTTGTCATCGCCGGTCACTGAGTTGACCCGTTTCGCTGTGACCCGATGCAGGGCAGAGCAAACCAGACCAGACCACTGTGCTCCAAAGAGCGTTCACCAGCGGATCACCGGACCTATCCTCATCGTGGGTCTTACCCTGGAAGCTTCCATGATGCCTGTCACACGCATGCCTCCACTGGAGAGCTGTGTGTGTGCACGAGTCCAATGGCCGGGAATGGAGCCCGAGTCTCCCAGATGGACACCACTGGGCCGCCACTGCCCCTCCGAGGAGGCTCCTTGCTCGTCACACAGAGAGAGCGGTCAGAGAAGCAGAGTGGACGGGAAGCGTGATGCCCAGCAAGGAAATGGTATAAGACCAGTATTGCTGGGGCCCCGGCTCTGGCAGCCCTGCTACCGCCTTCACCTTGTAGGTGCACATCTTCAGTGTCTGCAGAGTCATTCACGCGAGTGCTGGGGACACACCCACACCAGTGGCGCAGTGATGAACGTGGGGTGCAAAGGACACAGGGTACCTGACTCTGGGATTCCTGAGTCCTCTGGTTCATGGTCAAGGGGGTGTTGAGATGTTTTGGGAAAAATAGAATATTTTTTTAAAATGGTTATTTTCCCACAAACTCTTTGAAGACCCCTTGTGTGGTTACAAAACTCTTGAGCTTCGATGCTGGAAACCCCTGGACTCCCTTGTGCTTCTCTCCAGGGAGGGCCTCACTCAGCTCCAGTGAGAGCGGAGTCCGGGTGAAGCTCAGGAACTGGTCATTGTTGTCAAACCCAGCCCTGCTCAGGGTGCAAACCCACACCGGATACATGCCCTGCAGGGTGTGCAACATACCCAGGGTATACCCCCCAAGGTACACATACTTCGAGAGTATACACTCATGTGGGGTACATACTCCCCTCCCCCAGGGGACACACATCCAGGATTTACCCCCACCCCCCAGAGTATATATCACACCCTGGGTACACACACTTCCAGGGCACATCTTTCCCATTTACACCCTCCAGGGTACACCTTCCCTAGGTAGGGTACATGCCCCTGAGGTACACAAATACCCAGGATACACCCCTTCCAGAGTACATATACTTCCAGCATACACCCCCCCCCCACCAAGATACAATCCCTGCCTAGGGTACATGCCCCCCAGAGTACAAACCCTGCCCCAGGGTATACTACCCCATGCACACACCCCACTGGGTACAAGGTCTCTCCCCCAGGGGTGGGCCACCCCACCCCCTTGAATAGACTGCTCTGTTCAGAATGGCTGAGGTCCCCACATCGCTCTCAGCACTCCCGAAAGAGCCCTTGGGTGTGACTTGGGTCTGCTCTGCAGGTGAGTCAGGCAGATGGGGCAGAGTCCGGCTCTAGAGCGGGACCCCAGGGATGGAGCAGCAGCAGCTCTGCCCAGTCATGGAGATCGCAGGCCGCCACCCCGCTGCACGCACACACCACACAGGGAGAGACAGAGTTCATCTGCTGCTTCCGTTTCCTACTGCCGGGACACTGGGACGGTCACTGCCTGGGCCAACAGAGCTCACGGGTCTGCAGCTGCTAGCTGGCTCTAGTCCACCAGGACCTGCAGCCGAGGAGAGCACCTGGTGCCCCACTAGAAGGGAAGGAGGGCGGCTGGGGAGAGTCGGCCGGTGAAATGCTAATGCTTGTTTACAATGTGCATCTCCAACAGGCACCGAGCTGACATCCTGTTCTGGGTGCCCAGGCCTATGTATAGACCACATCCATGCCACCCACGTCCTGCGCACCAGCTGCTGATGGGAGTAAAGAGGCACCACCACCCGCTCCACACAGGCTTCGAACTGGTTCTTCCCAGTTCCCTCATGGTCCAGGGAGGGGGATCAGAACAGACCCGGATACTTCATTTAACACTTAGCTGAAATGGAAGGACACCAGAAAGGGGGGCATGACAGCTTGAAACCTTGCCAGACGCTTCATCTCCTTCTTAGGAAGCGAGGGCAGGGTGTACCTGGCACAGAAACCGAATCTCTTGACCCACAGAGTTGGAAACAGCGATGCCCGGCTCAGACAGGGTGGGCAACTGCACCAGCTCACAGTGTCGTTCCCTCTCCTCAGTCCCGCCAAGAGTCCATCTCCCACATCACACTCACGCCCATCCAGTCACTGACGACTCCCGCAGGACCCTATAGGACAGAGCAGAACTGCCCCTGTAGGTTTCCCGACGGTCACATTTGCAGAAAGCATCACAGGCAGCCTCGTCTTTCTCCTGTGGAGTGGCTGGTGGATTTCAACCGCCAACCTTGCTGGTGTTAGCAGCCTAACGTGTAACACACTCCACTGCCAGAGCTGCCCCATCTTGAACTACATCAGACTCTTATAAAGGCTCTTGCGAGTCTCACACCCCATGTTCTCTGTTCCCATGTTTGTTCCTTATCACCCCTATTTTTAACATCCGGGTCTGTTCTGGTTTATCACTGCGGGCCCTGACTGAACCAGTTCGAAGCCCTCCACTTCAGAAAGACACTGCCAGCTCAGAAGGCATCCTCCTCTGGAAGCCTCTGCCAGGGGCCGTCCCCGGCACCCAATAGCAGCCTGTGCGCCCTGCACCGCAGAGCTCAGATGCTCAGCCTCGCTTCAGCAGTCTCCAGCCACGCGGATGTAAACAATGAGAAACAACAAAATTACACATTCAAATCGGGGAGCTATGACCGTCTGGTAGAGATGCCCTTTTGTCCTTCTAGTCTTAGTCCTTGTTGTTGTTGTGAGATGGGTTCTGACCCATCGTGGCCCTGTGCACGACAGGAGGAAACACTGCCCGGTCCTGCACCAGCCTCACCACCATCCCGAGACTTGAGCCCATCGGTGCAGCCATTGAGTCAGTCCATCTCGGGCCAGCAACGGGAAAAGCCACATGTTGAGCTCAGCCAGCAGTGGGCCCCACAGAGCAGCTGGGTGAAGAAGGCCGCAGCGTTCCGAGTCCTGGTCTTCATCCTATATTGGACCTACTCCTTTGCCCTACCCCCGGCCCCCATTCAGGTGGGTGCCGAGCCCCGCATCCCAGAGGCACCAGGCACACACGGCAGGCAGCCCCTTCAGCAGAGCCCCAACCCAGCTCTCTTTCCCCTCCGATCACCAGGCTGCGGGAAGTCAGCAGACTCCTGGCTCCCAGGCAGGCCCGGGGGAACGTGAGCCTTGAGGTAGAGGACACCTGGCAATTCCGTTCCTTCCTGCACAATGTGTCAGGATATGGCCCGCGAATGCCACTGTCAGCCAAAGAGCTGGCAACCCCCAATCTTCGACAATTAAAGGGCAAAACCTGTGTGGAAGTAACATCCTGGGTAGAGCCGTAAAAATAGACACGTCGGGAAGCGCATAAGTTCAGACATCGCGCCCACACGGCGAGTTTCTCTTGACATCACTTCCACATCCACTTCCCATGCGGTGGATGTGTGTGCCATTTCTTCCCCCCACGGCATAAGAAGCCCCAGCATTTCCAGGTGCCATCTCTGATATGCACAAGGGGGCTGCAAGGGGGCGGGACTGACTCTTTAGAGGAGAAGACACGGGGACTCTGGGGAGAGAGTGGGGAACGCTTCCACCAGGGAGCCAGCTGCTCTCCAGCCCTTCCCAACAAGGCCACCCCATAAATCAGGGGAGAGCTGAGCTCTGGAGGGGTGGTGGGGTAGAGTCAGATCACCAGGCCTTTCTTCGAAGGCACTCTCCTCCCGCGGGCTCGAATCCCCCACGTTACAGTTCATAGCTGCACGCATCACCAGGGGCGCTCGCTCCGTCTGACCCTCCCAGGCAGTCATCCAGCTGGCGCTTCCATCTTCTCTGTCCAGAGGACCCGGCAGGTGGCCCAAGGGCAGATAACAAGGATCTTCCAATCGCCAGGTACCCCCTCGCCAAAGGTAGGGCTCCAGAAGGCCCCAGGGACCCCGCCAGCTCCCCCCGCTCTGTGGCCGGCGGCGGCTGACTTCTGTGTCATCCTTTTCCTATCTCAGAGGCGACTGACGGACCACATGGCTGACACTAGTCCCTGGAGACTCTGGACATGTTGTGAAGAGAGACCAGTCCCTGGAGAAGGCCATCACGTGGCGAACTGGAGGGGCAGCGGAAAAAGAGGAAGAGGCCCTTGATGAGCTGCAGTGACCCAGTGGCTGTAACGAGAGGATCAGACGAAGAACAACTGGGAAGATGATGCAGGACAAGGGGGGGGGTGTCCTCCTTCTATTGGACACGGGGTTACTATTGGGTCACAAACTACTGGACAACAGCGATCCTATTTATCTAACACAGCAAAGCAAACCGATTTCCTGATGGGATTATCACCACAGGTACCCACAGGTGCTAAGTGTGTGTATGTGTACACTAGCCAGCACAGAGACCCCAAAGACAGGAAGGCAGGCCACTAGTTTTAAGAAGACGAGTGATGGATATGGAAAAAAATTAATTTATAAATTATCAAGGGTTCATGAG
>NW_022107431.1:12931379-12931800 GCF_000313985.2 Echinops telfairi
ATGGCAACCTATGTACAAAGGTGGTGACCCAATGGATGGGTGGATGCATTGTGATATGAGCTGTATGGGCTCCAAATAAAATGATTTTTTTAAAAGAAAGAAAGAAGAGAAAGTGAGCGATGGAAGAGCCAGGCCGGCAAAGTGTCTGTGTTCTCAGAAGCAGCAGCTACAGAAGCGACTCAGCTCGCGTCTTGAAACGCTCGCCCTCCCCTGGCACAGAGCCAGAGCTGAGAACCGCAGGCAGAACACGTGAGCTCCCCTCTCAGGGAGAGAAGACGTCTCCCGATGGTCGCCAAGGCGCCAGGAGACAAGACAAGCACGCAGCTCAGCAAACCCAGCCACACCGCTTCAGTCTCAAGTCTGAGGATTCGTTCGATGGCACCAGAGGTGGGGGGGGATGAAGATTACTTTTCAGGCCACG
>NW_022107431.1:12932414-12948441 GCF_000313985.2 Echinops telfairi
TGTCCATGCCTCACTGTGCACACACACTAGTATGTAGTGGTATGTAGTATGGAGCAGACTGACTCCTAACGCTCTCAGATGCAGCACCCCTCACCCCTCTTAGAGAACGCCGATCTCCACAGTCCTGAGATTAATCCATCTACCTCCACATATAAGTTCATGAAAAGTAATATAATGCCTAACACAATAGAAGGACATGTATGAACGTAAAGTCATGTGCAATGAGGAGTGGCACCACTGGTTAAGTGTCTGGCTTCTGACTGAAAGGTTGGTGGTTTGAACCCACCCAGAGTTGCATCATGACTGGCCAGGCAATCTGTTTCCAAAATGTCACTCAGTGCACCCTCACTGCCACTGAAGTTGATTCTGACTCATGGCGACCCCTGCAGAACAGAGCAGAACTGCTTCTGTGGGTTTCCAAGACTGTAACTCTTTACAGGCGTCATATGCCTCACTTTTCTCCCACAGCGTGGCTGGTGGTTTCAAACTGCTGGCCTTGTGGTTTGCAGCCCAACGAGTAACCACTACATCCCCAGTGCTCCTTCGAAAGGCCACAGCCACTGGGAAAAATAAACGCATGGGGCAATTCAACTCTGTGCTCATGTGGCCACCAGCGTGGGAATTGACTGGACGCCAACCAGCTTGATTTGGTTCAGGAGTGTGTAATCGCACGATATGTACCGTGGTCTGTAAAAGCTTGGGCACAGTGACTCCAGGACGCAGGGCGAGGCCCCAGGCAGAGTCGTTCTGCACATGTGCAGGCCAGCTTCCTCACGGACACGAGTGTGTCCTGTTGCAGAGCTGTGATGGGATTTGTGTTGACTTGGCTGGGCCAGGATTCTCCCATGATGTGCCTTGACACAACATAATCAACTCCATGATGGGAGCAGAGGAGGGTAGTGTGCCATCTCCTTTGCCTGGTCGCAGCCTTGATACAATTGAAAGGACATTTCTTCAGGGGTGTGGCCTCCTCTTAATGTAAGGTGACCCCGTGGAGAAGCTGGCTCACTTCCTGCTGGTCAGGATCCTGCATCCCTGGGGGCTGTCATATTGCCTGTGGACCTGGAATTCATTCACCTCTGCCTCCACCAGCCTGCTGTCTTGCTGACTCCTGGTTTGTCCTTCTGCTTCAACCAGGCAGCTACTCCCACCAGGACAAGGCCTGCAGCTTCACACTGGACCCACGGCCTTGAACCAGACTGGACCTGACCACTTCTACAACCGTGTGAGCCACTTTCTGGAGATAAAATTCTTTCTCTACATACACATACAAGCATCACCAGATTTGTTTCTCTAGAGAACCCAGCCTAATGCAAGACCCAAATGTCGTACAGGGTGTGGCCATCAGGGAGTTGACTTTCTAAAAAGGAGCAAAAATCCTTGCAAAACTACTGAACAAAGAAAACCCACCTTCCCCCCCAATGTAGCTGCTACAGTGCTAGAGCATTCAAAGTACCTTAAAACCAGGAGGAGGAAGTGTGCGTTTATTTGTAAAGTGGAACAAATTCTTGGCTCCAATAACTATAAACATGTGGCTGTCCATGAGAACAATTCTGCAAGGGTGGGGAGGACCTGAACAGCCATGTCCCCAACCACTACATGCCGCTCACCCCAGATCATGCTAGGGATGAAAAACAGACCAGTAAACTGCAAACAGGTCACCAGAGCGCAGGGCACAAATGCATATTTTGGGGGAGCACAGTTCCATCTGTAACAATCGCTGGGAAGGGAGGGGGCTGTTGTCCGTATGCGCATGCTCAGGGCTTGCTAAACTGTGAGAACGTTTCTGTTTGTGAAAGCCACACACTTGTATTATTTCTTCCGGTTACAGCAGGGCTAGATCATGAAGAAGGAGACCTGGTGGGGTAGTGGTTATGCATTGGGCTGGGATCTACAAGGTCACCAGTTTGAAACCACCAGGCGCTCCACAGGAGACAGACAAAGCGTTCTATCTCCTTAAAGAAGTATAGTCTTGGAAATCCACAGCGGGCAATCCTCCCCTGACCTAGAGGGTCGCCATGAGTTGTCATTGACTGATGGCAGTTGAGTTTGGTTTTGGTTTGGTTTATAAATGGTAGCGCGCTTGAGTACTAACTAACTGAAGGCTGGTGCTTCCAACCCACTCAGAGACGCCTCAGAAAGAGAAGCCTGCCAATCTCCTTCTGAGGGTTCCGCAAACCCTTTGAGTTGCTGTCCACTGCACGTACGTGGGGCATCAACTCAGCAGCAGCTGTCCCGGTTAGCCTGTTCCCACTTTCTGCAGAACAATAAAACATGCTCATCAGCAAACTCAAAACCAAAACAAGATCGCTGCCACGAAGTCAAGTCCGATACAGTGACCCTACAGAACTGCCCTTTCGGGTTCCCGAGACTGCAACTCTTTACAGGGGTAGAAAGCCCAGTCCTTCTCCAGAGAAGAGGCTGTGGTTTCAAACTGTGGACTTTGTGGTTAACAGCCCAACTCTACACCACTACACCACCAAGAGTCCTCCACTAACAATACCACATGCAGAGCCACAACATAGTGTATTAGCAGATACACAACATAGTGTATTAGCAGACACATAGTCTATTAGCAGACACACAACATAGTGTATTAGCAGATACACAACATAGTGTATTAGCAGACACATAGTCTATTAGCAGACACACAACATAGTGTATTAGCAGATACACAACATAGTGTATTAGCAGACACATAGTCTATTAGCAGACACACAATATAGTGTATTAGCAGACACGCAACATAGTGTATAAGCAGATACACAACATAGTGCATTAGCAGATACATAGTATAGTCTATTAGCAGACACGCAGTATAGTGTATTAGCAGACACGCAATATAGTGTATTAGACACACAATATAGTCTATTACAGAGCCACAATATAGTCTATGAGCTGGGATGCTAATCTTATTGATGAATTATGAATCCCTAGGGAACACTTTTGAAAGGAAAACTGTAAAGACGCTGCCAAAAATAATGTTTATGTACTATCAAAGAAGTTAGAAGTGAATTTAAAATGGCTGAATTAAGTTTACCACCACATGACCCACTGTAACATTCAAGTTTTCCATCAAGTTGTTAAAACATGTAATAGCTTTATATCTACCTCAATCCAGATAATGCATTTGTGCTCATTGTTTCCTTATTGCAATCAGCCTATGCAATCTCCTCTCTTTCTCAGCATTTCCACTCTACAATTCTACCAATAAACAACAGAGAGAGGGGCAGACGATTTGAGATCTGCAAACATTTAGAAAATAGTCAACTCGATTCCTTTCATCTTATGCATCATGTGCTTAAAAAAAAAGTATGAAGGCAATTTAATGAAAAGGTGAAGCTTTTGGCAAAGCAAAGCTGCCAGTTGAAGCATTTTGTAAATACAGGATGAAGATTTTTTTTCTGTCAAAGCAACTCTAAAATTCTACATTCAAGTCCATGCAGATGCACAGCGACCCCATAAAACAGGGCCACACTGCCGCCTGTGAGTTTGCATAGCAACCCTACAAAACAGAGCAGAACTGCCCCCTGGGATTCCGAGACTAGCTCTTGACAGGAGTAGAAAGCCTCATCTCCTTCCCTTAGAGTGGCTGGTGATTTCGAACTGCTGACCTTGCGATGAGCAGCCCATCTTATAACCCAGTCCGCCCCAGGGCTCCTCATAGCCCCGGGAGCACCGAGCTACTGGTATTGGAAAGCTCAGCACCTCCCAGGCTTTCCATTTAAATCTGCAAATTGTGCATAGCAATTCATGTTTTCATGACTCATACTTCCCTGAATTTTTTTTTACTTCCCTAAATTTTATTCACACTTTCACTTAAAAATGCAGTGGGATTGGAGGCACCTTTCCTCAGAACATTTTCTGAGCTCTGCCTTCCATTACTCATCGTTAGTCCATCAAACAGAATGAAAATAAGACCATTTGAATTCCCGTACAATTGATCACACCTGATTCATTATGGGGCGGAAAGCATCAGATGGACTATTTGCACTGAGAGAGAGAAAATAAAGAGCTGTGGATGACCATGCAAGGGCTAGTCAAGTCCTAAACTAGTCTAGTCCTCAGCCAGGCAAGTCCTCCACTAGACAAGTCCCGAGCTAGTCGATTCTTGACTAGCTAACAACTAGTCAAGTCCTAAGCCGTGCCATTAACAGAGATCACCACTGATACTAAGTACCACCAGAGATATGGAATCTAAGGATACCGTAGCCTATGTTTTGATTGTTACTATTTTCACATCAAGGAAAATCAAGGCAGCAGTGTGAGGGTCAGTGGTAGGCCTGCAGATAAGTAAATCCCACCACAGCATGAAGATGGGGTGTAAAAGACAAGTATCAGATATCTCGCAAGTCTACATAACCCAGGGCGCATTCTTGCCAGCGATGCACCTTCCTGGCCGGTGGTAGAATGAGAAGCACACAATAACCGTCAAGGTTCTCAGACAACTGAAGAGCAATGATGAACAGCAAATGTCTCATGACTTGGATAGATTGGAGGACACCATGCTGAATGAAGTTAAGTCAATCACAAAAAGACAAACATTGCCAGTGACCACTGTTAGAAAAATAAAATCAAGATCAAGCTTTTTACCCTAAAAGAAACAGACTTTGATGGGTACCAGGGGTGGGACAGGGAGGGAAGGAGGGGATAACATCATGCAAGAGGGTAGACAGGGATTAACTGGGGTGAAGGGGAAGATACTAGTCTATGTCAGTGGGGAAAGGAACACATAAAAGGATAGGGGGACAGGGCAAGTGAGTGGGAGGTTCTGATTAGTGGTTTAAATTGGTGAACAAAAAATTATTTGAAGGTAAATTGCTCAATTCACAATAAAAAGTTAACTAATAAAACATGACACCACAAGGTTCTGTGATTTGATGCAATCATCTTGGAATAAACAACATTAAATGACGAAAGGAACCTGAAGAGGAACAGCAACGTGGCCAGTGTCATCAGGGTGCTTTTAGTTGCTCCTATGGGTTAAGCCTTGGGTTGATAACTGCAGGGTCAATTGTTCAAACCCACCAGCAACCTCGAAGGGGAAAGATGAGGCTGTCTGCTCCTGTAAAGATTTACACTCTCAGAAACCCACAGGGACAATTCTCCTCTGTCCTCCAGGGTCACTACGAATTGGAAGGGACTTGAGGGGGGTGAGGATGCTGGCTGCAGAGGCAGCAGTGGTTCAGAACTGCCCCTGTGGGTTTCAGAGACTGTCACTCTTGAAGGGAGTACACAGCCTCATCTCTCTCCCACAGGGCTGCTGGTGGTTTCAAACTGCTGACCTGTCTGGTAGGGCCAGTATGAGTCAAAATCAACTTGATGGCAATGAGTTTGGAGTTTGGGATTTTTAAATGATTATTATTTGGTCCTAAGTATTAGCCGGTGAAAGTTTCATGGATCACACGCTCCAATCCACGATGGATCCTGGGGTGGCACAGGGCTGGGCAGTACTTCATTCTGCTCGACATGGATCACCATGGATGGTGTGTGTGGTGGTGGTGGGGGAGTGAGGTTAGTGTGAAGGGGGCGAAGGGAGGACAACTGGGTGGCAGCCAAGAACCCCCACACCACTTGCCGACTTCAGCACGTGGAGGAAAAGGCCTTCTCAGAGGACAGAGGTGTATTTACATGCTTGCTCTCTAACTAGGGTACAGCTGGGACACACAGTGGGTGGGCTGCACCCCAAGGAAGCAAGGCCAAGAGCTTCCTGTCCCCTCTCAGAGCCCCTGAAGAAACGAACAAAGTCAACAACAGGCAGGGTCTTCCACCAAGTCACGGGTCCTACCAGAAACCAGTGCCCATCACACGGCCAGGATCCTGATGCCGGTTTTCATTATACCCAGGGGAATACCACCCCACAACACTGTGTTTTGAACAACCAAAGACGTCCGATGAAGTGCAGTTTAAGTTCAAAAGCCTTAAGAGCGACCAAGATGGAGTTCTACTTAAAGAGCCTGAGAAGAAACCTAAGAAACTATGAACAACATTCTATTGGGGGCTGGGGGTTAGGGTGGCTCGCGAGGGGAAAGAAACCCCAATAAAAGCCTCTTTGAAGGAAGTGCTCTTGTTCTTTGGGTTCAAGGAAGGGGAACAGAATAGGATTCAGTCACCAAAAGAAATGAAGTTAGGTGGCATGATCGTGACTGTGGTAGTCACATAATTTCGTGTCAACTTGAAGACAGACCTGTCAATCAGGTCACAGCCAGATGGTGCCTCCTTGTGGGCGTGGCCTTCTCATAAGGAGGGTCCTGGGAACCTCGCCTTCTCTCTCTGCCTCATCTTCCTGCTGGTTGACCCTGGTTGCTGCCAGAGTCCTGGAGATGCGCCCACCACCATTGGATCCACATGACTTTGTACCCTAACTACGATATTCCTGCATTCTACATCATTGAATGTGGCTGAGTGAGTCTGGAGAAGGATTTATGGACTAATAGCAGACTTATGGACTTCAGTAGGACTGGGCTGGGGCATTGTCACAATATATAGATAATCTTGATATAAAGCACTTTGCTCTGTCTTGTTTTTGTGCATGTTATTATCTCCGCAAGTCTGTCTAAATAAGACAGGCTGGATGAACAATCTGGAGGAGAAAATAACTGGACCAAAAGTTCCGGGGGGGACATGGGAGAGGAGGAAGTGGGGGTGGGGGGGAAGGAAGTGGTGTTAACAAACCCAGGGACAAGGGAACAACAAGTGATCCAAATCGGTGGTAAGAAGGGTGTAGGAGGCCTGGTAGGTCGTGACCAAGAGTAATGTAACAGAGAGGAAACACTGAAACCCAATTGAAGGCTGAACATGACAGTGGGTTGAGGAAAGTAAAAGGAAATTGAGGAAAGAGGTAGGAGACAAAGAGCATTTATAGAGGTCTAAATAAAGGCATGTACATATGTAAATATATTTATAAATGAGGATGTGGAAATAGATCTATGTGCATATATGTTTAGGTTTAGTATTAAGGTAGCAGATAGACACTGGGCATCCACTCAAGTACTCCCTCAATGCAAGAATACTTTGTTCTATTAAACTGGCATTCCATGATGCTCACCGTACCGACACAATTACTAAGACAAAGTGGGTGCATAAGCAAATGTGGTGAAGAAAGCAGATGGTACCCGGCTATCAAAAGATATCACGTCTGGGGTCCTAAAGGCTGGAAGGTAAACAAGCGGCCATATAGCTCAGAAGCAACAAAGCCCACATGGAAGAAGCACACCAGCCTGTGTGATTACAAGGTGCCGAAGGGATTAGTTATCAGGCATCAAAGAACAAAAAATCATATCATTGTGTGCTCACCTCCCGGTACGATCGCTGAAGACAAATGGATGTATAAGCAAATGTGGTGAAGAAAGTTGATGGTGCCCAACTATCAAAAGATATAGCGTCTGGGGTCTTAAAGGCTTGAAGGTAAACAAGCGGCCACATACCTCAGAAGCAACAAAGCCCATATGAAAGAAGCACACCAGCCTGTGCAATCACGAGGTGTCAAAGGGATGAGGTATCAGGCATCAAAGAACAAAAAATCATATCATTGTGAATGAGGGGGAGGGCAGAGTGGAGACCCAAAGCCCATTGGTAGGCAATTTGACATCCCCTTACGGAGGGTCGCGGGAAGGAGACGAGCCAGTCAGGGTGCATGGTAGCAATGATGAAACATACAACTTTCCTCTAGTTCCTAAATGCTTCCTCCTCCCCGCCTCCCCCACTATCATGATCCCAATTTTGCCTTACAAATCTGGCTAGACCAGAGGATGTTCACTGGTACAGATAGGAACTGGAAATACAGGGAATCCAGGGCGGATGATCCTCTCAGGACCAGTGGTGAGAGTGGCGATACTGGGAGGGTAGAAGGAGGGTAGGGTGGAAAGGGGGAACCGATTACAAGGATCTACATATAAACTCCTCCCTGGGGGATGGACAACAGAAAAGTGGGTGAAGGGAGACATCGGACAGTGTAAGATATGACAAAATAATAAATTATAAATTATCAAGGGTTCACGAGGGAGAGGGGAGCGGGGAGGGAGGGGGAAAATGAGGAGCTGATTCCAGGGGCTTAAGTGGAAAGCAAATGCTTTGAAAATGATGAGGGCAATGAATGTACAAATGTGCCTTACACAATTGATGTATGTAAGGATTATGATAAGAATTTTATGAGCCCCTAATAAAGTGATTTTTTTTTAAAGTGCTTTCTTACACATATATGAGGGTCTCTGGATTTGTTTTTCTAGTCAACCCGGCCTAACACAATGACTCACGCTCCAACATAAATGAGCCGGGGAGAGTCTTAGGGGAGTGAAATAAGCCAGTGAGAAAGGACCACACACCAGAATGTTCCCTTTGTGTGAAATGTCCACATGCAAAAACTCAGAGACAGGAAGGGGAGTAGCCCTTGCAGGGGCTCAGGAAATAGGGCATAGGAGCTTTGGAGAAGACAGCTGATAGTCACGGGGTTGGATTTTAGGGGGCGGGGGGCAGTGTTGAAAACGATGCTAAAAGTAGATCCTAGTAATGGTGGCAAACTTTATGAACCCACCGAAAAACTACTGAATGGTCCACTTGAACAGGGTGGCATTTTAGGCTACAGAGAGTACGTTCCATAAAAAAACAGAAGGTAAGTGTAACGGTGCCGGTTCTATGGAGTCTTGGATGTTGGCGTGGGCACGGGATGGCAAAGCCAATGGAAAGCCTTTCAAACCATCCGAAAATGCACCTGGATAGAGATGGTGAGGCGATGGCTGTACACACCTGACCTCTCCCTGAACTGAGCGTCTCCTCGCCTGGTGCTGATGTTGGGAGCCCATTGTTGCAGCCGCTGCTCAGGCCATCCCAGAGGGCCTTCCTCTTTCCACCGGCCCTCGGCTTCCCCAGGCTGACGGCTTTCAGAGGGGCGGGTCCCTCCTGCAGATGCTTCAACAGTCCAAGTAGCATGAGGTCTCCCCATCCTCACTTAAGCTGTCTTTGTTGTCCTGGCAGTCCATGGAATGTCCAACATGCCCCGTCAACGCCACAACTCAAAAGCATCAACCCTGCACTGTGGATTAGTAAGGGAGCATGACTAGGCCCGTGCCTACCTTGCCAATGGGGCAACCTGTCCCGGAGACAAAACTCAGCTCTGAGGAAGGCTGTGCCCAAGTCTTACAATCAGACTTATCGGGAAGAAACTCAAGAACCTTCAAGGTCGGCTGTAAGGATTCCTTCACACACCCATACACACACACACACACACACACACACACACACACACACACACGCCCCCGTGGCTCCCTCTCAGGAACGCAGTCATCCCTAGGGGATGAGAAGCTCGTCTTAGCGCTCCCTCCCTCCCGCCCTCCCCAGAACGACGCAGGACCCAGTATGTCCTAGAATTGGGGCACGCCTCCCCAGAGAATAAATACACCCTGGCCAGCTGCAGATGAAAGTGTGAGGATCTCGTTGGGGTTGAAGGCCTGCTGGCTGGGCACGCCCCAAGGCTGTCACCTCTGGGGACGAGGCTTGTGAACTTTAACGAACACGGTGTCAACCTTTCCAGCTCTTTTCTTTCCCTTGTTCATTTCCGTAAAGACCAAAGACAAAATTCCATCAACTTCCAAATGACTCCACTAATGCCACCCTGCAAAGATGCCTAAACTTCACCGACGCCCCAGCAGTGACTCACCCACGGAAGAGGGAGAGTCAGAATTAGACTCGCAAACACCAGCCATTCGGGAGCAAATGACTCAAGGGTTGTTGGGAAGGTCAAAGCAGACAAGCTGAGGAGTGCACGGCCTTCCCTGGGAAGGGGCCTGGGGGACTTCCAGGGGGAAGGGGCTATGATGGCTGGCTCCACAGGTAGTGACTGGACACGCTCAGTGGGAACCATTCCCGTTGCCTGAGCCCACTCATACGGTTCTGTGAAACCATACAGGACACCAGGTGCACAGAAGGAGATGCCTGCTTTGATTAAAGACATGCTAAAGGCTGGAGGAGGAGCCCTGGTGGTGTTGTGGTTATGCCTTGAGCTGCTAACCACAACATCAGCAGTTCAAAACCACCACCCACTCCTCAGGAGCTAGATGAGGTTTTCTACTCCTGTAAAGAATCACAGTCTTGGAAACTCACAGGGGCAGTTCTACCCTGTCCTACAGGATTACTGTGAGTTTAGTTCTGTTTTGTTTCAGAGGCTGGAGGGTTGGGTGGCAGCATCAGTTTCTCTGGAAGGACAAGAGGCCAGAGCTTCTCGCAGAAGAAAAACTCAAACCAAACTCATGGCCAACAAGTTGACGCTGACTCACAGCAACCCCCAAGGACAAGGTGGAACTGCCCCCGGTGAGTTTCCATGACTGTATCTCTTTATGGGAGGTGGTTTCGAACTGCCTACCCTGTGGATGGAAGTCCAATGTGTAACCACTACACCACCGGGGCTCCTCGCAGAGGTCATCCATCAAATTTCACTAAGGGTTTCCTATGCTGCTTTCAAAATGCATCTTCCTGGCACTCCCAACAAGCAGCAACAATGGAGACTCCAAGCTGTCCCCTTTTCCCCTCCAGGCGAAGGATAGAGCGGCCAAAGAGCAAATGAGACCAGAAGACAAGCCCGTTTCTACGGGAATGGACGGCGTATAACAGCTCATCAGAGCCGAGCACCGTGGAAGCAGAAAAACATGTGTTAAGATGCAACAGCCCTAACTGGATTGTGCAATGAAAGGAACTGATTGGTTGTACTTGTGTTTCAAATGTCCCGGATGAAAACCCATAAAGCAGCATGCTTTCTCCCTACAGGAGGAACAAGTCTTAAGTAAACTTGCTGCTGTTGTGAAGTACCTTAGCGCTGATTTCAACTCACGACAACCCCATGAGAATGAACCCAACTACCCATGAGGTTCCCTGGGCTGTAATCTTTATGGGAAGGAGCTCTGGGGCACAAGGATTAAGTGTTCTGCTGAGAACCAAGAGCTCAGCGGTTCCAGCCCACCCACAGGCTCCATGGGACAATGGCAAGTGACCTGCTCCCCTAAGAGATTAGTAGCACGGAGTCAATTCCTACTCATATTAACAGCCCTTCTTTCTCCTTTGGGGCCACTGATAAGTTTGAAGCACTGGCCATATGGTTAGCAACTCAGTTCTCGCCCACAATGCCACCAGGGACCCCCTGCTGTTGCTACGCACTCACGGCCACTGAGTCGAGGCCAATACATAGCAACCCTAGAGAGCAGGGCAGAGCTGCCCCTGTGGGTTCCCAAGACTGTAACTCTTCACGGGAGTAGAAAGCCTCATCGTTCCGCCTCAGAGCAGCTGGTGGTGGTGAACTGCTGACCTTGAAGTTAGCAGCGCAATTCATAGCCACTAAACCACCGTGGTTCCTTGCTATAGTTACCAGGTACCATCAAATCGGTTCCAACTCATAGCCAACCAGCCCTTATGTATAACAGAACAAAACACTGCCCAATCTCGGATCATTCTCACAACCACTGAGCCCATTGTTACAGCCGCTGCACCAATTCATCCCCATAAGGGCCTTCCTCTTTCGGGCTGGCCCTCTATTTTACCAAGAATGGTGTCCTTCTCCAGGGACTGGTTCTCCCTGATAAACATGTCCAAAGTACTTGAGACAAAGTCTCACCATCCTCACTTCTAAAACAGATGGGTTAATTCTGTTGGTAGTCTAGGGTACAATCAATATTCTCGGCCAACAAAATCCAAAGCCACCAATGTCGGGGTCTTCCTTATTCATCATACAGTTTTCACATGCATATCAGGTGACTGGGGATCAGGCTCACCTTAGTATATTTGTTCAACACACAGACGGAAGGAGTATGGGTAAAGGATACAGACCTGCTGTACACCTTTCCTGATTGTCAAGCCCACAGCAATCTCCCGCTCCTGTTAAAAAACCTGCCTCTGCGTCTAGCCTACATGAACACAACTGCTCAATCTACAGCCTTCAAGCGGATTCTGACTCACAGCAACCCTACATAGCATGTCCGCGGCTCTAACTTTTATATGGGAGCTTCAACTTTCTCCCTTGGAACAGCTGGTAGGTTTGAACCACTGGCCTCGTGGTTAGCAGCCTACCCATTACACAGCACCAGCCAGTTACTCCTCAGCCACATCTTAGTGCCCTGGCGTTCCTATTCTTCGCAGTTATCCATGATCAATAAAACACAGGTGAACATAGTCTGATAGTCTCTGCCTTCAAAACATTATAGCCTAGGAAACCCTACGGGCCAGTTCTGCTCTGACATACACGGTCCCTATGAGTTAGAATGGACTCAATGGTTCACCACCAACAATCTAAATAGCAGTGGATCACCAGATCTTTCTCCCACAGAGCCAGTAATTGGGTTCAAGCCACCGATCTTTCCATTAACAGCTGAAAAATTAACTGCCACTCAAAATCTCCTTTCGGTTGGTAATTTCCTGGAATTCTTTACGTGGGCTTTTATTAGCACTCATTTCAAAGCCAGTGGACTATTCAGTATAAACCTGGACTTTACACCAGTTGCCCCAGACTGAACTCTTGGTCACCCCCTAATGCTATCCACCCGTAGTCTTCCTAGCTTAGCCCATGGCCGGTCCCTTCTTCCTAGGAGTTGCACTGAAGCCTCGCCGGCTCTCACTCCCAGCCAGTTTTTCCAGCAGGTACTGGCTCTGCTTCCCATGCTCTTTCCTCTTGGGGCACCAGCACCACCTCCTCCCACCTGGTCACTGCCAAAGCCACCTGGCCCGCTCTGCTCAACAACCAGTCAGAGGCCATGTAAAAACCCCAGCCAGCCCATGCGGGCACTCTGCTACAATCCATGTGAGGTTCCTCCGTGTCCTTAGAACAAACATCACATCTTCACACAGCCACCAGACCTGAACATGGCCACCAGGCCGTACCAACACGGCTGTGCTCCAACCTCCTCTCTGGCCTCCCCTTGCACTGCCCTCCAGCTCCCGGCACTCCCATCCAGGCTGATCGGTCTACCAGCGAAGCCTTCAATGTTTCATTTCCTGTCCATCCCAGGTGCCCTCCTCTCGACTGTCCACACAGCTGTCTTTGCTCACATCCCCTTCTTAATGCAGGAAGACCGGCGGGCTGAAACTGTGACCTTCCCCCATACTCCTAACCCTAATTCCACTCCTCTTAACCCACTAGTGGCGGTCAGTGGAGTCTGACACACAGTGTCAGTGCGTAACCATGTGTAACCACAGGGTTTTCAATGGCTGCTGATTTGGGAGGCGGATTGTCAGTCCTTTCTTCTGAGGGGCCTGTCTAGGGGAATGAGACCCTGCCAGAGCCCCATCCGCGGCCTCCTCCCAGACTCCCCCATCCATTCAAGCAAGGTGCCGAGCTGGCCACCGAGACAAGATAGCACCCAGGGCGTATTGAGGTGATCCTTGGAGAAGCAGTTCCCAGAGGGCTGATGACAGCTCGGTGTGCAGCCAGGACAGTTGTCCGGGGCTGCGTCACAGACATCCCACGACCCAGTCCCCTTCCCTACAAAGGAAGGGTCAGACCAAACCCTGACCTGCTGGCCGCCCCTGGTCGCAGCACTGCACATCCATGAGTCGTCTCTGCATAAATAGCCCAAGTCCAGTTCTTCTGGCTCTCAGCACCTAGTCCCCAGGAAGGCAGTCCCTGCTTAGGGCACCACCCCACAGGTGCCTCCAACCTTTTAGTCAGCAGCCTGGTGACAAGACTCAGACACCTCTATCCTTTCTACATGGACTTATTTGCTTCTCTGAAGAGCCCTGGTAGTATAGTGTGTACGCATCGGGCTGCGATCTGCATGGTCGGCAGTTCAAAACCACTAGCAGCTCCTCGGGTGAAAGACTGGGCTTTTCAACTCCTGTGAACAGTTACAGCTCAGAAACTCACAGGGGATCGCTATGAGTCAGTATTGACGCCATACTGAGGGTTTAGGGTTTTTTTTTAAATTGCTTCCGTATAGTACTTAACACCTCTGTGTTGAGTATTATGTTTAT
This sequence comes from Echinops telfairi, assembly GCF_000313985.2. NCBI lineage: Eukaryota > Metazoa > Chordata > Mammalia > Afrosoricida > Tenrecidae > Echinops > Echinops telfairi. Next base: position 12,946,362 of record NW_022107431.1, read on the forward strand.
TGATTATTACCTATTCCCACCCACTGAGATTTAACCTCCACCTAGGAAAGGATTTTTCTAAATCTGTGCATTCACCTCTGGGAGTTCAGGGGGTGTAGTGGGCTATGTGTTAGGCTGCACCTGAAGGTTTTGTAGGAGAAAGAAGAGGCTTTCTACTCCCATCGAGATTTGCACTCTCGCAAACTCACAGGGTCCGTTCTACCCTGCTCTACAGGGCCAGCAGGAATCAGAATCGACTCACCGGCAGTGAGCTGGTTTGGGTTGTAGTTGAGTTCATCACTGTGTTATCCCTCTCATGCACCTGAAACAGTAGGCCACAGGGCGGAGAACCCAGCAAGCAAGGGAAGCATTTGTCCACGTTAGAGACTCAGCATCTAAGTATGGCCGCCATGTCCCTGTCTTAACCCCACCATCCCTCCCCACCGATTCAAAACCCCCGACCAGGACCTAGTACCCAGCCCACAAGGTAAGCACCAGCTTACCTGTGCTGACTTACCCATCTGAGGTCGACCGTTTCACAGGGGGGAAAAGATGTGGTGAACAGCATATAAAACTGTTCATGACAGGTGAGTAGATCCACACAAGTACATTTGAAAAGCAGCGTTGATTCTGGGGGAAGGGGTGGTGGGGTTGGGAGAGAGACAGGTGGCGGCCATATTGAGAAAGCCTGATGTAGTGACAAAATGTAAACCTATTCACTCCAAATTAGTAGGTAAGCAAAGGCAAGCCTGTGTTTATCTTGGTTGCTGGGTAATCTGACCCTGGGAAGCAGTTACTAAATCTCGGTGAAAGTAATAAGTGGAAGAAAAGCATTATAGAAATAGAGAAGATTTGCTCCCCTGAGATGCCGGCTTCGGGGTTGGTCTTGTGGGGCGTGTGGGACGGCGGGAAGCTGCCCCTGAGCGGCAGAGAGGAGAGAATGCCCTGGCTCATTTCCCGGACCTAATTTAGGGGTTTGAATTCAGAATTACGATTAAATCTAGTCATTCGTTTGCTGATTCCCTGGTGTAAAAACATGAAATCCTCAAAGCGATATTAAGTTATTTGTACCAGAGATTCCACCTCAAGGTATAAATAAAACCAGGCTTCCTTTGTTAGGGACTGGTTTTATCTCCAGCACATTTAAAAAAAAAAGGAAGAAGAACATAATGTTACACATAACATTAGCATTAACATCTTCCGGAAAAAGTTCATGCTGACAAATGTGAGAGATGGGAAGTCTCGTTTTCATTTTTTTCCAAACGGATATTTACGAAGTGGCTATATTTATTTGCCTGGTAATTTATTGGGTGTAAAACACGTGTGAAAAATTGGACAATCAATAAAGAACACCATCAGAGACTTGATTTAGTTGAATTATGGTGCTGGCAAAGAATACTGAAAGTAGCCTGCGTGTCAGAAGAGCAAACGGATCTGACAGACGTGCTTTCAGCATGCTCTTTAGAAGGAAGGGCGTCAAGACCGCACCTCACATGCTCTGGACATGTTATTGGGAGAGACTGGCTCCTGTCTGGTAGAGAAAGGCAACCAAAGAAACAGATGGACTGACACCAGGGCTCCAACAATGGGCCCCAGCCGGGGAACAATCGTGAAGATGGTGCGGGACTGGGCAGTGTCTCTTTCTGTAGGACCCCTGTGAGCTGGAATGGACCTGACAGTCACAACAACAACAGCAACAACAACAGCACAGGTGACAGTCCTGTGTGCCAAGGGAACATGGTGTCCTTCCAGGGCACAGGCACTCTGAGATGCCTGCAGTCACACAGTTAGAGTGAAGGCCGGGATTCGAACACAGGTTTTCTGGCTTGGCTTCCATGCTCCTAACCATGTGTGTTAGTTACATCATCTCGTGTCAACTGAAGGGTGTTAAGAGTGAAAGGCACATGGAAGAACACATCAGCCTGTGTGATCACGAGGTGGTGAAGTGATCAGTTACCAGGGGTCAAAGAACAAAATATCATATCATTGTGTGCTCACCTCCGTGATACGATCGCTGAAGACAAATGGGTGCATAAGCAAATGTGGCGAAGAAAGCTGATGGTGCCCGGCTATCAAAAGATATAGCGTCTGGGGTCTTAAA
>NW_022107431.1:12949135-12958673 GCF_000313985.2 Echinops telfairi
AATGTTTTGAGAACGATGAGGGCAATGAATGTACAAATGCGCTTTACACAATTGATGTATGTATGGATTGTGACAAGAGTTGCATGAGCCACTAATAAAACGATTAAAATTAATTAAAAAAAAGAGTGAAAGGGTGGCGTCTAGGCTGTCAATCAGGTCACAGTTGGATGATGCCTCCATGTGGGCATGGTCTTCTCATGAGGATTTGGGAACTTGCTCTTTCTCCCTGGAGGTGGGCCACATTCTCTCTCAGCCTTGGTCTTCCTGTTGACAAGCCCCGAGGATACTTGCTGAGACCTGCCTCATCCTTCTGTTGAGGAGCCACACTCATAGAGCTGGAGGAGCCAGTGTAGACCCATACTACGGCTGAGATGCTTCCACAGCCATTGGATCCACAAGACTTTGCACCCACCAACCTGTGATCTTCCTGCATTCTGCATCACTGCATGTGGCTGTGTGAGTCTGAAGAGGGGCTTATGGACTAGGAACAGACTTGTGGCTAATATCGGACTAGATATGGACTGGGCTAGGATGTTTTCTCAACATACAATTGCTCTTTAATATAAAGCTGTTTTTCATACATAAATGAGTATCTTTGGATTTGTTTCTCTAGTCAATCAGGCCTAACATGCTGTGTCACTAGCTACCTTAGGTTGCGTCTTTAATAATTACTTTCACCCCTTGGAATCTCGTCCCATGAACATATGAGGGGGTACAAAAAAAAACAAAAACCAGAAAAAACTCCCCATTTTTCCCAATAGGCAAGCATCGAACAACTCACTTTGAGTTAGTGCAACCAGTGCCATCACCTGGGAAGATTTTTCTCTGGTCAGAGTGAATTTTTTCTTAAAAGCAGTTTCACTTGAACCTCATTTTTTATGATGGTCGATTTAAGAACAGCGTGTAGCTGTGAAATTTTGTTTCCTGCTCAGGAAAACAACGCCACAGAGGTTGAACACAGCTGACAAGGACAGCACTATGGGAAAAACTCAAGGGTACAAGTGGTTTTCTCGTTTCAAAAAAAGTGAAATGTCAATGAATGACAAACAGCATTCTGGATGTCTGTCAACTTCCTGAACAGATGAAAATGTCGACAAAATTCGTGCACTTGTGCTCAAAGACCAACGATGGACCACTGAAGAGATGGGGAAGTTATCTGGACTATCTTGGAACATGGTTCAGTGAACAGAAGATTGGGAGTGAGAACGGTCGCTGTGCAGTGTGCGCCTCAGGTGCTGACTGACCAGGAAAAAGAGCACCGAGTGGAAACATGCCAGGTTTAGGAAGAACAGCACTGAAGCGACCCAGATTTTTTCCCAAAGTCATTACTGGTGATGAGACATGGTGCTATTCTTACGCTGCCCAAAAGCAAACATCAATCAAGCCCGAGGAAGACACAATTTTTACCTCACTCCAAAAAGGCTCATCAAATGAAATCAAAGATCAAGACGATGCTTATTTGTTTTTTTGATGTGTGGGGGCTAGTGCATTTGGAGTTCATTCCACCAGGTCAGGCTGTTGATCAAGGTTTCCATTTAGAGGTTCTGAAAAGATTTCAGAACCATGTGTAACAAAAAGAGCCTGATTTGTAGCAGACAGGGGACTGGTTTTGCTACTACGACAATGCACCTGTTCACGCAGCCATCTCAGTACACCAGTTTTGGGCAACAAACAGCAAGCCTCTCTTGTCCCATGCACCTTAACCTCACTCCGTGCGACTTCTTTTTGTTTCTGCAAATGAAGAGGGACATGAAAGGACAGCAATTTGACAACTTAGAAGCGGTGCAGAAAAAAATGAGGGAGGTGCGGTCAGCCATCCAAACAGATGATTTTGAAAACGGTTTCCAAGAATGGAATCGGAGACTTGACAAATGTGTTAAGTATAATGGAGAGTACTTTGAAGGTGATAAGGTTGTTTTGTAAAACAAAATTAAATACACAGTTTGGGGGGATAGGAATTCTGTTTTCTGAGGGGTGCCCATATTGGAAAGAGTAAAGCTACTATTACAATATGTCACCTTTAGAAATGAGAGCGAATCTGTGGTCTGACTTTCAGCCAAGTGATAGGAAGGCCTACGGAGTGAACAAGGAGGTGCCCAATCCATAAACAGGCTCCCCCAGCCCCCCAAAGGTCGAAAGGCAGCAGTAGCCCAGGGGCAAAGCTCAGAAGCGGGGGGGGGGGGCACCCAAGAAGGACCAAAGGAAACAGGGAAGCAGGCAGGCGGGGGGAGCGTGCTGTTCCACTGTGGTTTGGGGCCATCAATATCCTCAATCAAAGGCACTAACCGTTGAAAGAAAGACCCCCTTTTCTCCCCCTGTAAACGTTCATCCAAATCACTGTAAAAAGTGAAGGGGGAGAAGAAACAAGAGATAGAAAAGGGAAATTCCATACTTGGTCCTTCCTGACGACCCCAATTCCTTTATGCGGAGGCGTCAAGGCAGAGAAGGAATCCAGTTTTAAGCCCATAACAAAAATGGAAGTGGAGACAAGCATCATGTGGCAACCAGCATTCCCAAGATCGCACAGAGACGGAGTTTAATTTTTCTTTCGTTATGTAACAAGCGCTGAAATGTCCTCTCCCTGCCAGCTAACCTGGTTTCAGTGAGTCATTACTTCACACAGGGAGGCCTGATTCACCCTCCCCAGATGAGTATATTTGTACTTGGGCGTACCAAACCCTCGAATGGCTCTTAAAAGAGGCACAGCTAACAGGAACAGCGTGCGGGCCTCCTCAGAAAATTCAGGAGATAAACTTGTCTTTCAGGTTCAGAGACTGAATACAAGATCGGGTTTAGCTCAACAGCCTGACAAACTTTACCCTTCATCTTCTATTCAGCTGTCGGCTCCCACAACATCTCACCTTCTCAGGAACCCTCTACAGAGCGGCTATGAGTTGGAATGAACTCCATGGCCCTGGGTTTGACCATGGATACTCAGTGATCAAGGAGGCTTAGTAGTGGAATTGGAATCGGACTGATAACCACAAGATCAATAGTTCAAACCCACCAGCCTATTCAAGGGAGAGGGATGAGGCTGTCTTTTCCTGTACGGATTTACAGTCTCCGAAATCATAGAATGCAATTCAACCTTGTCCTATAGGGTCCTATAGGGTCACTAGGAGTCACAATGGACTCAACTGGCAAGTTGGGTTGGTTTCAAGCTTTTTTTTAAAAGTATTTTATTGTGCACTAGGTGGGGGTTTATATTTCAGATCATTTTCGTATGAAATGACGTATCAAATCCCCCAGGTCTCTTGTTGTCTGTGACATGCCCTTCCTGTAACTGGCCCCACCCGCCCAAGCCCACACACATCAGGCCCACAACTTGTTCCTCAGCAGTGCCCCCATCATAAACCCTCCTCCAGGTCTCTCGTCGAGGGCTCTGCCTCTCTCCCTGTGGACCTTCTGATATCAGAAACACGAAAATTCACTCACTGCCATCAAGTCGATACTAACTCATAGCGACCCTGTACTCACAGGGCGGAACTTCCCCTGTGAGTTTCCCAGACTGCAACTCTTTTCGGGAGTAGAAAGCTGTGTCTTTCTCCCAAGGAGCACCTGTTGGTTTAGAACTTCCGACCTCAAGGTTAGCAGGCCAACATGTTACCCACTATGCCACCAGGGTTCCTCAGAACCAAAAAGCCAGTGGGAATGACACCTCTGGGCAACACCTCCAGTTCTCTTTATTCAACGGAAAAATATTTTACTTATTTCTAATCATTTTATTGGATGCTCTTACAGATGTTATAACAATCCATCATTCAATTAAATCAAGCATAGTTATACTACTGCCATCATCATTTTCAAAATATTTTCTTTCTTCTTGGACTCTTTTATATTAGCTCCCCTTGATCCCCTCCCTCCCACACCCTACCCCCAGGAACCCTTGTTCTTGTAATATAAATAGTTGTTATTGTTATTATTATTGCCATATCTTACACTGGCCACTGTATCTGTTCCCCCGTAATTCTGTTATTCATTCCCCTTGAGTCATCTTTGTTATTGGTTTCTCCTCCCCCACCCCTCTCTTATCACACCCCAGAGAATCATTGCTCCCATTACTATTTCTAATGGGCTTATCATCTTGGATTTCATGCATCGAATGATCTTCATTATACAAGTGAATATTCGCAGGTCTAACAAGCTTAACGAGGTAAAACTGGGACCATTATAGTAAGGGAAGGAAATATTAAAGAATAGAGGATAGTCACGTGTTTCTTCAGTGCTATACTGCACCCTGGATATAGCTTCCTCCTGTACGGCCCTTCTGTGAGGGACTATCCAATTATCTCACAGGTGGGTTTTGGGTCTCCACTCATCTACGCTTCTTCATGTCAATTTGATTGCTTGTTTTTGAACTTCTGATACCTATTCCTGTCGACACCTCAAGTTCACACAGACCGTGCGCTGCTTCCACGTGGGCTTTATTGCTTCCCTGCTAGATGGCTGCTTGTTTACCTTCAAGCCTTTAAGACCACAGACACTGTATCTTTTAATAGCTGGGCACCATCAGCTTTCTTCACCCCCTTTGCTTATGCATCCATATTTGTCTTCAGGGATTGTGTCAGGAAGGTGAGTATCATACACTGTCATATTACTAGAGCAAACTATTCATGTACTGAGGTAAGATTTAAGTAGAGGCCCAAAGTCTAGATGGGAATTTCTTAGCCGTGAATTACTATCAATGAGTGCTTTATGTACTCCATTCAACGGAAGGCTTCTGGGGGTCCAACATGACGTATGACTCAACTGCATGTGCCTGAAAAACTCAGCAGTACACAGACACTCTTATGACATGCGTTAGATGGGCAAGTGAGTACGTGAGCGAGAAAAAGGAAGTCCTTCTCTCAAAGATCAATTTTACATGAGAATTCTTATCCAAGGACATCGATTTGTTCCACGTCCAACGGAAAGCTGCTTGCTCATTCCCACCGATGCAACTGAAAACATCTCCAGCTAATGTTATTGTTTGTTGTTGTTGTTAGGTGCCGTCATGTCAGTTAAGACTCATAGTGACCTGATGTGTAACAGAACGGACAACCACTTCCCCCTGTGTCAGCCTCACACCTGTTCTCATGCCGGAGCCCACTGTTGCAGCCACTGTGTCAATCCATCTCGTTGAAGGTCTCCCTCTCTTCCCTGTCCTACTTTACCAGCAGGACGTCCCCCTCCGGGGACTGGTCTCTCCTGACAACATGTCCAAAGTATGTGAGATGACGTCTCACCATCCTCGCTTCTACTAAGGAGCACTCTAGCTGTACTTCTTACAGCACAGACTGGTTTGCTCTTTTGGGCATCTAGGGCACTTTCACTATTCTTTGCCAGCACTGGAATTTAAATGCATTGATAATTCTCTTGTCTCCCTTCCTTTTTTTAATTAAAAAAATCATTTTATTGGGGCTCATACAATTCTTATCACAATCCATTGTCTCCCTTCTTTAATGTCCAACTTTCACACATATAGGAGGCGATTGAAAATACCGTGGCTTGGGTCAGGTGCACCCCAGTCCTCAAAGTAACTCCTTGCTTTCCAACATTTTAAAGAGGTCTTGTGCAGATTTACCCAATGCAGTGCGTCCTTTAATTGCCTGACAACTGCTTCCATGAGTATTGATTGTGGATCCAAGCCAAGACAAAATCCTTGGCATCATTCTTCTCTCTGCGTCTCATGATGTTACCTATTGGTCCAGTTGCGAGAATTTTGGTTTTCTTTACAGTGAGTTGCAATCCATCCTGAAGGATGCAACCCTCAATCTCCATCAGCATTGCTTCCAGTCCTCCTCACTTTCAGCAATCGAAATGTGACATATCTGCGCATCTCAAGTTGTTAATAAGCCTTCCACCATCCTGATGCCACATTCTTCTTCGCATGAGCCAGCTTCTCTGATGATTTGCTCTGAATACAGATTGAACAAGGATGGTGAGAGGACACGACCCTAACACGTTTCCTGTGCAGTGTTCCCTTGTTCTGCCTCTCGATCCATGTACAGGTTCCACAGGAGCACAATGAATTCTCCTTCTCCTTAAAGTTATCAGTAGTTGGTTATGATTTAGTTGGACATCTTTCTGGAATTCTCTGCTTCAACCCAAGATCCATCTGACATCAGCAATGATGTCCCTTGTTCCACGTCCTCTTCTGAACCTGGCCTGAACCTCTGACAGCTCCTGTCAATGCACTGCTGCAATAGTTGTTGGACGAAATTCAGCAAAATTTTGCGTGCCTATCATATTAAGGATACTGTTCTACAATTTGTACATTCCATTGGGTCACCTTCCTTCAGAATGGGCACACATATGAATCTCTTTCCGCCAACTGACTAGATAGCTGACTTCCGGTTTTCTTGGCATAGACAAGAGCATGCTTCCAGTGATTCATCAGCTTCCTGAAACACTTCACCTGGTATCCCATCAATTCCCGAAGCCTTGTTTTTGGCTAATGCCTTCAGCGCAGCTTGGGACTTCCTCCCTTGGTACCATTGGTTCTTGCTCACGTGCTACCTCCTCCAATGGTGAAATGCTGACTAGTTCCTTCTGGTACATGAACTATTGGGAAATGGTTGGTTAGTGAACTAATTAAGTAAAGCTTTGTAGCATCCTCTAGTCTTATGAGCTTCTCCCTGGTTTTTTTTTCACGGGGAGCTCAAGGTCACTGATTAAAAAGCAAGAGGCAGTTAAATCTTCCTGTGACCACTCATACACGCCCTTACTGAGAGAAGAAACGATTACGCTGCCTTGCAGCCAGAGGACCTCGGCCACGTCACACGGGGCAGAGCACTGGGAGGGCATCTGACAGCCCTAAACGCTCATGCTCGAGGGGCGTTGTGAGCTGGCAGGATGGCTGCTTGCTGAGCTGCCTTTGCTTTTTAAAACCTTTCCTCATAAATGCACATCAGGGTTAGAGGAACAGTCGTAATAAGAAATTTATATGTGAAGTAGCTTTATTCAATTGAGTATTCATTCCAACAGTCTTACTTCTATAGGAACAACAGACTAACCCCAGGGACTATTTAGGAGTTAGAGGAAATTTTTGATCTTCACTATATAACCTAATGGTTGAGCTTGACCCTTTTCTTGGCTGGATTTAAGCCATCTAGGAGTGCATTAGGACTTACTAATTAAAACTGTGTCCTGTGTTAAAAGAGCTATACTTTTGTAATTAGGTCTAAAGTTTATGTTAGGATTTATGGGTTTTTAGGTAAGATTTAGGCTGAACTTACTTTCGATTGCTGGACAGCCAGCTACCAGTAGGCTTGGCTGACTCTTCACCTCTACCTATTTTGCTACATAGATGCACTGGTTCTTTATAACTGTTCCTAGGTAGCTTACCTGGTTTCAGGAAATTTGACTCATGTTTGCTGAGTCGAATGAGTTAATTGATTATCAGCTTTAATCCTTGCTATGCTGCACTTGAAGTTAAATCTTTCATCTATCCTTACGGTTCTCTCTATCGTTGAACTTACTAAAGTTTCTATCTCCTATACTTTAGAAAATACGTACATGTTTCTATTTAAGGTGTTAAATTAATTTGAGTGAATGAATTAGGAGCTAGGGTCTAGTTCAAAGTAGACCATATCAGTTGAACTCTTCTAGATGTGGGCTGAATGCTTTAGTTAAACTCCACCTTGGGTTCTTTCCAATATGCCTGCCTCGCTATGACTCCCTCTTCTCCTATGATAAGGAGTTGGAAATAGGTCTCAGTAGTTATGAGCAACTGAGGAGGGAGACAGTTGGTCTGTGTGGTAGTTACATAATCTCGTGTCAACTTGCAACGGGGTGGATTCTAGCCTGTCAATCAGGTCGCAGCTTGATGACCTCATTTGGAGGCGCTAAGGAGATAAATAGCTCACTGGAGGTCAGATACACACAGACTCTCTGCTTCGTCTTCATGCTGACTAAACACATGGAGCTATGCTAGAGTCCTGGGGCTGGAGTAGCCATGTGGAGACCCATGCCAACATTGAGATGCTTCTACTGCCACTGGATCACAAAACTTTCCACCCACTGGCCTGTGATCTTCCTGCATTTGGCGTCATTGCATGTGTTTCATGAGTCTGAAGAGGAATTTATAGATTGGTATCAGACATGGGGGCTAATCTTGGACTTAAGGATTTGATTTGGACTGGGCGGGGATGTTTTCTCAATATACAATTGCTCTTTTTTTACAAAGCTCTTTCTTATACACATCTGAGTGTCAATGCATTTGTTTCTCTAGTCATCCCGGACTAACACAGTCTGTGAGTGCTTCTTGGTCATTTTTAGCACGCTGTTCTTACTAACTCCTCCGTTGGTCATTAATGCATAAGTATGTCTGTAAAAACTATTCTTGGATAGAAAGTGTAACCCATTCATTTCCACCACCTGGGCTACACTTGGCCTGACATTTTTATGTTGTTAGTGAGCTTACTGTAGACCCCTTCTAGAGTCTGCTCAAGAGGGCAGGCTAAGAAGGGGACTAGCTAGTCATTCATTGAGTTCCTGATTATGTAAGAGGCATTTCTAGGTGGAGAAGTATTTTGGCTATTGTGTATTCAGATGAATTAAAGTCACTTTCCTAGTATAGTTGTATTTCATCTTGGGCTTTATACAGGTTAAAAAACAAAAACAACCTTAACTTCATTCTATAATATTTCCTAAACACACTTTGTGCTGGGGTTTATTCTTTTGGGTTAATCATATAACTGTGGTAGCTAGCACAAAATTAACCAACCTTAGAAAGTATAACTTGGTCGAATTTTTGTTTCTGTTGTAACCAATAGGGTATGGCTTAGCAAGCTGTCCGGTGTGTGCTTGATACCCGCTTCTTTGGTTCCTCAAGGATCTAGGGGGAATTGGTGGCAGATATTTACATGTACATGTTTACTTGAAACTAACAAAAAAGCCAGCACCATATCTTTGTGGTTCGTGGATTTAAGTAAGACTCATCTAGACATATTCTGGGCCTTGCTTTGGTCGATTAAGCCCTAGCAACAATTTTTTTTTTTTTAATGTAGGAACATAGCTCTTAAGAAGAAAATTCATTTTCTAAAGCATTATGTTGGTATTAGTATAATATTTGGGTTTAAGAAATATTCATACCACATGGCTGGCCCCACTATGAGACACGACATCCCTCACTGACCCATAGCCCTACAGGGGACAACACTAGAGACACAGTGTGGGAATAGCACCCGATCTGATCCCACCACACCGAGGCAAAGCACTAAGGGTGTGCAACAGAACAGTAATGGGAACAGAGCAACGAAGTCCCCAGGGAATACCAAAAATAGACTTTGGGGCCGGGGCTTGACACTCCATCAGACTGGACCGGAAAACACTCCTAAAGGCCAACAAACAGTCCTTGAACTAACTACAGGCTTCTCTTTCTTGTTGTGTTTTGTTTTGTTTTTTTTTGTCATTGGTTTGTTGTTGTTTTGTTTTATATTGTTGCTCAGTTAGGTTCTGTCTTGTTTTTGTGCATGTTATTATCTCCGCAGGTCTGTCTAAGTAAGATAGGCTGGATGAACAATCTGGAGGAGAAAACAATGGGACCGACAGTTCC
>NW_022107431.1:12960047-12962920 GCF_000313985.2 Echinops telfairi
GGGGAGGGAGGGGACAAATGAGGAGCTGTTGCCAGGGGTTTAGGTGGAGAGCAAATGTTTTGAGAATGATGAGGGCAATGAATGTACAAATGTGCTTGACACAATTGATGTATGTATGGATGGTGATGAGTTGTATGAGCCCCTAATAAAATGATTAAAAAATAAAAATAAGAAGAACAAATCATTTCATATTGGGAAAAAAATACTCATATCTTAATGTCTTATAAGGAACCCTGGTGGTGGTGTGGTTATGCCTTGGGCTGCAATTTGCATGGTGAGCAGTTCAAACCCCCCCCCCCCCCCCCCCCGCCCCGCAGCTCCTTGGGAGAAAAACTGGGCTTTCTACTCCTGTCAGCAGTCATAGTTTGGAAACCCACGGGGCAGTTCCGCCCTGTTTTCCAAGGCTACGATGAGTCGGCATTGGCTCTATGGCGTGAGTACTAATATTATGGGGTGGGGGAGACGGGCATGTGCATCCCCGTTATGCTGGGAAATGTAGTATCAGTATTTGTACGTCCTTCAAGCATTAGTTGGGGGAGAAAGGTGAGGTAAAGAGTTACAGTCTCAGAGATCCAAGGGGCAGTTCTGTAGGAACTGATTCAATGGCGGAGAGTTTGGTTTGGTTTGGTCAGGCATTCTTTAAGTTACACCTGCTGGCAAGTGATGCGCATCAATCACCTTTCAGTTTAAGCTCAGCTGCAAGCTGTCTACCAGAGGTAGGGCTTCAGACGGCCGAGTTGGATCGCAGCATGCCCACAATATAAAAACACCCAAGGCCTGACACCAGTCCCACGTGGTGTCCGCACTGGTCAGCCCTCGGTCAGTCCAGGCGGCTTATTTCAGGGGAAGGAGGAGCGATGTTAGGTGAGATGGTCCTGAAGAAAGAACCAGATGTCTGAAAGTGTGTCAGGATCAAAACCCCCACCTGGTGGGGCCTGGGGCGAGAAGAGGGTGATAAGCCGAGCTGGTTGCTACTTTCTCAAAGCGAGGTGACTAACAGCAGGTGAGGGAGATGATCTGCACGGTGACGACCATCAACCAAGCTAAATAGCGAGATCATGGTTTTCAAATAAAAATTTGATGTCCTGGTTCAACCAGCATTTTCCAGAGTTTTCAATATCGGAGGGGGAAAGTATGTCTTTTTAGGACCAGTGGTATTTCTTGCTGGGTGGCACAGTAGTGAATTCGCTTGATGACTTCCTGAAAGGGCAGGGAATCTGCTTCCTAAAGGTCAGCTTTGACAGCCCCGAGGGCAGCAATTCCACCCTGACAGGGGCTCGCCAGGAGTCACTGCAGCAGTTACAACATCTCCTGTCAACTTGAGCAAATAGGGTGAGTCTAGTCTGTCAATCAGGTCACAGGCAATGAGGCCTCTGTGAGGGTCTGGCCTTCAACTGAAGATTCTGGGAACTCCCGTCTTCCTCCCTGAGGTAGAACACACAGTCTCTCTGCTTCACAATCCTGTAGACAAGCCACATGGAGCCACACTGATGGTAATCAGAGGCCTGGAGGAGACACGTGGAGACCCACGCCAGTGTTGAGATGCTTCTACCGCCACTGGATCCACAAGACTTTCCACCCACTGGCCTGTGATCTTGCATTCAGCATTATGTCATGGCTGCGTAAGTCTAAAGAGGAATTTATGGACTGGTGTCAGACTTTTGGGCTAATGCCAGACCTACGGACTTGATCTGAACTAGGCTGGAATATTTCTTAATATATAATTTCTCTTTAATATAAAGTTCTCTCTTACACATGAGTATCTATGAATTTGTTCCTCTAGTCTACTGGACTAACCCAGTCACAAAGGATGCCACTCTGGCTGGTTTGGGGTATTTTTTGTCTTGTATGGTTCATAGCTATTTTCACCTGGGAAGAAAGTTGGGGTGGTGGGGGTTGGGGGGTGTCAGCCAGCTGGACTCAGGACCAGCAACTTCACACCCAAACAGAGGGAGCCTCCTCCTAGCTAGCCATTGTCCATCAAAAAGAAGCCAGCCTTCCCTGCACTCATTAACAGGAACCAAGGGGCTTCCCCGCAGCTGGCTGGCTCTACAGACCTTCCCCCTGCCAGCAGTGGGGTGGGGGGGTAGCATATAACAGGTGCACACACTCCCAAGAGCAACTCACTCCAGACAGTAAAACCTCATCTGGGTGGCTTCTGAGAGCTTCAGACTGACACCACTCACACACCAACTTTAAAATGGTCCAAAAAAGTAAAAGGAGCAGGCCTATGGGTCTCATAGAGGCTGGTAGGGGCCCTCCCTTGAAACTTCAATCCTTAGCCACCCTCCAGGTCTAGAAATGAACACACCCCTAGCTCAGTTTTCAGACAAACAACAGACAGGCCTATGAGGGGATGGATGGTACCAGCTGCACACACCTTAGACCCATTCACCATCCGCGATCAGAAGGAGGGCTTCCCCCAAGGACAACATCCAGAAGGATCCAGACAGGAGGAGGGATGGAAACAGGAGACACAGGGAGGAACTGGGCTAAGGGGCGGGGCGTGGCACTGGAGATTGCAATCCAGGAGACGAAGCACAGTGTGTCTGGGTTCCTGGCTGAACAACGGACTTGCCCTGAAAAACTTCCCTCGACTCAAAATAAAAAGTCAATACAAATGAGTGAGAGAGAGAGATTCAGAAGTAAGTGTGTGTGTGTGTGTGTGTGTGTGTGTGTGTGTGAAAGGATCTAGTCTGCCACATATGTGTGTGTGTGTGTGTGTGTGTGTAAAAGGAGAGAAAACATGTTAAGAATTCATCAAATGTGTTGACTATTTCTCAGGGTAGATTGTGTGGCTTGAAAATAACATTTCAAAACCTGATAGGATTAGATGTACTGTCAACATGTTTTACAATGAAGGATTAGCTGGA
>NW_022107431.1:12963020-13054385 GCF_000313985.2 Echinops telfairi
AGAAGTGTGTGTGTGTGTGTGTGTGTGTGTGTGTGTGTGTGTGTGTGTAAAGGACTGTAACTACCTCTCCCATCTGGGGAGCATTTTCAGGGTCGTTTTCTCCACATGAGCGCTGGAGCAGGGGCATTTTCTACTTTGCCTCCCGGTAAATCTGTGTGTGTGTGGGGGGGGGGGGTATGTGGGATACAAAAAACTTTCCCTCAGATTGCTACCCCCATAATACATGCCCAGCCCAGGACCCTGCTTGCTAGGGCATCAGAGGTCAGCTGCTTAGAGGTTATCTCCCTAAGGCATTCAGCCATGACAGCAACCAGACTCTACAGCAGCAGTTCTCAACCTGTGGGTCTCGACCCCTTTGGGGTCGAACAACCCTTTCACAGGGGTCACCAGATTCATAACAGTAGCAAAATGACAGTGATGACGTAGCAACGAAAATAACTTTATGGTTGGGGGGGTCACCACCACATGAGGAACTGTTTTAAAGGGTCATGGCATTAGGAAGGCTGAGAACCACTGCTATAGTCTGTCCCACCCTAAATAGGGCCGACTCCCTGCTGATAAGGATGGTGGATTGTCTTCCTGAAGGAGAGCCCAGAGACACGGTCAGCCAACTCAAGGAGGACCAAGGTTAGGCTGCCATCCTGAATCTAGGGTCCACCCGTTTTGCTACATGTGCACCCCTAGTTCCTCCCCTTCCTATTGCATGTATACTCCCAGCTCATTCCTTTCCTGTCATACATATGCCTATGGTACAGCCCCTTCCTGTTACAATGTGGTTACCTGCAGTCAGAGGGGCTTGAAGCCCCTAAGTATATATAACCTGTGATTGGAAATACGCTTGTTCCTCCCCTCCCTCTCTACACGGACGTGGCTGCTGAGATCATGACCGTCCGGGAGGTGAGCAATTGCATGCCTTATATTGTCTGATGTCTCTTTAATTTTACCCCTCAATGACACAACCGCCCCTTGGGCCCGTTCGATTGTGGGGGCTGGTACCCGCAGGGGGTGCGGCAAAATGTGGCCCCCCTCACCACCACCATTCTAACTACACAACATTCATTGCCGGGTCCAGACAGTGCATGCGTCCATGCCACAGCTGTCCTGTGGACGCCATCCTTGTTCTGGATCCACAGCCCCAGGGAGACACTTGCAAAGCTGTGGGGGGAAGGGGTCCTCAAAAAAAAAAGAGGCATTCCCCAGAAGAGGGATTTTTCATACATCAGCCCCTCAAACATCTCTCACAGAGATGCTTGTGAAGACAGGTCTGGCCACCCAATGCCTTCCATGGTGGTCTCAGAGGTTCCAAAGCTACAGAGGTCCTTTAGGGGGTGAATCCCTGGGGTGGAATGAAGTCTGTCTGCAGATGGGCTGACACATAATCTTTCCTCCTTGGTCAGCCCGTGGACCTCCCGTGGACTGTGGGTGACCAGCCCAAGTAGACACCTTAACAAGTAGGATGGGACAAAGACAGTGTGGGTTTCTTCTCTTAGAGAGGAACTGGATAGGGTAGGCTAACCAATTCTCTACACACCCGTGCCTATCCTGATCCTGACTCAAAATCAAAAACACTTCTCACTGCCATGCAGTTGATTCCAACGACAGCGACCCACTAGGGCAGGGTAGACCTGCGCTGGTGGGGTTTCCAAGACCGTTAACTTATGAAGAAGTAGAAAGCCTCTTCTCTCTCCCATCGAGCAGCTGGGGGTTTGAACCACCAACTCTGGGATCAGCAGTTGAAGCCATTGTGCCACCAGGGCTGGCACAATAATCAATTAAAAACAACAACTCCTTGCCATCGAGTCAACGCTGACCCACGGTGACCCCACAGGACAGGTGAGAACTGCCTCTGTGGGTTTCTGAGACAGTAACTCTACAGGCCGGAAGCTCCGAGTTGCCATGGAAGAAAGGCTTGGCCATCTACTTCCCTAGAGTCCGCCACTGAGGACCATAGGGGCACAGTTCTCCACTGAACCAGGTAAGGAATCTGCTATGCCACCTCAGGTGAGGGGCAAAGATGCATCCACCCTGTGGGTCCAGGTACCCCCGACAACTGGCCCTAGTGGTTGCTGTGGCCAGGTGCCATCGCGGTGGTCCCATCCCCTGGCACCCTCATGCACAACAGAACGTCCCGAAAGCTGCCTGGCCCCACATCATCCTCACACGTGTTCCTGTGCTCGGACCCACTGTTCCACCTGGTGTGTCAATCCATCTCCTTGAAGACACCCTCCCCTCCCCTTCACGGACCCTCCGCTCCACCACCGAGGATGTCCTTCTCCAGGGTGCAAGTTGAAGTCTTGCCAACCTGGCCTCTAAAGGACACTCTGGCTGTACGTCTTCCAAGACAAATCGGCGTGTCCTTGTAGCAGTCCGTGGCACTCTCAGTGTTCTTCCCCAGCACCACAATTCGAGGGCATCGATGATTCTTTGGTCTTCCTTATTCAATAGCCAACATCCACATGCATATGAGGCCATGGAAAAAATACCATGGCTTGGGTCAGGCACACCTTAGTCCTCAAAGTACCATCCTTGCTTTTCAATACTCTGAAGAAGCCTTGTGCTGACTGACCTAATGAGACTCCTCTCTTGATCTCTTGACCGCAGCTTCCGTGAGCTTTGATTATGGATCATTCAAGCAAGAGAGAAGATCCTTGACAACTTCAACCCTTTCTCCATTGATCAGTATGTAACCTATTGATCCAGTTGAGAGGACTGTGATCTTCTTTACCTTGAGTCGTAATCCATCCTAAAGCCTAGAATCCTGGATCTTCATCAAGTGCTTTAAGTCCTCCGCACTTTCAGCAAGCAAGCTGGTGTCATTTGCATACCTAAAGTTGTTAAAAGCCTTCCTCCAATCGTGATGCCAAATTCTTCTACATATAATCCAGCCTCTCTGATTATTTGTTCAATATACAGATTGAATAAGTATGGTGACAAGATACAACCCTAATGCACACCTTTCCTGATTTTAAAAATCATTTTATTGGGGGCTCATACAACTCTCCTCTTGTCCTGTTTGTACAACTGCTTCTTGATTCATGCACAAGTTCCTCATGTGCACAATGAAGTGCTCTGGAATTCCCATTCCTCTCAAGGTTATCCATAATTTGTTATGATCCACAGAGTTGAATGTCTTGGCATAATCAATAAAGCACAAGAAAACATCTTACTGGTATTCTCTGCTTTCGGCAAAAATCCATCTGACATCAAGACTGATATTGCTTGTTCCACATCCTCTTCTGAATCCGGCTAGAACCTCTGGCAGCTCCCTGTCAAGGTACGGCTGCAACCTTTGTTAGATGATCCCACAAAGGATTAGGGGCCTCTTTCCTCCACCGTTAGCTATCCTTAAGAAAAACCAAACAACCAAACTCAAAAACCCGACCCACAGTGACCCAATAGGACAGGACAGAACTGCCCCCATGGGGGAGTTTCCGAGACATAACTGTAACTTGATGGAAGGAGAAAGCCTCATTTTTCTACTGCAGAACAAAGGTGGTTCAAACTGTAAGCAGCCCAGCGCGAAACCATGATGCCACCTGGGCTCCTGTCACCTGGCCAGCTGCTTTCAAGTCGGCTCGGACTCCTGCTGACCCAGTGGGGGCGGGTGATGGTGGGGTGGGGAGCTGAGTTCCACAGGGTTCCACAACCTTCCAACTGCTGCTTTCCCAGAAGCAGACAGCCAGGCCTTGCTTACACAACACCTCCGGGTGAACCCAACCCAACCCTCCACCTTGAGGGGAGCAGCTGAGCACAGTCACCTGCCCCCTACCTTCCTTCTCAGCTGTGCCCTCCGGGTACCTAACTTCCTCCACCAGCTACGCCCCAGCTCAGTTCTATGTTGCAAACAATGAACACAGCTATGCCCCAGCTCGCCCCCATGTTGCAAACAATGAACGCATCCTTGCACAACCACCACACAGGGCTAAGGAACGGGGCCTTGGGGAGGGAAGCGAAACCCAGGCCAAAGCCCTCAGGTGGGTCTTACGGAGCAGGCATACCAGGGGAGTGGCCGGCAGTCTCCCCGGCTGGTGGAAAAGCAGGAAAAGGAAGTGGAGGTCAAGATCAGCCACGGCAGAGCCAGGCCAGACCGAACAGCTAAACCAACTGCAGACGCCGGACGGAGGGACTGCGGAGAGGCTCAGGTCATGGAGAGGCGGGCTTCCGGGACACACCTACCCAGGACCATGTGTCTTCTTCACAGTGGTTCTGTGGCTCAGTGGAGGCAGTCTCCCCTCCCGTCGTGGACGTGGGTTCAATTCCCAGGCGCTGCCCCTCACGAGCAGCCACGACCACCTGTCAGTGCAGTTGCAGCAGAGCGTCCAGACGAGGGAAGGAGCCCTGGTGACCACTGGACTACTAACCTCAAGGTCAGTAGTTCGAACCTACCAGCTGCTCCACTGGAGAAAGATGAGCTTTTCTGCTCCCGCAAAGAGAAGCTGTTCGTCCCGACACAGAGGGCCGCTGTGAGTCGGAGCGGACTCGGAGACTGTGAGAGGGCAGTCTATGAAATGCGCCCAAAGAATAAGTTCTGGAATCTTCAGCGGGTCCCAGTCGTCAGATGAAATGGCACCCCCAGAAAGACACAGCGGTGCACCCCGGGGCGCGTTTTCAGGGGTTTGCACTTACGGAAAGATCACATGGAAAGTGGCTGAACTTGAGAGGTTAGGCAAGGAACCGTCACGACGCTTTTAAAGACCCCCCCCCCCCCCATCGCATCACGAAATGCTTCCACCTGATGTTGAAGTGAATGGAATTGGAGGGAGGGAGGGAGGGAGGGAGGGAGGGAGGGAGTCAACTTGGGCAGTGCTCTCAGGAGCGGGGTCCACTACCTTCCAGCCCAAAGCAGTCACAGGACTAAGGTTCAGGGGAAGGCTGTCCCCATCTCACAACACAGGGCCAGTGGGGTGCATGGGCCAGGTGGCATTGCGTTCATCTCCGGACTCGCGGGAAGGCAAGTGCAGTCCCCCAGGGAGCAGGGCAGAAAGCCCAGTGCAGCGCTGAGCACAGAGCTGTGGAGGAGGAGGAGGGAGACGAAGGCTCACCGTTGGGCGGGCTCTTCCTGAAGTTGTCCAGGAACTCCTCCAGGAGCTGAGACTGGTTCGAGGGGGGCAGCGGACTCTGCTGGCCCGACGAGAGCGGCTCGCTGTCTGAGCAGGAAGTGGCCACGGTTCCGGTGGTGTCCAGAGGCCGCGCCAGCAGCGTGAGGCCCACGGACTTCTCAGAAAACAGGGCTTCCATCTGCTTCAGGTCCAGATCGACCACCGCTTCTCCATTTAGGGTCACGATCTCACTGCCCTTTCGCAGGCCTGAGAACGAGCAAGAGGTGGGGGTGGGGGGGGAGAAAGAAGGGATTTCTCAGGAACGTCATGGGCTGTGGACTCGCAGGGGCCCTGATGGGTGCTTTTGTCTCAAATTAAAATGCTCCTGATAACACGCGGGGGTGGGGGGAGGCAGAGGGCCCCACCCCCACCCCGCTACCGCCAGCCCTCAGGGCTCATCTGAGGAGGGGTCCCCTACCTGGAAACCACTGAGGAGGCAGTCTAGGCACGTGCCCTCCAAACAGCACTTGTGTGATCTATGTCTGTCTGTCTGTCACTTATTCTTTCTCCCTCCTTCTCTCTTGACATATTATATACATACTATTGACATATGTATTGACATACATCATATCCATAGTATGTTTCAGACCTGACTCCGCATGGCGTGAGTTTGACTTTGGTCACGCCCACGGCCCTCCAGTCCGTTCCAACTCCCAGTGACCCCTATGCAGGGGTTCAAGGCTGTACATCTTTACGGGAGCAGACAGCCTCCTCATCCTCCCACAGAGAAGCTGGGGGGTTTGACGCCCCCCCCAGCCTTGCAGTCAGCAGTTTAGTGCTTCCCTGACAGTGCCACCGGGCTCCCTGTGTGTTGTGCACGCATGAGTATTCTCTCTGGATATACACAAAGGCCCTCTCATTCACAGCGCGCACACACACACACACACACTCATGTGCACACGCCCTCAGGCACAAGCACTTGAGTGCTCTCCCCCCACTCCCCCCACCTCCAGCCCCCCACTCTAGGAGAACAATGCGTTCTCAACTGAACTCTTTGGTTTGCTTCTTTCAAGCCCCGGTCGAAACGTCCCCTCAGAAGGAGTGTCACCAGTTAGTTTCTGGCCTCCTAGGTTCTAAGTGTGGGAGGTGACTGGGGCACAGTGCCTGCCACCCACTGACCTTCCCCATAGGCCAGGCCATCCGGGAGGACGTCGCTTATGAATATCCGGCTGAGGTGCTGGCGTTCATCCACCTGGGCGGTGACGGCGAACCCTGCGGTGGGAACAGAAGGGAAGCTCAGGGAAACCAGGGACAAGACTGCAACAAGAGATCTGAAACCGATGGTGAGGAGGGCACAGAATGCCTGGTGGGGTTCGATCAAGTGCACTGCAGCCGAGAGGAAATAAAGAGCTGAATGAAGGTCGAACATGATCGTGGGAAATAGAGGAAAGAACTTGGAGGCAAAAGATACTTATAGAGGTATAAATATAAACATGCACATATGGAAATATATTAATATATAATGATAGGGATATAGGTCTATGCACATATATTTATTTGTTAAGTATTAAGGTAACAGATGGACACTGAGCCTCTACTCAAGTCCTTCCTGAATGTAAGAATACTTTGTTCTAATAACCTGGCATTTCCAACAGGATCACTGAAGACAAAATAGGTGCATAAGCAAATGTGGTGAAGAAAGCTGATGGTGCCCAGCTATTAAAAGATACAGCATCTGGGGTCTTAAAGGCTTGAAGTTAAACAAGTGGCCATCTAGCAGGGAAGCAACAAAGCCCACATGGAAGAAGCACACCAACCCTGTGATCACGAGGTGTCAATGGAATCATGTATCAGGCATCAGAAGACCCAAAACAAACAACCATTTCAATGCAAACGAGGGGGTCCGAATGGAGAACCAAAGCCCATCTGTAGACAAGTGAACATCCCCTCATAGAAGGGTCACAAGGAAGGGACGAGCCAGCCAGGGTGCAGTGTAGCACCAACGAAACTCAAAACATTCCTCTAGTTCTTGACTGCTTCCTCCCCTACCCCGCTCCCAAACTGCCATGATCCCAGTTCTATCTTACAAATCTGGCTAGACCAGAGCATGTATACTGGAACAGATAAAAGCTCTCAACACACAGAATCCAGGACAGATAACACCCCCAGGAACAGTAATTGGAGTAGTGAGACCATGAGGGTAGAGGGAAGGTGGGGTGAGAAGGGGGAGAAAGGGGTAACCAATTGCAATGATCAATATACAATCCACCCCCACCCCCAGGGGGACAACAGAAACGTGGGTGAAAGGAGTCAGTAGACAGTGTAAAATATGAAAATAAAAATAATTTATAAATTACCAAGGGTTCACGAGGGTGGGAGGGTGGGTAAGGGAGGGGCGGGTGGTGGGGGGTAGGAAAGGAGCTGATACCAAGGGTTCAAGTAGAAAGAAAATGTTTTGGAAATGATGATGGCAATATATGTACAAATGTGCTTGATACAATTGATGTATGGATTGCTATAAGATCTGTGAGAACCCCAAATAAAAGGATTTATAAAAAAGAAAGCAAGCAAGCTCGGGACTGAACTCCCCAAGTAAAGAACCCCCTCAGCACCCACTTTTCTGAGCACCCACTTGCATGCATACAGTACATTGAGAAACCCCTTATCAAGCCTAGTTTGAAAGCACGGCTATCTAGCCAGGCAGAAAAGAAAGAGGAACACAGTTTGAGAAACAGGACAGCAAACCCTTATTCAGAAAGTGTGACCGGCATTGACTCATCTTGGAAGAAATTCAATTCCGTTTAACGTAACAGCTCTCAGTGGAGAAAGAACTATGAACAGGGCTGGTGGCTTTACAGGGTGCCCTCATGGGGCCGCAGTGAAGCTGCTCAAACCTGCCAGGGATCCTGCCAGAGAGAGAGGTGGCCGTCTGCTTCCAGGAAGACTTCCAGCCTTGGCAATCCTCTAGGGCAGTTCTAATCTGTACTCTGGGCTCACAGTCAGACCAGCTCAATGGCAGTGGGTTTGGTTGGGTTTTTTCTTTCTTTCTTTCTTTTTTGAGTTTCATAAGAAAATTGGGAAATTAGCAGATACAGTACTTGCCCTACCTCCGTAATTCTACAAGCAAAACCCAGGTGAGTCCTCCCTCCTTTGTGAGGATCTCTCCTGACCTGGGAGATGCCCTTCTCTGTTTGCACAATGGGGGCACCCACTTCCAGACGTGGTCCCCAACACCAGGAGGGGACAGGAAGTGGGTGGGCCCTGAGTGCCTCTGTTCCCTCTGTGCCTCAGGCAGAGGCCAGTATAAGGTTTCACCGAGCTCACGGCCACTGAGCCGATGCCAAGTCAACGGAAAGCAAAGCGCTTCCTTGGGGGGGTTTCAAGACTGCGGTCCCCCCAGGTGTCTTTACCAAGTGTCTTCATTCAGTCAAATACCAGAAAGACCCCGCACACCAAGAGAGGGGGTTCCGTTGAGTATAAGCAAATGTTCCACGGAAAACACCCCCACCTAATCTTGCTCAAATAAATATATATAAAGAAACCTGCATGGCCAGCAAAAGGAAGCTTTAGTATATTTTAAATCATGACTAGCATTGGATCCGTTTGTGTCACTTTAGGGAAAATAATTACTGTTTTTCAGCACATGTTTAATGCAGTTCTTGTGGTAAAAGTAGGTGCCTCGGCTGGTCTTCGGGTCGGCTTATACTCGAGTACATACGGTATCTTGCAAGTCTGCACTGTACCAAGAGTGGGAACGTGGAGCTCTGTGTGAATCAAGGGTCCCTGAGACCCTCTGACCAGAGAGGCAGTGATGGACGGGAACTGACACGCCGCCCGCTGCTGACAAAGCCCCAAAGGGAACCCATGACCTTCAGGCGGGTTGCGAATCTGTGGGGCAGAGTAGGTGCGCCCCTCGGGGTTTCCGCTGACCTCCGCTGACCTCGCTTTAGCGGCCACTGGCAACAGGGCCCCTGATAAGCAGCTGAGAGCTAAGTTGAAATACAAAAGGCAATGCAAGAATTCCACAGAAGAAGTGACCAAAGGGGTCACCGTGGCTCTTCAATGTCAAGTTCCAGGAAGGAAGAGACCGAGGCAGCTACAGCAATGAGGTGAGGCTGGGCTGCTGACAGAAAGGTCTGCAGTTCAAAACCACCAATCACGTCTAGTTATGGGACTAGAAAGCTTGGTCTTTCTCCCAAGGGGCTGCTGGTAGTTTCAAACTGCCAACCATGTGAGACAGCAGCCTAACAAGCAACCACATCATCATCCGGGACTCCTCCAAGGCTCTTTAGGGGTGAGCTAATTAGTTTGACCATTGATAGCCAGCTAGTTTTTAAGCTTGGAATTTTGTATGGCTCGTGAACAATGTTATCCACCCTGCTAGATTAGGTATACCAGGCTGCAAATCTTTATGGAAGCAGACTGCCTCGTCATTCTCCCTGGGAGTTTGAACCTGAGACCTTGAGGTTAGCAGCACATGGCTTACCCAACAGCGCCACCTAAGTGCAACAGGTTGGATGGGGTGTTGTGGGCGTTCTGCTGCTTACCAAAGTCGGAGAGGCTGCTGGCCTTGGTGAGCTGAATGTCACACACAGGGAGGGGGAAGACCTCGAGCACATCGTACACCTACAGAGGGAGGCAACACACATCAGAGCGCAGCTTGGAAAACCCTCCGGACACCTTCTGCCCAGTAACACAAGAACTGCCAACAAGTTATCCCCGGCAGACACCGTTTCAAAGGAGCCGCCCGACGGCAGCACGGCTTCCCCCGACCTGGCAGCCTTTTATCCCTGGGTCCCAGGCTGCAGTGGCACGCCCCACTGTAACCCGAAGGGCACTTGCCTGGTCCTGCATGGACTCCGATGGACCCGGGACGTAGCGGTCGCTGCTCTCATCTGCCAGTCTCCGGAGCTGTAGGCCGTAGTGGCTGGGCTCCAGCTGCCGCAGCTACAGAGACACAGAAGGGATCCCGAGTTCAAACGCTCCGTCCGAAGTCATTTTTTAGTGGGTTCGTTTAAAAGGACAAGTGGAACTTTCTAAAAGAGATGCTATTCGTGAGATACTGAGCCTATGTAAGAGAGCTCACCCTTAGAGGTGCCAAAGAGATGGCACCTCTAAGTTAATTACCCTGAAGATGTTTTCCTCTAAGTCAGGAGTGAGGAATATCCAGCCCAGGAGCCGTAGCAGGCACCGAGAAATCATCACTGCGAGTTACCAGGACACGCCAGAATAGCCGTTCCAGCCATTACCATAAAGTCTCACTGCCACCGGGGGTCCCAGCTCATAGGGCCCCCACAGAACAGAGTAGAGCTGCCTCTGTGGGCTGCTGAGACAGTAGTTCTTGATGGGAGTGGAAAGCCTCATCCCTCTCCTGCAAACCCCTGAGATTTGTAGCCTGACACACAACTCACTCCACGGCCCAGGCTCCTTGGTTAGGTACAGGATAGAGAGCTACCAAGATCTGCCGGCCTTTGCCCACCCTTTCATCTACCGGCTTGCATTTGTGATTAAGGCTAGTTAAGCTCTCCTGTGCCACCTGGTGGTATGAACACGGATCTGTGACTGCCGACGCTACTTCATCTGTCAGGAGACTCCGTGGCTCACAATGTCCCTTCTCAGAAAGGGAGCAGAGCCCAGCTTGGATAATGGAATAAAACCACCCCAGCATCTAATCTCATGACACACCTGTGAACAGCGTCAGGTTACCGGCCAAGTCTAGAGAGTTTCAGGAACAATTCTTTAGGTGTGAGCCACCTTCTTAGGGGCACCCCCTCTCTAAAGCCTTTCCCAGGCTCAGAACCCCAGTGTCCCACCTAGAAAGGTAGACAGAGAGTCCGTCCCCAACTGTGCGGAGTTGAACTGTGACTCCCAAAGCAGGTGTCCACATGATGACACCCTGGTTCTCAGCATTATGCAGCTGGCCTCTGTGTCGTGAAAGGATGCCATGACGCTACGCGTTGTAAATCCTAACCTCTGGGATGGAGACTGGGTGACGGTGTCGTGGCTACGGGTTGGGCTGTGATTCGAAAGGTCAGCAGTTCAGTACCACCAGCCACTCCACAAGAGAAAGACAGGGCCTTCTACTCCTGTGAACAGCTCCGATCTCAAAAACTCAGGGGGGCAGTTCTCCCCTATCCTGCAGGGTCCCTATGCGTCAGCATTGGCTCCGGGGCACTGAGTGAGAGATGCTGATGAGGAGGGGCTGACGGGACTTACATTCATGACTCAGGACTCGATCCACAAAATTAGGTCGTGCCTCGAGTCATTCTCTTATGAGACAGACAAGGGACTAAAGAAGTGAGCAGAGATCCACGCCCAAGCCCAGCTCACTGGCAGCAAGGCCATTCTGACTCACAGCGACCCTGCGGACAGGGCAGCGCTGCTTCTGGGAGTTTCAGTGGCCATCACTCTTTTTTTTTTTTTCTTGACCAGAGAAGAAAAGCCCGTCTTGCTCCCTCAGGGCGGCTGGTGGTTTTGAACTGTGCACCGGACCGGCAGTTAGCCAAACACTCTGCTGCCAGGGCTCAGTGCCACCAAGATTGAGCAAGGGGCCCTGCTCTGTGACACTCCCAGACCCAGGCAGGGCAAAACTGATGCCCACAGCCTTCCCTGAGAGCTGGCAGAAAGAGAAAAAGCCTTCCCTGGCAGCTGGTACTTAGACTTCTAGCGGCCTAAACTGCGAGAGAACCAAGTTCGGCTAAAGTCACCCAGTTGTGATATTTCTGCTGTAGCAGGGGTGGAGAATGGAGAATTTTCAACGTCCTGAAGTTAGGACACACTGCCCTGCTGAAGGTCCATCTGGTGTGTGTGTGTGCGTGTGTGTGTGTGTGTGTGCGCGCGTGTGTGTTATCATTAGTAAAACACACGGCCTACAACACAGAAGCACCTCGTGTACTGATTTCCATCCTCCACCGTCCACTCACATTTGTTCCGTGTTTTGAGTTACTGTTCAGAACACGGCTGTGTCTTGAGTAAAAACTGAAACTATTAAGAGGAATTCTGTTGACACCAGGACCGACTTCCAGTAGAGTCGTTGGAACAGAGCCCCACCGTCCAGGATTCCCGGAGACTAGCTCAGGTGGTGTGTGAAGGCCAGGGCCATGGCCATGCCATCTCTCTCTCTCACAGGCAGGGGAGCAAAATTCTGCAGAGGGATGGCTGTGTGACTGAGGTGCAATGTGTGTGACCATGGCTCCCCTTGGAGACGGACCAGACAGCACAGGCTATGACAGGGTTGAGGACTGCTCCGAATGGGCAGTCAAACGGCAGAGCCGTTACTTACCTTGCAGGCCAGAGACAGAACATCTTGTACACTGTGCTCTGGCTTGATGCCCACGGTGACGGCTTGGTGGTCGGGGAAGTGGACCTGCGCCAGTGTTTCCCAGGAGCTGTCTCGGCGGCCACCATCTGCAGCTGAAGCACACCTGGGCAGAAGGTCTTCAGGCTGTTTGCAGACACCAAAGGAAGAGCAGGAAGAGGCAGGCAGGTGTGCTGAGCAGGTGAAGGAAGCTTGACACCCGCTCCCTGCCAGACTGTGCCCTCTTGCAAGCCTCCCCCAGCCTCGCCCTGCGTTTCTGCTTTCCCCAATGTGATGCCACAGAACTGAGGTGCAGGGCTGCAGGCCCTTGACCACCTGGACCTGCCCACCTGCCCCAGGCTCCCTCCACGATGCCACCCGGCCTCACGGAGGCGGTGCCCTGCTCGCTGCCATCAGTCCGTTCTGGCTCACAGCGACCCTGCAGGATGGCCCCTGTGGTTTCCAAGGCTGTGACTGTTTACAGCACACACGGCCTTGTCTTTCTCCTGGAGCGGCCGGTGGGCTTGAACTGCTGACCCCGCTGTAAGCAGTGCAACACGATACCCAAAGCACCACCAGGGCTCCCGGCAAAGTAAGAGCCGGGCAATCCATAACAGGATGACAAACAGCTACCCCTAGGGGTCACAGTGGTTTGCCTCATGACACCCCCCACCCCCCACCCCCAAATGCAGAGCAGAACCTCGCCACAGGGCCCTCAAGGGGGTGACCTTTCAGAAGTGCACAGCCAGGCCTTTCTTCTGAGGCACCTTGGCTGGATTGGAAGCTTCAACCTTTGCACTGTTTGCATACACACCCACCCATCCCACCCCACCCCCGAGTCTCCCTAAGCCACCCTCCCTGCTCTCGAGTAGGGACAACATGGAATTGCCACCTGACCTACACCCCCTTCAGAATTTCACGCTGTTAGACAGAGTCTCGGCCCTCACCCGACACCCGCAGCCAGGCCCAGCCTCTGTTCCCATCCGGGCCTGTGTGCAGGGGTGAATGCTGCAGCCCACGGCAGCCTCCTGGATCAGAGGGCACCTGTTCTCCCCAGGCCTTTAGGGACCGGTTTTAGATAAGTGGACCACCACGTCTTTCTTCCAAGACCTTTGCTCGGGGTGGACTCAAACCACCAATCTTTGATGAGCAGCCACGTGCACTCCCTGTTTCTGCCACCTGGGGGCTCCCTCGGATGCCTTTCCAAACCAAACCCACTGCCCACTCACGCTGATGCCCACCTGTAGCGGCGACCCTACAGGACAGGGTAGAACTGCCTCCATGGGTTTCCGGGACTGTCACTCTTTACTGGAATAAAAAACCCACCTTTTCCCCCACTCGGTGGCTGGTGGTTTAAACTGAGGACCCTGCACTGATCGCCGGGACTCCTCTTCTTGGTTAATAATCAACCCCAAATCCTGGGAGAATGGTTCCTCTTTCCTTCAGCCATTCTTAATGAAAGGCTAGGCTCCCAAAGTTCCTTGGCCTACGGCCCCTTTGCAGGAAGAAACAGTCCTCCGTGCTCCCCCTGCCGATGGAAAGCATCTGAACTGCAGCCCCTCGCCCTGGGTCCCCTGCAGGTTTCCGTTTCTGCTGCTCCACGGGTCATTCTGTGAGTGCTCACCAGGGGGCAATCTCACCCACTTTGGAAGACCCTGATCCAGACACCCTTTTCTAAATCATCCTCCAAGAAGCCACTTGGGAGCATCTTCTAGAAGCCTCTCCTAGAGAACTGTTCTGAAGTCACTGCCACTGGAGGACCCCTGCTTGCATGGGCCTCTGGGATTTACAGCAAAGACACTAAGCATTTCATAAGTAACCCAGCAATGCTTTCCGCTGGCAGTTTCCCTCTGGATTTCCTCTGGATTCTCAAATAAGCCTCACCGGCCAAGAAAAACACAATGGGAGTGGGGGCGAGAGGGAGGAGACTTGAAATCAAAATGTTCAGAATCAATGGTGCTCAAGGAAGAAGTCCAAGCTGCACTGGAAACATTAGCCAAAAACAAGGCTCCAGGAATTGACGGGATCCCCACTGGAATGTTTCAACAACCTGAGGAAGCGCTCACTCGTCTATGCTGAGAAATTTGGAAGGCAGCTCCCTGGTCAACTGACTGGAAGAGATGCATATTTGCACCCATTCCAAAGAAGGGTGACCCAAGAGAATCAGAAAATTATAGAACAGTGTCCTTGCTATCACATGCACCTAAAATTTTGCTGAAGATCATCCAACAACATTGCAGCAGTGCACTGCCAGAAAGCTGCCAGAGATTCAGGGCAGATCCAGAGAATGTGGAACAAGCGATATATATCATTGCTCAAGTCAGATGGATCTTGGCTTGAAGCGGAGAATACCAGAAAGATGTTTGCTTGTGTCTCATTGACTATGCAAAGGCATTGAACCGTGTGGATCATAACAAACTATGGATAGCCTTGAGAAGAATGGGAATTCCAGAATAATTCGTTGTGCTCACTCAGAACTTGTACATGGATCAAGAGGCACTTGTGCAAACAGAACAAGGGCTTACTGCATGGTTTAAAATCAGGGTGGTGTCCTCTCACCATGCTTGCTCAGTCGGTATGCAGAGCAAATCATCAGGGAAGCCGGCTTACATGAAGAAGAGTGTGGCATTGGGGTTGGAGGAAGGCTTCTTAACAACCCGAGAGATGCAGACGACACAACCTTGCTTGCTGAGGGACATGCTAATGAAGATTGGGGACTTGCCACCTTCAGTAAGGATTGCAGCTCAATGTAAATTCCTGACAACTGAACCAATAAGCAACACCCTGATAAAAGGAGGAAAGATTAAAGTTGTCAAGGATTGTGTCTTGTTTGGATCCACAATCAATGCTCATGGAAGCAGCAGTCAAGAGATCAAACGACACATTGCATTGGGTAAATCTGCTGCACAAGACCTCTTTTAAAGTGTTGAAAAGTAAGGATGTGACTTTGAGGACTAAGGTGTGCCTGATCCAAGAGATGGTATTTTCAACTGCCTCGTATGTATGGGAAAGTTCGACACTGAATAAAGAAAGCCCAAGAAGAATCGATGTCTTTGAACTGTAGTGCTGGCAAAAAATATTGAAAGTCCCATAGACTGCAGAAGAAGAGACCTATCTACTGTGGAAGAAGCACACACGCACCATGAGAAAGGCAGGAAGCAGGAAGAAGGGCTCCAGGCGACAAGAGGCACCAAGGATGAGGAGGAGGCAGCGAGCACCACACTTCCCTGGAGCGTCCAGCCCCACAGGGACTGCAGTGGTCCCCTTCCTGCAAACATCTCCCAGGTATTTCCTTTCCTCTGAACGCGGACTTCAGCCAGGCGTGTGATTACACTCATTTACCAGCAGAGGGCAGTGCGGAGCAAGGAACCAGTCCGAGAGCAGGGCGGAACCGAACCAGGAAAACCAAAACCTGAGGCCGGTTCACGTAGGAGCCCTGGTTCACGTAGTGGTTACTCTGGGCTGCGATCTGCATACTCACAGTTCAAAACCACCAGCAGCTCCGTGGGAGAAAGTCTGGGCTTTCTACTCCCGTGAAACCCACAGGGGACTCACTATGAGTCACCATTGACTCGATGGCAGTGAGGCCCCACTTAGAAGACTAGGCCCGCTCATCACAGGGACCAAGCGCCACCTCCTGCTCTCCTGTCAGGTAACCAAAAAGCCCTCCAAACTCACTGACATCGAGTTGATGCCGGCTCACAGTGACCCTACGGGCGGGTAAAACTGCCCCTTAGAGTGTCCAAGTCTGTAACTTTTTATTATTATTATTATCATTTTCCCAACGGTTTCACTGGCAAGTAATTTACCTACCACACCAAGCAATAGTTCAATCACGCAATCGTATCACGGAGAATTGTACAATCACCCCCACATCCGTTTGAGAGCATTCCCTCCGCCCCATAGGTAAACTGCCTTTAAGATAATGTATGCGATCACAATTCATTCTAGTGCTCCCTACCCGCTCCTGTCTAATACTGTCACTCTTTTCGGGAGTAGAAAGCCCCATCTTTCATCTTTCTTCCAAGAAGCAGCTGGTGGTTTTGAACCTCCAACCTTGTGGATCATAGCCCAATGTGAAACTATAATGCCACCAGGGTCCCCTGCCTTACACACTCACCCCAGATTCCCTGACGAGCTTTCCTCATCAACAATTCTGCACACCCCACCCAAGAGGCAAGAGTGTCCAATGGCCCTGTCTCCAGGTCCTGGTGACTACAAGTGGGTGCAGCAATGACATCAGGGGACACCCATCCTGGCACCCTGGCCGTGTCTGGGCCGTCACACTCCTATAGTCTAGGGTGGGTGGGCTTCAGATCCTTCAAACAACAGCCCCAGGGGAGGTTGGGGGTCTGCTCTGAAGAACTGCCTCTGAAAGCAGGCCCACCACCAGGGACGAACGGAATGTCAGAGAACAGCCCGAAGGCCAGCCTGGCCTGTGCTATTGGATTTAAAACCACACCCAACACCAAACCCACTGCCCTCGAGACCCTAACTCTGTAAAGACCAAGCCAAACTCACTTCCATGCAGTCAAGGCTGGCTCAGCGCGACGACCCCCGTGGGTTTCCAAGGCTGGAACTGCTCTCAGCAGTAGAAAGCCCCCTCTTTCTTCCAAAGAGCTGCTGGTGATTTCGAACTGCCGGCCATGGGGATCGCAGCCCAACACGTAACCACTACAGCACCGTGGGCTCCCTCCTAAACGCGTTACGGGAGAGAAATCCCCATCTGATGAGTTTGAACTGCTGACATTACGGTTAGCAGCCCAATGAGTAACACACTATGCGCCTGGGGCTCACTGGACAGTCTTCGGATCATGCAAAGGTGGCCACCTGGAGAGTAGCAAGGTGGCCAGCGCCAAGTTTCAAAACCCTGGGGGCCAATGGTGGCTGCCGGGCCTCAGCTCACCCTGAGTCTCAGCTCCACTTCCCCGTCCACATAGGGGCAGAGACTGTCACCATCATGAACCGGTCCCATTAGTGTTCCTGGGAGAGCCACCTCCACAAAAAAGCATATCACCATCATCCCACGGGCGGTCCTGCAGCGTGGACGGGACCCAGCGGCTCTGTGTATTCTGACAGCTGAGGCTGCTGGATCGAGTGTCTTGTCATGACTACTCGGATGGCCAAAGGGAAGGGAGTCACAACATCGCAGGCTGCTGTCTCAAAGGGGTCCCTCTGTCCCCAGGGAGACTAGCAGGAAAGGAAGTCTATCAGCAAGTGAGATGAGAAGAAACACAATGGGAACCACCAGTCCCGGGTTTTCTCAAAACCGGTCCACGTCCCAGAAGAGAATGGGTCCCTTTCTTTCGTGGGCTAACACCCCAAAGTCGGTTGATAGGAAAGAAAAACAAAGACTTTTCTAGCTCCCTGAGGAAGACCAAAGAAAAATGGTGCTCTTGAACTGCGGTGTTGACACAGAATACAGAATAGACCCCGGCATGCCCAGAGAGCAACACATCAGTCTTAGGGAAACACGAGCAAGAACGTTGTTTAGAAGCACAGAAGGGGAGACTCTGGCTTGCTTACTTGAATGCCAGCAGGGAGACCGATCAATAAAGACATGACGAGTGATAAAGCTGAAGGCTGACGGAGAGGAGGGGCGCCCTAACGAGGAGGGGGCCTGTGTGCACAGCAGCAGCAGCAAACTCAAGCACTCCAACCATCACGACAATACCCTACCTGTCTGTCCACTGGTGGGGGTGCCAGCCAGCGAGCTAGCTGCCTGCCTGTGTATGGACGCTGTGAAGGTTTCCATGCCAATACACAGTTTCGCCAGCCGAGATTACAACAAAGCGGAGCACAAGACTGACTTACTTTGTTCCAATTTTCCATTTCTGAAAGCAACATGAAGGTTTTGGGTTTGGGGGGGGAGGTTCCCCCCAGGGTGGGGTTAATGACTCATGAGACAATACTTCATTCACTCGCTGCCACGGAGCCGGGACACCCAAGCCAACTTTCCAGGCGAGCTGGCCAAGACTCAGGGCTGCTGCCAGGTTTGCAGGTCAGTCAGCCGCTGAGGCGTCCTGCCTCGCGAAGGGGGGTTGTTTGCTCCATCTCCATAACAGACACCCCACCCCGCGACACCCAGGCTGCCGGACACTCATCCTTACTCATCAAGACCTCTCTGAAAAGCTTTCATTTGGGGCGAGCCAAAATGCCCTTAAAATTAAAGATCCAGTAAGCCGGCTTCCTGCCAGCCTTCGCAGTTTTCAGGAGCAGGGTGACCAAGCGTGGACCGTGGACCGTTACAAAATGCAGCCGTTAGAGTGGAATATTTCAAAATGCACGGAGCCCCTCCCTCCCAATCGTCAGCAATGACTGCCTTTCTGTGCTGCTCTCATGGGCACAATACACTGACTATATAAAAACAGACAGTTTGTGTAAGTTATTAACACCCTCCAAATAGGACTCGCAGAGGTAAACCAGCGCCACGACATCCGCATCATTCAACCACGTACAGGCAGAACTTGAAGTCCCAAAGGGATAAAAGACCAGCGGACACCACTGGTTTGACCTGTACTTTGATTTGAACATGTCAGATGGATTTCTCTAATACCCTCATTGCAGCAGTTAACAGCTAGTTAAAATAAATAGGGGTAAGTGTTTAGATACAGATACTTATTTTTTTTAAAGGAGCTGCAGTAAGTAGTACTTTACTCTCACGTGCCATAGCCCCAGCAAAGCAGTCTATCGAAACGTCTTCCACACTCGGAGCATGTTGTCAGGAGAGACCAGTCCCTGCAGAAGAGCACCAGTAGATGGGCAGCAAAGGAAAGATGGACTGACACGGTGGCCGCAACAATGGGCAAAGGCGCAGGAACAATTGTGAGGATGACGCAGGGCTGGAAAATCATTGGGCCATTTGAGCCCAGCTTAATTGTCGCCATCCACAGCTATTGCGGCAAATCTACCTTCAAAGTCCAGTGTTAAGTGCGGATGATGTCATTGTTCACCTTTCCGAGAGGGAATTCTAAAGGACTGAACCCTGGAAACATACATGAACATACGTGACATCACTGCCTGCTACAATGTGATGTCACACATGCTAAAAAATGTTGAACTGGTAGATGGATGAGAGGCAGATATTTAAAACCATTTAACAAAAATAGGATTTTAATGACGGGCTTTATGGCAGGCCAAACATTTCAGGACTACATCTGTGAAAGATAGATAACAGGCAAGTGTACCACGGAGCCCTGATGGCATTGTCAGGTAAGCACTGAACTGGCGACTGCAAGATTGGTGGTTCAAACTCACGAGCTGCTCAGAAGAAGGAAGACGAGGCTGCATGCTTCCCGAGTGGCTTACAGCCTCAGAAACCCACAGGAGCTGTGCTTCCCTGTCCTGTAGGGTCCCTCGGGCGTTGGATCCAACTGGAAAGCATGGGATACACTTGGCCCGGTCCTCAAGTGGTTTGAACAGTTTGCCCCCCACCGCTAACTTGAAGGTTGGAGGGTCAAACATGCCCAGTGGCACCTGGAAGAAAGGCCTGGCGATCTCACCGCCTGGCAAACGCTCCGCAGAGCAGTTCCCCTCTGCACACACAGCGTCCAGGAGTTGGAATCAACTCAAGAACACCTGGCTGGGCTTCAGTGTACAGACCTGGCAGGCACGCACCTCATCAGAGAACACACACAGGTAGCACAGGGAGCGGGTCCCACTGACAAGCCGGCCCAGGTGCTTAAACAGATGAAGCAGTGCCAGGAGGCTTCAAAAGATTCGTGGAAAAACCCCATGACCTTTTCTTTTCTTTTCTTTTATTGGGGCTCATACAACTTTTATCACAATCCATCCATACATATAACCCCTCCCTGGGGGACGGACAACAGAAAAGTGGGTGAAGGGAGACGTCGGCTAGTGTAAGAAATGACAAAATAATAATTTATAAATTATCAAGGGTTTGGTGGGGTTGGGGGAAATGAGGAGCTGATACCAAGGGCCAGGTGTTCTTGAACTGTATGCTTCATCGTTGCTACACTGCACCGACTGGCTCGTCTCCTGCCTGCCACCATTCTGTAAGGGGATGTCCAGTTGCCTATAGATGGGCTTTGGGTCCCCACTCTGCACTTCCCCCCACTCACAATGATACGATTTTTGGTTCTTTGATACCTGATCCTATTGACACCTCATGATCACACAGGCTGGTGTGCTTCTTCCCTGTGGGCTTTGTTGTTTCTGAGCTAGATGGTCGCTTGTTTATCTTCAAGACTTTAAGACCCTAGATGCTATACCTTTTGATAGCCAGGCACCATCAGCTTATGCATCTGCTCTGTCTTCAGTGATCTTGTTGGGAAGGTGAGCATCATGGAATGCCAGTTTAATAGAACAAAGTGTTCTTGCATTAAGCGAGTACTTGAGTGGAGGCCCAATGTCCATCTGCTACCTTAATACTAGACCTATAAATGTACACACATAGCTCTATTTCCCCATCATCATATATAAATATATTTACACATGTACATGCCTGTATTTAGACTCCATAAATGCCCTTTGCCTTTGAGTTCTTTCCTCTATTTCCTTTGACTTTCCTCTTGTCCCACTATCATGCTCAGCCTTCATTTAGGTTTCAGTAATTTCTCTTGGTTACATTGCCCTTGATCACGCCCTACTAGGCCTCTTACACCCTCCTCACCACCGATTTTGTATCATTTGTTGTTCCCTTGTCCCTGGGTTTGTTACCACCACTTCCTTTCCCCTACCTCCCCCTCTCCCCTGTCCCCCGGAACCATTGGTCCCATTTGTTTTCTCCTCCAGATTGTTTATCCTGCCTATCTTATCTAGATAGACCTGCAGAGATAATAATATGCACAAAAACAAGACAGAGCAAGACAAAACAACAAAAGAAAGCAAAACAAAACAACAACAAACCAATGACAAAAAAAAAAAATAAAAGCCTGTAAATAGTTCAAAGTCTGTTTGTTGACCTTTGGGAGTGTTTTCTGGTCAAATCTGATGGGGTGCCATGGCCTGGCCCCAAAGTCTATCTTTGGTATTCCCTTGGGACTGCCTTGCTCTGTTCCCCTTGCTTTTCTGTTGCACACCCTAAGTGCTTTGCCTCTGTGTGGTGGGATCAGATAGGACGCAATTCCCACACTGTGTCTCCAGTGTTGTCCCCTTTAGGGCTATGGGTCAATACGGGATGTTGTGTCTCATAGTGGGGTCGGCCATATGGTCCTCTCTGTGCAT
Source organism: Echinops telfairi (assembly GCF_000313985.2). Taxonomy (NCBI): domain Eukaryota; kingdom Metazoa; phylum Chordata; class Mammalia; order Afrosoricida; family Tenrecidae; genus Echinops; species Echinops telfairi. Next base: position 12,984,543 of record NW_022107431.1, read on the forward strand.
TGGCTGTTCTGAGCATCGTCCTCCAGGCCTGATGGGCCATGATGTGTTCCACTCTTTCTTCCTCCCCCTTCATTTGCTCCCATGTGCTCTGATCAGACAGGTCCCTCTCCCTGAGTTGTGGGTTCAGTAACTTCTTCTGAGGGGAGGGGCAGCTGTCCAGGTAGTTGGAATTGGGGCAAGCCCCTCATGCCATTACCTTTTCATGACATTTTTCCCCCACAAACTTTGTGAAGAACCCTCACATGGGCTTCGATCCTCAAGGTTGGCAGTTCAAAACCACCAGCAGCTCTGAGGGAGCAAGACTGGGCTTTCTACTCCCGTCAGCAGTTATGGTCTCAGAAACCCACAGGGGGTGGGTGGGCCTCGCTTTGCACTGGCATCCACTCGATGGCAGGGAGATTTCTTCATCTATCTATCCATCCATCCATCCATCCATCCATCCATCCATCCATCCATGTCTGCTGACCAGCCCCCAACAGCACCTCCCTCGATTCCCTCTCCCCAGGACCTGTTGCTGCATCCAACACCCCACCAGACCTCGGCTCTTTCCAAGAGGCTGTGACTGGGTCCGGGTGCTGAACGCAGCTCTGGGTGTGTGGAAAGATAGGAAGCAGGGAAGGGAAATGGCAGGTGATGGGAAGGCTGCCAATTTGCCGGTCCAATTTACCTGGAGAGAGGTCTCTCACTTTCCACCACAGTTGTTCCAGTCGAGCACACAGCACCGAGGAGAGAAGGACTCCAGTGGGCCAGGCCCCTGGTCCACCCCACCCATTCTCCTTCCCAGCCCCTCATCCCTCGGATGGGACTTGGAGGGAAACAGAGCTCTGAGCCGAGCACATGCCAGGTAGAGTCACCACCTGGAGCAGGTTCCCCAAGGCAGACCAAACAGCCCGTGACAGACATGATGGGGGACCGGTCCTCATCTCACACAACGTTGGACAAGCTGTCAGGAGAGATCAGTCCCTGGAGAAGGACATTGAACGTGGTAAAGTAGAGGGGCAGCCAAAAGGAGGAAGCTCTTCGGCAAGAGGGTCTGACACAGTGGCTGCAGCATCAATGGGCATAAACCTAAGAGTGATGGTGAGGATGGCGCAGGGCTGGGCAGTGTTGTGTCCTGTCGGGCACAGGGTCGGGGAGTGGGAACTGAATGGATGGCATCTGACAACAGCCTGCTGACCAGCACCCAACAGCGCATCCCTAGACTCCCTCTCCCCAGGACCTGTTGCTGCATCCAATACCCCACCAGACCTCGGCTCTTTCCAATCCCTGCCCCGCTGCTCTGATGAGCCCAGAGAACGCATTGCCTAACTGGGCTGGCTTCTCCAAAGGCATCGTCAGACGACAACCTCAGCAACCAGCAAACAGCTGACAAGGTGTGGGGGACCAGAAGCCTTGGTTCAAACCATTCTTTGGCGGAGGGTAAGTTGGAGAAACAGACCAACCACATGATGGGGCTTTAAAGGGGAAGGAAGATGTGGGCTTGAGAAAGGCCAGAAGAGGCGCGGTACGGCCACACCTGGGAATTTGTTCAGCCAGAAGTAATTCTGGGGACTGGCAGGGGGACATACTGCTCTCAGCTCCACCGAGGGAAGGTGCAGGTAACGAACACACTCCCTGGAATGTGTTCTTCGTGGACAACCCTGAGGGGGGCGTAAATGCAATCTGGGATTTTCTGAACACTCCAGTATGGGTAAGCTGTGAACGTGAATGAGAGGCGCCATTCTAACTTGGAGTCCCTGAGGGGGGGGCCAAGCTATGAACGTGCCCAATGACAAGCCAGAAGGCTGGAGGTTGGAGTCCCCCCAGAGGCGCCTCAGAAGAGAGAGGTGACGGTGTCCTTCTGGAAAGTCAGGCACTACAACTCCTGAAGCAAACACGTCTCTGCCGGTGCCGTGTGGGGACACCATGGGCTGCACCCAATCATCGGCAACCGGCTTCACCCGACTTCAATCTGGTCGGGACGTCCGGATAAGTGTTGGGCTGCTAGCCAAAAGGGCGGCAGTTCAAAACCACCAGCCGCTCCGTGGGCGAGAGACGAGGCTGCCTGCGCCCGCCCGTGGAGAGCAGTCTCAGGAACCGGACCTGAGTCACTAGGAGCCACAGTCCACTCCATGGCCACTTGGGTCGTTTTGAGTTTGAGCCTGGTCGTGTCACTGATTTCAAGACAGACTGCCATGAGTACAGACGCTTCCTACAATACTCGCCCTTCAGAGCCTGCCTCTTGTTTCACTAATGAAGACTGGTTTCGATCTAAATCTATCTTCAATACATTCACAAAAAGGTCCTTGGACTAGCATTTCCCCACGTCATTGAGCATCCGGGTCAGCAATCTGCCACACGGTGGCTGCCGTCTAACCTACCCCGCCCCCCCTCACCCGCGAAGACTTGATTGTCCCAGGGGTTTCAACAGGTCCGAGAAGTGCTTACGAGGCATTTTATTCCCTAATCCACAAGACCGTCTGTACCATCGTCTACGAAAACTAGAAAACCACGTTCTAACAATGCTGTCCTCGGTTCCAGGTGATGGAAAACTATTTAGAAAAACCTGTTTAAAAAAAAATAAAAGAACTCCTTCGCACGTGATTGCAAGCATTTCCACCTACTCATGTGTTTTTTCAGATCATGTAAGATGGCTCACCTCAGCTGCTGTTGTTGGAGCAGGAAGGGTCCTGCCAACTACCAAGTCAACGGCATGGCATTGACTATCAAAGGCTGTTATGGGGCATCTGAAATGGTTCACAGATGCACGGGAACTCAACATGCTTTGAAGACCATTTGCTGCAGCTGTGTACAGCAGCACCAGGGGTGCCGGTCCGGCCCCAGCTTCACAGCTGCTGTTCTGATTCAGCCACTGTGTTAATCAGCTCACCGGGGTCTCCCTCATCTTCAAGGCCCCTCCCTTTTTATCAAGAATGACAGCCTTTTCCAGGGATGGGTCTCTCCTGATAACGCATCCAAATCATGTGAGACTTCATCTCACCATCCAATTTGCTGTCCTCCGGTCAAAAGCCCGTGGTAAGGACTCGGGGGATTTCTACTTCATGAGCCCAGTGCTCTTGGGCTCTGGCCCAGGCACATCTGAGTCCGCCTGCAGCCATCTGCTCCTCGGGGTCCGTGTGACCAGGGGTGAGTGAATTAACCTCTCTCTGCGTCAGCTTCCTCATCTGTAAAGGCCAGGACACAAACACGCAGGGCTGTTGTCTTTAGCTGAGCAAAGTGTCTGGCTCAGCTGCCAGAACTCGGCTGCCACTGGGATGGGGCCTCGTTTTCTCCATTTATTACAACACAGCAGCTACGGGGGTGGGGGGTGGGGGGGTGAATGTAACAACTAAAGGCAGTGGAAAGTGAGGACGACGTTGGGTCCCTATGTGCTGGCCAGTGGTGTCTTCCTTCTGTTGCACATCGGGACCAACTCCACAGCACCTGACAACAGGAGTGCTGCTCGCGGGAGAAAGAGGAAGCTTTCTGGGCCGCTCAAGAGTACCGGTCTCGGAAACCCACCTGGGCAGTTCCACCCGGTCCTGTCTGGTTGCTGTGAGTCAGAATGGACCCGATGGCGGCGAGTTTGGTTTGGTAAGGCTGTCGGCCCCTGGGAGAGGGCTCCACATTTGGTAAAAAAAAACCCTCGGCAGGATGGAGCGACCCAGGGGCGGCAGCAATGGGCTCAAACAGAGCCGAGATGGGGTGGACGGTGCAGGACGATGGGGTAGACTTCCTTCTGCAGTACATGTGGCTGCTATGGGTCGGGGCTGTCTAGCAACGAGTTAGAAGGACGGCACCGAACAAGTGCTGGAGGCCCATGCCCTGGCGCCACAGGGGGCCAGGCACTGGGCTATTCACTCAGTGGTGGCTTGAACCTACCAACTGCTCTGAGGAAGAAAGCAGGGGCCAGGCATGCAGCCTGAGAAACTCTACGAGGCATTGCTATGCAGTCCTACAGGGTCGCTGTGAATCAGACCCACCTGAGCGCAGTAGGTGCAAGGGCTACAGGTGTGCCCACGGTGTGAGGATTTAGAGGTGGTGCTAAAATGACCACGAGCAACTTGACGTGCGAAGGAAAACGTCCCCATGCAGACAGACTGGAATTCTCAGAACCCACCTCTGTCACGCCCTGGGCAGAGGTGAGCATCTACGAGCCCCCACCATCCCGCTTGGCCACCGCCCGCACTGAGGAGCTCACCTGTGTGAGGGAAGGTCTCTTTTCCTTGGCTTTCCTCGCCAGCGTGTCCAGCCCTTTCAAAGAGGAGAATAGGCTCTTCTTGTGCCTCCCGCGCTGGGTCAGTGAGAGTGTTCTCTTCCGGAGCGCAGAGTCATCTCTAGAGCACACCTAATGTCAGGTAGAGCAGAGACCGCCCGTCAGGCTGCCGCTCTGGGCGACCCAGAGATTCAACAGCTGCCCCTACAGAAGGAAGGTTGGCTTCCAGTCAACGCGAGCTGGACAGCGTTCAAAGCTGCCACACGTTTGGCACCCTGCAGCAGCTCACAGACTTGAAACTGCTTCTCCGTGCTGGGCAGTGGAGCCCACAGAGCTACCCACCGGGAAGCACGTCAGAAACCGGTAGCCAGCCCTGCCCTTCTTCAAGGGTCCCCTGAGCGGGGCAAACAGAACACCCTTGACTGTTAACCACCAGGATCAAATCCACCAGAGGACCCCCTCACAAAGACCCGGTGATCTATTTTTCAAAAACTCAGCCCTTGGAACCCCGGCACGGGTGTTTCTGCACAGCCTTGCTGCGATTCCTCAGGACTTCACCCTCCTAAGCCCTGGTGGCAGAGAGGGTTAGGTGCTGGGTTGCTAACCACAAGGTCAGCGGCTCAAACCCACTGGCTGCTTGAGGGAGAGAGACAAGGCTGTCTGATCCCGTAAAGGGTTGCAGCCTTGAGAGCCCTGGACTATTGGATCATCGTGAGGGGACTGGAGTTAATGGAAGTGGGCTGAGATTTGGGGGTTGGAGCTCCAAGAGGTGGCCAGACAGGTAGACAGGTGTGAATAGGGCACCACCGCCCACTCGTGGTTGGACCCCAGTGGTGTCAGGGTCATGCAATGGGCTGCTAACTGCCTCTGGGAGGCCACCTGTGGTTCCTGGGTCAGGGCTTCCTTGGGGACTCACCAGTGCGTGGAAGGAGGACACGGACAAGACGCCCAGCCTGCCCAGGGCCAGCTTGGACGGACGACTGGTGGTGGCCAGGAGACTCTTGGGGTTTGGCAACTCTCCGCCCTGGAGGCTGGCCAGGTAGCAGCGTATCCGGAACAGGTCCATGTGGAACTTCTCCAGGTTCTGCTCCCACTGCTGGATCTGGGGTGGGGGTGATGGAGGGGAGGGTTAAACACCAGCCAGACATGAGGCCCAGCGTCTCTCAGCTGCAGCCACATGGCTTCCCTCAGCCGGCCCGCTCTGTCCCCAGCCCCGCCGGCCAGGCCAAATTGTGTCTCCAGAGCTGCATCAGGCCGGCCCACAGCAAGGCAACAGGGTGGTATGAGAGAGCATCACAGTGCTGTGGGGGCAGGGGGTGGGGCGCGGTGTGGGGGGGGGCGCTACCGATCTTCTCATTCTGAAGACACCGGTCGCAACAAGAGAAGAGCAGACTTCAGGAACCGAGACAAACGAGCTTTGACTCCCATGCTACGGACATCGGGCCCAACACCACCTCTGTTGAAAAAAACAAAACTCACTGGCATTGAGTCAATGCTGACTCATAGCGACCCCATAGGACAGAGTAGATCTGCTCCTATGGATTTCCAAGACTGTAAACTGCTCATGGGAGCAGAAAGCTTTGTTGACTTTTCGGAACGACTGGTGGTTTCAAACTGCTGACCTTACGATCTCAGCCTAATGCTTAACCGCTACACCACGAGGGCTCTTCACAATCAGAGCCCACACGGCGTTTGTCCACACAGACATTCCTATGTGCACCATAAGAGGCTAAGGGACTAGAGGCAGGCTGGGGGACCGCTCTCCTTCCACCCAGGGCTGTGAAGGGCTGTCTTCATTGAAAGCTACACCAAAGGATGAAGAGATGGTTCTAGAGGTGGGGACTCAGGACAAGACACGCAAGCAGGGGTGCCTGGGGGGCTGGGTAATCGAGTGGCAGGAGGCTGGCAAAGAGTGAGCCGGGGGAGCATTCTGCCATTTCATTGTCAGCAACGGCAGAGCCCAGGTATCGGAGCAACTGTACGCTGGCCCTGCTAACCATAAGGTCAGTTCGTTTGAACCCACCAGTCGCCCCTCAGGAGAGAGACAAAGCCTTCTACTCCCGTAAAGAAGCATGCTCGGAGCCGGAAGGGACTCGATGGCAGAGAGGACTTTGTCCTTTCAACCAGAGTCTGGCGGTGTGGCTGAGGACTGGGTTTGCACATTCCACACTCTGGTTCATTCTGCATCAATTCTGTTTTGATAGGTCAGGAACAGGCATGCTGGGCAATCTGTCCCCGCATGGACACCCTCGGAGAGGAGCATCCCCAGCCATCCCCCCTACCCCCAACCCTGGGGATGCCCACAGCTGTCTCTAAGATCCCCAGATCTGGTAAGTTTCTTAAGAAAGATGCTTTATCTTCGCTCTAAATTCCTAAACAGGGATCTCTGTGCCCAGGCGTATCTTTATTGTTTTAAGGCAGAGATCAAACAAACAACACCCCATCCTCACCCCCACCCCACCCCCGCTGTCAAGCCAATTCTGACTCCCAGAGACCCTCGGGATTGAATGGAACTGCCCCGCAAGGTTTCCAAGGCTGTAAAATCCAGCAATGGGGCGCATCCTTCTCCCCGGGAAGAAGGCTCCCTCTCACTGCAGCCAAGTCGATTCTAGCTCATCTGGAACCTCTAGGGCGGGGCAGAACTGAGGCCGTAACTTTTTAGGAGAAAGCATTGCCTCTCTCCAGCACACTTGCTGGTGGTTTTGAACTGCTGGTCTTGTGGTTGGCAGCCTCACAGCTAACCCACTCTGCTCCTTTAGATAAAGATCAGAATGGGGGGGGGCAGCTTCTACAAAGGCAGATTTTTCACTTCTGTGAAAAATCCATGTACACACACACACCCCTACATATACACACACCACCACCATCAACAACCACAACAGAAAGCAGCTCCTTCTACAAGGGTGTTAGTTACTTTGGACATTGTCAGGAGAGACCAGTCCCTGGGGAAGGCCATCACGCCTGGTCAAGTAGAGGGGCGGCGGAAAAAGAAAGAGACCCTCGAGGGGATGGAGATGGACACTGTGGCTATAATGATGGGCTGAGGCACGGAACAATTGTGGGGAAGGTGCCGGGCCAGGCAGGGTTCGTTTTTGCGGTGCACAGGGTTCAAACGACTAGGCGGCACCTAAAACCAACAACGTTGGCCTTTCCCTGGAAAAGGAAAATGAGCAGCCACAAAATTAAGGGCAACAGTTTCCCTTTTCAGGCACTGCACTGATACAGATGGCATGCAAGGTTCCTTTTTAAGGCTAATAGAATTGTGTTCACTTAATAAGCACAAAAAGGTTATGGTTTCCTGAGGGGGGGCCGTACAGAATGAAAGTTGGGGGGAGGGAAGACACGAGAGCTCATGCTAAAAATAATACACTGTACAGAAAAAAGACAGCAAGCATATTCTGGCCACACTCACCTCTCCTAGAACAATGTTATCTATTATTTAGCCATTCGATCACAGTATCTGGCCCATGTCTCCTTACTAGGGTTGTCCTCAAAGATAATTACATAAAAAAGCCTATGAATGCCTGTGGCTGGGTATAGTGGCACACTGTCAGAAAAGGGAAATTCAAAGCTATTTTCCACTAAGAAGGATACAGGAAGACTGCACTCTGACAATGGAGAAAAACTTGCGAGACCTGGAAAAACTAGGCGGCCCCTCCCATCTGGCTCCACCTCTCCTGGGTCTCGATTGTGAGGATGACGCGAGATTGGGCACTGCTTCCTCCTGTTGTAGATAAGGTCCCTGTGAGTTGGAACCAACTTGATGGCACTTAACAAACGACAGTCAGGATTTGGGACTTATGTGAATTGCGTTTAAGAACCTTGTGGTGTAGTGGTTACGCATTGAGTGATTTACTGCAAGGTCAACAGTTCGAAATTACTAGCCGCTCTGAAGGCATTGAGTTAGTTAATTGTGCCAACCTGGCCGATAATCACATGTGGGACTAATGGAAAGGCTGAGGGATAAATGGGTGGTGAGCCTCGCCTTTCCAGTTCTCGGGTCTCTTGCTTGCTGGAGATTTATAATGTATTAGTCTAGGTACTTTAGAGAAATAAATCCACAGCAACTCAAGTATAAGAGAGTTTTATGTAAAGAAAGTATGCATCACTAAAACATCCCAACCCAATGCTGCCCAAGCCCACAAGTCCAACATTAACCCAACACCAGTCCACAAAGTCCTCCACCTCACAAAACAGAGGCAATGATGCCGACTGCAGGAGGAAAGCTGAGTCAGTGAACGAATAAGCATCTCAGCACTAGCAGGGGTCTCCACACGGCTGCTCCAGCACCCAGGGCTGCATCGGGATAGTCCATGTGGCTTCTCCTTAGGGATGTCTTGCAGGAAGTCAATCTTGCAAGCTGAAGCAGGGAACTGCTAAGGCAGCTGCACCCTGGTGCGACCATCACAAAGCAAGAGACCCGAGAACTAGCAAGGCGAGGCTCACCACCCATTTATCCCTCCGCCTTTCAATTAGCCCCACGTGATTATCGGCCAGGTTGGCACAATTAACTAACTCAGCTTTCTACGCCCCTGAAGAGTTACAATCTTGGACACTCACAGGGGCAGTGCTGCCCTGTCCTGTAGGGTTGTTATGAGTTAGCCCTGACTTGGTGGCAATGAGCTTGTTTATTTTCTGGTTCTACTCTGGGTCGCAATCTACAGGGAAGACTGCAGTCTTTGATTGTCACCAGCAAGTGTTTGCCGCCCTCCTCCTTTTCAGCAAAGTCCTGCCATCTGCATATCACAGGTATCACAGCTCCCTCCAATCTCGACACCTAGTTCTTCCCCATCGAGTCCAGCTTTTCAGAATATCTTCTCAGCGCACCGATTGAGCAAGTACGGTGAAAGGCTACCACCCTCGTGCACGCTTCCTTCATTTTAAGCCATGCAGTACTCCCCCGTCTGCGTGAACACCTCCTTCCGATAGACAGGTTCTGTAGGAATTCCCATTCTTCTCAATGTACTCTCCAGTTTGTTGTGAAAGACACAGTCAAATGCCTTTGCAATGATATATTAGAAAACACATGTGACCTTCTTTCTGGAGCGCTCTACTTTCAGCCAAGATCCATCTGACAGCAGCATGGATATTCCTTGTGTCACATCCTCTTCTAAGTCTGGCTTGAGTTTCTGGAAGCTCCTTGTGGATGCGATGGTTGCTGAATGACCATCTCCAAATTTTACTTACATGTGATATCAATGATATTGTTTAACGATCCCCACATGCTTCTAGGCCCCCGGGCTTTGGAATGGGGACAGACATGTATGTGTCTCTTCCAGTCAGCTGGTCAGGTAGCTAACTTACACATGTCTTGGCAGAGAGGAGTGAATGCTTCCAGTGCTCCACAAGCTTGCTGAAACCTTCCAACTGGTGCTCTATTGGCTTCTGGGGCCTTGCTTTTGCTCCTGCCTTGAGCGTAGCTTCCACTTCTCCCTTTGACTTTCTGGGTTCTTAATCACATGCTATGTCTTGAAATGGTTTTATGTTGACCAGTTCTTTTTTGGAACAGTGACTGTACATTCCTTCTTTCGACTGGTCTACGGTTATGTTTTGCCCATAGAATCCTTCAATACTGCTGCTCAAGATTTGAATTTTTTAATTTCTTCCAGCTTAAGATTCTTCCTTTTTGGCTTTCTTCCTCCAGGTCTTTCACAATTCATCCTACTTTCTCTGCTCGCGCTGTCTTTTCAAATTTTCTGCTCAGCTCTTTCACGTCATCAATGTCTTCCACTCACTTTCGCGCCTCAAGAGTGCGCGTCAGGGTCTCATCTGATATCTACCTTGATGCATTAGTTAATTCCTGTTTAATGACCTCTCGTTTTCTTCATACCTGTTGCTTCTGATGCCATTCCACAACGCACCAGGTCTTCGGTCATTAATGTTCAATGTATCAGGTGTGTTCTTGAAATGGTCTTGAGGTATATGCAAATTCATAATTTGGCTCTTGTGAATTTGTTTTCATTTCCTCCAGCTTCGATCTGAATTTACTTATGTTCCACAGTTGGCCCCTGGCCTCGTTTTAGCTACTCATATTGAACTTCTCCACCATTTCTTCCCCAACGATTCAGTCAGTTTGACTTCTAAGGATGCGATCGGGTGGGGTCCAGATTGCTGGGCAATGAAGAAGTCATTGGTCTCACAAAATCTCCAGCTTCATTTCTATCACCAAGGCCAAATGTCCCAGCTACTGACCCTTCCTCATTGTTTCCAACTGGCCTATTCTAACTGCCAGTAATTGCCAATGCATCCTAACTGCATGCCTGATCCATTCCGGGCTGAAGCAGTTGGTGGAGTTCTTCAGTATCGTCATCACTAGCTTTAGCAGTCGGTGTGTAAACCTGAATAATAGCTGTTTGAACTGGACTTCTTTGTAGGCAATAGAGATCTTATACCATCACTGACGGCAGTGATCTTCAAACATTCTTCCTGATGGCAAATGTGACTTCATTTCTCTTGAATTTGCCCTTCCCAATATAGCATAATAGCCGGCCAGACCTGAAAAGGCCTATGGCATACCATTTCAGCTCACTAATGTCGACAGTATTGATCTGTATGCATTCCATTTCATTTTTGGCACCTTCCAATTTTCCTAGATTCCTGTTACAGACTCTCCTCAGTCTGATTAGCAACGGGTGTGTGCAGCCGTTTCTTCTCCTGCTAAGCCGGGCCCTCGTCCTGGTCTGTTCTCGCGCTGCAAGCCCTGTCAAAACTGTTCACTTTGGGTGACCCTGCTTCTCTTGAATTTACTGGTCAGCAAAGCTGTCAGCCTCACAGCAGCGTGTGAACCATCACAGCAGGACAAATGGACAGAGAGTGGAGGAAGCCCTGGGCAGCCCTCTGTCCCACCTGAAGCTGCCACGAATAGGCAGCCACTCAAACCACCCCCCCTTTTTTCTTTTCAATAATATTAAGGAATGGGCGCCTCTAAAGGCTGTTTAAGACAAGGCCCACACTCACTGCCGTCCAGTAGACTCATAAGCCTTTGATCAGACTTGCTTTGAGATGCGAAACACTCCCAAGGTTGTATTGAAGAGGCTTCTAAGGAAGGGTCAAGCCGAAGGCTTCCACAGGGATGGTGGGAAGGGAGACCATGCGGCCGCGTCACCCCACACCTCTCCCCACCTGCACGCCGAAGAGGCACACCACCAGGGGCTGCCCACCTTCTCCTGCTCTCCTGTGCACCTGCAATGTCCTTCTCCATTCCTCTACTGACTACTTCGTCATTCTAGACCCAAGTCAAGCATTCCTCCTCCAGGAAGTCCTCCATGGCTGCCCCCGAGGCTACATTTCCTGGGTGCATCTCCCCCGCCCCCCCCACCAACTCTGGAATCCCACTGTCTCTGGATTCTCAACATTACAAATCATCTGCTTGGCGGAGAGGAACCCGAGGAGGGGGCAGGGACCACGACTCTGAATTCCTCTGTCGGCACACTCCGACAAACCCTCCCTGCCATGGACTCGATTTCAAATGGTGGAGGTCCTATAGGGTAGGGTAGAAAACCCCCTGTGGGTTTCTGAGACTGTAGACCTTTCTGGGAGTAGAAAACCCCATCTTTGTCCTGAGGCTGGTGGTTTCGAACTGTTGACCTTGTAGATGGCAGCCCAATGTGTAAGCCACCGCCACACCACCAAGGCTCCCATGCATGCACACTGGCCTGGACTTAACAGACGCACTCAATGAAGACTCAGTGAGCTAAACGGAACGCTAATCTCCCGCCCGCATCCCTCCCACCTCCTCCCCAATACGCTGAATCCCTCTCCCACAAACTGCCTCACCCCACGCCTCTCTCCAGTGACATCTGCCCCAAGGATTTTATTCACACCCTACCCTTCACCACAACCCCACCCCCCACCGCCCCCCAAAGTTCCTCAATTCAATCCATCCTCTCCCTAATTCCAAGCTGGCATGGAAATAACTAAGGAAAACCAAGCCCAGGTCTGGAAGCCCAGCGCTCTCACGCGGCCCCCGCAGCGCAGGGGTCCTGGGGTCCCCTGCTCCTTCTCAAGTGGAGACAGCAGCCTCCCTCTTCAGCCTAATTAAGAAGAAGGGAAATGGGCTGGCTCCTGGGAGAGGATAATGGGGCAGGAAGCCAGGGAAGGCCATCTGGGGGAATGCCAGGATCCCCTCAGGGTGGCGAGGCTTTGTCCTCCCCTTTATGGTTGAAAATAATAAATGGAAAAGAAAATAAAGCACTAACTGGACTTAATTGGCAACTCCGCCTTCCTCTGAACTTCAAAGGGACGCCCGCCATGTGGACTGGCTGGCCTGGTCCGCATTGGATGCGCTCAAAGGGAAGTTGCATCACGTTGTCCCACAAAATACCCCAAAGGCCCGAGACTGGTCTATATTAAGCAAAGCACGTTACCACATACTGGTATGAAGCCCAGCCCTGATTACTATTATCCGGGTCTTTAAATTTGGGAAAAAACATTGACAATGATTTTCCCCACCCAAGGACTTCAAAGACAACTTGTTTGGAGGGTAGATCTTGCATGCGGTCACCCACAGTGAGTTCAGCCACTGAGGATCAGGCCAGAGGTGACGGTATCTGAGATCCTGGGGGTCTCTGGGGGGAGGGGGGAGATGTGACATCAATAAACTTCAGTGTTAGGCTGAGGTTCTGAAATCATAGTGGATAATGGACCTCTCTTTCCTCTCCCACCCCCCATCCCCCGCCCCCGCCCCCGCCCCCATCCCCACCATCTCTCTGTCTCCTCCCCACCATCTCATTCGCATATTTCATGTATGATACAATTCAAAGGCTTAAACATATTAAAGAGAGTTGTGCAATCATCACCAATTCTGGATCATTTTCTTCCTTCTCATCCCCAACACTACTAGCTCCCCATTGCTCCCCAACCTCCCCTGTCAGAGCCCCCACAGGGTTACTAATCTGGTCACTGTCTCTAGAGACTTACCTACCCTAGATTCCATATCAAGAAAGTCATACAAAACCAGAACAAAAACCCACACCCAAACTCACCAGCAACGACAAAGTAAACACAGATGAACTTCGATCCAAGAGAGAGCAGAATACAATACACACTAGAGCAAGTGAAAATGGGGCAAGAGGGCAAACAAATGATAAGCAGTGAACTTTTAAATCAACTCTATGTGTGGCGGGGAGCCCTGGTGACAAAGGTCAGCAGTTCAAACTGGCATCGGCTCCTGAGAGGAAGGCCGAGGCTCTCTATCCCCATGAAGAGTTACAGTCTCAGAAGCTCACAGGGCAGTTCTACCCTGTCCTCCGGGGTCACCAAGAGTCACTCAGCAATGCTATCTGCTGCAATCCACATGCCCATGCACCTGTCTAAGGGCAAAACTAGTCACCTATCTGGTCAGCAGGACGCGTGTCTTAAATACTTTTGTGTGTGTGCACATTTGTACGTATGTTGCCATCCTCATTTTCAAAACATTTTCTTTCTTCTTGAGGCCTTGGTATCAGCTCATTCTCCCCTCACCCCTACCCGCCCTCCCTCGTGATAAATAATTTTTTAAAAGGAAATGATCCACCTGCAGGGTATTTGGGAAACTGCTCTTAATGGTCACGATGTGTTAATGCCTCTGCCTTTGGGGCTTCCTGTTGTCTTCTCCAGTGAAAGCAGAGCTAGTAAAAGTCAACCCGTCCTCCCTCCCCACCCCGCCCCATCGTTCATGTTTCTAGCGCCCTGAACACCCCGCGGAGCAGTTCTGTTCCGCACACACCGTGAGTGGGGATCGCCCGGATGGCACGTAGGGACACTAAGAACACAACGTTCTTTCGTCTCAGGTTTCCACCGCTTCCCTCGCCAGCTAAATTATACGTTTCTCAGAAACAAGATGCACCATTTCTAGCTGTTTGGATCTTGGAGAGCGAGATGCATCCGTTAGGTCTATCGATTGTTCTATTGAAAACCATCTGCCAAATGAGCCGAGTAGAAGCCAAACCCCACTCACCGCCATGGACGCTGATGCATGGAGACCTTGGAGGACAGAGAAGAGCTGCCCCCTTTCTTTGGGTTTCCAAGTCTCTACAGCTCTACGAGAGTAGGCAGCCTCCTCTTTTGCCCACGGAGCGACTGGGGGGTTTGAACAGCTGACCTTGTGGTTCGCAGCTCAACGCACAGCCTGCTGTCCCACCAGGGCTCCAAGTTGAGAAAGGGGCACTACCAATGGAATTCAGATCATCAAGGCCCTGAGGAAGAACCTGATTAATGGAAGCAGCAGTCAAGAGGTCCAATGACATGTGGCCTTGGGTAAATCTGCCACACAAAACCTCTTGCAAGTGTTAGAAAGTAAGGATGCTACTTTGGGGACTAAGCGGTGCCTGACCCAAGCCATGGTACTTTCCATCACCTCGTACACACGGTGAAGGTTTGACACTGAATAAGGAAGACGGAAGAAGAATGGATGCATGTCAACGATGGTGTTGGCGAAGAGTGTGGAAAGCAACGTGGACTGCCGAAAGAACCAACAGCTCCGTCTTTGGAAGGAGGACGTCTTTAGAGGCAAGGGTGGTGAGACTTCCTCTCACGTACTTGGACCTGTGGTCAGAAGGGGGCAATCCCTGACGAAGGGCATCCTGCTGAGTAAAGTGGAGGGGCAGAGACCAAGAGGAGGTCCTCACGAGATGGGAAGACACAGGGGCCGCAACAATGGGCTCAAACATAAGCACAACTGTGGGATGGCCCGGAGCCACGCGGTGTTTCTCTCTGTTGTACGCGGGGTCGCTAGGAGCTGGAACTGACTCAGGGGCACCGAGCAGCCCCAACAAAGTAATGATGACAACCCCCCACCAAAAAAGCCCCCCAAAACCAACAAACTACAGCTATGGTGAGACGACTATTTTCAAGTGGAATTACGGAAGAATGGTCCAAATTGTTTCTTACCAGAAATTCACAAGTCTAAGGTGAGCAGGAAGGAGCTCAAGGACACAAGGAGAAGAGCTTGGCTGCTGACAGAAAGGCTGGCAGTTCAAGCCCACCCAGAAGCTGTGCCAGAGAAAGCAAGAACAATCGTCAAGCTCATTGTTGAGTGGATTCTGATGTACAAGGGCCCCGTGTGACACAGGAGAACCAGGGCGTCAGGGAGTTACACGCCGCAACACCGTTGTGCTTCGATGCCATCCAGTGGGCTGTGACCCCACAGCAACCGATGCACAACAGAACGAAACACTGCCATCCTCACAAGTGCCCCCATGCCTGACCCCTCGGACTCAGCTCCAGCACTGTACTACGCAGTATTATCACGGACTATCCAAAAAGGATAACGGAAGTGCGGTTGGCGTCACTTGAATCAGATACCTCATGAAGTCGACACCACCTATACTTGGCACGAGAAGTTCAGCACCACCCCCACCGCCACCCACGCGGTCCATGCCATGTGGCATCAGGCGCGGCAGGCCATACCTGGTTCTCGATGGCCTTCCTGTTCTTGGGGTCGCTGACCAGCGACAGCTGCAGCTCGGCCATCTTCTTCATCTTGCTGTCCATGTCGACCTTCTGCAGCAGGCTGCGCGTCTGGCTCCTCAGCAGCCGCACCGTGTCCTCCTTCCCGTGCCTCTTGGCGAACAGGGACGCGCAAGCAGAGTGGATGGCTGTGACCCAGTTCTCCAGGTCGGTCTGGCTCGTGGCCTGGGCACACGGGGAGACACAACCCAGGTCCGTGGGCGGTCGCTGGAGATGGCCTCCCCCGTGGCAGGCTGGCTCTCCCCCACAGCCTCTGCAGCATCTTCACCTCATGAACCCCCACCCACTCCACGGGACGTTGTGCTCCTGCAAAGAATTACCGCCTCGGAAACCCCCCGGGGCCAGCTCTGCCCTGTCCTATGAGGGTCGCTATGGGTCACCACAGACTCAATGGCGGTGAGTTGAGTCACTTCCCGAACGGACCAGAACGAGTGGCCGTGGGATCCATTCTACTCACGGTGCCTCCTCTGTGCCTCAGAGTAGAACTTCGCTCCCCGGGGTCCCAAGGACGGGTTTTTAAAAAGCAGATGACCTCAGCTTACCTTTGAATGGACAGCCACGCATTACTTCACTTGGAAGCATTCTGCAACATTTCATATTAACAGAAAGATTCACTTTCTATTAAAGAGCGTTCCCAGAAGGAAAATAAACTTCTAGGACCTGACTCTGGTAGGTCAAGTCAGTTTGGGGGCAGCAGTAAGGCTAGAGGTCAAAGAGTTGACCTTGCTTCACCTGGAAGAGCGAGTTGTAGGGACCCCTTCAGAAAATTCTAGATTCCCAAAGTCAGCCTTGGGAACCTGAAGTTGTTCTGAAGGGCTCCAGAGGGCCTAGGGGGCCAATATTACGAGAGACCTGGACCTAGGGCCCTTGAGCTGCCCCAGGGACTTCCAGTCTGAAACCATCTGGATTTGGTGTGGCTTGAACTGGGAGGTGTTTGTGAAGAATCCTTAATCCCCAGGACACACATGGCCACCTCTCTTGAGTTACTATGTAATTTGTATGATAATAACAGGTAGAGTGTCTTTAGTATTGAGCACAAGCACATGAGAGTATTTCCCTGTAAAGGAATCCTCTATGCCAGTAGGGAGCCCTGGTGCCTTAATGGTCATGAGGTTGACTGCTAATTGCAAGGTGAGCAGTTCGAAACCACCAGCCACCCCGCCAAGAGAAAGACAGGGCTTCCTACACCCATAACGAGTGGCAGTCTTACAACCTCACAGATGCAGGTCTACTCTGTCCTACGGGGTCGCTATGAGTCAGCATCAACGTGATGATGCGGGTCCCAGTTTGAGTGAAGGGCCCCTCACTCAGACACGGTCAGCTCCCACTCCAAGATGAAGCATCCACTCAGCAGGAGCCGCGCCTCAAGCCTTGGACCCATTCCACAGCTGACAAATTCTCAAAGTTGCTGAAAAGCTTAACCACAAAAACCTATCTGTGAAGTTCCCAAGACCCCTTCCGGCCTTTGATGGTTTTCCTGAAAGCTCCTGCGGGGCTTCCACTGGGATTCTTGGCCACAGCCGGGGTCTCTCCTCCTCAAGTTCCCAGTGAGAGGGGCTGAGAGGTCAGGAATTTGGCCTGGAGCTCACTAGAGGGTGGGGGACTCCGCCTTACTTGCTTCTCACACTGTCCTGCATGACCTCTCTTGGGCCACAGGCTGGCACTCCAAGGACACCCAAGTAACAACCGCTGGATGAGTGCACCCACTTGTCAGGGCAGTTAGGAATCTAGCACCTCTTTTTTTAAGCCCAAACCCATAGCCTCCCTGAGCTTTGGTTGTTATTGTTATTAGCTGCAGGCAAGTCTTGGAAAACCCAAGCACTGGGGAGGGAATCCCTGCCTGGCCCTGCTCCATCCCCGGGATCAGGTGCAGATCCGACCCCTGTGGGCCAGAGGCTGTTCACTGGCTGATTCTTGGAAGCAACACTGAGACCTTTCTTCTAGTCCATCTTAAGTCTTCAAGCTCTGCTGGAATTTGTCCCGACTCGTCGGACACCCAAGCCTAGAGGACTGATGAGTAGGGCTCCCTGTGAGGGGCACAGGCCAGGGGTTGAACCCCGGGCTCCGCATGGAGAGTGAGGGTTCTACCCCTGAGCCACTACCAAAGCCCCCAACTCTGCTTTCACTTCACTCAAGGTCAAGTTCTGCCTTTTCAACTAGGTCCCTGCTCATCCCAGTAAGGCAAAGATGTTTCTCTTAACGCCCGCCATCCCCCGGGCCCTAGGCTTCCAAAGAGCCGGCAGGTACCTGGAACAGGTAGACGTCGCCAAAGGCGTTGCTGAGGCAGAAGACGTTCTCCTTCTTGGGGTGCTCGGGGACAGACTGCACGATGCTGTCCTCAGCCAGCAGGGCACACCGCGGGGGGCTGCTCTGGTCCGTGGAATTCTTCCCGTAAGTCTCGTAAAACAGCAGCGTGCAGCCTGTGAAGGAGAGAGGGAGGGCCGTCCGGTCACCTGTCCAGAAGGCCAGCACAGCACCCGGAAGGCTGGAGATGCAACCAATGAAGACCAGAGGGCCACAAGTAAACAAACCCACAAGCAAACCCATTCCCATCAGGTCCATACCTAGGCATGGTCACCCAGCATGGTGTTTGCAGAAGTGTCAATATATACACGTGTGTGTGGTTCCCAAAACCATTTTATTGAGAACTAATACAGACATATCATTCCGTGGTTCAATCACATCAAGCAATATTGTACAATTGCTACCACAATCAGTTTCAAAACATTATCTTCCTTCTTGAACGCCTTGATACCAGAGCCCTCTAACCACCCCGTCCCTAAACTCCCCAGGAACCCTTATTCTACTTCCTGTCCCAAGGCGCTGTGGGTAGGTTTGAACCGCTAGCCAGGTGATTTGCAGTCCAATGCTAACAGACAGTGCCATTGGGGCCCCTGCTAGAGGTGGTTAACTTGCTGCCATCAAGCCGATTCCAAGCCATAGCCACCATATGGGGAAAAGTAGAACTGCCCCTGTGGATTTCTGAGGCTGTAAATCTTTACTAAAACAGAAAGCCTTCTTTCTCCCTTGGAGTGGCTGATGGGTTTGAACTGCTGATCTTGTGGTTAGAAGCCCAATTCCTACTCCACTACACCAGCAGGGCTCCTTGTGAAGGAGGGATGTGGTAGTTACATAATCTGCTGTGAATTTGAGACTTAAGAGTGAAGAGGTGGAGGTTAGCCTGTCAATCAGGTCGCAGCCTGATGACCTCAGTGGGAGGCACTAAGGAGATAGAGAGAGGCGGGACACACACTCACTCCCTGTGAAGCATCACTGACGCTGAGCCTGATGCAGCTACGCTGACACAGCCTGGGAACTGGAGGAGCCAAGTGGAGACCCATGCCAGCACTGAGATCCTTCCACCGACACTGGCACTTACAAAACTTTCTACACACTGGCCTGTGATCTTCCTGCATTTGGCTTTATTTCATGGCTGCATGAATCTAAAGAGGAATTTACGGACTAGTATTGGACATATGAGCTAATATTGGACGTATGGACTTGATCTGGGCAGGGATGTTTTCTTATTATTCAATTGCTCTTGTATATAAAGCTCTTTCTTATACACATATGAGTGTCCGTGAATTTGTTCCTCTAGTCTACCCAGACTAACACAAGGGAGTATTTGTAAAAACTATTTCCATAACAACACTCCAACTGAACCCAAACTCAGTGTCAATTCTGACTCAAAAGTGACCCTATAGGACAGGGTAGAACTGCTCCTGTCCGGTCCTGAGACTGCCACTCATTACAGAAATAGAGAGCCTCCTCTTTTTTCCGAAGAGCAGCTGGTGGCTTCGAACCGCTCACTTTTGCAGTTAGCAGTGCAATGCGTAACCACTAAGCCACCAAGGCTCCCAGACATTCCAAACCAAACTCACTGCCTTTGAGTCAAGTCTGACTCATAGTGATCCTACGGGACAGTGTAGAACTGCCCCTGTGGGTTTCCAGGGCTGTAGTTCTTTACGGGAGTAGAAAGCTTCATCTTTGTCCCACAGAGGGGTTGGTGGTTTCAAACTGGGCACCTTGGGGTTAGCAGCCTTACTCGTAACCACTACGTCGTCAGAGCTCCTCTCCCATACGCTACCAAGCACTTTCGGATGTTTGCCTGCTTCCTTACAGAGCCCTGGTGGCATAGCAGTAATGCGTTGGGCTGCTACTCATAAAGTCAGCAGCTCAAAATGACCAGCCAGCTGGAGGGAGAAAGATGAGGCTTTCTACTCCCATCCATAGAGTTGCAGTCTTGGTAACTCGTAGGGGCAGTTCTACCCTGTCCTGCAGGGTCACTCTGAGTGGCAAGGGACCCAGTGGCAATGAGTTTGTTTTTGTTCACCTGCTCCCATTAAGCTGTACCGCTGCAGTGGGCGTGCTGAGCCCACCAGCTTCCCAGCGGCCCTGGCTGGAACCGTTACATCCAATAGTGATGAGCATGAGGGAGATGCCAAGATGTATCTAAACCCCAACACTCCATCCACAGTGGCCCAGAGCTCTCGGGGACCCCTCACACCAGGAAGGACGGGGAACAGCCACCCTCCCAACGTGTTATTGTTGACCATAAAGCACAGGAAAACCATTCCCCAGCTGTTACAGCTGAGGTAGCCCAAGGGGGCTCTGTATCTCTACTGAGGGGGCTTGGAAGCAGAGGGGCTGCACCAACATCCAGAGAGTTGCCCCTGTCCCCCTAAAGTAGCCAGTGGGCTGCAGTCCCCACCCCTGCCTGCTCCTCCAGCCAGGACCAGGGGTGGAGCGGAGACCCAAGAAGCAGCAGACCAAACCTCTGTGGGAGTGTACGGGGGCAGAGGACGCTCCTGCAGCAAAGTCTCTGGGAGGAGACCTTCAGTCTTCTCCCTGCTTCTCCTTTCCCGACACCGCACTCCACCCCCACCTCGGATGACACCCCCAGCTCCCACCCCAGCATTTCAGGTGACACTCCCCTCCCAGCTCCCACCCCAGTCCCTCGGATGACATCTCTCCCCACTCCCACTCCCACCCACCACCTCCACCACCTCGGGTGACACCCCCCCCCCCCACTGGTTCTCCTGGGATTGGACTTGAACCAAAAGAAAGAAGGCAAGTTGGATCTGAATTCGTGATGAAAACAAACCAGATCCAAAACACAGACGTGGCCACCCCTGCTTCCCCTGTGACTGACTACCAGGGTGCAGAGCTGACGGTCATCATAGGGCGCTAGGGCCTTCAGGCAGGCATCACTTCAGCTCCATGATCCTTCTACAAAACCGCCGCTCACTCTCACCCCCGCTCCTACGTTCTCCAAGCAGCATATTCCTAGACCCTCATGCAACTGACCCTCCACACGAGTGTCCCAATTTCACAGGCCCCCTGTGGCCCTGCATCCCCCCATCACCACCCGATGTGGCCACACCCCATGGCCACCACCCCTGTAGGGAGGTACACTGGGGCTTCCAGAGCCATAAAAGAGTCGCAGGGCAACTTCCCAAAGCCTCGGTTTCGACAGAAGGTGTTGAAGATAAAGATGGACATGACATACGTTCTGAAGTCGAGAGCATCTATTCGACATCCCGCACAAGCAGGAGGCCACTGCCGACCGAGACCCTTGGAAAGTCCAGACGCTCACCCTGCAAGGGGGCCTGTTCAGCCTCTTCTCTGTTCGTAGACACTACGAGAATCATTTCCTCCTGTACATCCAACTCTCCTGCAGCCTCGTCCCCAGAGGAGAGATGCAGCCAACTCAACTATCGCCTCCTCTGAAGGAGGAGCGCTATCTCCATTGGTACAGCCCCACACCCGCTCTTTTAAATCACTGGACTTTGGAACTCCGTAGGAAGGCGCCCGCAAAGCAAACTTCCAAGTCTTTTCATCTGTCATGCTTCGGAGTCACGGCACCCCCATCCTGTATTTGGGCAGTGGCCGTAGCTTATATTTTTATTTTTACCTTTTCACTGTGGTAAAAGCATGACCGACTCGTTGCCAGACTCAATAACTGTTCCATGCAGCCATCACACCTGGATCCTGGTGCAGATTTTCCTAGGCCCACGCACAGAAGCTCAGGGTCCCCTAGGCGGTAAGTCAGTGGGGTGTCGAACCGAACAGCACACCCACTTACGATGCCTTCAAATTCTTTTCTTGCTAGTTCCACCCCATCGTACTGACCTTCCACATCTCTTGTTGCTCACGGTAAGAGCCTGTCTCCACAGGACACAAACCTTGGAAGATCATCCGTTGTCGCCCCTGACTCCCAGGGTGTAGACCCAGAGTTGGGGGACGAACCCACTGCCATCCTGTTGATGCCAACCCAGAGCGGCTCCATAGGACAGAAGTGCCCCTGTGACTTGCCAAGACTGCTTAGGAGAGCAGAGAGCCCCATCTTTCTCCCCAGGAGCGGGCTGGTAGTTTGGAACTGCCGACCTCGTGGATAACAGCCTACCGATAAGTGCGATGGCCCCAGGGCCCCCTGCTATCCGAGTCAGGCTGGGTTCTTGGGGTTTCCCCCACCCTGCAGCTCGCTGGAGGAAGGTATTCCTTGGGGATTAAAAGACCTGAGATGGTACAACTTTGCCACAAGAGTTTATGGTCATCACAAATGTCGTCTAATAAGCGTGGGGGTCCTCTGTTTTCCTCTCCAGATAATAAAACTAGCGGGTGCGAGCTGAGCAGCGCAGACACGTCCCGTGCACTGCTTGTCTCCAGCTCCCGAGGGCTGGCTTGTGAAGCCCACCTGAGCAGCACGCAGAGGTTGGGCAACGCTGCCTGGGGAAGGAAGCTGCTCTGCCTGTGACAGCGGCACAGATCGGCACGGTGTGATGCAGAGCCTGCGCCACCCCACGCCCCACAGGTGCTCGGTTCCTGCAAATCTGTCCACCCACATACATAGCGGCCCTTCCGATTCCTATGCAGCTAGACTTGGGAATGGATGTTTCCAACTTCAAAAGAAAAAATATCTTAAAAGTATATTTGTGCGCACTTCTTTTGTTTACATACAAAATAAAACACAACCTCCACATTTGTTAGTGATGACACCAATTAGAATTTCTGAGTTCATGAAAACTCAAAAACCCAACTCAGAGAAACGCTATGGGACAGGGTAGAACTGCCCCCTGTGGGATTCTGAGGCTGCACATCTCCAGGGAGCAGAAAGACTCATCTTCCTCACTCTGAGGATCTGGTGGGTTTGACCTGTTGACCTTATGGTTAGCTGCCCAACATGCAACCCACTACACCACCAGGTTCCTTGAGTTCATAATGGCTGAGATTAAAACCATTGCCGCGAGCTGATACTAACTCACAGCGACCCTAAAGGATGGAGCAGGTTTCAAGGCTGCTACATCTTGACAGAAGCAGACTGCCGTAGCTTCCTCCCAAGGGTGGGTTTGAACCGCTGACCTTGAGCAACCGAGCATTAACCACTGCCTCTAGGGCTCCTAACAATTCTTTAAAATAAATTGTTGTAATCCATCTTGTTGAGCGTCTTCTTCTGTTTGTGCTGACCCTCTACTTTACCAAGCATGATGTCCTTCTCCGGGGACTGATCTCTCTGGACCACATGTCCACTGGTAGGTTAGACAAAGCCTCACCTTGGCTGACTGGTTAAGGTCAATCATCACTTACTAAAATTAATTATATGCCTTACCTAGATATAAATGCCCAGTAGAAATATTATCAGTATTCCAGGAAAGAATTTGTGATAAAACATGCTATAAGGAATCTACCTATCCTGGATTTTATTTCTGTATATGAAATCCAGGCTACGTAGGGCCACCATGGTAACCAGACTGATAATTACCTAAGGGCATGGCAGGGAAGCTGGGGGGCAGGGGCTGGGGAGCTAACAACAGTGAGTGGGAGAAGAAAATTATCTGAAATTGTGGTGATGATTACACAAATTTCCTTTTTACTTTAAGAGTTTTAATGGCAAAAGGTCACATATCAGATAATTTAATCATTCTGCCACATTTGGAAGAGTTGTGCAGTCATTCCCACCATCAGTTTTGGATAATTTTCTCTCATCTTCATTGGTGTTCACTCATTTCCTCCCACCGCCCCCCACCACACCTGTACCCAGAGACTGTCTCTATACAGCTTCCTATTCTGTATTCCGTGTACAGAAAAGTGTCCAAATCAAAATACAATCAAACAAAATCACACTAAGCCAAAAAAACAAAAACAAAAACAAGCCAACAACGGTGACTGGATAAGTCATAGAAGCGTTTCTTAACGTGACTGCTCAATAAAACCATACGCTATGTGAAGTATGTGCCAATGAAACATGCTGTCAGAGTGGAGCCCTGGTGGCACGGCGGTTAGGTGCTCAGCTGCCAACCAAAGGGTGGGCAGTTTGAATCCCCCAGCAGTTCCACGGAAGAAAGAGGTGCTGGCAACTTCCACAAAGATTACAGCCTCAGAAACCTCATGCCCTGAAAGGTCACTTTGGGTCAGGGTTAGCTTAATGGCAATGGGTTTGTTTTGGCTTGTTTGTTTAGGGCATAAGAGTCTTTCCCAAATCCCTTCCCGGTAACTGGGATGGGTGCAGCTTGGTCAGCGCCTTCCAGACAAGCATTGAGCCCAATGGGCTGTTTCGCAAGGGGCTCTCAGTGAGCCCACAGGCCGCTTACCCTTGAGCGTCACCCAGTACTGCCTCCACTTCCTCCGCACCACCAGCTCCAGCTTCCTCTCCTTCTGCAGAGTGACCAGGGGCTTGAAGAACAGCCACCCCGCTTTGCGCACCACGCCCTGCTCCTTCTCAAACAGGAGGTCCAGCTGCTCCAGGGAGCTGAGGGACTCGCTGCTGGACTCGGCCGTCTCTGTGGACGTCTCCCCGTTCTCCGTGTGAGTCCGGCTCATTTCCAGCTCCCGCATGAAGTTCTCGTAAATGTTCTGCCTCAGGGGGTCGCTGCCGATGGCGCTGGTGGACTCGCTCCTCTGGGGCAGGATCTGCGACGAGCCCCCTGACCACAGGAAAGCGGACATGCGGCAGGGCCCCTGCGTGTCCACAGTGTTCAGTCCATCGGCGCGGCTGTCGAAGTAGTCGCTGCCCTCCTTGGACCGGGGCTCCTGTGGGCAAAACAAACCAACACTGATCAGAAGCCACCTGGACCCTAACCCTGCCCTGCTGCCTCCACAGCGCCTACGTTCCCAGTACCGATGCTGCGGGGCCAGGTGCTGCCAACGGTCCAAACCAGGAGGAATTTCAGGAATCGTTTTATCCAACCCAGTTTTCCCATCAGAATCAATGGTTGAGGGGCAAACAGAACGGCATGGAACATTCTAATTCATGCTGAGCAGGTTTCGGCAAAGCCTCCTGGTGAAAATAAGCCCGTGGGATAGCCTAGCCCACAACTGCCATGGGGAGGATACAGCAGCCTCCCTGGTGTAAATGGTTGTCACAAGTTGAGGGCCTATTCAAAGGCCACCAGCAACCACAAGGAGCTTATGCTGAACAAGGAGAAATGAACTCGTTTCTTCAAAATCGGTGAGATAGTGAAGGATTATTGCGCCAACCTGGCAGATAAACACATATGGGGTTAATTGAAGGGCGGAGAGATAAATGGCTCGGTGAGCCTTGCCTTTCAAGTTCTCGGGTCTCTTGCTCTCTGATGGTCGGACCAGGGTGCAGCTGCCTTAACCAGTGCCCTGCTTCAGCTGGCAAGGCTCGCTGCCTGTGAGACATCCCTGAGGAGAAGCCACATGGACCTACCCAGATGCTGCCCTGGGTCCTGGAGCAGCCGTTTAGCGATCCCTGCCAGCGCTGAGAGGATTACACGTTCACTGATTGAGCTTTTCTCCTGCAGTTGGCATCACTGCGTGTATTTTGTGAGATTGAGGAGGGCTTTGTATATCGGTGTCGGACATATGGATTAATGTTGGACTTATGGGTTTGGACGTCACTGGGTTCGGATGCTTTCTTAACGTACACTTACCCTTTCTATAAAACTCCCTCTTATACATGTGAGTTTCTGTAGATTTGTTTCCCTAGTTTACCCAAACTAACATAAATAGGCTGTTGAAAATGTCGAGAATTCTATTTCTTCATAACTGTGAATTGGCATGTCCTGCAGAAACACCGGGTTCTGGGGGTCTGTTTTCATGCAGGTTGTTTGTTTTTGATTTTGACTTGCTCTAGACATATCCCTCACCGAATTCTGAACCCTAAACCTATCCCCATCCTTAACACTAACCCTAACATTTTCTCAAACCTTAAATATAACCCTAACACTGACCTTCACCCTCACTATAAACTGAGACCTAATAGAAGCCATAATCCTAGTCCTAGCCCTCAATTTAGACCCCTAGTCCTACCCATACTCCTAAACCTAGCCCTAGCCCTAATCCTAGCCCTAGCCTTGGCCTAAACAGAACTCTAACCCTAACACCCTAAATCCTAGGCGTAACCCTAAGCCTAGTCTCTTGTCTATTCTTTAAATGAATTTTTTGTTGTGAGTCAGGTGGAGGGATTTCCATTTCAGGGATCATTTTTAACTCAATTAGTCCATCACTGGCTCTAGGAGCTTGCGGTGGAAAGCTGGGATTGGCACCCTCACTTCCCCTCACCCTGGTGAATACGGTAAATGCCTCTTCCACCCCTGGTAGGTATGATACAGACTAGCCTGCTGCCCATGTCGAGAGGAGGGGCTCACTAACACTGCGGTTCCCAGTGCAGACACTAAAGCCACACACCTCCGAGCCCCCAGTCCTGGGCAGTAACTGCAGCTTTGCTTCATAATCACTGTGCTGTCGTTCACTCCCTCCTGTCCTCTGATTTGAAAGCCGATCTTATTCTAGGCACTACAGATGCCCGGGACGGGACGCTGCTTACTGCTAACCATTACCAGTCACAGAGTCAGACACGGGCCCCTTTCAGGGAAGCTCATCTTTTTCAATGAATGGTGCCCCTTTCAGGACAAAACGCACCCCATGCTGACACGGGGGATCATGCGAAGAGGGGGAAACCCGGAAGGGCCTGGTCCAGAGTCCAGATTAGAAGCTTAAGTCCTTCAAGAACACTAAATCAGTCTTCATCCGGGCCACGTGTTGATAAATAACAGAGCAGAAACGAGAGGTACACAACAGGACTTGATCCTCCTAAAGACATTCACACAAAGGGAACACACTTAAGGGGGGTGGGTGCCGCCAAGGTGGGGGTTGGGGGGTGGGGTAAGGAGGGAAGATAAAGCCACGGGTCAGACTGTGGATCTGAGTCGTGGAAGATGGTGGTGGGTGTGATAGAAGACAGTGGTCCACAAGGAGAGAAGAGAAATCAAGGAGTGGGGGAAGGGTAAATTACTGGGGCTTTTGATGAGCCGTTTCAACTGTTGGATACGAAGTTGATGATCCGAAATGTTAAGCCCCACCTAATTTACAATAACATTTTAAAGAAAGGGGGGGGCGCAGTTGATGATCCGAAATGTTAAGCCCCACCTAATTTACAATAACATTTTAAAGAAAGGGGGGGGGGGGCAAGGGCTAAGAGGGCAAAATTCACTGACCTGACCTTGCAAACATGCCCCTTCAGGGACAGTCACCCAGTTGGGATTGTTAAGCACACTGCAGAGTGTCACATGCCCCAGGGCTACTGGGCAGGACACAGGACTCTCTTGTCCACTGGCACACACATGACAGACAGGGAAGCTGAGTCAGGGAACACCAATCCAAGGAGGCCTTATCTTGAATGGTGGACTCTGAGAAAGGTTTTGGGGGGTGTATTTGGTTTTTAGCATTGTCATCTGGAAATGAAGCGGCAGTGACTCGCTGTGTTTTCAACCACCAGGCAACCGAAGATTGCTGCCAAGTGCCCAGGGGCGACACACCAGGGCACCCCAACACAGCAATCACTAATGAAAATATTATTCCCCACTTGTGTTTACACTGCGTCCCCCGAGTGATATTTATTTATATGCTGGAGCTTATGCAACAAACTAAGCCTAGCTCCTGAGCTACTGTGAGTCACTGAAACAGGAAACTTCCCAAATAGCTTAAGAGGGTGTGTGTGTTTCTACAAAAACTCCACCAGGGTGAAATGAGCATGATTTCAGCTCTTACCAAGACTCTCTGACTCACAGGCCCAAACACACTGGGGTCACCCCTAACACCAGCAATCATCACAACGGACCATTTCTAAAAAAGCCACATGAGGTCAGAGAAGGGCACAGAAGCGCCCAAATGAGAGCTGACCCCTGGTGCTGCTGTGGTGAGGTGTCATCGAGTCAGTCTCGGCCCATAGTGACCATATGAACCAGGACAAAACACCACACAGCCCTGCGCCATCCTCCCAATTGTTCCAATGCTTGAGCCCCTTGACCTACACACAACCCCCCAAAAAAGATAAAGAGCGAGAAAGCCTCACTGCTACCAAGTCCATTTTAATTCATGGCGACCCCGCAGGGCAGGGAATAACTGCCCCTGTGGGCTTCCAAGATGGGCACTCTTCATGGGAGTAAAGAACCCCATTTGCCAAACAGCGGTGCTAACTTTTAAACATTCGGCCCGACACCAAGGCAAGACTTTTCCTCCTTAACAAATGAGCAAGAGTGGCCTTCTAGCACTGAATCTTAGACGCAGCCAGACACTTCCCAGACTCTGATGAAGTTCTACCGCTTCCTAGAAACAGGGAATTCTGGTAGCCAGGGACTACTTTTTAGGGTCTTTTCATAGGCTGGCGTGAAACCGGGGCCGCGTCATCGACATGCACCAAGAGTGAGCTCTCCCTCGGCACGAGTTAGATGGTCATGAGCAGTGGCTAACGGGACTTGACCGCTAAAGACACGTTGCTGACCATTCCCCAGGCTCCAGGGGGAGACCCTAACTCACACCGTGTCATTCCGCACACTCGGGGTTTCCTCTGACACAGAGCAGGGCCACTGCTGCCGAGGGTGTCCTCTCCAGAGCACCTTCCAAGAGCCGTGTGGGTGCACACTCACTGGGGCGACATGTTCAGGGTGTCGGAGCTCTCCACCCAAGAGCCCTGGTGGGGTCATTGTTAAGTGCTTGGCTGCTAACTGAAAGGGCAGCAGTTCAAAGCCGGCAGCAGTGCCCTGGGGGAAAGATGAGGAGTCTGTTTGCCCCCAGATGACATACACCCTTGGAAACCTTATCAGGCAGGTCAGCTCGGCCCAATAAGATCCTAATGAATAAAAACCACTGGACGGCAAGGAAGATGCCTTCTATCTGTTCAAAGAGCCCTGGCATGTTGGGCTGCCAACCACAGGCTAGCAGTTCAAATCCACCAGCCACTCCTTGGAAGATGAGACTTTCTACTCCTGTAAACAGTTACAGTCTCAGAAACCCACAGGGTCAGTTCTACCCTGCCTCAAGGTCGCTATGAGTAGGTATCAACTCGATGGCAGTGAGTTCTATATCTGTTCTGGCCTTTAGGGCCACCCACCAAGTATTGCCAGTCCTCCTCTAGACACAAGGGGAGAAAGCACTTGACCAACCCTCCTCCCTTGAAGGTGAGCAAGGCCACATGCCTGGCTTTGGCCGATACCGGTGAGCAGAAGGACGGGGGTCACTTCTAAGTGGAAGCGTAAAAAGCCCACACACGTGTTCTTTTCCCCTCTGCCACCCAAACCAAAAATCAAACCCATGGCCGTCAAGTGGACTGCGACTCACAGTGAGACACCCACCTCCACAGACTCCATTCCGACTACAGAGACCCTACGCGATAAGACAGAGCTGCCCCCTGTGAATTTCCGATTCTTCACAGGAACAGAAAGTCCTGCTCTTTCTCCCAAGGGGGCGCTGGTGGTTTCAAACTACGGACCCTGTGGCTGGCCACCCAGCATGGAACCACTATTCCTTCAGAGGGTGTACAAGGCTGTAAGATCTTTCCTGACTTGACACAATGGCAGCAGCCATGGGCTCAGGCACAGGGAGGACCGAGGATGGGGCAGGGCCGTGCAGTGTTTTGTTCTGTAGTGCGCTGGGTCGCTATGCCACTAAGAAGAGCAGCAGCCAATCTTTACAGGAGCAGACAGCCTCATCTTCCTCCCTCAGGGCGGCTGGTGGATTTGAATCACAGGTCTTGCGGTGAGCAGTCTAACAACCCTCACCCCACAGCCCCACCAGGGGCTTCCTTCTCTGCACCCCCCAAGGTTTTCAATGTTCCCAAGGGTAGCTGTTCCAGCAGTCTGGGGTCCCAGAGCGAGCGCAAGGCAGAAGAGCTGACTAATGATAAAGACGTAGTGCAAGTGAGAAATCACTTCTGTTCATCCACGCTCAGCCAGAGGAGGACTTTCTGTTGCTTCACCATGACCTTGTCTGTCCTGATGGATACAACTGAGAACTTAACCAGGAAGGGCCTAGACCTCTTACTTCTCACCTCAGCTCAAGTCAGTACAAGGAGTTCTCCGGCATCAGACAGATAACCTCTCCATCACCTGCTCTCTGTAGCTTTTCTGAACAGCGTGGTCGTCCTTCTCCGTTGAGTATGGTGTTTCACTGACTACTCAGGAACTGTTTGGAGCCCCTCTAAAGAGGGAGCGGCTCTCATCGATGAAACACACAACTTTCCTCTAGTTCCTAAAGGCTCCCCCACCCCCACTATCATGATCCCAATTCTACCTTACAAGTCTGGCTAGACCAGAGGATGGACACTGGTACAGATAGGAACTGGAAACACAGGGAATCCAGGACAGATGATCCTTCAGGACCAGTGCTGAGAGGGCAATACTAGGAGGGTGAAGGGAGGGTAGGGTAGAAAGGGGGAACCGATGACAAGGATCTACATATAACCTCCTCCCTGGGGGATGGACAACAGAAAAGTGGGTGAAGGGAGATGTCGGACAGTATAAAACATGACAAAATAATAATAATTTATAAATTATCAAGGGTTTATGGGGAGGGGGAAGCAGGGAGGGAGGGAATAAAAATGAGGAGCTGATTCCAAGGGCCCAAATGGAAAGCAAATGTTTTGAGAATGATGGGGGCAACAAATGTACAAATGTGCTTGATGCAATAGATGTATATATGTATGTATTGCGATAAGAGTTGTATGAGCCCACAATAAATTGATTTAAATTTTAAAAAAATAAAAAGGAATGACTCTCCTTATACCATGGTTCTAAAAACTCAAAACAAAATGACCCTCCATTGTAGGATGACTTCTGGAGCCCTGAGGGCACACGTGTGTGTGTGTGTGTGTGTGTGTGTGTGTGTGTGTGTGTCCCAGAGTATGTATTTGGTGCCTACATTAACAGCAGCTCTGTGCCACCACGCACTGAATTCATTTTTAAGGCCCTAAGCCCCATCCTCACCTTCAGTCCTGAGAGGCAGATGCAGGTTTGGCCAAAGGAGGCGGCACAGCGCTGGCCATGGTTCCATCTCAGTGCGGAGGTTACCGAGTGTGAGACCAGGAGCAAAACCAGCAAGCCGCTTCCCTGGGCCACTTCTTACCACAAAAAGGTTGACCGTCTGAATGATCCTGATGCAATCAATTCAGAGGGGTTTCCAACCAGGCACAGCCTCGGGAAATCTACCATAACCACCAAACCCATGTCCATCAAGCGGGTCACGCCCCAGAGCAAGACTGCAGGGCAGAGCATAAGTGCCCCACAGGGTCTCCAAGGAGCTCTCAGGCTCAGCAGTGAACACACTCGGCTGCCAACTGGAAGGCAGGCAGCTGGGACCCACCAGCGGCGACGGTGGCTTCAACAATGGGCTCGAGCACAGGAACGATGGGGAGGCTGGCGCCAGCCCTGGCACTGTTCTGTTCCATTGTGCACAGGGTTGCTGTGTGTCCAAACAGACTCCGCGACACTTCACAATGGCTCCACCCTACCATCAGACCGCACTCACCGCCGCCAAGGGGTTAGGTTCTGGGGAAGCAGTGCGGAAGCCAGGGTTCCCCTGGTGGTGTAGTGGGTTACACCTTTGGCTGCTAACCACAAGGTCAGCGGTTAGAATCCATGAGCTGCTCCTTGGGAAACATGATACTTCCTGCTCCTGTAAGAATCTACAGCCTTGGAAACAGCTGGCCTCCATCCTACCTGGTCATGAGGAGACCCCAATCAACTTGCCGGAGACCCCAATCAACTTGCCAGCCCTGGGCTGGGTGCCCAGGGACGATAGCCAACCCTCTTCCCTCTTACACGCTAACGTGCACCCACCTGCAGCTTCCTTTTCTTGCGCGAGAGGCTCCCAGTCCAGTCGCTGAAGCGCCGCATGCGGGATTTCAGGGTGTCCTTCTTGGACGTGTCCTCTGTTAAGGCTTTGGACTTGCGGCAGGGCAGTGTGAAGGAGCTGTACTGGCAGGGGCTGGCATGCTCCACGCGGGACGGCACGTTCATGTCGGATGCAAAGGCGCTGCGGGTGCTGAGGCTGGCGTGGGGGGCGATGCACTCCTCTGAGAGGCCCCGCAGGGCCACGGGGTCCCGGTACAGGTCTCGCAGCGAGGACAGGGACGCACTTTGGCTGAATGGCTTTTTGGCATCACTTGCTGGGAAGCCGGGGTGCAGGTTGGGGTCTGGGGTGTCGGGGCCCTGGAAGGCACCCTCTGCCTCACTCATGTCCCCGATGATGCCCCAGGGAGAGTCATACCAGGACGACTCGGAGCTCAGCGAGCTGCCTTTGCTGGACCGCAGGCACGAGTCCGTGGTTGAGAGGCAGGGCTCGGCTGGGGGATCCTCGGGGCTTCCTGGGGACAAGGGCACGTGGGGGGCACCCGACCCGGTGGTGGGTGAGTAGCGCAGCAGCTGCACTGGCTCCCCGGTGTCCTGCGCAGGCACTCTGCCCTGGTGGGCACCATTGTGGAACTCAACTCTAAGACACCCGTCCAGCTTTCCCAGGGTTTTGATCAGTACCTTGGGGCTCTTCCGATCTTCACCAGGTGGGGTGGCAGCCTCGATCTCCCGCTTCCCGTAGCAGGTGAGGAGGTGACCATTGCAGTCTCGAGAGGCCAGGGGCTTCTCCGCAGGCTGGTGGCCAATGCAGTGGAAGCCACTGTCGGCCGGGAAGGCCACTGGGTCGCCCTGGGAGTCCTTCCCTGCAGTGTTGGCCCAGTGCTTGGCGTAGCCCAGGCCGTTGGGCACTTTGCAGGTGGGGGCACCAAGTCTGGAGGCATAAGGCTGGTTGGTCTTGAAGTGAGAGAGGCAGCTGCGGGCCAGGGACCTGGACTTGTAGCTGGCGCCGCTGCCTCCGGGGGCCCACCCATGCAGCAACTTCTCGTCTTTGGCGTGGAGGCTGCGGATCTTCAGCGAGCAGGGCTTCTGCTTAGCACCAGGAACAGGATTGCTGTGGTTTTTAGAGCCCTGGAGGGTGTACTGGCTCTCGGAGTTCCCCATCGTTACCTAAAATAAGAAGGGAGACAGCAGTCAGGCATTCCGTGATGACCCAAGGACTCACCGCCGGCTGGTCCATTCTGACTCAGAGCAAGCCTAGGTACCGGGCAGGGTAGACACTGCCCCTGTGAGTTTCTGAGACTGTAACTGTTAACCAAAGCAGGAAGCCCGTCTTTCTCCCGAGCAGCTGGCTGGTGGCTTCAAACTGCTCATATTGTGGTTAGAACCACCACGCCCACCATCAGGGCTACTAGGCCGTGACAACAGGACTTTCTGAAAACGAATGTCGTTCACCCTTTGCGAAGGAAGTGACTTCTTACGGGCAGGGCACACAGGCTCGCCTGGACGTGGTTCTCCTAGCTGCGAAGCCCGACCACTGGCCTCTCAGACAACCCCACACCCTCCCTGGGTTTTTATTTTTAGCACGTGGATTGTTGCAAGGTTCGAACTGAGAAAGCGAATCGGAACAGAATCGGTTGAAGGTCCAGACTCACGTACACCTTGGTGGTGTGA
Organism: Echinops telfairi; assembly: GCF_000313985.2. Taxonomy (NCBI): domain Eukaryota; kingdom Metazoa; phylum Chordata; class Mammalia; order Afrosoricida; family Tenrecidae; genus Echinops; species Echinops telfairi. Next base: position 13,017,948 of record NW_022107431.1, read on the forward strand.
GGGCTTGAATGAGGGGTTCTGAAAGAGGAAAACCCGAGGAGAAACTAGCCTTACCCCATCCGCCTGCACACACTGAGTTCCCAAGGATTTAAAACGAAAAGACATCGCCAGTGGCTGCCGGCACTCGGCTCCTGCTCCTGGCAAACCCGTCCACGTCGTGGGAGGCCTGTCACCACAGCGTCTGCAATGCTGGCTTCTCGGCAGGAGGACTCCTGGCCTCTGGGTGACCTCGAACTGCCAACCTTCTGGCCTGTGTGGGCTGCCAACCACAAGGTCGGCAGTTCGAAGCCTCCAGCTGCTCCTTGGGAGAACGACAGGCCCTGCGCCCCCATAAAGAGGTACAGTCCCAGGCTCCCCCAGGGCCAGTTCTCCCCTGTCCTACGGAGTCGCTGTGAGTCGGCATCACTTCGGTGCCAGAGAGTTTGGCTTTGGGTTTGGGTGGGACTCTTTCCAGCAACCAGAGAGATACAGTTACCATGACGACCAAAGAGAAAGGAAGCGTCTTGCTCGTGTATAACGCCTCGAGACCCTATCAGGATGCTAGATGAGGAACAAAGGGGGTCGCCTCCCCAATGCCTGCAGAGGGTCCCAATGCAGGCACTGGAAAGAGATCAGGCACACTAACTGGACACCTATTCAGGCACACTAACTGGACACCTATGGGAAGATCCAAACTGAGCATGTGCAGACTACGTCCCCTAAGCACAGGAGAAACCTAAGCCTTAATCCACCTAGGCCCCTGACATCACGCAGGTGTGCTTAAAAGCAGCCAGTAAGATCAGCCAGTGCCCTCAACCACGGCCCCTGCCCCAGACAGTGGGGCAGGAGGGAATAAGAGCAGGCTGCCGGAACGTCAAGCTCTCTTTACTCTGCTCCTGTTCAGCTGCAGGCAGAGTGGGGTGCGTCAACGCCTGCAGGCCCTCTGGGGCGCCCCCCTACCTCCTCCTGGCCTCCAGGGATCCCCCAACTCCACACGTGTGGATTTCACCCTCCCCATTTCTGTATTCTCTCCACGTGGTGTTGAGACTGTAATACCTGAAACTCTCCCTTTCCTTTATTAAAGTCACTCAGATTACAAAACTTGCTTCTGCTGCATGAATTCTTCCAGCATGCGAAGCAAAGAACGGAGGTAAACCCAGTCCAGAAACCTAACCACCCAGCAGACACGGGCTGGGGGGTCCTCAAAAGCGAGGCTGCGAGGGAGAACGCCGCCTTCTTCGTGAGCCAATCGTCTCGGGCTTTGCTGAACCCTTCAAGGGTCCCTCAGTTGAGACCACGAGGAGCAGGAACAACACTCAAGCCGGCTTGTTAGACGGCAGAGACCCAAGGAAACAGCATTAGATCCTTTCCTCTCTTTGGATGCCCCAACTCAGTGAGCCTCTCTACGAAGCCACGCTCAAAGTGAGGTTCAGTTCAAATTCCACCCTCTGTTGTTTTTTTTCCCCCCTTTCCTTTTTATTCTAACGACTCTCTCACTAGCTTAAACAAGCGTGAGAGAGAGGATGATTTCAATTAGTCCCTGAATAAATTTAGCAAGTTTTACTTTTGTTTTAGGCTTTGTTTTGAATGCCAAGGAGCATCCAGCCACGATAGTCAAGCAGATCCGACTTCCCTGTGGTGACGGTTCTGAAGGTTTTCAACCCCAAGTCACTGGGCTGAATCATGAAACCTGTGGTCTGGCTGTTAAGGAGCCACGGCACCCGGCTGAAGGCACAGCCCGCCTCAGCTGGGTTTACCTCGGGGACGGTCTGCTCTGAGGGAGGTCAGTGGTCAGCAGCCTTCACATGGTCTGCAAGGTGAGGCAGCACCCCCAGAACCCACGTAGGAACGGGGTCCATGAACCGAATGCTCCTGGAAAACAGAAATGGGAGAACATTCCGTCCATCAGTCGGGGTTTCACATCCGGCTCCCTGCAAGTTTAACACACAGAAAACAAAGGTTCTCTGGAAACCACTGGAAGAGGCAAGGGTTCCCAGAGCAAAGCGCTGCCCATGACACGTCTGATTCGGCAGTGTGGCAGGTGCACCAGAGGCCAGAATGCCCTGCCTGGCCCTGACAAAAGCCATCATTCTCTCAAAACACAGGGAACCTGGCCCCACAGCTGCAGCGGGCGGCCGGCCTAGCTTTGTCTTGGGCTGAGTTGGTGAAAGTGCTGTAGTGAGTCACAGCCGGCCCGTCACCACCAGCAGGAAGTCAACGATGGTCTCTCCCTGGGACGTCATCCTTGATGGGGCAAGATGGACAGAATGGCCGAATCGTCCTCTTTGGCGCTGAGGCTGGCCTCACCCCAGGGGCTCAGGACTGTTCCCATGCACACGGGCATGGTGTGACGCAGAGGTGAAAGGTTCCTCTCTGTCCTGTCCATCCTTCACGATGGGGGCTGGCGACGGCATTCCAGAGCACCAACAGCCACAGCACCTGCCATAGCCCCCCAACACAGGCAGATAGCAGCACACCCCCACACAAGGGCCAAGAAACCACAGCCCTGGGAGGCTCCTAAGCCACCAACAGCAACAAATCTCACAGCCATGAAGTCGATACTGACCTATAGCGACCCTAAAGGGCAGAGCAGAACTGCCCCTGTGGGTTTCTGAGGCTGCAAATCGTTACAGAGGCAGAAAGCCTCATCTTTCCCCCTCGGAGCCGCTGGTGGATTCAAACCGCTGACCTTGCTGTCAGCAGCCCAACGTGTGTCCCACCCCACCACCCACTCCGCTCCCACTGAGGCACTCCTAGCAGGTTAAACGCTCCCTTGCCCTTCCCACTTCTGAAACTAATACGTTACATTTTCACTTCATGTTCCATCTTAAAAGCAAATGAAAACATAGCCCAAGGCCCTGTTCTCCACTAGACTCAGTCCACCCGGGGCCTGACCCATCGGAAGCCGTCCGTGCACGAAGCAGGTCACTCTATGAAATGAGACAGGCACAGGGGGGAAAGACCGGCAGCACGGAGGAACGTGTTTCGATGACTGAGATGACGTAGCACCAGACCAGCAGGAAAGAGGAGATGTTAGAGGTGAGCTTCCAACCCCAGAGCGCGGCTTATCAGTTCCATCAGGAAGAAAGCCGCCTTCCACTACAGCAGGAAGAAAGGCATGTACTGACAGGAAGGCTTAACTCCTGAGGGAAAATAAGGAGCCGGCCACTGAACAGATGTTGATCAGCCAGGATTCGGCTAAAGTTTTTATCTTGTCAGGTGTGAGAGCAGAAGAGCCAACCTCTCTGAACCCCTTCGGCCTACAATCCTTCACAAGGGGAGGCCTCAGCATTCAAGTGAAACCCTTTTTTTTTTAAACCTGATAGAAAGAGCTGAAAATATTCAAACCCTAGACTCCTCTGAGAGCTTTGAAGAAAAAAAGGAGGAGGAGGAGGAGGAGGAGGAGGGGGAGGAGGGCGTATTAGCTAGATTCACCTGCACTAAGGAGGGGTCATGCCCATGAAGTCAATCTGTATCCGTGATAGGGGGCTACAAGTGTGGCCATTAGCAACGATGCACTGTGTGCTGTGGACACACTATTACTGAGACCACTACCTTGAGGAAGGCCCTCGGGGAGCTGGATTGACACCTGGCAGCAACAGCGGGCTCAAGCACTGGTGCAGGACCGGATGGCACTGTGTTGAATTGCGCATCAGGTCGCTATGGGTTGGAACCAACTCCCTCGCACCTCACAACAAAAGCAAAAACTAACTGTTGCTGTCACTGCCCTGGGATGCTTCGGAAACAAAAAGCCAACAGGCAGCCTTACTGCCGTCGAGCCATTTGTAACTCAGAGTAACCCAACCTTCAAAGAACCAAACTCGCTGCCATCAGGTTGATTCTGACGCACAACGACCCCTAGGACGGAGCGCGACTGCCTCCGTTGGTTTCCAGGCTGCAAACCTTTCTCCCAGGGGTCGGCTGGTGGGTCTGAACCACTGACCTTTCAGTTAGCAGCAGTTGGTGCTTTAAACCCTGTGCCACCTGGGACCCTTGAGTTGCATCTATAATTTCTTAAAGTACTGTATTTATTGCCTAATTGTACCTCCATTTCTTGAGTTTTAAAAAATGAATGACAATCCCACTAATCTATTTTTTTTTTTAACGACCCCAACCATAGCAGTGCGCCGGGTGGCTTTTAAAGTGAAAATCACAAACACGAAGAGAAGGTATGTTTCTTTCCTTCTGTTTGTAAGCAATTACCAGACCAGGAATGTCCGCTCTCTGGAGGAATTCCACAAGTATGTCATCCACGTCCCCGCAGCCACGCTGGCCTGCTGGCCCAGAGAAAACCGCCCTTTAGGAGAACACTCTCAGGCTGTACTTTCTCCGTCTGTCTTCTGCCTGGGCTTGAGCAGACGCGGCAGAATGCCGAGGGCTCTGGCTTGCAGGTGGTGTGGTGCTGAGAGCAAAGTAAACCAGACCCTCACCTGGGCTGTGTCCTGGGGGCAGCCCCAAGCGCCAGCTGTCCAGAGAGGGCCACCCCAGGCACAAGTGGGAACCTCCGGGTGGCAGATGGTGCCGTGCGGCCAGCCTGCAAAGGAGCCACGGGCCGCAGCACAGAGGCGGACTGGCAGGTGGACAGGGCGGTTCAGAAACGCTGAGAGAGAGGAGACAAAGGCCCAGCAGGGCAGGAGGATTAGAGGCCTGGAGAGAAGAATGGGAAGCGGCAGGATGTCTGGAGGGGCGATTCCAACAGCCTCAGACAACGAAAAACTGAAGTCTGCAGACATCAGACCCCTAGGCGGATTTCAAACTCCAAAGTCGGCAAACCCAAAACTGTTTGCTGACTCATTGCACACTTACTGCCCTCTCCCTGCCTGTGCAAATCCCAGCCATGGACAGAGCATGACCAGGGTAGGGATGGGACCTGAGAACCAGGACCCAACCTGGGATTGGTCCGTTCATAGCCTGGAGACACAGGCAGGTCAAGCAGCCCACATCTGATCAAAGCGCATGATCAAGGCATTTTATCGCACAATGCCTTGTTCGGCCACTCAGTCCAGTCCCACCTGCTCTGTCAGGCGTTTTCCTCCCCTTGGTAAATAAACTTGCTTTCTGCTCGCCATGTGTGGTCCATGAGCCCATTCTCCTGTGCTCAAGACCAAGAGCCCCTGGACACATCAGACAAATTTCAACAGTACCAACGGGGTCTTCCCATTAGAATTAAAAAAAAATCATTTTATTAGGGGCTCACACAACTCTTATCACAATCCATACATACATCAATTATATAAAGCACATTTGTACATTCGTTACCCTCATCATTCTCAAAACATTTGCTCTCCACTTAAGCCCCTGGCATCAGCTCCTCATTTTTATTCCCTTTTTCATGAACCCTTGATAATTTATAAATTATTATTTTGTCATATCTTACGCTGTCTGACGTTTCCCTTCACCCACTTTTCTGTTGTCCGTCCTCCAGGGAGATTATATGTAGGTCCCTGTAATCGGTTCCCCGTTTCTACTCCACCTTCCCTGCACCCTCCCAATATCGCCACTCTCAGCACTGGTCCTGACGGGATCATCCGTCCTGGATTCCCTGTGTTTCCAGTTCCTGTCTGTACCAGTGTACATCCTCTGGTCTAGCCGGATTTTTAAGGTAGAATTGGGATCATGACAGTGGGGGGGGGGGTAGCATTTAGGAACTAGAGGACAGTTGTATGTTTCATCGTTGCTACACTGCACCCTGACTGGCTTGTCTCCTCCCTGTGACCCTTCTGTAAGGGGATGTCCAGTTGCCTACAGATGGGCTTTGGGTCCCCACTCTGCACTCCCCCTCATTCACAATGACATGATTTTTTGTTCTTTGATGTCTGATACCTGATCCCTTCAACACCTCATGATCACACAGGCTGGTGTGCTTCCCCACAGAGAAGTTTATACTGAAACAAGCCCCTCATCCTTGTCCAAAACAAACTCTTCAGAGGGAGCGGGGAAGAACTTGGCAAGAAAGGACTGATCATCATTCACCAGACCATTACTTGTGTGCTTCCCTTTATGAGGGGGAAGAGGGCGGGGAGAGCTACACACAGGGAACACGTTCCAGAATCCTGGTATGGTCTGCACCAGTGAACCTGAGATTCTGTGCTGGGCTGCTAACCGCAAGGTCAGCAGTTCGAAACCACCCAGGAGAAAGCTGAGGCTTTCTACTTGTGTAAAGAGTTACGCTCTCAGAAACCCACAAGGGCAGTTCTACCCTGCCCTCGAATGAATCCGAATTGACTCGATGGCGATGAGTGTGGTTTGTTAGTGTGTTGTTTCATTACTTAAACAGCACGTGAGGCATGGGACACATGATTGACACAATCTGAATCTCACTTTCGCCATTGACAACTAGAAGATAATACACGCCCGACCGACCTCTGAGATTAGGAGCCCTGCTGGCAAAGTGGGTTACACGCTGGGTTGCAACCCGCAGAGTCGGCTGTTCTGTACCACCCGCGACAGGCTCAGAACCCACAGAGGCAGGTCTAGTCTGTGCCACAGTCTAGTCATTATGAGCCAACAGTGACTCGGTGCCAGTGAGTTTGTTTCGTCTCTCATTGAGTGTCAAGGGTGACAAATATACATCAAGCCACCTCACTAAAACAAAACTGTGAGGTGCCGCCAAGGACTCCACGCTCGTATTGATTTTTAATTAAGAATCAAGGTTGTGTACTGACATCGGATCTGTTCTTCCCGACCGTTTGCTGAGTGAGGTTGTCTGTAAGTGTGTACATACGGAGAGAAGCAGGAGCACGCCATATTCATGTCCCTGGTCCCACAGGGGTATAAGGAGCGTTCCGGTCCCCATGGAAGGACAGGACATTGAAGAAGTATGGGGAGATGTGATCTGACTGTTTCTCATTAGCTCTTCATGCAATGTCTGTCTTTATACTGGGGTGGTAGGAGAAGGGGGTCCAGGTGCTCACCCATGGCTGGGGTGCTGCTGGCAGGCAGGCAGGAAGGGAGGGCGGGAAGAAAGCCTGCCAGGGAGGTTGGAAGCTTCAATGGGAGAAGGAGCTGGGTGTGGCTCTGGGAGACGGAGTGGAGACTACGCAGAACCAGCAGAGGGGGAGCCAAGGGTTTGGCTGCCAGTATCCGTTGGGCTGCTAACTACAAGGTGAGCAGTTCCAAACCACCAGCCGCAGAAGAAAGAGGAGGCTCTCTACTCCCGCAAACTCACAGAAACAGGTCTACCCTGTCCTAACGGGTCGCTGTGAGTCGGCATCGACTAGATGGCAGTGAGTTTTGAGTTTTCTGCCGGCCCGCTGGTGATGAACCTGCAGGCCGCTCTTCTGTATGTAAGACACTACTCATACAACGCCCGACTCCCGTAATGTAGCCCATCACACTGTCGCCACGAGTTTCTGCCGTTGGAAACGTGTATGTTTCACTAGTCACATCTGCCCGTGTGGCTGATGTTCATGAATTCCCTCAAATTAGTCCGGCATATTTAAGAAAAGGGGAAAAAAAGGCAAAAATCTACTGCCATTGAGTAGGTTCCAAATGCAAATAATGGCGCTGCCATGCAAACCCTGCCTTATTTGAAACTGTGAGAAAAGCAGTGCTCATGGGTAACTGGCACAGCCGTAAAGCTGTAGGTCTCAACAGGGGCACAATTTTGACCCAAGGGGAGTCATGGGGTGACATCTGAGACATTTTGGTTGTCACACTTAAAAGACTGCTACTGGCAGGAACACTGAGATGCTGCTCAAAGCCCTACAATCCAGGGACGGGGCCTCCCGACGAATGAGCTGGTCCCCAGGACAATGACACGAGGCGGAAGAGCCCGCCTTAAACGTTTCTTGCCAGGCAGGCAAAAAACTGTGAAACTGCACTGTCCAAAGTGCCTGAAACACTCACAAAAGAGCCTTCAACGCTATCAAGTGCCAAACTAATAAGCTCTGTCACTATTCTGGGGACTCGTGTCTCTCGCTTAAGCCAATGATCGACACACTCCGAAGACGTGAATTATGCTCGAAGACTTGAAGGGGCTCCTTTCTATTCGTGAGAAGCTCTCCCTCCCATTTGTCCAAGGAGGCAGCTGAAAGGAAGAGCATCTGGTCTCCAGAGTAATCCTGCCGATACAGAGGAATCCCTGCAAACAGAGTGGGCAGAAAGCAACAGCTGTTAGGGGTCTCTAAGGCCATGTACCAATGTGCCAGCCCCACTGGCTCCAGTTCCATTCAAGGAGTCTCCTTCCGAAGGCCCATTAGCAGCTGAATGAAGCAGGCTGCAGCAGGGAATGCCCATACATCAGGGTCTCCTGGCCTTCAGGGGTGGCTGACCATCCATAGGAGTGGAGAGTAATCAATTCCACAAGGACAAACGCCCAACTTTCCTTTCTTTCTTTATTGTGCAGCTCCCCACCATAGTCAGCCAGTTCATGGCAGGGAGGTTGTTACCTTTCACACCTGACTTATAAGAAAATTCTGGCACCTGCAGCATTGCTTTTAGAAAGGATTGTCACCCGGTGTGTCGTGAGCCATTGTTGTCATGAAATCCATTTAAGGGATGGACACAGGACCCTTTTTTAATAGAAGCTCAGCTGGGTAGAACAGAATAAGATAGAGCCTAAGGATCGGAGTAGGAAGGACAAAAAATATTTTATGAAACCAAATGCCTATGTGTTTGCCTGTGTACCTGGTAGTGACGTTAAATTATTTCTGATTACTTGTCAGGAGAAGCTTGGAAAACATTAGCTTTGAAGACCAAGGTGCGCCTGACCCAAGCCCTGGACTTTTCGATCATGTCTTGTGCGTGTGGAAGTTGGCTAGTGAATGAGGAAGACCCCAGAATTGCTGCATCTGGTTTACAGGGCTGGTGAAGAATATTGAAAGTGCTGTGGACTGCAAGAAGAACAAATACATGTCTTCAAAGAGGCACCGCCAGAATGCGTGTCGGAAACTAGGCTGGTGAGGCTTCTGCTCGCATAATTTGGACATGCTACCAGGGGCTGTCAGTCTTTAGAAAAGAACAGCATGCTTGGCATGGCAGGGGGCCAGCGGAAGAGAGAAAGGCCCTCAGAAGAGAGGCTGACACTGTGGCTGCAACAACAAGGTTAAAACAGACAATTGTGAGGTTGGCACAAGCTCAGGATGTGTTTCTTTCCATTGTGTACAGGGTTGCTATGAGTCGGGACCAACTGACAGCACCTCAGACCACATCAAACTTCAAGCGGCAGTGGAGTCTGAATGGCACAGAAGTTCTACTAGCACCAAAAGACAAAGTCTTGCTGTTGTTGTTGTTGTCCGTAGCCATCAAGTCCGCTCCAACCCATAGCGACCTCGGGTCGACACCGTCCTCACACTTGTTCCTACACTGGAGCCCACTGTTGTAGCCACGGTGTCAATCCATGAAGGTTCTTCCTCTTTGCCACTGCCCCTCTGCTTCACCAAACACGATGTCCTTCCCCAGGGACTGTCTCTCCTGGCACCATGTCCAGAGTATGTACGACGATGTCTCGCTACTAAGGAGCACGCTGGCTCTATTTCTTCCAAGACACATTTGTCCGTGGCCAACAGTACTTTCCGAGTCTTCGCCCGCACACCCTAGAGGCACATAAAGCATCTGGAAAATCACTGTCCAAGGAACATTTCTCATCAGCTACTGATAGGAAAGGCGAGTAAGACCAGGACACAGCATCACCAATGGGCCGTTCTGGACGCCGTGGACCGGGTCATGGGTGCTCATGCGCTGCATTCTACACTTAACGGAAGCTTTCACTGCAAGTTCCAATCTTCCCCCAGAAAAGTTCAGGGCCATGCCTATGAATCAATTATCCAAAGAACCAGGCCTGGAAGGATGTAAGGTCCTTGCAGATGAAGACAGCGAAGAAGGGCCTTCCGGGGAACAGAAGGCCGGCCAGCGTGGGCGTTCATGACCACGGGCTGGACCTGCAACAACCGAATCACCAGTGAATGAAACGGAGAAGGATCAGGAGCGGCTGAAAGGGGACAAGACCTGAGCACAAGGCACAGCCCAAGACGAGAAGGGTGTGGGCGATGCTACAGTGAGGCAGGGAGGCTGTGTGAGACCAGGGCACACCTGTGCCATCCCCTCTTCTGCTCTGACCCCACCTTGCTGCCCACGAAAGCAGCCTTGAAATGGGATCCTTCCCCTTGGGACCCTTTGGAATGTCCTGTGGCAGGATCTGTCCACTCAAAGGTCAGGGTGGGAGGCAGCACCGGTAAAGAAGGGAGGTGGTTCCATGTGTTGACAGAAGTGTGGCGCGTCAGGGTGAGATCAAAGAAGTCCACTCCAACCGAAATGCAGGTCCAAACGCCTCCATTTGGAACAACGGCCTGCTCGGCTATGAAATCAGAAGTGGATAATGTGGCCCTTACTGAACAGCCTGATCAGAGATTCTACACAAGCATCCTCATCAAACAGGAGGAAATAATTCTCCAATTCTCATGACAGCTCAACTCTCCGGAGTCCTGGTGCGCCCCCAAAACTGCCGCCCTGAGGAAATCTTTAAGCCTGAAACCCAAACCCACAGAGTGCTCCAAAGGCATCTTTAAACCATACAGCCTTGAGATTGGCAAGACCACAGTATTTTCCTGGGTCACTGTGCCCTTTGAAAGAATTAGCTGTTGTTGTGAGGTGCCCTCCCTTCTAACTCAGAGTGACCTAAAGCAACACCACGTGGCCCTGGGCCGGCTTCCCCATTGCTCCTCTGTCTGAGCCCATTGTTACAGCCCCTGTGTCAACCCATCTAGTGGACGGCTTTCCTCTTTCTCCCTGACCCACAATGCCCTTTTCCAGGGACTGGTCTCTCCTGACAACATGTCCAAAGTACGTGAAACAAAGTCTCGCCATCCTTGCCTCGAAGGAGCATTCTGGTTGTATTTCTTCCAAGACAGAGCCGTTTGTTCTTTTAGCAGTCCATGGTACTTTCAATATGCCAGCATCACAGCCACACACAAGCCCCCACTGAACGCCACACTGACAAGACGAGGGGTTCAAAGAACCACCTCCATGAGATCGAACTGCCAACAGCAACTCAGAGGGCCGGATGAGAAACAAGAGCTCTGTGGGTTTATGTCGATGTTGGTGAAATGCGTCAGAAGACAATCGCAAGAACGACAGTGCGCTGAAGACTGGAGCCACCCGAGAGTAAGGTTTTCTGTGCCAACAAGGCTCCCATGGGCACATGCGGGTGGAGGTGAGCCTGTCAATCAGGTGGCAGCTTGACTGGAGGGCAAGGCCGGGCTCCTTCTCTCTCTTTCTCTCTCCCTGGAGGGGGACCCCACTCTCTCTTTCTGCTTTCGCCTTCCTGTCGACACACCACGTGGAGTCACGCGAGACCTGCGAGAGCCCTGGGGAAGCTTCCACCACCACTAGATCCACAAGACCTCACACCCACCGGCCTGCGCTCTTCCTGCGTTTTGCACCATTGCGGGTGCTGCATGAGCCTGACGAGGGAGTGATGGACTAGTATCAGACTCATGGGCTCATATCAGACTTATGCACTTGATCTGAACTGGGCTGGGATGTTTTTTAAATAGACCATGACTCTTTGGGGTTTTTTTCAATCATTTTATTGGGAGTGCCTATAAAATTCCATACATCAATACAATTACTCTGTTATATAAAGCCCTTTCTCAAACATATATGTGTGTCTCTGGGTTTGTTTCTCTAGTCAACCCGGCCTAACACATCACGCCGCTGAACGGCACACGGGGAAAAATTCTTGAACTCGTATGTGTTTTGCTGTGTTCATCCTCGTGAAAAAGAGGAAGAAAAAGAATTCTACTCAACGGTGCCCTGTGTATGATGTGAAAGAACTTTCTATACACTGGCATCATCCTGGCACAGTCAGAGGGGCCAGAGTGATGTCAAATATGATCCCCTCCGCAGAGGACTTCAGGAGCTTGTGCAAGTGTGTGGGGGAGAGTTTAGAGACATGAAACCAGCCCAGAATCAGCAAGACAGAATAGCAGCATGAGTTTAGCAGGGAAGTGGTGAGACCAGCAACCCCACAAATATCACTGGTATGCTCCTGGAATGTCCGTGTATGACACGGCCCAGCCCCAGCGGAGCCATCACACAACCGGACACGACTGCAGAGACTGAAAGGGGCAAAGCCACAAGTTTGATCGGGAAGGTCTGCATTTTCAGGCCCTTGTTAGCACAGAGTTACACACACACAAAACCCCAATAAATAAATTAGCTACCACGTGTCCATCTATACTCTGCATTTTCCTCCCTTGGCATTCGGAGTCTGATCCAAAAGCTAGCCAACTTACTGGCCTCCACAGATCTTGTCTGGCTTCACCGTCCAATGGAATCGAAGGCTCCCAGGATTCATAATCACTAGTGTGACTTTTAAATAACTCCTCTTTTGTAGCACATATGAACAGAAGATTCCAAAGTGCTGGCATGGCTTTTAAGTAGCTTTTTTTTTTTAACTTTCAGGAATAGGAACCGTTTCAACGGCATGCAAGCGGAGGCCAGGCAGGCACACCCCAAGCGCCACCCCAACAAGGGCCCAGAACACTCTCAATGAGGACGCGGGCGGGGTGCAGAGCTCCTGCATCAGCTAATCAGAAGCAGACATCGTCCTCCTGCACCTCAATCACACTCTGTGACCAAAATACACCGTGGTCATTGAACCAAGTTTTTCTTGGCAATGTATTCCTTCATGACACACTGTTCCATTTAAGTCAGAAAATGAACAGGCTTAAACCACACATTTTCCCCCTCCTATAAATAGGTGTCTTTTCCCACCTTCAGAAATGTGCTAATTATTCTCCTTCAAGTAGGGCTGGTGCCTGATTTGAGGATTCATTTCTCCAGGGCTGTGTTGTAGTTGTGAGCTGTACAGACACTTTCAGAAAGAAAAGGGGTCGGGGTAGAAGAGACCACAGTTCATCATTTACAGGGACCTGGAAATCTTTGCACCCTGGTAGTGTAGTGGTTACATGTTGGGCTGCTAAGCGAAAGGTCAGCAGTTTGAAACCACGAGCAGCTGCTTGAGGGAAAGAGGCTTTCTACTCCTCTTGAAGAGCTACAGTCTACAGAGGGGGCAGTTCTACCTTTTCTACAAGGTTGGCATTGACTTGATGAGTTGGCATTGGCTTGAGAGCAGTGAGTTTGGTTTGGTGTTTATTTATTTGGGAATCTTTTGAACCTGCAGCTTTGGCAGTGCAATGGTTAGACACCGGGTTTCAGACGGAAAGCGCCAGTGACCAGCTCCCATGACGATTATAGTCTAGGAACCCCATGTGAAACCCTACTCTGTCATAGCGGACCGCTATGGGTTGGAACTGATTGGATAGTATCTACCACCAAAAGCCACTGAGTGCATGAACACACCGAGGGAGAGGGAGGCTCAAAACATCCCAGATGCTACCACATGCCAGGGCTCTCCTGGGCATGAGAACCCTTCCAGGCCACATCGTCATCCCCGTTTTATACTTAGCGGGATTTTCACCCCCAGGGGTTAAAGAATCGGACCCAAATCACAAAGGGGCAAAGGTGGGAATCACCTGGCTCTTCTGAGTATTTTTTAACATATGTATGATGTTGAATTGATGTCCCTCTTTCTGTACCTGATACACTGATGTATTCTATATTTTTGGTTTTTGTTGTCTGTGCTAGGGCTTGTGTGAGTCTAGGTAGACTATAGGAACAAAATTCATAAACACTCATATTTTACAAGCGTTTCATATAAAGGGTAATTGTACATTAAGCATCCCAACCTAGTCCAGTCCAAGCCCATCAGTCCGACATTAGCCCATATGTCTGACATCGATCTACAAGGCCAACAGTTCAAAACCAGCATCCTCCGTGTGTAAGAAAGATGAGGCAGTCTCCTGCTGCAGCGATTGAGTCTCAGAAGCCCATTGGAGCAATTCTACTCTGTCCTACGGGTCATGATGAGTCACAATCAACCCAATGGCAATGGGTTTTGTTCTGTGTGGGTTTTTTCCTCAGAGATTTAAAGTTAAAAGCTATTAAGCCTATTTTACTGCTTTACAAAGAACATCACACAAAGATTCATATTTTTCCTGACAGCATATGCTTCCTGGTCCTTATCCTAAATCCCAATTACACTGAGGGTGTACCGCTGCTTCCTGTGGAGCACTGGGCACCAGAGATACAAGTGAATAAGGTCAAGGGGAAATGTGGGCATGCTGTCCTTGGGGTCAAGAATGAGCAGGGCACAGCTTCCTGAAGCTCCCCTTTCATCGAATGCTAAGTACACATTGAAAACATATAACATGAGATAAACACATTGTCAAGGAATAAAACATAAAGCTCACATTTTAGGATAAAATGTGGAGTTAAAGGTATTTAACATTTGCAGGAGGTTTTGCCCTAGATACAATATGCATTCACTCACTGACACAACAGCTGCTGCTGGAGCACCTGCAATGAGCCAGGTACTGTCTCAGACAATGGGATCTTGCCATGTGCAATGACGAAAACAGATTTTTTTACATGCCTACTCCCCTGGAACTTCTAGTAGGGGAAAGAGAATAGCAAGTTACATTTTAGATTGTGACAAATACATTGTCCGCCTTTGAATTACAGTGTGGACAAAGAATAGCTAAATATTCCTTGGATTCCCAGAAGAATGAACAAACCTGTGTTGGAAGAAGTGCAGACAGAATAATATTCCTTAAAACAAGGATGGTGAGACTTTGTCTGTGGTAGTTACACAATTTCATATCAAGTTGATGAATAAGAATGAAGGGGTGGAGTCTAGCCTGTCAATCAGGTCACAACCTGATGCCTCCGTAGGAGCATGGCCTTCTGATACCTCTTTTCCTCCTTGGAGGTGGGACACACTCTCCCTCTGCTTTACATTCCTGTTGACAAGCAGAATGGGACCTTGATGGCAGCCAGAGCCCTGGAGATGCTTCTGCCACCACTGGACCCACAGGACTTTCCACCGACCGGCCTGGGATCTTCCTGCATTCGGCATCACTGCATGTGCTCCGTGAGTCTGAAGAGGAATTCGTGGACTAGTATCAGACTTAGGGGCTAATATTGAACTTACGGACTTAATCTAGAATAGGCTGGGATATGTTATTGCACAATTACTTCGTGATATAAAGTTCTCTCTTGCACATATATGAGCGTCTCTGGATTTGTTTCTCTAGTCCACCCGGATGGACACATTGTCTCATGTGCTTTGGACGTGTCCTCAGGAGAGACTAGGCCCTGGAACAGGACAGCATGTTTGGTCGAGTGGAATGGTGGTGGTTCTTGTTAGGGGTTGTTGATGAACAACAGGATCAAACATAACAACTTAGGGCAGGAGGTAGGCAGGCCCAGGAGGTGCTTTGTTGTGTTGTGTTGTGTGTTGTCTGTGCATGAGTGCATGAATCACTATGAGTCAAAACCATAGGGGTCCCTAACAACACCAAACCCTTTGGTCAGGAAAACGATTACTAATGATCACCAAGGGGGAACGGGTGGGTGAGGACTGAAAGGAGCCAATGCGCACTCTTAGAAAGAGGGGTAGAGGCAGTTCTCACTGGACGGTGGCATGGAAGCCCAGGCTTGCAGGCGCGGCTTTTAGGAGAAGTTTGTCCTAAGGCAGATGGCCTGCCAGTGCTGAGGAACAAGCAGAGAGCCAGTGTGGCTGGAACGCAGGGAGCAAAGAGGAGGTCAGTGAGGGGACACAGCCAGGCACTGCAGTTTAAAGGACACTGGCTCTCATATCGAGATTCAGAGTCATGATTAGAGGGTTCTGAGCCAAGAAGGAGCTTGGAGACATATATATTTTACAGGCTCGTTGTGGCTGCTGTGCGGCTCCGCGTGGAGGCCTGGCACAACAGCGCCATGAGGGCATGTGGGCTGGACTCAGAGGGCCTGAGCCGGCCTGAGCGGAAGGACCAGCTCGAAGGCCGTGCGGGCAAGCGGAGCAGTGGCGAGAGGAGCCCTGCCGCTTCAGTCTGAGCAGCAGTTGGGAAAGGCAGACGTGGGGAGGGCGGTCAGGAAGTCAGGGCGTTTGGCTTGGGATCTGTGAGGTTGGGGTGCCCCCTGGGCAATGAGGAGGGAACGCAGAGATGGCTGCTGGATGGATGGCCTGGCATTCAGGGGAGAGGTGACCGGAGGTACAAATCTGCTGCTCATCCAGATAAAGACGGAACTCTAAGCAGCACGTCGGTGAACCTGCAGCGGTCGGATACTCGCCGAGAAGAGCCAAGGAAACAAGGAGAAGCACAGGAAGACATGGGGGGCCGGGGGGGGGACCTAACACCCCTGGCTGTCGAGTCAATTCCAACTCAGTGACCCCCAATGACAGAATAGAACTGCTCCTGCGGGGTTCAGAGGCTGTCAGTTTTACAGGAGCAGACTGCCTCAAAGTGGACAGCCCCTCGGCACCGTGGAGGGGTTTGAACCACCGACCTTGTGGTTTGCAGCCCCGGTGCTCAGCCCACTGTGCTGGCAGGGCCTCCTCCCTTGAGCGGGCCCACAGAAAGGAGCTCTCCCAAACACTGACCTCCTGGGGTCAACTCCCCTAAACCGGACCAAAGAAAACGTTCCCTCTTGACAGGGAAGCCGTGGGCCGCAGTGGCTTCAGAAAACCATCAGAGCCCAACGAGTAATATCGGCTCCTTGGGCGCAGGGACGGCAGACTCGCTCACGTCCTTCGGGCATGTCCTCAGGAGGGGCCCAGAGAAGGGCATCGTGCCTGTAGAGCAGAGGGTCAGAGAAGCAGAGGGAGGCCGCTCCTCAAGGAGCTGGATTGACGGCGGCTACCACAGTGGGCTCCAACGCCACAGCCCTGTGCCGGTGGCGCAGGGCCGGCACTGCTTCCTGCCACTGGGAATCGACTGGGCGGCAGTGGCACCTCACTGCGACACGGGACACATGCAGCACAAACACTGGCAGGAAATGCACGGGCCACGCTGAAAAAACCCGGTGTGCACTGCATTTTCTTGTTACTTCCAGCCCGCCCCCCCCCCCCATTCCATAATGCTGGAGCCCGGGGGGGCGTGGCACTGCTAACCGCAAAGTCACCAGATCGAAACCACCAGCCGCTCGGAGGGAGAAAGCTGGTCTTTCTAACCCCATCAAATGTTGGTCTCAGAAGCTCACGGGGGGCAGTTCTACCCTGTGGCCGAGATTCAGAATCGACTGGACGGCATTGAGTGTGTTTGTTTGCTTGTTTCTCTTTTTATCCCATAAATCACAGTTTAAATTAAAGAAACACCACCACCCTGGGGGTTTCGGCGAGGGTGAGCTCCTTCTCAGCTTCTTTTTTCTTCTTTCTCTCTCTCTCTCTGGGGCTTTCACCTGCTTGGCGGTTGTGAACCGATTCTGATCAGCCTGCCAGCCACTCGTTCCTGCAGCGAGAGATGCCCATCGCTAATCTGAGTTTCCCTACTGCCTCCGTGTGGTGCTTTCTCACATTTGTCTCTATGCCGCCTTGCCCTCGGGAGATTTAACACAAGTGGATTTGGGGCTTGTCCGTGCGGAGCTTGTCAGAACGGGCTTCGGGCACCTTGATGGGGACCCGGTTCGGACAGCTGTGCACCGAGCGGTCCCTGCCCACACCCACCGCCACCAAGTTGATTCTGACTCCTGTCGACCCAAAGAGGCTCTCCAAGAGGGCAAGTCTTTTGGGGAGCAGAGAGCCATCGTTCTCCACCAGACAGCTGGTGGGTTCGAACCACCAACCTTGTGGTTAGCGGCCCAACATGTAGCCCACCGTGCTAGCAGCAACACAGATGGGTACCAAAGCCAGGTACGGTGCATTTTCTCTCTCCAGTACTCGTCCAAAGCCACCCGGCTTTGAGGCTTTATATACAGTCCTAGAAAAACCCAGAGTGTTCTGGCTACAAACCCAGCCTGTTCGAACCCACTAGCCATTCTGCAGGGGAAATGATGTGGCGTCGGGTCCTGTAAAGATGCCCAGTCGTGGAAACCCTATGGGGCAGTTCTGCTCTGACCCCCAGGGTCCCGATGAGTGGGAATCGAATGGGCGGCAGTGGGTTTGGTTCTGGTTCTGATTAGGCAAAACCTGGCCAGATTCATTCCTGGCGGTCTCTGTCACCAGACCGCATCCCTTCCCTGGAATGTAAACGATCGCTCGCTCTATCTGCCTCGATGCAAAGTGGCTCTTGCAAAGTGCCTTGCATCACCTTGGTATTCCCGCGTGAGCCCATCTGGTCTATTTCTTCTCCTTCCATAGCAATGCTCCTCTAAGGACCAGAACTGGCGAAGCCAGGACGGTCTCCTCTTGGAAAGGGACCGATGGGGAGAAGAAAATTAAAATAAGAAGGATGAAAGCAACCCGCTTAATCTGAGGCCGCCCACTGATGACACAACTCGCGTCCTTTAGAATACAAGGATGGCAAAGTCCATGGCTGGACTAGAGTTCGCATCTGTCTGGCTAGGTGGGTAGACAGGTAAACAGATAGGTGGCTAGGTAGGAGGGAGGGGGGGGAGAGATGAGGAGTGTATCTATGTATGTGTGTATGTGCAAATACATGAGTGCGCACACACACACACACACACATACACATCTCTGTTGGCCAGAAGGCCAGGTATTCCCACCACTCAAAGAAACAGGTAACATCAAAAATAAATAAATTAATTAATTAAAAAAAAAAAAAAGAAACAGGTAACATCAGGGAAGGGCAGCCAACCAGGCAGCCAGAACCTGGTGCTCACGGACACTGACCATCCTGTGACTTTGAACAAGACTCCTTGGTTCTAAGGTTTTTCTGCTTTTCCATCTGAAAAACTGCTGCAGGCCCCTCTTCCTTTCTGAAATCCTGGGTCTCTGTAGGACCCTGGACTTACAGTAACTGGACACTGAGTGTACCAAGCATTCCCAGGACATGAGGGCTAGCACCGCCTGATATTTACAAGTCCATTTTTATAGAAACCTGAAAAAACCTACCCCATCGCTGTCCACCAAATTCTGACTCAGACCGTCCCTACAGGACAGAGTAGAAGAACTGCCCCGGAGGTTTCCAAGGCTGCAAATCCTTAGGAAATCACTCAGCCTCAACTTTATCTCCCTCACGGTGACCGCTGACCTTTCAGCAGCAGGGAAAGGCTTCTACTTAAGATCCACCCACCACCACGGAGTGGATTCCCCGTTCCACACGTTGTTGTGAAAGGCCACCATGGACGCGTCTACCCATGGCGGCCCTCCGCACAACAGAACAAAGCAAGTCCACAGCTGTTCCCATGCCCAAGCCCACGGATGCAGCTCTGTGTCGCTCCATCCCGTTGAAAGCCTTCCTCTTTGTCACCGGCCCTCCACTGTACCAAGCATGATGCCCTTCTCCAGGGACTGCTCCCTGCTGACAACATGTCCAAAGCATGTAAGAAGTCTTCCCCTCCTTGCCTCTCAGGAGCACTCTGGCCTGACTTCTTCAAACACACATCAGTTTGCCCGGCTAGCAGTCCATGGTACTTTCAATAGTCTTCTCCAGCACCGTAATTCAAGTGCACCGATTCTTCTCCGGTATTCCCTATTCGGTGTCCAACTTCACATGCACGGATGCAATGGAGAATACCATAGCTTGTAGAATGTTGGCCTTCGTCCACCAAAATCAAAACCAATCTAGCTGCCCGTGAGGGATTTTGGACTCAGAGCAACCTTCCGGGAGACAGCAGAACTGCTCCGTAGGGCTGCTGAGACTGGATCTCTTCACAGAGCAAGGAGCTTCCCTTTCTCCCCAGGACAGCTGGGGGAGTTGAACCGTGGATCTTTTGGTAAGCAGCCCAACACTTAGCCCACTGGGCCACCACAGCTCCTGGCCCTGATGTAAGGTACACTCAATTTCAACAGGAAAAAATGCAAATAACCATTTAAAAAAATAAGGCTTGTTCAACTAAGAAATGAAAGAAAAAAAAAAAGTCCAAAAAGACTCCATCCTGAAAGGTCTATAAACATGAAATCTCTTCCAAAAAATTAAAAATGTGATCTTTGAGGCAAGGGACTTCATTAACCTGATTTATCCTCTTTGGGACACCAGTCTTACCAAGTGGTCCAATCTCACAGGCACCTCCCTAAGACACAGCGCTAGAAAAACATCCCATAATATGCTCAGAGCGCACAGTGCTCCTTCCCTTTGGGTGTCTCTGTTCTTCTCTGGCGGTGTAGTGGTTACGAGATGGGCTGTGACCCACAAGGTCGACAGTTCGAAACCCCAGCCTCCCTGTGGGAGAAAGGGCTTTCTATTCCGGTATTGAGTTACAATCTCAGAAACTTGCAGGGACAGTTCTACCCTGTCCTATAGGATTGCCATGAGTTTGAACTGACTCGATGGCAGTGAATTTGCTTGTTTTTCGAGGTCTTCCCACATTCATTCAGGAGGTGTGATGGGGAGGGATCGTAGAGACGCTGTGCTGGCTTTGAAAAGGGGAGTAGGGAGGGTTCTTCTCAAACACAATCTTGGGGCACCAGGACTGAGTCATCTGTCCCGTGCAGTGGCTGCGTGAGGGATCATGGGAGATGATGCACTAGTGCCTGACCCTTATCGTGCACACCCTTGCTTCCTTCCTGGGGAGCTCATGGGAGATAGGCTGTCTCTTGAATGCAAACAGATCATGCCCCTCTATCAGTATTTTAGCAGAGGGGTGTTGCTTGACAGATCTGCACGATCTGCTTGCATTCAAAATACAGCTTACAATCCGGCGGCTGTGGGTTGGAGCCATGGGCCTCTTCAGCTGTGGTCCACACTCCCGGGTAAAACTCAGAGACCTTCACAGCGCTCACCTGACAGAGAGGAGGCCTGGCCACCTGACTCTGTTCCCGCTCAGCATGGTTCCCCGCTCTGCCAAGAGCAGTATGTTAAGGTTAAAAGTAACAGGTGTCACCTATTTGCCTACTACGTAGTATATGGCTGCTAATGGCAAAGTCGGCAGTTTGAAACCACCAGCCTCGCAGAGGGAGAAGGACGGGGCTTTCTACCCCGTGAAGAATGACCGTCTCAGAAACCCACAGGGGCAGGTCCACCCTGTCCTGCAGGGTCGCTGTGAGTGGGCAGTGCGTTTGGGTTTGAATCTCTAACTTCTCTGGGTGGCGCTCACCACTGCGCCATCTCTAGCTTCTTCAGAAGACGTGAAGGGATTGAAGAGGGTGCCTAACATGCCCCCAGTTAAAACAGCCCCTGTACAACTAAGAAGCAGGGCAACACACGCGGCAAGCTCGGCTGCTAAGCATAAGGTTGATGATTTGATGCCCCAAGTGGCTCCGTAGGGGAAAAGACTGTGTGATTTGCCTCCAACCCTAGGCCTTCTTTACAGCCTAGGACAGGGGTCCTCAAACTACGGCCCGCGGGCCACATGCGGCCACCGAGGACATTTATCCAGCCCGCCGGGTGTTTTTTCCCCTTTTGTTTTGTTTTTTTTTTTACTTTGAAATAAGATATGTGCAGTGTGTATAGGAATTTGTTCATAGTTGGTTTTTTTAGCACTATAGTGCAGCCCTCCAATGAGTCCGAGGGACAGTGAACTGTCCCCCTGTTTAAAAAGTTTGAGGACTCCTGGCCTAGGACATACTATCAGATGGACCTACTCTGTGCTTTAGGGCCCTGGAACCCACGGCAAGCAACAACACGACGAAGACATGCAAGTCCCACCAGAAAATAACCCACCACCCCACTGTGCTGACAGAAGTGTGACATGCAGACCACCAAAGGATGGCAGAGGGCAGCCAGACCAAAAAATGCTGAAATGTGTGAGGAAAACCCCTGTTCGGCAGGACCCCTCCTTTCCAGAAATCCTATAAATAATCCTCCCAGTCAGAAGGTACTTCAACAAAGCTCTCTATTTCGGACTCTCCGCCTACCAATTTTCTGTGAATCAGAGACTTGGTCAGATGCATGTCACGTGGAGGATGTGCTACTCCGACGCCGAGGCTGCTGTGCCGCACACAGCAGCCATTCACCAGGCTGACCCTGAGCGGCCCACAGAGGCTGGAGTGAATGAGCCAGGTCAGGACACGCATGAATCATTCTCCTTCACCGGATCATCCCCACCCCTGGCTAGCAAGACATCCCGTTTCTTTCTCTTCGGAAGGCTTGGCACAAGCATTAGGATAAAGAACAGTGAACGCCAAGCATCGGATTACGATTCTCAAAGGAAACCCTTCACCCCAGTAAGTCACCCGGCTAAACGCCAAAGCCCTGATAGGGGTCCCGTGCTCGCCAAGAAAGGGACATGGTCCACACCTCGGCCACATTCCCACGTCCCTTTCTTCCTGGAAAGATAAAGCCGGCTTTCCCCTCCACGTCAGAAGCGGCACTTTCTTGAGAGAGCGGCATCAAGGGGCCTAGCCAGCTCCTACGAGCCGTTTTCAGACCGTTAATGAGGACAACAGATCCGGCCGCCACCTCCAATCAATCACCAATAGGTGCCTGGCAGCCTAAGAGATGCTCCGATGCAAAGGCACGAAAGCCCTATGGCCCACCAACGTCCGCAGCACGCACGCAAACTAACATCAACTAAAAGCCAGTCAGCACCGGGATCTGCCGCGGGGAAAACCATTCAGAGCAGCATCTCGCGCACCGCGAAGTTCTCCAGACGAGCAGCCAAGAAAGCTGTATCCATCACCTTACCTCTGCTCCAGCCGTGGCCACTGTCTTTCTCAAGGTCCACTCGCTATGGGAGGAAGTCCCCCCAGAGCCGGTCCTCTGTGCCCAGCCTGGAGCTCACGCCTCGCCTGGCCCTGGTCAGCCGGGAAGCCGAGGCTGACACTTCCAGGCGCTCAGCCGTTACAAGCTAAAAACAGATCCTGGGCGATGCTGCATGTATTTTTGTCTGCGAGCTACACACACCCTCCCCTCATGTTCCATTTTTTCCACTGGTGGCACAGGATGAGGCAGACTTACTCAGAAAGTGGTTTTCCACCGGCTGCCTGCAGCCATTCGCCGGCTCTGCTTGCCACTGAGCCGGGAGCCACCAGGGCTGGCTGTGACTGCTCGGTTGTTGGGCCCGCATTCCACAAGGACCACCAAAGTGCCCCAGGAACGCGGCCGTGACTGCCTTTTTCAGCCTTCCAGCCCTGGGATGCACACCGACCAAGCCTGTACTGTGAGCTCTCGTAAACATCCTAAAGCCCCCAAAGCCACAGCTGGGAGGGGAGGCTCGTAAACGCCCTGCCTCCAGAGCAGCGCGGCTGAACCATTCGACGACTCTGGATATCAGGCACACACTCTTGTGTTCTCCCTGGAATTGCGGTTGCTGGCAGGCGAGCTCAACTCCGGAGCTTTGGGAAACGCCTTGCTACTGTAACATATCCGTGCCACCGCTGAATGACAAAGATGCGCTGCATCTCCCCGACGTCACGATTTTTTCTGACCATACCGTCAACAGGAAGCCCTGGTGGCCTGAAGGTTGCTGAAAAGTCGCTGGTCTGAACGCTGGCCAGCTAGCGGCTAGGCGGAAGAAAGGCCTGGCTTTTTGCTTCAGGAAAGGTTACAGCCTAGAAAACGCTTCGCGGTGAATTGGCTGCGATCCCCACCATGTCCATCCCAATCACGTATTCCGCTTCCTCCCTGTGTTTCCTGTTTACACTTCCTTCTTTTCTAACCCTTCTGAACTCGGTCCTTGGGTAAAGCGCAGTCTTTGGATTTCAAATGGTCGACTTGTCTCAGGTGTGCGTGCCTCCCTCGTGTTTTTATTCCCCGTGAGGCCACTCTCACTACCATCCAGTCAGCTCCGACTACCGGCGACCCTGCAGGACGGGGCAGAAATGCCCTTGTGGGTTTCGGAGACCGTCACTCTTGATGGGAATGGAAAGCCGCGTCTTTCTCCCACTCTACGGCAAAACGAAAAAGAACCCATGGCCATCCAGTGGATCCTCACTCAGTAACCCCATCACCACGGAGGTGAGTCCATTTCCAGACCTGGAGAGCGAGTACAATCATGGTGTCGGGGGTTCCACCAGTCCCTAGCCAGCCAGCACGTCTGGTCTTTTTAGGGATTCTGAGTGAGGCTCTGTATGTTTCTCCCACTCTACCCAAGCCCTTCCACTGTGACCCCTCTCGGGCCATTGGTGCGGTTAGTCGGGCACCATCTAGTTCTTCTGGTCTCAGGCTGTAGAGACTGATGATGTTCACACGGGTCCATTGGTCCATTGGACTATGTCCATGTACTTCAATTCCCTTCCTTCTTTTTCCTCTAGACGGGAAAGAAACCAGCAATTGCACCTTAGAAGGCTGTTCACAGCTTTGAAGACCCCAGCCTCGCTCACCAAAATAAGATGGCAGAACATTGTCTTTGTGGAATATCTTATGCCAATGAACCATGGTGTCCACTGAGACTAGGGTCCTGATCCCTCAGGTCCAGCAATTCATCCCCTCAGGGAGGTTGTTTACTAAGTCTAAGAAGTCTTCCCTAATTTACTAGGTTATAAGCTTATGGGAACAGATCACCAGATCTTTCTCCCAAAGAGCTGACAAGTAGGTTCAAGCTGTCAAAACTTTGGTAATCACTGCACCATGAGGGCACACACACACACACACACACACACACACACATACCTATACACATACACACACATACACCTACACATACCAGAGCATGCACCAACAGAATAGCCCCCATAGGTGGTTAATAAGCCCAGAAATTATGCTTGAGGCAAATAATGAAAGCTGTTACATAAGATCATCAGTCTTAATAGTCTATAAAGCCTAACCCAACCACCACAAAAATTTAAATGGACACAGAGACGCTGGGAATTTTTAGCACCAGTGGAGCTGGCCTGAACAATTCCCTAATCCAACCCCTCACATTACAGGTAAAGAAGCAGAAGTCTTGGGTGACTTGTTCAAGGTCACAAGTTGGTCAGCAACAGGGCCTGGATGTGCCACTTATGTGATCACAGCCCTAGGGCTGAAGTTAGAAAGCTAGAAAGGCCATGGACACATCACATCACATGACACGGTGTTCCCACAATGTTCACTTTGACCTGTTCGTATATATGTGGAGTGCCTGATTGGGAAAAACGGTCAAATGCTGGACTATTATTCTAAAGGTTCAACCCCCCCATCCACCCATACCCCCAGAGGTACCTCAGAAGGCAGGCCAGGTGATCTATTTCTGCAAGGTCCCAGCCTTGAAGGCCCCACAGAGTGTGGTTCTACCCTGCACACAAGCAGTTGCCATAGACAGGAATCGACTCGATAGCAACTGGTGGGGCTTGGGTGCGTGTGGATGAGGATGTGCGCACGCCTGCGTGGGTGTGAGGGAGTGTTCGAAACAAAGCACACACAACTCGCTGAGAAAACACAGAAGATGGTCAGAAGGCTGCTAAATCCCAGAGATCTAGCAGCGTGTCTGTAAAGAAAATAAAACAGAACGCCAACGAGCAGAAAAGAAAGTCTTCCATTGAGCCTAGAGACAGAACTGTCTTGGCATGAGGGTGGGGAAACTACGCCAGAGGGACATATAGAGGTGTGTTTGCGAGGGGCCAAGAGGAGTGTCAGAACAAAGAACTACACGGATGAACACGGGCATACCTCTTTTCCATTCCCGATTCTAGATTTCCTGAAGACAATGCTAAACTTCGGACACACGCTGGACACAGATTCCCTCTTGTGTCAGAAGGCATGATCTGTAAGTACAAACATCGCCAGCATTTCAAACATTGTCTGGCTCTATTTGTCATCACTGAGGTCACGCGAATGATTCAAACAGGAGCCAAACTCACTGCCATCAAGCCAAAGCTGACTCACAGTGACCCTGTAGGACGGGGTAGAACTATCCCTGTGAGTTTCTGAGACTGTAACTCTTTAGGGGAGTGGAAAGCTCCATCTTTCTCCATTGAAGGGGCTGTTGATTTCAAACTGCCAACCTTCCAGATAGCAGCCCAAGGCATAACCACTATGCCACTGGGGCTCCTACCCAAATGACTACAGTTCTCCATATGCATAAAGTCATTTGAGGCTTCAAATTACGCTAGGTCTTGCACGTTCTTTAGATGGTGGGGTCTCCACCCTAAAAGTTGTCAATGTCCAAACTGTAAGTAGCACTCACTCTGCCCTTTCTCTGCCTCGTTTGAGATAGAAATACCACGGGATATAGGTGTGAAGACCCGAGAGATACACACATCACTTCTGGTGAGGGAGTCTATTCTGAAACAGGGCACACGGAACAAGAGCAAAAAGCCGGGTGAAAATGACACACACACACACAAATACTCACAAAACAAAATAAGATGCTTCCTTAGAAACACAGACAAGATGAAGGAAAGGCTGCCACTGACTTGACTGTCGGCGAGTTGATTCCAGCTCACAGTGACCCTGCCGGACATGGCCGACCTGCTGCACAGGGTCCCAAGGCTGTACATGTTAGGCGAAGCAGAAGGCTTTCCACTTTCTCCCAAAGAGTGACCGGTGGAGTCCAACCATTGATCTTACGGCTAGCAGTGGAGCACTTAACCACTGCACCGCCAGGACACCTGGGGATGTGCTGCCACGAGGTACACCTTAGCGAATGAGAACTCAACAGCAGGGTGTGGTGGAAATGTCTCAGACCTCAAGATCAGAAGATTTGAGCTATCAACAAAGTCATCTCTTTAACTTAGAGGCTGCCTGAAACACACTGCCCTCACCCATAAAATGGGGCTAATAGGAACGGTGCGTATGAAAGTGTAAGATATACAAACACACCAGTCTATAACATATCCCTGGATGCTACTTACCCTCCTCTCTTCCTGGGTTTCCTAGGTTTATGCTTCCTCCTTTCCTAACGCTCTGTCCTTGGGGAAATTTGGTCCTGGTGGTATCATGGTTACCACTGGGCTGCTTGGCAGGGAGGCCCGTATAGGGGCAGCTTAGAGGGCTACTCGTGAGCTTTGAAGACCCGAGTCGCTACTTACCAATGTAGGACGTAGAAAAGTTCAGAAAGCAAATCTCTGTCTGAGACAGGCTCTTGTCCCACCCTTGCCACAGTCTCAAACCAATGCTCTTCACAAGTGTTGATGGAGGAGACACTGAGCTCGGGAACTCAACTAAAACCACGGTGTCATAGCTTAACAAAACAAACAGGTCAACCAGCCCGTTAGAACACACGGTTCCACACACTACTGTTAAGAAGGAAGGTTAACGAACCTCTAAGGCCGCTCCACATACCTTTCCCCCCCAAATAATTACTTATATAACTTCTGTTGGCCCGAGGAGGCCTGATGTCACAGTAGGTTAAACACCGCTAACTGAACAGGGAGGGTGGAGGGAGAGAGTGTAGGAAGGAGGGAACCGATTACAAGGGACTATATGTGACCACCTCCCTGGGGGACGGACAACAGAAAAGTGGGTGAGGGGAGACGTCGGACAGGGCAAGATATGACAAAATAACAATTTATAAACTATCGAGGGCTCATGAGGGAGGGGGGAGCGGAGAGGGAGGGGAAAAATGAGGACCTAATGTCGGGGGTTTAAGTGGAGAGGAAATGTTTTGAGAATGAAGTACAAATGCGCTTTACACAATTGATGTGTGTATGGATTGTGATAAGAGTTGTATGAGCCCCTAATAAAATGTTTAAAAAAAAAAAAAGAATAGAATTTAACAAAAGAAAAGAAAAGTTGGTGGTTCAATCCTACCTGATGCTTCACAGTAGAAAGAAGAGGCAGTCCGTGTCAGTAAGATGGAAGCTCACTGCCTTTGAGTCGGGTAGAACTGCCCCTGTGAGTTTCTGAAACTATAGCTCTTGATCAGAATAGAAAGCCCCATCATTCTCCCACAGGGCAGCTGGTGGTTTCAAACTGCTGACCTTGCAGTTAGCAGCTCAACTCACACCACTATGCCACCAGGGCTCCTTTTAGTCAAAGTTGTACCCTCAGAAACCCTATGAAGCAGATCTACTCTGCCTTATGCTTCACAATGAGTCAGATTTGACTCCATGGGGTGCAGTTGGTGGGTTTGGGGATTTGTTGGTCTTGCAGTACACTGAAACTCTTCACAAACTACATTTTAAATGAAAACAAGATCAATAAAAATTACTTATTTATTCAACAGGAAGCTAGAGATGCCCGCAAGTATGAATTTTAAGAAAATTCCAAATGTAATCCGACTTGCCAAGGGCTGGGGGAAGGGAGATTGGAGGAGCTGCTTAATGAGGGTGGAATCCATGTGAATGAGAACGTTCAAGAACGACAGAGGGCTGATGGGTGCACAATGTTTGTGGACATGCCAGGGCACTTCACAGAGTTCCAGAGAAATTTCATTGTATTTTGATACCATTTCCCAGGAAATCTTTCAAAGGCCCTCATGCTAACTGTGCAGTCCAAAATGATCACAATGGTGAATTTTATGTGATGTGGATTTTACCACAGGGGAAAAAATATTCATGCAATCCTTGCAAGGCATGTGTTGATTTACAGCAATGTCAAATCTCTGGACCCTAAGACAGCAGATATGAAATATATACATGAAAATATATTTCATTATATGAATACTTATGAAGTATTAATTATTTATGTTTATGTATTTACTTATACCCATATATAAATATTTATAGAATATGAATCACCTCATATTACATAAGTAAATCTCAATAATTTATTCAAGTCCCAATTTATTCAATGTACTTTTGAAAGAATGAGCAAATATTAAGGGTTATGAAAATTAATATTTAAAAAGGAATTCTTAATTAAAATAATCTTCCTTTAGTAGAACTTTTTTCTGTACAGCATTAAATTCAAATTAAATACACTTTAACAATGGACAATAAATGACATGTATAGATTCTAAATAATGAAATTAACTATAGAATATAAAAACCCCAAACAAAACCCACCACAATCAAGTTGATTCTGACTCATGGGAATCCTGTAAATCTTTACAAAAGCAGAAAACCTCATCTTTTTCTCCAGCAGTTGGTGGTTTGAACCACCAACCTTGATGTTAGCAGCCTAACACACCTATCTGATAGTACCACCAGGGTTGCCTAAAAGTAACAAATTTTTTTGTAGTAAATGATAAAATCTGTATTAAAAATTATGCTACCTAAAAGAAAGGAAACTATAAGCTGAGTGAGATCGTTAAGGTTTATTGTGCCAACCTGGCCAATAAACACATGTGGGGTTAATGAAAGGTGGAAAGATAAATGGCTTGGTGAGCCTTGCCTTTCTAGTTCTTGGGTCTCTTCCTTTGTGATGGTCGGACCAGGGTGCTGCTGCCTTAGCCAGTTCCCTGCTTTAGCTGGCAAGGCTCACTTCCTGCAAGACATGCCTGAGGAGAAGCCACATGGACCTACCCTGATGCAGCCCTGGGTGCTAGAGCAGCCGTGTGGAGAGCCCTGCCAGCACTGAGATGCTTACACGCTCACTGACTCAGCTTTCCTCCTGCAGTTGGCATCATTGCGTGTTTTGTGAGATTGAGGGGGACTTTGTGGATTGGTGTCGGACATATAGGCTTGGACAGCACTGAGTTGGGATGCTTTCTTAATGTACACTTACCCTTTATATAAAAGTCTCTCTTATACATATGAGTTTCTATGGATTTGTTTCCCTAGTGTACCCAGATGAACACACTGAGGTAAAACGAAACTTTCAGTGTGAAAAAAAAAATTGAGAGAGAAGCTTGTAAATCCTGGCCGAGAATACTTCAAAGTACTTTCAAAAACGCAAACTCACTGCCTTTGACTTAAGGCCAATACACAGTGACCATCTACAACAGAGTGGACACGCCTTGTGGGTTTCTGAGATGAACTCTTTACGGGAATTGAAAGTTTCACATCTCTCAAGTAGAGCGGCTGGTGGTTGACGAACTGCTGACCTTGTGGTTAGTGGCCCAATGTGTGACCACTTTGCCACCATTTACAACGTTTCTGAAGGGTTAAACTGGAGCATTTAAGAAAGCACCAGTTAATTTGCCCAGACCTAGATGTAATTAAGAAGTACTCCACGCAGCCTCTGAGCCAGCTCACAAAGTGGGCCCCATCTGGACTGAAGACAAACAATTTGGGCTGAAAGGTTCCTAATCACTTTAATTCCGAGCCTAATTGAATCTGAGTTTTCAGGAGACCTAAAAGGTCATCTACGTAGCCCAATTGTCCTCCTAATCTGAGAACCGACCGTAAGATCCTGACATGAGTACATCTCTTCAACCTCAACCCTGAGTGATGGGGTGACCACAGCTCTGTCAGGGGGCACATTCCATCGCCAAGTAACCAACAGACAGAAGGCAACGCCCCCCTGTCATCCTAAACATCCCACTAATTAGTTCGAGTCTTGCCAGCACTATCAGCACACATCCCACTACTGTCTTCCACCGACCAATGAGTGACCAGGGGTCTGCCCTCCTCTTTATCTTCCTCCCCCCGCCCCCCAGTCTCCCTTGACTCCCAAAGAACCACAACCATCGGGCACGAGGCTTCCCACAGTGGGAGATGCCCTCTCCCGGTCAGCGGGGGTGGGGGTGGGCACTAAAACGATGTGGAGGGGGCTGCAAAGGCAGACACCCACACTTCATCCTGGATGGTGGGTTTGGATACAAAAGTTTTTCTTTGCCAGGGAGCACTGAGTAATTTGTTTGTTTTGTTGCCTTTCTGAAAAGGGGGTGGTAGGCCAAATTTTGGAACCTGGGCTCTAAAACCAAGCAACCCGCCAAAATCCCAGATAATATTTTTTCCCCTGAAAATCAGAAGGCACACAGCAGAGGCCTCCTAAGATTTATGTGCACAGAGCTCAGCTCTTTGGATTAACCCAACTCAGTGCTACATGCAGACAGGCTCGAACCTGTTTAGGGAGGGCTGGTGGCATAGTGGGTTACACATTGCACCGCTAACCCAAAGGTCGGCAGTTCAAAACCACCTGCTGCCCAGCATGAGAAAGATGAGGCTTTCTATTTAAAGAGTTACAGTCTCAGAAACCTTCAAGAAGGGGGACAGTTCTACCCGGTCCTACAATGTCGATGAGTTTGGAATCCACCCGCAGGCTGTGAGTTGGGGTCACAGCACTCTTTATGTGCACCCCTATCTGCATGCCTCTTCTGCACCTAA
Organism: Echinops telfairi; assembly: GCF_000313985.2. NCBI lineage: Eukaryota > Metazoa > Chordata > Mammalia > Afrosoricida > Tenrecidae > Echinops > Echinops telfairi. Next base: position 13,048,843 of record NW_022107431.1, read on the forward strand.
GGGCTGTAGTCATACGGGATCGGGGCCTGCCCCACCTCAGGACAACCTCATGTGACCCCCAACTGAGAGCATCATCTAAGGCCCCGTTTCCAAACACGGTCACGTTCACTAGTCCAGGGGTTCAAACGTCCATACACATGTTGGGGAGAGCAACTCAACCCAGGACTGTTGCTAAGCAACTGCTACCCATGTCCACGGAGGGCCACAGAGGAGGAGATGGCGCTCAGTAGGCAAAGGAGAAGGCTGAGTCTGGACACAGGCGGGGGCTTCAACTAAAGGGTAATGAAACTTGTCCAAAAAGTTTTTGAAGCCCCCTCATACACGGGCCACGCTCAAGTCCACCCAGGGCCCTGTAAACCCGCATGAATGAAGCGGGAGGGTGCCCTGCGTGCTGACTGGGAACGGAACCCTTTGTTGGACAACCCAACTTGCAGAAGGGATCCTCAGCAGGGGTGGGAGTCAGATCATTCACCCACCGGTTCACTGCCCGAACGACTGTTTTACGTTAAAAAAAACAATCTACCCAAACGTAGTTTAGTACTTCCTATAGTTAATTCTTAAATAAGAATAAAAGAGGTACACGCAACTAGATTGTTATAAGGAAGCTGTGACGTATTAATGAAAACATGAAACAATCCCTGACAAAACACAATCAATATGGAAATCCTGGAGATATTTTCATATAGCTTCTTGCATGGTGTCCTCACTTGCAATATTCTTCACTTTTAACTGAGCACCACTGGGCCCTGATTTTCCCGGAGCCACCTCGTCCCTGTCGGAGCAGATCCCATTCCTTTAGCGGTCGCCGATTAGACTAATAGTCTGTGTGTTCAATACATTAGCAACAGGAGACGTCTCTGAACATAGTATGTTCATCTTTGAAACACCGCTTTCCACTTCTGCTGAGCTTACGACAGCAACTGTTCTGACAATATTTCTAGCGCTCTGACCACTTTCAGGAATTGCACAATTCATAAGACCAAACCATCTCCTGGGAATTGGGGGCCGAACAGAAAGCTGAAACGACGACAGCGTGTCACCTTCTGGTTGTGCGGCACTTTCCCTCTTCACGTGGTATGTTTGTTCACCGAAGTAACAAACGCAAGGGGATAAAAACGCAGTATTTCATCCAACGTGCAATGAGTCTTGTGAAATGAATAAATAAATACTACAAGCGCAGTTCCATCCAATGTTCTATACCTATGGATGGAATGAGCTTTGAATATGCCGTTGCGCAGGTGAACATTAAAAAGAAGGAAGGAATGTCAGTTTGTGTTTTCCACCTGGGGCAGCTGCCCAGCCACTCACCTGAGAGAGGACCCTGAGAACAAGTGCCGTTTTAACAACTGGTTCGCCACACGCAACGAGCAATTAGGTATGGTATTGGTAGTGTGAACCTGTGCGAACCGGCAGAATCTCCTGTGAGCAAACACACACACACACACACACACACACACACACACACACACACACACTGCTCTTTTGCAGTCTTTCTTGCACCTCGTAGCTCCACAGAAACACACTTCATTTTCCCATCAGGCATGCAGACATAAGCGCTTCTGTCAGTGTTCCAGAACCTTCTTTGACGACGAGAAAAGCAAGGACTGAGGAGATGAGACGTGGCAGCCGATGCCTGGCAGTCAGGGAGACGCAGGGAGCAGTGGGGACCTTGGCAAACGAGTCCCACTGCCCATCTCACAGGCCCGCAGCCAGACAGCTCCCGCTACTGAATGCCGCCTGCGAGTCCAGAATGTTGCCAGATGAACCGCATTTGTTGAGAACAGCTGACCATGCTGTTTCTATGCATGAAACTCCGTTTTGAAATGTAGGCAGCACACTGAAAATTCAGCACACTTGTCGGCGGGGCATAGGGGATGGGACACATTTTTCAGGTCACACAAAACCTACGCACAGGTCAGAGCAAACCAAAAGCTGCCGTGACTCAGCCTCTGAGTGAATGATAAGTATAGCACAAGCAGGAAGGTTTTAAATCCTGAAGTGCACTTTCAAAGAACACTGCCAGTAGTCCTGAGCCCCTGACTTCACAAGGCTGGTGTCTGTGGCCTCTTGGGACAGCCAGCTTGGCCAGACTCAAAGCTGGACACAGGCCTGGCTTTGAGGCGAGAGCCCATCGTGCAGCAAGGCGTCAGGAACAGCCCGAGGGCCGTGACGACCCCGCCACTATCACTGCAGGAAGGAATCCTTTCCACAGAGCTGAACCTCACAGGGGCCTCTGGCCACCACATCCTGCCCTCCTGGAAGGCCGTAGTTCCTCGGTCTGCCCGTCCCATCTCTCCACAGCCAAGTAAGGAAGTCTTCCCTCTTCTTGAACCAGAGGACTTGAAGCATTTGCTAGTGAAGGTCAAGGGCTGCAGCCTTCAGGATGGATTACGCCTCAATGTCAACCAAAATTCCCACGTGTTGCTTGGATCCTTGGATCCACAATCAGTGCCCACGGAAAGCAACAATCAAGCTACCGAATGACACATTGCACTGGGTCAATCTGCTGCACAAGACCTCTTTACAGTGTTGAAAAACAAGGGTGTTCCTTTGAGGACTGACCCAAGCCATAGTACTTCAAAGGCCTCGGATGCATATGAAAGGTGAACCTTTGAATAAGGAAGACCTAAGAAGAATCAATGCATTTAAACGTTCGTGCTAGAGAAGAACAGTGAAAATATTTTTTCCATGGGCTGCCAAAACAACTACCAGATCTGATTTGGAGCAAGCACAGCCAGCGTGCTCCTTAGAGGCAAGGACGGCGAGACCTGGCCTCACAGACTTTGGACATGTGGTCAGGAGAGACCAGTCCCTGGAGATGGACATCTTGCTTGGTAAAGTAAGCGGGGCAGTGAAAAAGAGGAAGGCGCCCGACAAGAGGGATGGACCCAGCGGCTGCACCAATGGGCTCAAACATAAGGACAATTATGGGACAGTGCAGGACCGGGCAGTGTTTGCGTCTGTGGTACACAGGGTCTCTCTTATGAGTCAGATCCAGCTCAAGGGACCCTAACAACACTCACCAGTGTGCCAGCCAGCGTCCCTGGGGAGTGCAAAGGGTTACCGTGTGCTGGAGCATCAAGCTCACCCAGCGGCTCCTCAGAAGAAAGTCCTGGTGGTCTCCATCAAACACACAGCAGCCATTGAACACTCACGGTGCTGTCCAGAGCCGGTCAACGTGACGGCTGCGGCTGGCTTCCCACGTGCCGAGCAGGGAACTGTTCCCGAGTGACGTAGGTGTCATTGCATTCCTCTTAACTTCACAGTATTATCGCTACGTTACAGATGAAGAAACTGAGATTCAGGGGCGTGAAGTAACTCGCTCCAGGCCAGAAACCTGGAATAGGGGGAAAACTCAAACAAGGTCTTCCTGGTACCAAAGAGCCAACAGCAAGCAGCCTCTTTCCCTCCGAAAAGGGCGTGCCTGCAAGCAGCTTGGCTGTCCTTGGAAGGGCTAGAAGTAAGTAGAATACTGAATGGGCTGTGGAATGCCAGAAGAGTCAACGAATCTGTCTTGCAAGACCCTATGTCCCAGGATACTCCTTAGAAACAAAAAGAACCAGACTTCATCTCACACACTTCGAACATGTCAGCGGCGGGACCAGCCCCTGGAGAAAGGCTGCTGGGTAAAGCAGAGGGGCCGGGCTGTACAGAACCAGGGAACCTCGATGTAATGGACTGGCTCAGTGGTTGCGACCCTAGGTTCAAACAAACACCGATTGTGGTGACAGTCGTTAAGTTCTGCTCTACACAGGGCTGTCACGAGTCAGAACCAGATGGGCTGGTGTTCCGTTCTGCTATCAGCAGCGTCACTATGAGTCAGTAGCGGGCCACTTAGGGTTCCGTTCTGTTGCACACAGCGTCGCTATGCATCAGAAACAACCTGAGAGCGCTTACCAACAACCAGGGATAATTATAAATAATTCAGCTCCTTTCGATCATCTCAGAAATACACCGCACTGTCTTCCCGAAATGGAGGCACCGCTTGATGGAATAATTCCCAAGTACGTTATTTTCAGACACAGTGGGTAATAACTACGTACTAAAGCAGCCAAGAAAGGTATATAGCAAACATGGTCACAATCCAAATGGATCACATAATCACAAACATACATATGAGAAAATGCTCCTGATCCTTAGCCATAAGAGAGATGCAAATTTAAACAACTTTGAGATACCTAACACCCTCAAAGGTAGCCCAATGAAAAAAATCAGAAACTAGCAAGTGTTGTAGCAGCTGTGATGAGATAGGAACACCTGTCCACTGCTGATGGACCTTTGATATGTACAGCCACTATGGAAATCGACCTGGTGCTATCTAAAACAGATGGAAATAGAGTTACCATACGACCCAGCAATCCCCCTACTGGGCATATACCCAGAAGAGGCAAGACACAAACCACGGCCAGACATCTGTGATCCAGTGTTCATCACGGCACAGTTCACAATCGCAAGGAGTTGGAAACAACCTAAATTTCCATCAGTGGATTAATGGATTAAAAAACTGCAGTACATACATACACAATGGAGTACGACACATCCCTAAAAAGCAGTGATGAACGCATGAAGCACATGCCGCATGGGAAGAACTGGAGGAAATCATGCTAAGCAAAGTAAGCCAAGCACAAAAGGACAAGTACAACATGAGTCCGCTGAGGTAAGCTTAAAAAGGCAAAAGGGGCATAGGGAAGAAGATGCCGTATACATACATTCCTGGGGTGAGGTCCAGGTACTATGTCAGGGGCCAAACCCAATCCAGGAACACATAGGGCAACCAACTAAAAAGGAGGGGGAAAGAAAGAAAAAAATAGACATGGGTAGAGGGGGCACAGGGCACTAACCCACCCAATGGGAGGGTATTGTTTATGTCTCCACAGGAGAGGGAGTGAGGGATCAGACTTCAACCGGGTACGCCAAGACATGAATGCGACATACCAGCAAGAAGCAGGGAACCAAGAGAGAGGTCTGCGGGGGCAGGCCCCAATCCCAACTACATGGACACCCCTTACCCCAGAAGAACTCACTTCAGAGGACAGCACTGAAGCTATGGCTCAGGGAGAGGGGCACGTCTGATCAGAGCACACAGGAGCAAACAAAGAAGGAGAGAAAGTGGAACACATCCTGGCCCACCAAGCCCTGAGGATGATATTCCCGCTCAGAGCAGCCAATACACAGAAAGGATCATAGGGCCGGGCCCACCATGAGACACAATGTCTCTCACTGATCCATAGCACTACTCGGGGGACAACGCTGGAGACACAGTGTGGGAATTGTGCCTGATCTGACCCCACCACACCAGGACGAAACACTAAGGATATGCAACAGAGCAGCAAGGGGAGCAAAGCAATGGAGTCCCCGGGGAATACCAAACATAGACTTTAGGGCCAGGGCATGGCTCCCCACCAGATTTGACCAGAAAACACTCCTAAAGGTCAACAAATAGACCTGGAGCTATTTATAGACTTTTCTTTCTTTTTTTTTTTCCCCGTTGGTTTTGTTGTTGTTGTTGTTTATTTTCTTTTTTTTTTTTTTGTTATTTTGCT
>NW_022107431.1:13054485-13083741 GCF_000313985.2 Echinops telfairi
CAGATTTGACCAGAAAACACTCCTAAAGGTCAACATAAAGGTCAACAAATAGACCTAGAGCTTTTTATAGACTTTTTTTTCCTCGTTTTTTTCCCCGTTGGTTTTGTTGTTGTTGTTGTTTATTTTCTTTTTTTTTTTTGTTATATTTTGCTCTGTCTTATTTTTGTGCTTATTATTGTCTCTACATGTCTATCTAGATAAGATAGGTGGCATAAACAATTCAGAGGAGAAAACAACGGGACCGACGGTTCCAGGGGAACAAGAGGAAAGGAAGGAGGGTGTCAACCAACCTAGGGACAAGGGAACAACAAGTGCTCTAAAATCGATGGCAAGGAGGGTATAGGATGCTTGGTGGGGTTGATCAAGGCAATGTAGCGGATAGGAATTACTGAAACCCAAATGAAGGCTGAACATGATAGTGGGACAAGAGAAAAGTAAAAGGAAATAGAGGAAAGAAGTAGGAGGCAAAGGACATTTACAGAAGTCTAAATACAGGCATGTACATATGTAAATACATTTATATATAACAACAGGGAAATAGATCTATGTACATATATTTATATGTTAAGTATTAAGGCAGCAGACAAACATTAGGCCTCTACTTAAGTACTCCCCCAACGCCCCCAGGGGTTCTTCAACCAACACAAAGTCCCCCATTATCATCAACATGGGTAATGTTACTATTATGTTCTGGATTTACAAATAAGCATAAACATGCTAGACAGAACTTCCTGTTTGCATGGAATAGAATGTGATATATTTCCACAAGGGGATAAGTCACATAGAAATAACTGTTCTTACAAGCAGCCCTGTCATCCAGATATTCCAATCCTCTATGCCAAGAACTGAAAGGGGGAATGCGGACAGTAAGGTGTTCATGCGTGCTCACTGCAGCACTGTTTCTAGGGATTTCAAGGTGGGAAGGCTAAATGGAATGTCCATCCACAGATGAATGCACAAACACACTGTGCCGCCAACTCACCCCCAACCCAACCGAGCCCACCACCAGGTGGGTTACGACTCATAGTAACCCAACCTGGGGTTCCCGGACTGGAAACGGACAGCATCCTCTTTCTTCCTCAGAGCGGCTGGTGGACACGAATCGCAGACCCTGTAATTAGCAGGCCAACGCACACCTGGCAGTGCCACTAAGCCGCCCCCAGACCAGGACCGTGTGAAATATGAGTCATTGCAGTGAACTGAAGTCTCTTCATGGCTCTCCTCTCCACGTCTTTGTAAGGACTGGGTGTGACCGTGCAAACAGGTGTGTGAAACCCCAGTAGAGGGAATTTGGTCAGCTTCAGTTGTCCATCCCCAGGCTATGAGAATGAGTCAGCACAGAAGCAGGCACAGAGAGAATCCTAGGACCAGCCCAGTGGAGCGCCTTTCAGATCTCGGAAGTGCTGGAGGCTGGAATGTGAGCCCCCAGAGGCAGCTGCATGGAGACCCTCGGGCAGAGCAGAGGAGCCAGGCTGGGGTCAGAGGCTGAGGCACTGAGACCAGGAGACGGAACAGGGGAACAGTGTTGAGACCATATGACAGAGGAGCACCTGGCCGGCTTCCTAACCTACAGAGGCAGAAGCCAAAGGACCACATGGCTGAAGAGAGAGAGAGAAAGGGAGAGAGAGAGAGAGAGAGAGAGAGAGAGAGAGACTTGGTTTCTGGCTGTCAAGAAGTATTCCTATAGACCAAGGACTGTATTGTTCATGCTCTCTAACCCTGGCTTGTGGTAGCCTGTTAACTCCCCTGGCAAACCCCCATAATGGGGATTTTATCTGTGAGTTCTGTGCGGTCATTGCAAGGGATGAGCGGACTAGCAGAGAAGTGGAATGTCCTGGGAGGGCGGTTGGTATTGGCACAGGACAGAGAAAGGTGCAGGGTGGAGGCTGGCATGTCTGCCTCTGCCTCGTGGCAATCAGCCTTGGGTTGATGTGAGGCTGAATCTCTCCCTTGGGTAGCGGAGGCAGTCAGAGATGGCCGCCAGCCCATTTTCACAACCTCAAAGAGAAATGAAGCCCTGGCACCTGCCACCTCATGCATGGATGAGCCTTGGGGATACCAGGCTGAGTGAGATCGGTCAGTCACAGAAAGACACACGGCGGCAGATCCGGCACCACGATGTGAAGCAGACCACTGTACAGAGAACGAAGCTCGCTAGTGGTTACGAGGGGCTGCTACTCTGGAAAAAGCAGAATTGGCTAAGGAGACACTGAGCCTCTGTTCCCAGAGATGGACATTTTCAGAAAAGGGCAGTGACGGTACGTATACACAGGATGAGTAGCCAGTGTCTCTCTGAATCCATCGTCCAACTACAAGCCGTTCCACTGGCCCAAGTACATATCTGACCACAATAACACAATTTGCAAAAAAATCTAAGTAGACCAAGGACCCTTCCTCTGACATGAATAAAGTCTGTATCCTGTGGTCTTGAGCAACAGGGTGGGGAGGGCTTCATTGAACTGTCCAGGCATTATCGACTCAGTCCAACAACCGCTTCTGGGCACCAGGCACGTGCCGCTCCACCCCGGGTTCACACACGAGTTTCCTGTCCCCAGGGAGCTTCCGCTCCAGGCACGACGCCAACAAGCCAGTAAGGAGGTGGATATACAAATGCGAACACCAGAAGGCAGGGCCAAGCCCTTTGCAAAGAATTAAAAACAGAGGCTGGGTGGTCAGAGGGCACCCAGAGCTGAACTCCAAAAGGGCACAGAGCAGGCAGCCAGGGGAAGAAGGGGCCTGCCTGCCAGGGCAGTTTCTAAGCATGTAGGTGTGTTTCAGCAAAGTGTGAGAGAGCAGCATGTTCTGCGAGCGCTCTCTGGGCGTTTCTGACACCCAGTCCAAACCCGGCTTGCTCCCTAGTCCTCATTAGCACCGGTGTGCCCAATCAGTCCTACACCGGCGGCGCCCAGAAAGAGCTTCTACAGAGCAGTTGGAATCGTTCCCATCCTTGGTGGTAACTGATACTCAGCTCCAGTTAGAAAGGGTCTGCTCCATTTGTTCTTACAGGAGACTTCGTGGCACAACGGTTACTGGCTGGTCTGATGACTAAAAGGTGCATGGTTCTAAACCACCCACATGCTCTGTAGGAGAAAAGAGCTGGCGGTCAGCCCCTGTAAGGATTTCGGACTAGGAAACCCCACGGGGGAGTTCTACTAGGTCACGTGGAGTCACTGGAAGCCAGAAAAGATGGCAGCCGACAGCAATAGGTTCTGGGGGTCCAGCGGGTTCTCAACAGGAGGCTGATCAGATGAGAAACCAGGCTTCCCCACGGAAAGTCCCGGGAGGAAGGGCAGGCATAACAGCTTTCCAATCGGCATGGGTGGCCCAGCCCACCCAGGAACGGGGTTTGTAAGGAGCCACTCCGAGCAGCCGCTGCCTGCGGGAACCTCAGTTACCAACTTGGCCTTTCTCACCCAAGCAAAGATGAATAGGTGCAGCCGAGCCACGTGGGACCACAATGATTAAGCGAAAAAGCAGAGCGGCCTTCACTTACCAGAAAGAAGGTGTGGGTGCCGCTTGGAGCTGGTTGAGGCGACGTCTTCTTCAAGCCCCAGTCCTGGCCAAAGAGCAAAACCAGAGAGGCAATGAGAAAGGGCGTTCAGAGTTACAGGTTACACTCCAGGCGCAATTTCCTAGCATCCCTGTGAATCTTGGGTTTAGTGAGAAATGGGAGGACCCTAAAAGAAGAATGGAGAGTGAACTGATTGTCTGTGAAGGAAGACAGAGGTTCTTTCCACAGCCGGGGGTGGTGGGGAGGTGGGGGGCATAAATGGAAGGTCAGTGGTTCAAACCCATCAAGAAGTGCATCCTAAAAAAGGCTTTTGAAAGGTCAGAGCCATGAAAGGCCTATGGAACAAGTCTACTCTGTACACAGGGGGGTGTCAGGAGTCCGAGTTGACTCAGAAGCAATTCATTTGTCTTGCTTCCACATCCTAATTGGAGAATCTGATTTACTTCTTCATTCTTTTTCTTTAAATCATCTTATTGGGGACTCATACAACTCTTATCACAATCCATACATACATCAATTGTGTAAAGCACATTTGTACATTCGTTGCTCTCATCATTCTCAAAAATTTGCTCTCCACTTAAGCCCTTGGCATCAGCTCATTTTCCCCCTCCCTCCCCCATGAACCCTTGATCATTTATAAATTATTATTTTGTCATGTCTTACACTGTCCGACATCTCCCTTCACCCACTTTTCTGTTGTCCATCCCCAAGGAAGGAGAGTATACAGTGAACCCTCCTTTATCGCGGTTAATCGGTTCTAGACCCTACCGTGATATATGAAATTCCGCGAAGTAGGATTCCTTATTTGTAAATCAAATATTTTTATGGTTAGAGCATAGAGGACATGAAAAAACACCCTTTAGTCACCATTACATTCGTATTACCCAATTTATTAAACGAAAAAGGGAAAATACAGTAAAACATTTTGGACGTTACAATTATCATTTATTATTTATTATATTATTTATGGCATCAAGCATGTACAGTATGAGCCAATCAGTGGCAGTAATGACAGAGCATGCGCTGTTACGCAAAAACCGCGATAGAGTGAAGCCGCGGAAGTCAAAGCGCGAAGTGGCGAGGGTTCACTGTATGTAGATATGGTTAAGATCTTTTGCAGAGAGATAGGTAGACATTGATGATCCACAGATGGTGGATGGATGGATGGATGACGGATGAATAAAGAGATGATTGATGGTTGGATGGTTGGTTGGATGGATAGTCAACCCTACTTCAACCAATCACTATTCCAGGTGTTGAGCATAGATCAGTACCCAAAAGTTTGCTGCTCTACATGAGCATCATTCCAAAGCGGGAAACAGCTAAAACACATGGTAAACAAATAAGAAAAATACCTTTCTCCCGATAAATGTTGGCTAACATCGGCTAATGAGAATGAGTGACAAGTAGCTCCTGTAAACGGAGAGATCAGGAAGTTGTTCGCTGCAGCGAGGACTAGGCTGCGGACTAGGCTGCGCGCTGGGTAGGATTTCAGTGCTGGTGGGACAAGCCTCCAGGCAGAGGGATTTGCTAAGACCTGAGTACGGTCCAATTTGTCAACCACAGCTACCACATACCGTGCGAGAGAACCCAAACTCAAGTGGGTTGGTTCAAAGGATCAGGCTTTCCTTAGTGATTAATAGGTGGTTTCTGCACCCTTTCATCATATGGAGAACGACACCTTCTTCGTGCTTAATGCACGGTCAGATCACTCATTAAAATGCATGAGGCGCCTTGGTCAACACACCAGTCAGTATCCCCTTTTCTTTCCAAGAGTGAGACCTGCCTTTCTATAAGGTGCTGTCTCACCCTACAGAAGATGATGATTCCACACTAAGGGAGTCCTGGGGACCCTGAGAGACACACCTTGGGCTGCTAACTGCATGCTCAACCCATCAGCCACCCTGAGCTCTCTACTCCTTAATCCGACCCAGGATGGCTATGAGTGAATCAACTCGATGGTAATGGGTCGAGTCTGGGTTTGGGTGTGGGGTTGCGATCCATGATGGAGAAGGTAGACTCTGAGCCAGGTGAGTGGGGCTCAGGCCCAGCACCCCCATTTCCACCAGCAGGGAGCTCAGCCTGGTTATAGACATGGTCTGAGCTCTCTGTGGTCTTCAGCAATCAAATGTGAGATTACAGAGTCTACCTCCCAGAACTGCATGGGAAGGGATGGGATTCATGCCTTTCATACAGGAGGTCCACCCTGCATTCCTGCTCTGAGAGCCTCATGCACACTCCCTGCCCCCAGGAGGGCAGTCCCCTACTTCCCACTCCCCCAGATAAGCCCGCAATAGCCCACACTCCCCAGCTGTGCCCCCAATAGCCCACATTACCCCCAGCAATGCAGTGTCCCCTACAACCTGTGCCATAGGATGGTGTGTGTACGTGTGTGACGTGGAAATGGGGTGGGGAAGACATTTACTCAGTGTGTGTATGTCTGTGGGTGTCTTTGTGTGAGTGAGTATGTGTCTGTGCCTGTATATGTGTACATGGATGTGGGGTGGGGAAGACATTTAGTCCAGAGCAGCCAGCGAATGGGGCTCCTAAGCAATGGCAGACAAAGCAGGGCGACAGAACAGAAAGGGTTCAGAATTAACATAAGTATCAGACCACCTATGAATCAGGCATCCACTGAAAATCTGCAGAGCTGATCCCACACATCACCTTCTGAGTTACCCAGGAAAGGCCTGTCTGGAATACGTAAACTCCCCTGCCTTCCTGTCGGTTCCCACTCATGACGGCCTTCAGGCAGGGGAGGGCTGCCCCTGTGGGTTTCTGAGATGAACTCTCTAGGGGAGTAGAAAGCCTCATCTTTCTTCCGCAGAGTGGCCAGTGGTTTCACACTGTGGACCTTGAGATTAACAGCCCAACTTGTAACTGCGATGCTGCCAGGATACCTGGGAAGACCTAAAACCACCTGCATTTCCCAAGCCCACATTTAGGTCTCATCTGACCACCACCCACCAAACCAACCACTCAAACACCTTGCCATTTAATGGACTTCTTTTTTTCTCTGTGCCTTTGTGTAAACTATTCCTCCTCTCCCCTCCCTGACACAGCTCTCTGGGGAATGCCTAATTGCCCTAGAAACTCAGCTTATGTGCCTCCTCCTCTGCGAAGCCCTCCCTGATGGCTTACCTTCCTCCCCGAAGCATGCAGGGCAATCCCTCCCCCCTTGTCACCAATGGCTCTCACAGAGGCACCTGCATGGCAATTAGGATTGTTTTCAACCTGTTTGTCTCCTTTCTGGGCCTGTAATCACACTGATACGCGCTTCCCTGCTGTCTGGTTCGGGGCCACCCAGAGGTGCTCACCAATCTACCACAAACAGACGGATGGACAGATCAAAGACAAGTGCCTTCAATCGTCCGTGCAACATGATTTAGTCCTTATCAAGCTACTGGTCCAGCCTCTCCCCGTGTCCTATGTGAAGACAGACAGAGGGGATGCTGCACACTGAGGGCACGTCTCTGAATCGGAGTGGTTCCAGACAAGTTCAGAGGATGCTGATGCTCAGAGCATCTTGATTTCAATCCTCTCCGGCTTACAGAACGAGTCCCGGCAGGGATGAACGAGACCTGCCCGTGGCCCCATCGATAACGAGAAAGAACTAGGACGAGCACTCTTATTTCCAAACCACCCTATCGGTTTTGTCCCCTATGTGCCAAGGGAGTGGCTGGCCAGCGTGTTCTTCCTGGGAGCCATGTCTTCCTCAAGCCCACATCAAGGTGCACTACAGGTCCCTGCAGGGGCCGAATGGCTGGTGCTTAGCCCCTCCGATGAAGGCTGGCAGTGAGAACTCACCCAGAAGTGCTGCTTATGAAAGGCCGGGTGATCTGCTTCCATAAAGATTACAGACAAGAAAACCACGGAGCAGCAGTCGTCGTTAACTTGTTGGGTTGTTAGCTGCAGTGCCATCTGTTAGGGACAGTGTATAGCCTGCCAAGAGTACAGACTGAGTTTAGGGGTTAATTGAGACCATGCTTGGTGTCTCTGCCAGGGTGTTAGCAAACTCAGCTGGTCATCATCCAAAAGGTTGGAAGTCGAGGTCCACACTGAGGCACCGTAGAAGAAAGGCCTGGAAATCACATTCCAAGCTCCCCATTCACTGACCCCCAACAGGCCCCCTGAAAGTCAGAGATGGCAGCTGGGGAGAATGGGGGCCCTGCCCTTCTCCTGGGACCCCGGGAGCTGGAGGAAAGACAGTGCATTCTGAGTTTTCCTTACCCTCACAAAGACCCTCTGCACTTGGTCCTTGGGTAAATGCTTCCCCTTTGATCGTAACTGATTGATTAATCTGTCCCGGAGGTGAGTTCCATTTGAGACCTGCAGGGTGATTACAGGCGATAGTCTTGCGGGGGTATCACCTGTCTCTCTTGAACCAGTAAGCCGGGTCTCCTCTCAGATTCAGAACGTTGTTGGACATTTCCGCCTACTCTGTCCAGGACCTTCCAAGGTTCTTTACAGAGCAGTTGGTCTGGCTGTTGGGCACCATCCAGTTCTTCTGGTCTCCGGGCTGCAGAGACGGGTGTTTTCGTGGTCTATTGGCCTCATTGTTTCCATGTGTCTTTCAATCGCCAACACGCTTCTTTCCTCCGCATGGGAGAGGCAAACAATTGTACCTTAGATGGCTGCTCGCGGACTTTTAAGACGCCAGTCACTACTCAGCTAAGGAGGATGCAGAACATTGTGACCTACGTTATTTATGCCAATTGACCTTGGGGTTCCAGGAGACTATGATTCTGATCCTCCCAATCAGTGACTCATTCTCTCAAGGTATTTGCTTAGGTCTAAAGAATTTTCATAACATTGCCCCCTGTATGCTCTGCCACACTGGTATACGGATAGATATAGATGATACAGATGTAGATGTAGATGTAGATATAGATAAGATAGATATAGAAATAGGTATAGGTATAGATATAGATACAGTTGCAGCAGAAGGTAAAATACACACCTACAAACATCCTGTTCCGAACCCATGTAGACGTGTCGGTACACTCCCACTCTCCCTCCCCTACTGCTGAATCCATTAAGACTGGGTAGCAGCCTGAAGCAGATCCCCAAGTCTGTTCTCCTGCAGGTTCAAACTGCCAAGCTCTCAGTTAGAAGCCATGAATTTCAGCACTAGGTGGCCTGACCCCCTAGATCAGGGATCCTCAAACTTTTTAAACAGGAGGCCAGTTTACTGTCCCTCCGACCCATTGGAGGGCCGTACTATAGTTTTAAAAAAACTATGAACAAATTCCTATGCACACTGCACATATCTTATTTTGAAGTAAAAAACAAACGGGGCAAAAACACCCGGCGGGCCGGATAAATGTCCTCGGTGGGCCATAATTTGAGGTCGCCTGTCCTAGATTGAAGGGGCTCATCTCCACGGTCAATGAGCCGATTCCCACTCAGAGCCCCGCTCTCGGGCAGGGTGGAACTGTTCTGAGATTCCAAGGCTAAGTCTTTACGGAAAGCGCCTGCCTCCACGTTCCCCCTTGGAGCTGCGGGTGGGCTGGAGGTACTGTGGACAAAGCCGGGAAGGGGCCGGTGCTTCACCCGCTGCACCACCAGGTCGGCGAGCTTCAAGGAAGCGCTCGACAAACCATGTCGATACTGAAAGGGAACCCTTCCACCTTTTCTGTGGTGCAGAGCGTGGGCTGTGCACCTCGGTCCAGACCGATGCTCACCCGCCTCTCCCTCCGGCAGGCGCCGGGTGCCTCAGTGGGTGGGTGACACGCGGGGCTGCAGTTGAAGCGCGCCCCCCCCCCCCCCAGGGGCGGTTCGGCTCCGTCCTGCAGGGTGGCTATGACCGGATGGCGGTGGACAGTTGTGCTCTCATCCATGTAAGGGCCTCCTCAGAACAGTCCTTCTTCAACACCGTCCCCACCCGTGCTCTCTGCGGCCCATCCTGGCGCCCTGGCCCGCCTGCACCCCACCAAGATCTCACTGTCCTTTCCCGCACGGACGTGCACGTCTCTTCTCCTCCTCCCCACTCTGGTGCTGAAGGCCTAACGGAGTGTACAGAGTGCAAAAGTCCTCCTCCTCCTGCTGCCCCCGCCCCCTCCTCCTCCTGGCAACTGACCAGGGCCCCAGCGGCATCTCACGGCTGAAAAGGACCGAAGGAAGCAGAAATGCTGCAACCCCAATGCGGCCCAAAGGCAGCCAGTGCACAGAGCCCGGGGTTGACACAACTTTCACTGTTGGCTGGCCAGGGAGCCTGGGGCTCCAGGCCCAAGAGTCCACAGGGGCCACTGAGGGGCTGCTGGAAAGGGGACAGATCAAGTAGCTACTTAACCTCTACCCGAGAATATGCCTTCCCCTGCCCCCCACCCCGAAGTGACCAGGATGGCTTTCTGGCTTAGAAACAGTTCTGCCCATTATATTATAGTATTAGTTTCTGCCCATTACATCCTGCTTGTCACCACCAACCGCCCTGAATAGAAAGCATTTCAAGTTTCATTGTTTCCTCTGGCCTTGTTATCAGCAAGGCCGCTTATCAATTCAGAGCTGCCCAGCGGCTGGGACTGAAACAATAGACCCTGCGGGGATTTTCCGGCAGCTAGATGGGGTGGGAGACACTCAACTCCGGTCTCAGTAGCCCCATCGTGTCGTGTGACCCAGGTCTCAGAGTCCACAGGTGGGCTATTTATTGTCGGTCCCTCTTAGGGTCTGCTCCCGGGCCTTAAGGTAAGAGACAACATAACACGCAGGACACCTTTATTAAACCACACCTTTCAGCAGCCTCTCTCGTCCACATTCACATCTGTCCCTGCGCACAGACTCAATGCGATCAGAAAGCGCCCATCACCAAGGACGAGGAACATGAGAGAAGCCACCATTCAAGACCAAGGATAACTTATTACCATGAAAATGAGAAGTTTCGGTCCCTCCTCCCCAAGGGCAGCCTTCTGCACACTTGCAGCCCATTGTCTTCTGTTTTCCAGAAAGCAAACTACAACCAGGGCCTTGTTTGTGACACAGTTCACGAGAGGCACCAGGAGTCACCCAGGAAGAGCTCAGGGCCCCGAGGATGCAGCCAGGTGGGCCACTGAATCCCTTATGCTGGTGACTCCTTCAGCCCATTGGGATTCAGAATAAGGACAGCCACAAAAATCAAACCCCTGTCGCCGAGTCTGCTAGGACTCATAAAGAAGCTACAGGGCAGAGCAGGACTGCCTCAATGGAGTTTCCAGGCTGTCAATCTCTGCAGAAGCAGACTGCCTCCTCTTTCTCCCCTGCAGCACTCGGTGGATTCGAACCGCCGCCCCACAGACCTCAGCTTTGGGCTGATCCTTATAGTATGTTCATCGAAGATGAGGAAGAAACTGGAGCCCTCATGCACCACTAGTGGGATGTAGAATGGCGCAATCACCATGGAAAACAATGAAACGCAGAATGATCCTGACTTAAGACATAAAAACAACCAGACTCACTACCATTGAGTTAATCCCAACTCATAGCGACTATCTGACCCGGCAAACTCCACTCTTAGGTCCCATCTACCCAAGAGACTTGAAGGTACGGGCTCAACAAGATAGGTGAACGCCCAGGTTCTCGACAGCCTCCCTCACAGTGACCGAGTGGAAGAAGAGCCCAAGTCTCTGTCAACAGACGGTGGATACACAAAATGTGACCTTACCCTCTGTTGACCTCCTATTCAGTCTCACAGGGAAATGAAGTCCTGGTGGAGGCTACCACAGGGGGACTGAGTGAGATATGGCAGACACAAAGTGATCCCACTTGCATACGGCATCCAGAACAGGTGCGTGCGATGCTAACAAAGTGTGTCAGTGGTCTCCAAGGGCTGAGAAAAGAAGCGAATAGGGAGTTATTGCTGAAAGGTACCCCATTTCATTTGGGCCGATGGAAAACACAAATAGATACTGGATTGTTATCATCAGTCTTAACTGAGTTGCACACTTATTAAAAATGAGTCAGCTGGCAAATTGTTTTGTTGTATATATTTTGCCAAGATGGGAACAAACATTTGAAGTATTTGTTGACCATCTCCTCCATCCATCAAGGCACTCAGTTGGGATATTGGCGGCAAAGGGGAATTCACACGCAAGTGTTTCATAACCGATGACGGAGTAAGGCATCCGTCACAACACGGTGTGGGGAGGAGGATGGCCCTGGGGGTGCAGGGTGCTGGAGAGGCACAGAAGAATGGCCCCTCCTCTGAACTTCAAGGCAGACCCCAAAATGATAGCAATGGTTCTCACCTCACAAAAATCACCTACATGCAGGCCTGGTCAATCAGAATGGGTCTTTCCCCACTAAGGTTCTAGGACTGTCTATAACATTTCTACATGTCTCTGACCCGTCTCCTGGGCTCCCTCCCCTCTAACCTGGAACCTGCAGAGGAGAGCATCCCCCAGACATTCTGTCCCTGAAGGACTTCCCAGGCCAGATCGATGGGGCCAGGAGACACACACCTGCTCTCGTGGGGCACTTTCCTTGAAGCCGTGGGATAGCAGCCTCAGCATCTTATCTGGCTTCCAAGATGTTCACATCAACCTGTCACACACCACCGTGTATTCCAGAATGTAAGAAAATGCTTCTAAGGGGCCTCGGTCCGCCCTCGCCAAGATAACATGTAGTGCTGGGGTGTCTCAAAGCGACAGAACTGAGGCTGCTAACCACCAGGTCAGCAGTTCAAAACCACAGGCCAGCTCCACAGGACAAAGCCATAGCTTTCTACTCCTATAAAGAGTTACAGTCTCAGATGGGGAACAGGGGAACAGGGCACAACCCATCGAAGAGGAGGGTATTGTTTGTATCTCCACAGAAAAAGTAGGACCGGACTTCAACCCGGTGCTCCAAGATATGAATACAACATGCCGGCATGAAGCAGGGAACCAGTAGAGAGGTCTGAGGGGCCACCCCCAATCCCAACTACGTGGGCAGGTGCCCCTCTCCGCAGGAAATTTTACTTCAGAGGACAGCACTGAAGCTACAGCTCAAGGAGAGGGACACGTCTGATCAGAGCACACGAGAGGAAATGAAGGGGGAAGGAGAGAAAAGTGGAGCGCATCCTGGCCCACCAAGCCTTGTGACGATACTCCCGCTCAGAGCAGCCAATGCACAGAAAGGACCACAGCGCCAGCCCCACTAAAAGACACGACATCCCTCACTGACCCACAGCCCCATGGGGGACAACAATGGAGACTCAGTGTGGGAATTAGTCCCGAGCTGACCCCACCACACCGAGCCAAAACACGAAGGATGTGCAACAGAACAGCAAGGGGAGCAGAGCAAGGAAGTCTCGAGGGAATACCAAAAATAGACTTTGGGGCCAGGGCATGGCACCCCCTCAAATTCGACCAAAAAACACTCCTAAAGGTCAACAACAGACCTTGAACTATTTATAGGCTTTTCCCTTTTTTGTCATTGGTTTTTTGTTGTTGTTGTTGTTTTCTTTTCTTTTGTTTCTTTGTTTTGCATATTATTATCTCTGCAGATCTAACTAGATAAGATAGACTGGATAAACAATCTGGAGGAGTAAACAACAGGACTGAGGGGGGGGGGCTTGGGAGAGGGGGAGGTGAGGGAAAGGAAGTGGTGTTAACAAACCCAGGGACAATGGAACAAGTGGTCTGAAATCGGTGACAAGGAGGGTGTAAGAGGCCTGGTAGGGCTTGATCAAGGGCAATGTAACCAAGAGGAGTTACTGAAACCCAAATGAAGGCTGAGCATGATAGTGGGACACAAGGAAAGTCAAAGGAAATAGAGGAAAGAACTAGGAGGCAAAGGGCATTAATAGAGTCTAAATAAAGGCATGTACATATGTAAATATATTTATATATGATGATAGAGAAATAGATCTAGGTGCATATATTTGTAGATTTAGTATTAAGGTAGCAGATGGACATTGGGCCTCTACTCATGCACTCTCTCAATGCAAGAACACTTTGTTCTATTAAACTGGCATTCCATGATGTTCACCTTCCCAACAGGATTGCTGAGGACAAAGAGGTGAATAAGCAAATGTGGTGAAGAAAGCTGACGGTGCCCGGCTATAAAAAGATATAGTGTCTGGGGTCTTAAAGGCTTGAAAGTAAACAAGTGGCCATCTAGCTCAGAAGCAATGAAGCCCACATGGAAGAAGCACACCCACCAGCCTGTGTAATCATGAGGTGTCGAAGGGATGAGGTATCAGGCATCAAGGAACAAAAAATCATATCATTGTGAATGAGGGGGAGTGCAGACTGGGGACTCAAAGCCCATCTGTAGGCAACTGTACATACCCTTACAAAAAGGTTGAGGGGAGGAGACTAGCCAGTCAGGGTGCAGTGTAGCAACGATGAAACATACAATTTTCCTCTAGTTCGTAAATGCTTCCTCCCCACCCACTATCATGATCCCAATTCTACCTAACACATCTGGCTAGACCAGAGGATGTACACTGGTACAGATAGGAACTGGAAACACAGGGAATCCAGGACAAATGAACCCCTTAGGACAAGTAGTGAGAGTGGTGATACCAGGAGGGTGGAGGGAAGGTGGGGTAAAAAGGGGGAACCAATCACAAGGATCTACATATAACTCCCACCCTAGGGGACGATCAACAGAAAAGTGGGTGAAGGGAGACATCGGACAGTGTAAGAGATGAAAAAATAATAATAATTTATAAATTATCAAGAGTTTGTGAGGGGGGGTGGGGAGGGAGAGGGATAATGAGCTGATACCAAGGGCTCAAATAGAAAGCAAATATTTTGAGAATGCTGAGGGCAACAAATGTACAAATGTGCTTGACACAATAGATGGATGTACGGATTATGGTAAGAATGGTATGAGCCCAAAATAAAATGATTTTTTAAAAAGTTAGTCTCGGAAATTCACAGGGAAAGTCCTAGAGGGTCGCTGTGAGTCAGAAAGCGACTGGAAGGCAGGGGAAGTTTCCGGTCTTTCCCGACAACAGGTCTAAAGCACATTAGACGAAGTCTCACCAGTCTCGCTTCTAAGGAGCCATGGTCTGTCCCTTTTATGTCAGAAAGGGCCACCGTTTCCTTTATATCAAGTTGTCACGCCTGCTACCGATCCCGAGCCGACTCTCCCTACAGAGCCACGGCGTACTCAGCCCGCCATAAACAGCTGTGCGGTGCAGGACCGTGGGATCGAACGTGCAGAGCAAGGCGGCCGCCCGCTACACCTGCAGGCTTGGGCGCTGCGTGCCAGTGGGAGTGGTGACTAGGTGCCTCCTTCTGTCTCAAAGCTCAGCGGACTGGATCAGATGGGCTTCCCCCAGGCTCCCTTGACCTCATCCTAGGGCTAAACCTGCCGGATTCAAACATTCGCAGATTAGAAACATAAATGGGTGGGTCGTTCCAGAAGATTAATTATGAGGATTGAGTACTCGATCATCACATTGGCCATGATTGAAAGCCCATCACTGAGGAAGGACCAGAAAAGGAAGGGGGAATGAATGAACGAACGAACCGAACTCATGGTGAGTAAAGTTCTGTGTTCACAGCGGCAGAGGAATCACCCAGCCCCGGGACTAAGCAGACAACAGAGAGATCTGTTCTGGCTTGCTCGTGCTGCGGTCTTCCAGAAACAAAAACAAGGCTTCCCTGCCTACGTTTGTCTTAGCTGCCACCCGCCTCCTTCCTGGAGCCAGCCTAGGAGCTCGTGCACCAGGGACCAAGAAGTCCCTGCCACCCCTACCCCACTCCTGTGCCCCTCCAGAAAGAAATCATTTCAGCTCCTGAGCTGAGCTGAGAAAGCACATGCCGCCGGCCCTGCCGGAGAAATACTGAATTAGTCCGATCCAGGCTTGCTGCTCACCGCCTGCAGCTGTGACAGCTCACGGGTTCACCTCAGGGCTGGGGAAATACAACGTTATTTCAGGTGCTAATTTTTTAAAATCATTTTGATGGGGGGCTCTTACAGCTCTGATCACAATCCATACACACATCCATGTGTCAAGCACATTTGTCCATATGCTGCCATCGTCATTTTCGAAACACTCTTTCTCCTTGAGCCCTCGGTATCAGCTCCTCTTTTTGTTTTCCTTCCCTCCCTCAGGAATCCTTGATAATTCATAAATTATTCTTATTTTTCATGTCTTACACTGACCGATGTCTCCCTTCACCCGCTTTTCTGTTGCCCGCCCTCCTGGGAGGAGGTAATATGCAGATAATTGTGATCGATTCCCCCGGCCTCCTCCCATCAGGTGCTAATTTTTGTACCAACATGCCAGTCACACGCCACTTGACTCTTTGGGCTGCTATGTTGGTTTTGCCTCCGCTTCTGTCCAGGAAAGTCTGAAGGAAAGCCCCTGCTGAGACAGACGCCGCCTCACCTGCCCATTCCTTGACAACGTGCACTTTTCTTCCTGAAAATGAAGCATTCACACGCTTTGTCACAAGCACGCCTGCGGCCAGTCTTCCCGAGCGCTCGCATGGTCACGCTGGCCAACGGCGCACGCTGTGGGTTTACAGGGCCGTGCTGAGCGCAGGCCCTGGGGATGCTGTGCTGCTGGGACGAACGGGAGCGACAAGGCTCTGGAGGTTGACACGCACAGAGCTCGCCGTCGCGGCAAGGACCCTCGGGCCTTTCTGGAAGGCGAGAGAAAGACTGGACAGAAAGGGACTTTGGTTTTTCCGCTCCTCGGTTCATTGTGTGGAAAGGATGACACCGAGGGACGTCGGCATGCTCTTGGGAAAATGCCATTATCTTTGAATCCCATTTCCCACAAATATTTTAACGCTCCCTGGGTTAGCTAATCCTGTTCCTTCCATTTTTTGGAGGCAAATCTAAAGTGGTCCAAGAAGCAAGCTGGCCTCAGGAGCTCTTTTCCACGAAACGTACCTGTGTGTGAAAACTGTGCCTGCAACTGTCCGGATCAAAGCGGAAAAGTAGCTCATCTTATAAGCGATCGTCTTCAGATCCTGAGTAGCAGCAAGGTGCTAATGAGGGCGGCACGTCGGACACATGGCACAATGGTGACACCCCCACCCTGCACACTGCGCAACCGCACATACACACACCACCACCAATCCCACAGCGTTAGCGGGGAGAGAAGGCGGCAAACAAAGGCGTTACACATTTTACAGAGAGATCAGATCGCCGGGCCATCTGGATGGCGGCAGGCATGCTGTGAAGAACACCAGAACTTCCCACTTCCCTTGGCGTCAGGAAAAGAAAGAAAGGAAACGGTTAGATCCAGAATGAAATGAAGATTTGCAACCAGGAAGACCCTATCAAGCCGAACCCAAGTGATATGTTTGGGACGCAGCCCAAATGGAGAAGAAAAACAACACGGGGCTAAAGAAAAGCACCAACACCGTGCACAGAGCAAACCCCAGCCCTGCACCAAACACAGCCGGAGACACGTCGTGCCACTGTCTTCCAGGAGATTAAGGCAAGCGCCGCACCCATCAAACCAGAGCAGGCCAGCACCCAGAAAAAGGAGCACCACCCTGCAGGGCACAGGGGCCCGGGAGAGCACGTGGGCTCCGGGAGCTGGTGCCGGGAGGTACAAGTTCAGATCTGGGTGAAGCAACGCCAGGCTGGGCGGAGCAGGAAAGCCCTGCTGGGTAAGCCAGGCTGCCAGGAGGTCTCCCAGGAGGGCAAGAGCAGCCGGAGACCCTGCCTTCTTGTAAGAAGGGCACACTGACCAGGAGACTGACCAGGCAGCCGGAGATGCCCAGAAGATGCCGAGGACCTCTGAGCCTGAGGGAGCACAGGATGAACCAAGTTCAAAGAGAGAAGCAGCTCTGTCTGAGAGGTGGCCAAACTCAAAGAAAACAAACTCACTAGCATGTAGTCCATTCTGGTTAATGGCAGTCCTAAAGAACAGGGCCGGACTGCCCTTGTGGGTTTCTGAGACTGTAACTCTGCACGAGAGTCAAAAGCCTCATCTTTTACCCCAGAAGCACCTGATAGTTTGAACTGCTGACCTCAAAGCTAACATCCCACAGCATAACCCACTATGCCACCAGGGCTCTTAAAATCCAGGCTGGGTAACTTGCACTTTCTTCATTAAAAGACAACCTGCAAAGCAGGAGGTACCACCGACCCTGTGCGCTGCCACTCTCCTCGGGCACTACTATCATCACCATCCACAACTGGCTGAGGAGCATCCGTTGTAAAATCTGCCACCCAACTGTTGGGTTGTTGCCCTCCGGTGGCATGCATGTTACTGAAAGATGCATCACCATTTTCCCCCCCAAATACCAGCAGAGTCACCCATGATGGAGAAGCTTCAGCGGAGCCTCCGGACTAAGAAAGACTAGGAAGAGGGACCTGGCAATCTACTCCTGAGAATCAGCCCATGCCCAGCCTATGATCGCCACAGAATGCAGTCCCATGTAGCGCTGGAAGGTGAACGCTAGGTTGGGCGGCACCGAGAATGCACAGTGGCTGCAACAGCCGTGGGCTCCAGCAGACCCACGGCGGGTGACAGAGATGGCTCTGGACCCGGCTCCACGCGCTTCTCTGCATGCGAGGTCCTGGTGTCGCCCGAGGCCGAGCCAACTCAGCAGCAGGGGAGACGTGTAAAGCCGCTGGTCATGATAAAAACGAGGTGAGAAAGCCAACCATGGGCTTGCAAAACTGAAGAGCTCCCAGGCAGGAAAATAGGGGAAGTCAGGTCAGTGAGGAGGCAAGAGTCAGACCCCGCCTGCGCCCAAAAGTCTTCTCCCCTGAAGGAGCCCTGGTGGCATAGTGGGTCATGCAAGGTCAGCAGTTCGAAACCAGCAGCCACTGCAGGACAGGGAGGAGGCTTTCTACTTCCGTGAAAATGTACAGTCTTGGAAACCCACAGCGGCAGTCCTACTCTGTCCCATATCCTGGGTCGGTCCGCGTCGGAATCAACGCAGGGTTTGGTTTTGATGAAACCTAACTTCCTCCCACACCAGCTGCAAGCGGCAACCACTGCCCAGGACCCTTGTGAGAACAACATGAGGAAAGGCCTGTCCAGCCCCGAGCCAGGGCCCAGCACCTTTCAGGAAGGGGGACAAAAGTGTGAGTGGTCTCCTCCTGCCTGCTCCCCGCAGCCCTGCCCTCACGTAGGTCTCTGCCGCGCCTCTGCTGTGAGCAGCCCCAAGAAGAACTGGGAATTATTTTTAACAAGCCCAGGGCGAGCAAGATGACTCAGGAACACCACGGCCAGGCCCAAATGTCCGTTACGACCAAACACTGCAAAAGGCTGCAAGAAATCCCTCCCGCAAGCATGAGTAAGCGGGCCCTCTCTAAGGAGAGGGGAAATGTAAACTGAGACATCTGTCCCCTTAGCTGAGATGTTGCCACACTTCAATCTCCGGACTAAGCCCGCAAGCAGTTTTAGGATAATCTAAATCCGATAGTAAGAGTGACGATGTGGGCACTTCCCCAAGATCGAAACCAAACCCACTGCCATTGAGTAGATTCCAACTCGCGGCGGCCCCATAGGACAGAGGAGAACTGCTCCCTGGGGTTTCCAAAACGGTGAATCTTTATGGGAGAAGACAGCCTCCTCTCTCCCCCAAGGAGTATCTGGTGGGTTTGAACTGGTGACAGCCCAATGCTGAGCCCACTACGCCCCAAAATGAACTTTGAGGGCTGCTCCCATCCCAAATGAGTTTGGGTGCTTTCTGAATGCACAGGTGATTTCCGGACCCTTGGTGGTGCAGTGGTTACGCGCTTGGTTGCCAACCAAAGGGTCGTAGGTTCAAACTCATCAGCTGCTCCACAGAAGAAAACTGAGGCCATCTGCTCCCGTAAAGGCCTTGTGGGGCTGTTTGACCTCGCGAGGAGCCAGAATCTACCCAAGAGCGGTGGTTTGATTTTGCTTCTTTCTGAGTTTGGTATCGGGTTACGACTGTGAGACTGATCGACATGATGTGATGTGTAAGATGCTGGGAAGACCCTTTCGATGGCAAATGTGACCCATACCCAGGGGGCTCTGAGAAAAGAGCATAGAAAAATGGAATGAAAAGATCATGGAAGTTCCCCCAAACTTTCTGGAAGTCCCCTTGTATCTACCAAAATTAAAATTATTCTATAAGAAACTATTGTGATATTATTATTATTATTTGATCACAAAAGGGCCCCCATGGCAGAGTGGTGAAAGTTCTTGGCTGATAACTAAAAGGTCAGTGGTTCGACTCCACCAGCTGTTTTATGGGAGACAGATGTGGCAGTCTGGACAGATGGCGGCCTGGGAGACCCGCAGGGGCTGTTCTACGCCATCATACAGATTCCATCAGCCGGCTGACTGGACAGCAGCAGGTTGGTTGTTTTAAGAAAGGGCCTGCAAAGGAGACTGTCCAACAAACAGCCTCCTGCCTGCAGACCTTCACGTACAATAAACAGTGGGAATTGTCGAGAAGTCGCATCATTGCTGGTGTGGTGGTTGGGCTGCTAACTGCAAGGTCAGCAGTTCAAAACCACCAGCAGCTCCTCAGGAGAAAGATAAGACTTTCTACTCCCATGAAGAGCTACAACGTCAGAAACCCACAGGGGCAGTTCTACCCTGTCCTGTAGGGTTGCCATGAGCGGGCATCGACCAGACAGCAGTGAGTTAGGTTGGGTTCTGGAGCCTACCTGCTCCTTAAATTGAGTGTCTGAAATCAGAAGACATTGGGAGAGGAGTGTGGATTTCACAAACTCAGTTGCAGGGAGGTGGCCCAGGGCTTACCTGTGACATTTCTCAGGGCTCTGCTCCACCTACACTGTCCATTCAGCCATCTATCAACCCTCACTGCTTAGTACCAAACCAGGAAGACCCTGCAAGCTACCTGTCGTGACAATGACTCGGTCTGAAGGACAGGTAGTCCCCTCCAAAACCAGCCAAACTCACTGCCATCAAGTCCACTCCAACCCAGAGGGACCCAATAGAACAGCAGAATGGCCCGGAGAGGTTTCGGAAACTGTAACTCTGTACGAAGTAGAAGGCGTCACTGTTGACCTAGAGGTTAGCAACCCAGGGCTATGCCCTCAGGGCTCCTAGGAGAGTCTTAAAGCCAGACCTTGAGGAGAGTGAAAGTACTTCAAACCTATCATTTGAATTTCCGCAGCAGGAAATGGCCAACATTTTCTCCCTAGATGTTTTGCTTCCTCTTATTTCTGGAGGGAGAATCACTGAAACACTCACATTCCGAGGAGGGCTGTGGATGGGGTGGAGATGGGGCAGAGGGAACGCTGACACGTGTGAATGGATTTCCAGCACGCAAAATGCAAGTTAGGAATATAATTGGAACCGAAATTCAGGGCCCTCAATTAATGCGTCTGAGCACTTCAGGTCAAATGCGCTCCAAGCAGGACTTAGCTTCCTCCAAGCAGAGCTTGATGGCGCAGGACCAGGCAGAGTTTGTACACAGGGTGGCTATGAGTTCGAATTGCGTCCACAGCACCTGACGGCAACAGTGTGCCCTAAATTGCTTGCCGGATCCCAGCCTGGCCCAGCCCACCCCTGCCTGGAGGGGGGCTCTCCCAGATGCGGGGTGCTCAAACTCCCTCCCGAACACACTGTCTCTCCTCTGTTGTCATTTTGGTAGGAGTCCTTGGTTAAATCTTATTCTCACCTCACTCAAACAAAACCCTGGGCACCAGGGATAGGTACAAAAAGCAGAAAGAGGTAAATTCACGGTCTCTCCAGCCTCCCAGGAAAATACAACAAAAAGGCAAAGATGAAAGTTTGTGGCCAGAACCTGTCCTGCTGATTCTGGTTCGCAGTGACTCCATACGGCAAAGTAACACACTGCTCCCTGCGGGGCTTTCAAGGCTGTAATCAGATGCCGATCCGCCAGGTCTTTCTTCCGCAGCACGGCTGGGTGAGGCCAAGCCTTTAGAAAATCTCTAAATTAATCCCTTGGCTGAACAGATCTTGACAGCACGAGATCCCTGTGATGGGCATCATGGGTTCTCAGTGGTCTGTACTGATCAGGCAGAGGGCTTTGCTTTTAATGCGTCTGCCTTGAACTTTTGTGGGAGAAAGATGAGGCTGTCTACTTGCGTGAAGAGTCAAAGGCTCCGAAACCCACAGGGGCAGTTCTAGAGTCCCGATGAATAGTCGCTGACGCGATGGCATTAAGTTTGAGGGTTTTTGTTGGTCTGTTTTTATCTTCAACTTTTAACCAACTCAGCCTATTCCCTTCCCCACGAAGAGCAGCCAGCAATTCCAGGGGAGCCAAACTGGAGTACTGAACCCCCACCCTCGTCCAGGGCCACTCCCTCCCACTCCTCTCTCCAGAACAGCCACAATTCCTCTCTCCTCACCTACCAGCCAACCTCTCCACCCTTCAGCTGCCCACCTCTGCTGACAGCTGCCTGTCTACCCTGGCTCACACCTTGAGCTTCCAGCTCTCTCCAACAGCACGGGATGGGGTGGGGTGAGGTGTGTAGGCAGAAAGAGGATTGATCAGAGCCTAAACCAGTAGCTCTCTGGCCCCAGAGCACCCACTGAACACACACACACACACACACACACACACACACACACACACGAGCGCTTTTTGGTGTCATTGAAAGCCATGTGCAATGTGCTTATTCTTTTATCATCCCTAAATCAGATCCACAGTCCCCAACTCTACACAGCGATGCTAAAGCTGCCACACAGGAGTCGTTCCACGAAGCACCACGTGCACAAAGAAACTGACTCGGACAAGAAAGGCCACCGGGGTTAAGCTTGTCCCTGGGGCCTGTCTTGGGACATGGTTTTCGTAGCCACATCAAGAACTCCTTAGTCATGCCAGCTGCTACCGAGTCATGAGCATCATCAGGTTATGACCACCCAATGGCACCTGGGAAGAAAGGGCTGGCAATCTTACCAAAGACCACAGACCTGAAAAACCCCATGGCACAGAGTCCACGCTGACACGCCTGGATCGCTGCGTGTGGGAATCAGCTGGGTGTGTGATGCAGTGACACAAAGGTTCCCCTATAAGACCATGCCCGCCAGGCTCAGACGGTCAGTGTCAGGGTCCAACCAAGATGGACCAACCACTCATATAGATTCTTCTCCCAGCAAGTTGTACTGACCCCTCTGCTCCTACAAGTTGTATCTACTACTGTTACACACCAAGTTGTGCCTACCACTGCTCTATAAAGGGGTTGCATCTACCCTTCTACTCTGCCAACAATTTGTACCTATCACTCGGCTCCACCAACACCAACACATGGCCTTGAAGAAGGCACCCTTAAGTTCTCTTCCTCCACCAAGGGGCCTCAAAGGGATTCTGAGAGCATTATTGCCGGCTGCTGGACCTTTGATCTTGGGGGATGAAAGGTGCTAATGAGTGTTCTGTGGGGAAGCACTCCCACTCTGCCCCTGGGGGTGGTGGGGGAGGCTCGGAACCCCTCTTCCAGGGTGTCTGCCGGCAGGGAAGAAATTGCCTGTTTGAAGTGGAGATTCAGATACACTCGTAATTACAGGCATGTGGGTGGGCCTCATGTCTCCTCTGGGAGGGACCCTGTCTGCTTTCCCTCCTCTGAGAATCCAGGTCACACACACACACTGCCACCTCACAGGACGAGGGTGAGCCACGGGGCTGCTGCTCAGAGAAACGGAGCTGCTGTGGCAGCTGCTGCAGGTCTCACAGCGACAATGGTAGCAAGAGGGGCGTGGCTCCTCTCGGGGCTCCTTCTCGAACTAGGGTGGCTGCTAGGTGCCCATGTTGACTCAATCCTGACTCCCAGGGACGCCCGTGGCAGAGTGAGTGAGCAGCCCCCTGGGGTTTCTGGACAGTCATCTTCATGGGAGATCAATCGCCAGGGCTTTTCTGCCTCTCATCAAAAAACGAGTACCTGTCCCTTCAGAGTATGTTTCGCAGTTGCGATATCAGATCTTAAGTTGGGGAATGATCTAATCAGCATGGCTCTACCTCTTTGCTGCCCACTCAGTGTGAGGCAGCGGCAAACACACAGATTGCTCCACTAGCTTAGTCTCTGGGCCCCTCAAGCAAAGCCCCAAGTAGGGCATGGGTGCAGGTTACTCATGCGGGGTCATCGCTGGAGGAAGAGGAGGCTGAGTAATGTTTGGGAGCTGCTGCAGGAGAGCTCCCAGGATTCAGATGTTGTTCTGCAAGGGAATCCTTCCACACCTCTTACCCAGAAACGTGGGAGAGTGAAAGGCGGAGATCAATACTTGTAGGTGTGGCTCATTACATGCCACCCAACCCCAAAGCTGACTTCTGGACTTGCAGACAGGCGTCAAATACCTTGCCTCCACAAGGCCAACAATCAGCAGCAAGGAGTAAGGCACACAAATGAGTGGGCCTGGTGGCCCCTGACAGATGAACCTGAATGCCCGTCCCGTCAGGTTTTGAACCAGAGTCCCTGCCAAAGGGCTGTTCCTGCTTTGCACTGTTCCCTGGGCTTTTATTCACACTCTACATTACATACAAGCAGCTATACTTTTTGTATGTGGGAAGCAATGCAATACTTTCTTTCAAACGAGAGCCTCTGTCCTCAGGACTAGAAGACCGGAAATGAACACTTATTTCCACAATTTTGGGGTAGAACTTGTGTAAATCACAGCAACGCCTGTGAGAGACGGAATGCGATGGGGGCTGCCTTATTTTTCTGGATCTCGCAAGTTTTCCACCCTGTGAGAGGGGCCAGTCTTACCACCTTTCTCTCGCTCCTTTCAGTGGACAATATCTGAGTTTCCCTGCGCTGACATGCTTCTGCCGTACATAGGTTTTGGCGTGAGCAGGCTTCACAGTATAAACACAGCTGGAAAGAAACCCATTTTCAAACGCCTCACGGGCAGGTGAGTGTTGGACATTGCATAAGGACGCCTTGGGAAGAACCGATGCATTTGCATGGACCGGGGGCTGCCAGAAGGACAGACAAGTCTGTCTTGGGAAATAGTGCAGCCAGAATGCTCCTTACACACAAGGATGGTGAGGCTTCATCTCACACAGTCTGAGCAAGGTGGCAGGAGAGCACCATCCCTGGGGAAGGACGTCATGGTTGGTAAAGCAGAGGGGCAGCGAAAAAGAGAAAGTCCCGCTACAAGATGGATTGACACAGCGGCTGCAACAATAAGCTCCAATCTAACAACCGTGGTGAAGACGGTGCAGGACCGGGTAGTGTTTCCCTCGGCTGTACAGACGCCTGTGGTACTGATGTCCTGTGAGTCGGAACCCACTGGAAGGCGCCCAACAGCAACAAGGGCAAGAAATGGCTCTACAGGGTATTCACAAAGTCCTCTTCTGTAGAGGTGAGGTTGGGGTGGGGGTGGGTAGAGAACTTAATGCCATCAAGTTGAGAGCAACTCACGGTGAGCCTATCGACAGAGAACTGCCCCTGTGGGTTTCCAAGACTTAACTCTTTATGGGAGTAGAACACCCCATCTTTCTCCCACAGAGAAATAACACATCCAAAGACTATGAGACAAAATCTTGCCATCCCTCACTTCTGAGAAACCTCACATTACTCAAATACTCACCCCAAACATCAATAGCCTACAGTGACAAAGGAAGCCTCTTGGGTAATTAGTCAATCAGTACTGAGTAGAAGAAGCGAACAAGGGATTTAGACAGATTCATAGATAGTTCAGGAAACCCTGCACTGCAGATGCACTGCGATCACAGAAAAGAGTCCACTTCCTACCCAGTGGCACATCTAGCCTCTAGGAGTCAAGCAACACCGGTCCATCGCCTGTCCTGTCTCTTCAGTCTTCCCGTTGATTTCGTGCCAACGAGATGGTATCCATACAATTATTTGGCCATATTTATTCAGCAACGTTAATCTCCCTGGGAGAACAATGAGACTGCTTGCTTTCATAAAGATTTATAGTCTCAGAAACCTGAAGGGGCAGTTATAGTCAGTCCTACGTAAGTTGGAATGCACTCAGGGGAAGTGGGGGGTGGGGGTTGGGTTTGGGTTGGCTTTGGGTTGGTATTGGTTGGTTATCCATCCATTCATTCTACATAGTGTCTTTCTTCTATTAATATTGTTATCTAAAAAAAATATTGGTATCTAAGGCAGTTAGTAAGCTTCACTATCTTATATCCACCTATACATGTTTCTTTCTTGTGGTTTTTGTTTTGTTAAAAGTTACATGTAAAAATGTGCATCAATTTTAATTATGAGGTTCTGTAATTCCCACATTTGTATGATATACATCCAGGAAGATGTATCGATGTATGGTATTTGACGAACTAATGCATCTGAATGATGGTGCTGGCAAAGAATTTTGAAAGTACCATGGACTTCCAGAAGAACTGTCTTGGAAGAAGTACAGCCAGAATGCTTCTGAAACGTGAGTATGTAGAGACTTAATCTCATCTACTTTGGACACGCTGTGAGGAGAGGCCAGTCCCTAGAAAGGGCCAACAAGCTCTGTGAAAGTGGAGGGGCAGTCACGCTATGGCTGCAACCATGGGCTGAACCGTAATGATCGGGAAGTGTCACCGGACCGAGAAGTGTCTCGCTCTGTTTTGCACAGGGTCACTGTGGGTCTAACAACAGTTGTTGTTGGCTACCAACGACTCGGTTCCGGCTCCTGGCAACACCAACAATACATCCATGTAAGAATTGCCCGTATCAAGATATACCGTAGGAGATGCTCCACATCTCTGGCTCTTCTGTACTCTATCCCAGTTAACACTCAAACAGAAGGTCACTCTCATCGAACCATCTTTGCCCATCGGTGCATTTTCACCTATTCAAGGTCGCTCTCACACTCATAGTGTGTGTTCTCTCTCACTCAGCACGGTGACTGCATGCTCCATTCCTGTGGCTGAACAAGGCAGCGCGCCTGTTACTATTTTCACATAGAGCGGTGCACATTTCCATCCTACTGCTGGTAGACATTCTGGTCATTAACAGTTCGAGGCTCTTAAGAATCCAGCTACAACGAACATCCTAGTTCTGGCCTTTGAGTGAATGCACATTCCCGTGTTCTAAGTCTCTGTCCTGCCCAACATTTTCACGTAGAAAACGGGAAAATTAGAATCTCCTTTTTGAGACTAGCTTGTGTGTCACTGAAGAATTTAAGTCCGTTTTGACTTTTATAATCCCTCAGTCCAGTGTTTACATCAAAGGCTACGGGATCTGGAGGGTTTTAAGGCTGTGACCTCTCTCTCTCTCTCATTTAATTCATTTTTATTCTTTTCCTTTTATTTGTGGAATATAACACAAGCCAAGAAAAACACACTACATGCAGTTTCACAGTTCATGCAGCGTCCTAGTAAAGCCCCATACATGTCCTTGTTCCTCCTACCTCTCCTCCTCCTTCTTCCTCTTCTTCTCCCTTCTTCTTCCTCATCTTCATTTCTTACCCACCCTCCCTCCATCTCCGTGATCCCCTCCGTCTCCCCCTTCCACCCAAGCCTGGCCTTGTCATGCTGTTCAAGTCATTCCCTTGGGTGTGAAAACCGTTCCTTTTTTCTTTCTTCCTTTAGGATAATGGTGACACGAAACACTTATCTTTATGAGATGTACTAATTTTGCTGAGCACGCGGTCCTGTAATTTTGTCCATGTCCCGAGATGTTAGACAGACTCCTCGCTGTTTCTGAAGGACGCCTACTTGTCCCCTTTGTGTGTTTGGGCCAGAGTTTGTTTATCCATTCCTCCACAGACAGGGTTTTTGATTGTCTCCATCTTTTTGTTATTATAGGAATTTCTGCAATAAACATGTGGGTGTCTATGTCTGTTCGTGATTTGTTCTTTATTTCTTTAGGGTATATCCCCAGGAGGGCGATTGCAGGATCGCTGGGTATTTGTACTTGTTTAAGTAAACACCATACTGATTTCCATCGTGGCTGTACAATTCTGCAGCCCCACCAGCAATGGAGGAGCATTCCAATATCCCCACATCCTATCCAGCATGCATTATCTTCATTTTTTAAAAATTTTGCCAAGAGTGCCCATATGAGGTCATAGGTCATTTTTGTTTTGATTTGTATTTCCCTTACGGTTAATGATCATGAACATTTTTTCAAATGATGTTGCCTGCCTGGACCCTTGGATTTTTTTTTTAATTCCCCATTCCCCAAAGCAAAGCACATAGGCATTTGAGCAGAGGCCCCTCCTCATCAGTTCTCTGGCTTTCGACACATGAGTGAGACTGGGGTTCTGCTGAGTCATCCCCAAGGATGACTGTCACACACAGAAGCACACACAAACCCACAGGCACAGACACAGATGAGTGAAATCCCACCAGAGCTATGGCAGAAACACACAGGAAAGAGGTGTGCCACAACACAATCGTGTGAAATCACTGGGCCTGGCCACTGAATCTAAGGCAGTCATTTTCTTCACAGAAATCCCATGAGTCACAGGTCGAGAGAAAATATTTGCACATCACATATCCAGATGACTGGCGTCCAGCAGAAATGAAGAATTCGCAAAACTCAACAATACGGAAATGAACAATCCAGTTTTCAAGCACTGGCATAAAACACGAAACAGACGATTCCTCAGAGAAGAGAAACAGAAGGCAGAGAAGTACATGAAAAAATGTCCAACGCCACGAACCAGCAGTACAAGGAGTCTCCAAGCCTCACAGCGAGTCTACTGCACCCGTGAGGAAAGCCAGAAGTCAAAAGTGACCACAGCAGGTGAGGACGTGGAGAAGCTGGCAGTGTCACCTGGGAAGGGAGCATTCTCACCAGCAGTCCCACATCTACATATCTATCCAAATGAATTTAGCCTTGCTCACACCAAAAAACACGTATGTGAATGTCCTGTTCATGATTTCCCCAAACTAGAAACGGCCAAAATGTCCTTCCATGATGAAAAGTGGTGGCACGTACGTGTAACAGAAACAACTCAGCCGTCAAAAGGATTACATTAGACATTTATTCAATAGTGTGAATTGATCTGAAGTGCATTCTGTGAAGGTAAAGGGGGGACACATTTCTCTGACTCTATGGACCATATTGTTTTGCTAGTAATGCATGTGTTACCATATATACTTGAGTATAAACCAACCCGAATATCAGCCGAGGCACCTAATTTTACCACCAAAACTGCATTAAAAATGTGCTGAGGGAGCAAATGAAGGGGGAGGAAGAGAGAGTGGAGCACATCCTGGCCCACCAAGCCTTGACGAAGAGATTCCCACTCAGAGCAGCCAATCCACAGAGAAGACCATATGCCCGGCCCCACTATGAGACATAACATCCTCACTGACGCATAGCCCCACAGGAGACAACACTGGAGGCACAGTATGGGAATTCCGCCCGGTCTGATCCCACCACACCGAGGCAAAACACTAAAGGCGTGCAACAGATAGCAAGGTGAACAGAGCAACGAAGTCCCCAGGGAATAACAAAAATAGACTTTGGGGCCAGGGTTTGGCACCCATCAGACTCAACCGGAAAACACTCCTAAAGGCCAACAAACAGTCCTTGAACTAACTACAAGCTTTTCTTTCTTGTTGTTGTGTTTTGTTTTGTTCTTTGTCACTGGCTTGTTGTTGTTTTGTTATCTATTGTTGCTTGGTTTTGCTCTGTCTTGGTTTTGTGCACATTATTATCTCCGCAGGTCTGTTTAAATAAGATAGGCTGGATGAACAATCTGGAGGAGAAAACAACAGGACCAACAGTTCCGGGAGGACAAGGGAGAGGGGAAGGTGGGGGGAAATGAAGTGGTGTTAACAAACCCAGGGACGAGGGGACAACAAGTGATATAAATCGGTGGTGAGGAAGGTGTAGGAGGCCTGGTAGGGTGTGACCAAAGGTAATGTAACTGAGAGGAATTATTGAAACAGAAATGAAGGCTGAACATGATAGTGGGACAAGAGGAAAGTAAAAGGAAAGAGAGGAAAGAGCTAGAAGGCAAAGAGCATTTATAGAGGTCGAAATAA
>NW_022107431.1:13084696-13086047 GCF_000313985.2 Echinops telfairi
GAATGATGAGGGCAATGAATGTACAAATGTGCTTTACACAATTGATGTATCCATGGATTGTGATAAGAGTTGTATAAGCCCCTAATAAAATGATTTTTTTAATGTGCTGAAAAACTCCGCTTATACATGAGTATATACAGTATATACTTTTTGCCAACTGCCTCTTCCCACTTAGAAGCATCTTTCATAACACTTTATGCTTTTTGTAATGAAGACATATAATGACATTCTAGAAGAGGAAGAACTGTAGGAGCAGAATCAGGGGACACCAGGGTTTGGAGGACCACATGTGGATTTCTTAGGGTGTGAGAAACTGTTCAGCATGTCATTATGATGGTGAATGCCTGGCTCTATGAATACACTGTCTACCACACACACACACACACACACACAGAGTGAACTTAACTGGCTGCAATTAAGAAAAATTACCCAGATGTCAAGGTATCTAAGGATGGAATGCAGATTCGATTCCTATAACAAAAGACTCAAACGAGGCTACAAGGCACGATGTCACTGCCTTCCCGTAGCTAGGTGCCATCAAGTCCGTTCTGGTCACTGCTTGGGGGTGGACATTTTGCTGCTCTCAGGTTAAAATGTAGCAGTTTGGAGAAGTTGTAGATAACAAGAGCCAACAAGTACTCTCTCAAACCAAGAACAGTTTGTTCTAATAACCTGGCATTCTGTGATGCTCACCTTCCTGACACGATCACTGAAGACAAATGGGTGCATAAGCAAAGGTGGTAAAGAAAGCTGATGGTGCCCAGCTATCAAAAGATATAGCACCTGATGTCTTAAAGGCTTGGAGATAAACAAGCAGCCATCTAGCTCAGAAGCAACAAAGTCCACATGGAAGAAGCACATGAGCCCATGTGATCATAACGTGCTGATGGGATCGGGTATCAGGCATCAAAAACCCAGAACAAAAAATCATGTCAATGTGAATGCGGGGGAGTGCAGAGTGGAGACCCAAAGCCCATCTGTAGAAAATTGGACACCCCCTTACAGAAGGGTCACAAGGAAGAGATGAGCCAGTCAGGGTGCAGCATAGCACTGATGAAACATACAACTTTCCTCTAGTTCAGGGGTCCTCAAACTTTTTAAAAAGGGAGCCAGTTCACTGTCCCTCAGACCTCTGGAGGGCCGGACTGTAGTTTAAAAAAAAACAAAACTATGAACAAATTCCTGTGCCCACTGCACATATCTTATTTTGAAGTAAAAAGACAAAGAAGGCAAAAACACCTGGCGGGCCAGATAAATGTCCTCGGCGGGCCACTTGCATGTTCAGATAAGAGCTGGTTGGTACAGATAAGAGCTGGAAACACAGGGAATCCAGGACAGATAAACCCCTCAG
>NW_022107431.1:13086322-13094381 GCF_000313985.2 Echinops telfairi
GAGCTGATACCAAGGGCTCAAGTAGAAAGAAAATGTTTTGAAAATGATGATGGCAACAAATGTACAAATGTGCTTGACACAATGGATGGATGGATTGTGATAAGAGCTGCATGAGCCCCCAATAAAATGATTTTTTTTAATGTTTATAAAGATAACGGTAGCCAAGTCTTCGTTGTCCATGGGTGGTGGGGAGGAAGTTACAAACAAGAAAAGAGGGGAAAGCTAGAAGGAACGCGTGGTGCTGGATTTGAGTTGGAGACAGCAATATGAACTCAGGCTGCGCCATGGACAGGGAGACAACTGGGGTGTTGGAGTCAATAACAAGGAGGAGACAGGGATCCGAGACTGGGGGTTGGAGGTGTCGGAGCAACAGCAAACTAGCTAAGAGCAGGTACCAAGAGGCAGAAATAAGAAGAAAGTGGCAGTGGGGCAGGAGGAAGGTAAAAGGAAACAGAGGAAGGACATAGGAAGCAAAGCAATGGGTAGAGGTACAAACACAGCAGTGCACATATGTAAACCCATTAATCCACAAAAACATAGGTATTGGCCTATGGACATATATTTATACAACAATACACTGAGGTAGGGAATGGACTTTGGACCTCTGCTCATACCATCCCTCAATACAAGAACACTTTGTTCTAACCAATCGGGAGTCTGAGATGTTCACCCTCCAGACACAATCGCTGAAGACAAAACGGGTGCATAAGCAAATGTGGTGAAGAAGGAGGATGGTGCCCGGCTATTAAAAGATATAACGTCTGGGGTCTGAAAGGCTTGAAGTTACACAAGCCGCCACTCAGCAGTGAAGCAACAAGTCTACATGGAAGAAGCACACCACCAGTGTGACCATGAGGACTGGTCATAGGGACTGGGTAACAGGCATCAGCAGACACATAACAAACAAAAACATATTGTTGAGAACGAGGGGGGCTGGAGCAGAGATCCAAAGCCCAGCTGAAGACAGTGGAACAATCTCCCCACAGAGGGCCCACAGGGAAGGGATGAGTCACCAGGGTACAGTAAACCATCGATGAAACATACTATATTCCTCTGGTGCCTGGAGGCTTCCTCACCTCACTACCATGACCCCAGTGCTGCTTCTCAATTCAGACTAGACCGGAACATGTACACAGGTATAGAAAGGGATGGGAGCTCATGACACACAGAATCCAGGAACAGGAGTGGGAATAGTGATACCAGAAAGGTAGGGGTGAGAGGGGGAGAGGGAGGGAGAAAGGGGGAACCAATCGCAATGATCGACACATAACCATACACCCCTCTACAGGGGGGAAAACAACAGAAAACATGGGGGAAGGGAAGGGTTGGGGTGAGAGATGAAAATAATAACAACGTACAATCTATCAGAGTTATGAGGGGTGGAGGGGGGAAGTAAAAGAAGAGCCATACCAAGGGCGCAAAAAGAAAGTAAATATCTAGAAAAGAATGAGGGCAACATATGCACAAACATGCCTGATTCAAGTGATGTATGGAGTGTGATAAGAGTTGTATGAGCCTCCAATAAAGTGATTTTTTTTAAATTAATAAATTAATTAAATTTTTAAAAAGGAGAAAAAAACCCAATATGAACTCATGTTTGTTTAAACGGATGGATGGATGGATGGATGGATGGATGGATGGATGGATGGATATAGCAATGCAAACAGATGTATCTATGTATAAACTGGTAGACAGAGAAATATACTGCACATATTTCCTATTTCTATTCATTGGTCAGTATAGAAGCAGCAGTCACACTCCATTAGCAATGAGCACCTAACACCAAATATGGGTTTTTAAATGCCACTCCCCCAAGAAAGACCAGGGCTCCCTGGCTGATTCTAGAACTGGATGAAGGATATGAAGATGAGCCTCTGTACTCTGTCATGTCAGAGTGTCAACAGGGCACGGAGGCCAACCTGAACAACCACTCAGTAGCCAAAGCTGAACAAAATCTGAGTAGTTTAGCAATCATAGTATTTGATGATAAGCCATGGGTCCATATTAACCCAAATGAACGATGGGATAGAGAACTACATGAGGATGAAGCAACAAAAATAAAGGTGAGAAGGGTACCTCACATCCATAGTGTTCATTCCCAAATCCAAAAGCCTCAACAAGCAGAAACAAAGGAACATTTGGTTAACTGCTGGAGAGAACTGGTTATTAAAATATGGTTCTTCCATCTCGTGTAGCCTAACTTCCTAACGCACAGGCTTCAGGAGCCTTCAAGAGTAAGAATCGACAGGTCTTTGTTAGTTTTCTTTGGGAAACATTTGCACAGAAACCTGATAACGTCCCCGTCTTGTGAGAGGGCCTGCTGTTAATGTAAGACCCTTTGCTTTTCGCATGTCCCCCAGAATGAATAGACCAATTGCTTAGAAAATATATACAACCCAGAAAGACATACCACTCTCTTGTTCTCATGTCGTATTTTCTGGAAGTCAGTGGTGCAGCCAAATCCCTGCAACATAACACACACACACACACACACACACACACACACACACACACAGTTTATTGTGCCAACCTGACCGATAAACACATGTGGGGTTAATTGAAGGGCAGAGAGATAAATGGCTCAGTGAGCCTTGCATTTCAAGTTCTCAGGTCTTTTGCTTTCTGATGGTCGGACCAGGGTGCAGCTGCCTTAGTCAGTTCCCTGCTTCAGCTGGCAAGGCTGACTTCCTGTAAGACATCCTTGAGGAGAAGCCACATGGACCTACCCCAATGCAGCCCTGGGTGCTGGAGCTCCCGTGTGGAGACCCCTGCCAGCGCTGAGATGCTTACACATTCACTGATTTGGCTTTCCTCCTGTAGTTGCCTTTGTGTGTATGTGTTTTGTATGATAGAGGAGGACTTTTGTGGATTGGTGTCAGACATATGGGCTAATGTTGGATTTATGGGCTTGGGCAGCACTGAGTTAGGATATTTTCTCGATGTGCACTTACCCTTTATATAAAACTCTCTCTTATACATATGAGTTTCTGTGGATTTGTTTCTCTAATGTACCCAGACTAATACACACACACACAACTACCAAGAACAACATTCATAATGATTTCCTCAACATAGATAGAGGTCACAGAAATTACACCAATGTCCTTAATTAAATTACAAGCTTTAAGATGCAGACTCCTGCCTTCTTGTTCCCAAATGCCATGAAAACCAAGATAAATACCCTACAGAACTTCTGGAGTTTTCTGCAGTGACACTTAAGACCACACATACACTTAAGACCAATCGTAAGTACTTTAATGACCATTACCACTGAAGACTCTTTATGAGGTACACCCCCCCACGAAAAAAACTGAATTTTTTTGCCCCAAACAAGTTGTTTTTTTTTTAAACAAAATGACCTTCTCACCTTCAAAGGATGCTCCATTACATTTAATACATTTGTCAAATCTGCAATTCCATTCTTGGAAACATTTTTCAAATTCATCTATTTGGATGGCTGACAGCACCTCCCCCATTTTTTCCTTCACCTCTTCTACATCGACAAATCACTGTCCTTTCATGTCCCTCTTCATTCGCAGAAACAAAAAGAAGTGGGGCAGAGAGAGGTCAGGTGAGTAAGGTGCATGGGGCATGAGAGGCATGCTGTCTTTAGTCAAAAACTCGAGCACTGAGATGGCTGTATGAGCAGGTGCATTGTGATGGTGGCAAAACCAGTTCCCCGTCTGCCGCAAATCAGGCCTTTTTTGTCACGCATTGTTACACAATCTTTTCAGAACCTCTAAATAGAAAGCGCAATTAACAATCTGACCTGGTGGAAAGAACTCCAAATGCACTATCCCCCTCACATCAAGAAAACAAATGAGCACCATCTTGATCTTTGATTTCACTTGACAAACTTTGGGGGGTTGAGGTGACAACAGCATCTTCCACGGGCTTGATGGATGTCTGCTTTCGGGGTCATAAGAGTCACACCATGTCTTATCACCAGTAATGACCTTGGAAGAAAAGTCTGGGTCACTTCAGGGCTGTTCTTTCGGAGCACGGCATGTTTCCAGTCGAGCCTTTTTTCCCTGGTCAGTCAGAACCCGAAGCACAAAGTTCACAGCAACCCTTCTCATTCCCAAATCTCCTGTTCACATTCACTGAACGGAGCTCCAAGATAGTCCAGATAACTTCCCCAGCTCTTCAGTGGTCTGCTGTCCGTCTTTGAGCACAGTGCACGAATTTTGTCAACATTTTCGTCCATTTGGGAATTTGATGGTCAGAATGAGGTTTTTCATCACCTTTTTTGAACTGAGAAAACCACTTGTACCCTTGGGTTCTTCCCATAGCTCTTGTAAGCTGTGTTCAACATCAGTTTCTGCGGTGTTTTTCCCGAGCAGGAAACAAAATTTCACAGCCCCACACTATTCTCTTAAAGCAGCCATCACCAAAAAATGAGCTTTGAGCAAAACTGCTTTTATGAAAAAAGTCATTGTGACCAGAGAGAACCTTCCCTCTGGGTTGACCACTGGGTGGGTACACACTAGGTGACGCCACTGGGTGCACTAACTCAGAATGAGTCGCTTGATGCTTACATGATGGGGAAAATCCATACTACAAAAGCGCTGCCCAGTGGAAGTGTTTTCCATTTTTTTTTTGGGGGGGGAGTACCTCTTCATTTATAACAATCTCAGATCCCAGTGTAACATTTTAAACTCTTCAATTCTTACAGTTAAATAGAAATCCCACACCACCACCAAATACATACGTTTCCCGATTCCCTTGGACTCTCTCACATTCTTCTGTCCCTTCTTCTAAATTCTAAAATTGCTTGAAGGTCTTAAAGCAGTGGTGCTCAACCTTCCTAATGCCGCGACCCTTTAATACAGTTCTCATGTGGTGGTGACCCCCACCCATAAAAGTATTTTTGTTGCTACTTCATAACTATAATGTTGTTACTGTTATGAATTGTCATATAAATATCTGATATGCAGGATGTATTTTCAGTTACAAATTGAACATTAATTAAAACAGAGTGATGAATCACAAAAACAATATGCAATTATATATTGTGAAATATTTATCTCTAATGACAAATAAATGAAATTTTGTCTTGAAGCATGGTGTAGCATGGCATGTCTTCATGCCAGGTACTCATATGTGGGTGTATCTGCATGTGGGCGGACCCGCCTGGAGATGGATAGAGGAGCGGTGTCTCGGTTCCTAAGACCATTGGAAACATGTGTGTTCCAACGGTCTTCGGCGACCCCTGTGAAAGGGTCATTCAACCCCCAAAGGGATCACAACCCACAGGTTGAGAACCATTGTCTTAAAGGCTTGAAATTAAACAAGCTGCCACCTAGCAGAAAAGCAACAAGCCCATGTGGAAGAAGCACACCAGCCTGTGCGATCATGAGGTGTTGACGGGATCAGGTAACAGACATCAGAAGACCCAAAACAAATAAACAAACAAAAACATATTGTTGAGAATAAGGGGGGTTGAAGCAGAGACCCCAAACTCATCTGTAGACAATGGGATACCCCCTCACAGAAGGGTCACAAGGAAGGGATGAATCAACCAGGGTGCACTATAGCACCTATGAAACACACAATATTCCTCTGGTTCCTTGACGCTTTCTCACCCCCCACTATCATAACCCCAGTCCTGCCTTTCACTTCGGGCTAAACCGGAGCATGTGCATTGGTACAGATAAGCAAGCGCTCATGGCACATGGAATCCAGGTCAGATAGAACCCTCAGGAGCAGGAATGGGAGTAGTGATACCAGGAGGGTATGGGCAAGGTGGGGAGAAGGGGGGAAGACTGAACTGACAGCAAAGACCTTTATGTTTTTCCATACCTCCTCTGGGGGCGAAACACAGGTGAAGGGAGACAGCAGTCGGTATAAGATATGAAAATAATAATAATTTATAACTTATCAAGGGGTCACAGGGAGGTAAAAAAGAGGAGCTGATACCAAGGGCTCAAATATAATGGAAGTGTTTAAAAAATAATGATGACAACATACGTACAAATATGCTTGATATGATTGATGTCTTGATTGTTATAAGAGCTGTAAGAACCCCCAGTAAGACAATCTTAAAAAAATAAGTAAATTCTAAACTTGC
The DNA here is from genome assembly GCF_000313985.2 of Echinops telfairi. NCBI lineage: Eukaryota > Metazoa > Chordata > Mammalia > Afrosoricida > Tenrecidae > Echinops > Echinops telfairi. The sequence goes on from NW_022107431.1 coordinate 13,092,393, forward strand.
CAAAGTTGTCTGTGAACAGGATTCAGCACCAACTGACAGTAAGAGCTTTTAAAAGTTGCAATAATCAGGAAAAGTGCATTTTGATTCGTAGAATATCAAAATGCTGAGGGAAGCCCAGGAGACCTTCTCAACCAGAATTTCAACCCCCCCTAGCAATATTCAGGGCAGACATCAATAATCGATCATGAGCCTTCCCCACTAAGGCAGGCCTCTGATTTGAACCCTTTCAGCCATGCAACAGGCAGGCCTACTAATTAGTCTGAGTGGACACAGGGGATGCAGCCTAGCTGATGTCCCTGCCCTGCTCCAATGCCCCCGTTTTCTCATGAGGAGCCTGAAATGCAGAACAACGAAACGTTATGCCCCAGGTCACACGGCAAGAAAGTGAAAACTTAACTTCATATTCTCCCTGGCCATTAGTGCTTCCACAAGGCTACGTACGGTTTTCTTTAGGGGGGTGCTTTTTCATATTCCAATCCTCAAGGTTATGACTCTGACATAAAAATCCACATCCATACATATGTAAATTGGGGTGATGATTCACTTTACAAGTGGGTGTATACAGTGCTTTAAAATAAGTTTTCATAATTAGTCCAGTGCACTAAGGTCCCCACAATCCTGAAACCAGAAAACACTACATGATGTCCATCGACCATTACCAACTGCTCTGAAAGGGATCCCATTAGGCAAAACTCCAAATCACAGATCAGGCCAGGATGACTGGTCAGCTAGAGACTGGTAGAACCCCTGAGACTATGACCCTTAAATCACCCCTTCAGGTCTGGCAATGAACTCACCCTCGTGGCTCAATTATCAGCCAAACAACAGGCCAGTCTCCACGGAAAGAATAACACCAGAGAGGCTGGCACATCTGGCAGTAATCACCCACTAGAGGTCAGAAGGGCAGCATGGACCCCAGGACAGTGTTCAGACAGGTATGGAACGGGAGGGACGGAAACCAGACACACAGAGAAAAAACTGGATAAGTGATGTTGCATGGTAAGGACTGCAGTCAGTGACCCAAAACAAAATGTGTCTGAATTGCTGTGCTTTGTTAACCTTCATTCAATACACAATAAAAAGCTGGCGACAGGTGGGTGAGGAGAATCTGATATCGATCAATAATACCCGTTTCTGAACATAAAAAAGTTCTCATTGGGCATATACTAATATTTGACTTAAACACTAATTTATACATATTATCTCCTGAACCACATGAGCCATAAATTCACTTGTTATAGTTGTTTTATTTACTAATCCATAGGAACATAAACTAGGAAATCTACATTTTCGCATGTTGAGCACTTTTTTTTTTGCACCAGGTTGAGCATTTTCTCGATTGAAAGTTTCCTTCTTCCAAATAAAATACCTTAAAGCCCTCTCCTCACTCCCCGCTCAGGGGGAAAAAAATCCAGTTCTATTCTTTATCATCATTTTTTAAAATCATTTTATTAGGGGCTCATACAACTCTTATCACAATCCATACATACATCAATTGTGTAAAGCACATTTGTACCTTCGTTACCCTCATCATTCTCAAAACATATGCTTTCTACTTAAGCCCCTGGCATCAGTTCCTCATTTTCCCCCCTCCCTCCCCACTCCTCCTTCCCTCATGAACCCTTGATAATTTATAAATTATAATTTTGTCATATCTTACACTGTCCGACATCTCCCTTCATCCACTTTTCTGTTGTCTATACCCCAGGGAGGAGGTTATAGGCAGATCCTTGTAATCAGTTCCCCCTTTTCACCCCACCCTCCCGGTAGCGCCACTCTCACCACTGGTCCTGAAAGGATCATCTGTCCTGGATTCCCTGTATTTCCAGTTCCTATCTATACCAGTGTACACCCTCTGGTCTAGCCAGATTTGTAAGGCAGAATTGGGATCATAATAGTCAGGGGGGTGGGGGAAGCATTTAGGAACTAGAGGAAAGTTGTATGTCTCTTCGTTGCTACACTGCACCCTGACTGGCTTACCTCCTCCCC
>NW_022107431.1:13094874-13123603 GCF_000313985.2 Echinops telfairi
TCCTCTTGTCCCACTATCATGCTCAGCCTTCATTTGGGTTTCAGTAATTCCTCTTGGTTACATTACCCTTGATCATGCCCTACCAGGTCTCCTACACCCTCCTCACCACTGATTTGGATTACTTGTTGTTCCCTTGTACCTGGGTTTGTTAACACCACTTCCTTTCCCCCCCACACCTTCTCCTCTCCCATGTCCCCCCAGAAGTGTCGGTCCCATTGTTTTCTCCTCCAGATTGTTCATCCAGCCTATCTTATTTAGACAGCCCTACGGAGATAACATGGACAAAAACAAGACAGAGCAAGACAAAGCAACAAAAGAAAACAAAAAACAACAACAACAATGAAAAGCCTGTAGTTAGTTCAAGGACTGTCTGTTGGCCTTTAGGAGTGTTGTCCGTCATTCTCATCTTACATGTTACTGTGACGTGTATTTTTAACTCTGTCACAATCACCCCAAATTATCCACATACTATTTGTTATAATCTGATGCTTATTATCACAGGTACCAGAGACTCGTGTTCACAGATCTTCTTGGAGGGTGGGGGGACAACACAACTCCATCCACGAGGGCTACAATCCAGTTAATGATCTCAGATCCAGCTTTAAAGTCCCGCATTCTCTCTTCCACTTTGTCTCATCTGCTGTTAATTGTCGGCTGAGCTTTCCCTTTCAACACCTACTTTGCATTTGTGCAGCTTCTAATTGGTTCCTGGTCAAACGTTTCTATTATCCGGAAAGTGCTGCTGTTTGTACCTGTAATTTTAATTAGTTCTTACACACTCATCCCATCACTTCTTTCAGCCTCTTTTATTAGCTTAACTTCTTAAGCTTGCTTCTTTAACTTGCACAGAATACAATTTGAACTTGTCCTTTCTCTTCTTCGTCTTTGTATCGCCTGCCTCTTCACAGTGGATTCTTTCAGCACATGGTGTGTCGCTGGTGACCATGCGCTCATCTGTAGAAGAAAATGTTTTGTCCGTGGGAATCTCACAGTTGTTTCTGTGAGTGGCCCTTGGAGGCCACCCCCCACCCACCCACCCACCCCCGTCTTTGTGAATTTATCACTGACCAGAGAGTGTGGCTGTCACGCATGGACGAGAAGGGTGAGATAGGACTGAGGACACTACACAGAGGGTAGGAGTGACTCTCAGGGGAGGACACGTGTTAACCAAGGGCAGAGAGGTCAGAACACAGAGGGAGTGGATTAAATAACAATGGAAAATACTGCTCTCCAGGAGAACAGGGCCTTTCCCTCAGCAGGATTTAGAAGACCAGTATGACATGAGAAGCAATTACCAGAAGGATGTTTGGTGAGCCCAGATGCAGAAGAAAGGGGGCTGGCTGGGCAAACTGAAAAGGCAATGTCAACAGGCAGAAAGACCTAGTATATCCACCTCCCCCACCACTGCCAGCCAAGGACACATGCCGTTGAAAGGTCATTCGATAATGAGTTAATAATGAAGTTCGTCAAGTTCTGGCTGGGTCACACCAGCTTTTCTCTTTCAGGTGATTCCCATCCATTGGGAATGGTTTTACAGTTTATCTTTCTAAAGAGAATTTGTCCCTTGTTCCCAAGCCAGGGAGAACGGCGTTCACAGTTTATTGTAGCAGCAAAACCCACCGAAACAGCGTAAGTGTTTAACTAATGGCAAACTATATGGTCATATGCATTCGCAGGAGGTATGTGGAAGTAGCTTCAAATCTGTGTAAACGCTGCAAGGAAAGCTCAAGAAATGTCCACATCCTCTGTACTCATAAAAGGCCACAATGAGTCTGAATCGAGTTTAGTTGTTTCTTTTGTTTTGTTTTATAGCCATATGCCCGTGCTTCCAAATATCAACATCTTATCCATTTCTTTCCCATATCCTTTTGACTGTTCTCTTAATCAATAGCTTGTATTTCTGCTCAATGGAACTTTCTAAACGCGTTCAACACTTTTGTTCCCCATGCCCACACAATCATCCATTTTCATTCTGCCACAGCTGAGAAATATAAAGAAGACTGGGCTGAGTTGCCGGTAATACTAAGATATCTCTGGATTTGGCTTTTAGATGCAAATATCATTTATTTCTCTACTCATCCACTGGACAAATGGTTGTTTAAATTGTAATTCTGCTACATGCTAAACTTAGAGCTGCCAACCAGACAAACATGGTCACGCCCTTACAAACCAGTCGCCTAAGCTGTGTGTCTAATAGTACAGAGAAACGCCTGGCTAATCAGATCCTGTTAGCAAGGGAGGGTCAGTGAAAAGGGAGTACACCTTCAACGAGGTGTGCTGACAGGAGTGATGGCAACAGGCTCAAACAGGAGAACAATTGCAAGGGTGGTGCAGGACCAAGCTGTGTTGGTTCTGTGGCACAGAGGGTCGCTGTGAGGCAGATCCAGCTCGACAGTACCACCAACAACAACACTCAGATCATGGAGAATGCAGACTTTCCTATGTCGTCTATCACACGAACAGTTTTTGGACACCTTCCATTTTCTGGGTTTTTAAGAGAGTACAATCATTGTGGAAAGTGATTTGGCCCCACAGCAACCAAGCAAAAGGGAAGAAAGACCTAACATATCCATTTCTCCTACCGTAACAACAGAAAAGAAGCCAGCAACAACTCTGCTGGGTTATGCCCACCAGACACACAAACACAGGCTCTACCATGTTCCTCACAGCACTGTTGCCCAGAGCAAGAAGCTGGAAACAGCCCAGATGACCATCAGTAGCAGAAGGGATCAAGAAAGGTTGGTCTGTACACACAATGGAACCCTACACATCACTGGAAACCCATGATGAGACAAGAAGCACCTCATGACGTGGATGAACCTGGAGAACATGATGTCGAGTGAAGTAAGCCCATCCCAAAGGGTCAAATATTGCCTGAGATCACTACTGTGTGGATAAAATCAAGCCAGAGACTTGGATCCCATAGGGAACAGGCTTCGGAGGTTCCCGAGGGAGGGAACACAAGGATGGGAACACAGAGGCAGAAACTAGAAGGCGGACAGGTACTGTTTTAGGAAAACCAGAATGGAGGTCCATATGAGGGAGCAGAGCAGTCAGGGGAGAGGGCAGGGAGAAAATGCTAGGGCTGTTTTGGAGAAGGGATAACTGGTTTGGACTGTGAAATGCAAAGGGGATAGTCGGAAATGTAAACACCCCCCACCCACCCACCCAATGCACACTTTTTAATATTCATTTTTAAAAGAAGGAAGGTCAGACCAGGATGTTAAGATATTCCATTGATGACCAACGAAGATATCACATGAGGAGCTTTGGTGACATGTAGTGGGTACGCGTTGAACCACTAACCGCCAGGCCAGCAGTTTGAACCCACCAGCCGCTCTGCGAGAGAAAGATGAGGCTTTCTGCTCCCACACAGATTTAGAGTCTCAGAAATCCACGGAGGCAGTTCTTCTCTGTCTTATGAGTCGGAACGGACTGGATGGAAGTGATCTTGGTTTTCGGAAGATATGAAACAACAGTCTAGAATTTCAAGTGACGTGATAACACGGACTGTCTTACTATCAGTCAATATCAGCAAATTACTGATAGGACTTTTTAATGGTGCAAGTCAAATAACACCAAAGAAAAATCTCCAAATTACTCAGATGTGGACTAGATCCTTCCCAGGCTCACTCTAAACTCACTCTAAGCTGTAAGAGAGAGCGGCACGCACTTCCTTAAAAGCCCCAAACTCACTGACTTCAATCACTTCGGACTCACAGCGACCGTTCTTTAGGGGAACAGAAAGCCAAAACCTTCTCCCACAGAGCAGCTGGCGATTTCCAAACGCTAACCTTGCAGTAAGCAGCCCTATGCGTAACCACTAAGCCACCCGTCTTTAGAGGGATTTTATTATACTTAACATGGTAATCCTTTATGTAGAGGAGCACAAGTTAATCATATGCTGCTCTCAGGCCTGCATCTTCTCCCTCTCCCCGCCCCTCCCACACCACACTTTGCAGGTGGTCACGTCTGAGTTCAGCTGGGGGGGAATGCCCCTTTACAAGGAGCAGTGGGGGGAGAGGGGGTGGGATTGTCACTTCATTTTCAATCCATTGCTAAATCTATCAGAGAGCCCAGCGAGATCTCAGGAACCATTTGATAGAAAAGGGCCAAAGGGAGCAAGAGAATGGGATGGGCAGAGAGGACCGGGCAGGAGACACAGGGAGAGCGCGCGCTTGAAAGGCTGAGCTTGGCTCCTCCCATCCTGGCCCGCTAACACTTAAGACTACGTTTTTCCCTTCTTCAAGAAAAATAGAAATGTGTAAAGTCAAACTTGTAGAGAGGGTAAAAAAAAACCATAGGCTTGCAGTCTGGTGGTGCACCAAACACGTGGGGTGTTTATGGTCACTGGCTGCTGTTGGGTTGGGTCCAACTAGAATGATCAGAAGGCAACACCGCCTGGTGCTGCGCCATCCACACCGCTGTGTCTAGGGTTGCGTTCATTGCGGCAGCCACAGTGTCCCTCCGTCTCGCTGAGGTCTTCATCGTTTGTGCTGACCGTCTACTTGACGAAGCATGACGCGCTTCCTAATTGGCACTGATGGATAGGCCTCCAGTGGGCAATACAAAGCCCACTCCCTCCCCTTCCACCATGCTTCCTAGGTGGTCAGTCCAGGGGCGGGGGGAGCCGGGCATTCACAACTTCCATTCTTCCCATCCTCTACTGCACACCATTTGCTTCTGTCTCCATATTGGCTTTCCTGCTGCCTCATAGACTTGCCATTTCAAATCTCCCCTGGCTACCCCACTTTCCCGCACCCCAGACATCAGTCGGCTGTCCTTCACCCCATGCCTTTCAGCTCAGAGTCTGTGCCTCCCTCTCAACCCACTTTGCTCCGAACCAGACACTTGGCTTGCAGAGCTGAACAGCAGAGAGAGGACGTGGAAGAGGAAATGAGGAGAACTGTGTGTGACACTCTCGCTTATAGCCAGAAATCTGGTTGCAGAGGATCGAATCCAAATGAGTCAATGGGGTCCTTAGGGAGATGGGTGTCTCCAGAAAGAACAGGGCAAGGCAGCCAGGGGGGGTCAATAGGGGATGTCCCTGGGCAAGAGAACAAAAGAGACACTTGGGAGGGCTCACAGCAAGCCTTCTGCGATGAAGACCCAGCACCCAGCCCACGACAGACCTACGGAGGCACCTGGTGGACGGGAGCAGGAGGGTGCTTTGTCACGGAGACCGGCCTGGAGCCCTGCACAGAAAGCAAGGGTGAGCAAGCCACCCATCTCTCTAACCTCTTACTCTTACTGTTCCAGAATTAGCCCTTGCAGCGAGCAGTCATTGGGGCTTCCAAGTCTGTTTATTTCTTTGGGGGCTGGAAAAGCCAGCTATCACAATCTCGATCCAGTCAGGACCCACGTATTTTGAGCTGGTGACAGCACGCCTAATGGAGCCAGTCAGGTAGAGTGTGAGCCTGACACCCATAACTTAGAAGAACCTGCCCTAACTTGCCCAAGAAGAACCTTCCCTGGAAGCAGCAGCCCTGGCAGTAGCAGCTGCAAAGCCCTCCCTTTGATCTTGAATTCAATATGAAAAATCAGCAGATTAGCTTCCCAAAATGACTTGATCCCTCAGTCAAACTTCATTCCTTTTAGAACATAAACTATCTCTAAGAAAAAAACGTTCACCAGGGAATAAGAAAATGCAGTGTGTGCACACTCCTGAGTCCTGTGTCTCCTGCCCCAACACCGGCCCTGAAGATGCAGCTGTCGTTCACCAGGGAATTCTTCCCTGCGTAACTGACAACAGGTACACAGGAGTTGAGAAAGGGTGGCTACCGAAGCCAGGGGAAACCCCGTCCGTGTTCACCCCAGTGAGACATTCATCGAGGAGCTATTTCTTTTATCTCTATATACATTTAAAAGTACATTCTGCCTTCTAACCACCCGCCTGCTGGATCACTGAAAAAGGGAAAGGAAAAGGAAATGCAGCTCATTGCTCTCTCCAGCCAAACACACCAAGACTGAATCTGTAACTGACGCTCCGGTTTCAGGCGGGCTAGTATTTCAGACGAGAACGCTTCTGCGGAGTGAGCCAATCAGAAGACAGGGGATTGGCATAGACCCTCAGTAGAGCAAGGCTTGCTGCTGTGAATGCAACCGACATGCCAAGGCTTAGTGGCAAGGAACATCGGAGCAACTTTCTCGTCCGATCTGTGACAGCATGGTGACTTTGCAGGAGGCCGAGAGGCCCACTGGTTGGGCACTCGGCTGCCAACTGAAATGCGGCAGTTCAAGCCCAACCAACAACCACACCTGGGGGAGAAGTTGAGGCAGGTTGCTTCCATAAAGATTGCGATCTTGGAAGACCTATGGGGCAGGTCTACTCTGCCTGCCCTACCAGGTCGGGATGAGTTGGCATCTGTTCTCGGGCAGTGAGCTGGGCCCCACTTGGTGGACGACCAGCCTATCATCACAGATGAGTAAGCTCAGCAAGGAAACATGCAGACTGCAGGAAGGCGCTGAGACTGGAACATAGTCCATGACCTCAGCTTTCTTTACAGCCTCCAGGAGCGGCTGGGTCTGAACCAACCCAGCCTTTTGTAAAGACCCCTTCCCTGCTCGGGCTCCGTGGGTGCTCTCCCTCCCAGCCCTCACCCTGTCCTGGGACGGAGTCCCTGTGCGTGGCAGTGAAGGAAAGGCCCGGGACCGTGCCCAGAGCGCACCTGGAGGCCAGAGTCAGATGGCGCTTCCCCCAGGAGCCACGTCCCCTCCCCTGGCAGGACTGGGGGGCTTCCAGGGAGATCTCTCTGGGTTCAGGCATGCTGTGCTGCAGGTTACCACACCATAAAAATCTGACTCTGAAGCGCCTCCACAGTCCTCACACTCCCTTCCCACAGAGGTCAGATCCCGACCCCAGCCCTCCCAGCTGTCCAGCTTCCTCACCCTCCCACTCCACCCCGACTCACTGCCACCCAGTCCAAGCCCACCCTTAGGGACTGGATGTAGATAAGGTTTCCAAAGCCAAATCTTTGCAGGAGCTGACAGTCAGTCTCATCTTTCTCCTGCTGGTGGGCTTGACCCACCAACCTTATCATCACTGAATGCAGCGCTTACCCCATGGCACCACTAGGGGCCATGTCTTTATCTCGAACACAGCCGGTATCCCATCCTCTCTCCTTTGTCTCTCGCTCCTCCGTGGCTGCCTGGTTACTCATTTATGATCATCTGTACTGTCTATGGGCTGCTTCAAACACTCTCTCGACTTACGAAGACAGCAACAAACTCCTAGTTCAGAAATGGATTCAAAGTCCAAGTTAGGACACCGCCTTCCCAGCCACCCCAAACAGAGCTTCTGATTCCACTGCGCTGCTGTTAGCTGCTCTTGGGTTGGCCCCGACTCATGGGGACCCAGTGCACAGCAGAAAAGATGCTGTGCTACCCTGCGTCCACCCTAGTCCGTCACTGGAAGTGGATGGGTTGCCAGGCCTTTCTTGCTAGTCCCTCTTAGTCCGACAGCTCCACTGAAACCTGTTCCACATCCCAGCAGCATGCAAGCCTCCTCCTTGGTGGCTACTCTTGAGGTGCACTGACCAGAACGAAACCCTGGTCTCCCACATGGACAATGAGCATGCCCCACAGCCCCAGCTGTGCCCCCACTCAGCCCTCCAAGACTCCGTTACGGGTGCTCAAGTTCCTCTCCTTCGCCGCTTTCCCTCTCATTGTTCTCCGCGACGCTAAGCGGGAGGAGGGCCCTAAGTGACAGGCAGCCCCCGTCCTCATGCACTGCTCCCCTGGCACGCATGCTGCCCTGTTGGAACCTGTGCTTGAAGCGTCCCTGGGCCTTTGAAAGGTTTGAGAGAGAAAGAAGAGAACCTGAGGAGGGGGCACTGGGAGGATTTCCTTTCTTCAGCAGGTTCAGGGATCAGGGACCTTTGGAGCCAGATCACCCTCCTGGTAGGATGCTCCTTCCCTGGTGAATCTGGGACAGGGACAGGGGACAGGGGACAAACAGCCAGTGGAGTGGCAACCGACCTGAAAAGGAAGTGAGATGCTGTGTATCCTGATGCCAAACCAAACCTGGGACAGAGTCCACACTCAACTCGTCCTTCTCCCTCCTGACCCCCAAACAGACCCACCTTCACACATTTGCCTAAAATCGTCCCTGTTGTGCACCTCCCCAGAATGCTCACATTCCTGCCGCCATGAGCAGCCCGCGCCGCGTTCCCAGCAAGAAAAAACCCACTGCGGTCAAGTTAATTCCAACTCCTGGTGACCCCAGGCACGTCAGAGCAGAAGTGCATAGACTGTAGGGGTCTCAAGAAGCCCAAGTGGCGGAGTGGGTTTTATGCTGGACTGTTAATCAAAAGGTCGGAAGTTTGAAACCACCAGCCACCCCGAGGGAGACAGATACGGCTTTGGTCTCCCATAGAGAGTTGCACTCTCAGAAACCCCCAGGGGCAGTTGTACCTGGCCCAACAGCATGGCTAGGAGTTAGAATTTCAAAACCTTTTCTTCTCATACTCAATGGCGTTAGCTCCCCATTTCCCGCCATCCCCCCACCCCACACCCCGCCATGCCCCTATCCCATTACTATCCCGTAGATCGCCCTACCCTGGATTTCAGATACAGAAAACCATTCCGAGAAAAACACAATCATCAGAATCAGCGAGGAGGGTTTTCAATGGCTGGTTTTTCATAAGTTGATCACCAGGGCTTCCTGACAAGCTGCCTCCGTGTGGACTCAAACCGCCAACCTTTCCGTTAGCAGCTGAGGGCGAGAACCATTTGTACCACCCAGTGTCTTCTCCAGGAGAATCCACAACAGCCAGGAGTCTAAGCCAGGTGAGAGAGGGGCCGGCAAACACAACAGGCAGGGCTGCCCCAGCTCCGCAGGAGCACGGGAGAGTCTGCAAACACCAAATCAGACAGACAGACAGACACACTCACGGCTGTGGAGTCCACTCTGATGCATAGCCACCTTCTAGGACAAAGTAAAACCGACCCTCTGGGTTTCCAAGACACTAACTCTTTACAGGAGTAGAAAGCCTCATATTTCTTTTACATATATATAATTTTATTGGGGGCTCTTACAACTCTTGTTACAATCCATAAGCCTCATCTTTCTTCAGAGGAGCAAAGAGGTGGGTTTGAACTGCTGGCCTCACAGTCAGCAGCCTAATGGGTAACCCACCATGCCAGCAGGTTTCCTTCCAGAGGAGCTCTAGAGGAGCAAAATTAGTCCTGGGATGAAGCACAGGACAGTGTACAAGTACATTCTGCACACTGAAATGCTTCTCCCCATGCTACACTGCAGAAAGGCCCACTTCCAGCCCAGTCTAGAATAAAGAAGCCCACAAGGGACCAGGAAATCTGAGGACATCTTGAAAGTCAAGGGCAGGTAACCCAAAAAAAGGAAAACTAGTTGCCATTCAGTTATTAAGACTCATGATGACGTTAGGACAGAGTAGAACTGCCCCTCTGGGTTTCCAAGACTGTAACTCTTTACAGGAGTAGAAAGTCCCCTCTTTCTCCCATAGAGCGGCTGGTGATTTCAAACTGCTGACCTTGTGGTTCGCCAATGTGCCAATAGGTCTCCAGGGGCAGTTCAGAACACCCCAACAGCAAAGTCCTAAGTGCGAAAAGCACAGCCCCAAATGTTAGACACGAGAGTCACCCTCACAGGCAATGACGTAGCCACCAGATACAGAACTGGATGCGGAAGCTCCCTCGGGTCCCTTCCTTCCCCTCTGCTCTCCTATAAAAACAGAACCCATGCCAGGAATTCAAGCCGGACCCAGAAGAGGATGTGGAATGAGGGATATTGCTGCTGACATGAGATGAGTCCTGGCTGAAAGCAGAGAATACCAGAAAGATACTCACCTGTGTTTTATTAACTGTGCAAAGACATTCCACTGTGTGCATCATAAGAAAAGATGGATCACATTGAGAAGAATGGGAATTCCAGAACACTTCACTGTGCTCATGTGAAGCCCGCACACGGAACAGAACTCGTACCAAAGGGGGATGCTGTATTGTTAACAACCAGGAAAAAGACGCATTAGAGTTGGATCCTTTTGATCTGTATGCTGACCAAGAATCCCAGAGTCTGGATTATACGAAGAAAGGTTCATCAAGGGTAGAGAAAGCCTAATGAACAACCTGAAATAAGCAAATGACACAACTCTGCTTGCTGAAAGCTAAGAGGACTTAAACACTCACTAATGAAAATCAAAGACTACGGCCTTGAGTGTGGATCACACCTGAACATACAGAAAACAAAATTCCACACAACTGGACCAATAAACAGAGAACAGTTGGACGTTTTACATGGATCCACCGCCAGTGCCCATCGAAGCGACTGTCTAAAAAAATAAATAATCCGAGCACAAGATTACTCTGCACAAATCTGAAAAGAGCGCCCCTTTAAGGAACCCCTCCATCAACCAACTATGTCTCACTATGAATTTCTCGTTGGCCCGTGTTTTCGTTAATGGATGGTATTCTGAAGCAAGGGGCATTTTTGAGATTCTGTTTATGAGATAGGGGTTTTTAGTGTATGTTGTGTGCGACACGTGTCCTTTTAGACTAGAAGGCGTCACCTTCAAGATGCCATGACAGTGCATCTATCGGAGGCCATCTGAAAAATGCTGTCTTCACTCTCAACTACAGTCACAATGAGAAAGGAAACAGCTTTCTTGTCTCTTCCCCTGTGGGATCAAACTGACCGCGGCAATGCCAGCAATGGGACAGGAAGCTCAGCGGGAGAGCTTATGCTCACGGGGAAGAGCAATTCAGAAGAGCAGGGTGGGGACGGTAGGGAACGCCACGGAACTGAATTTATACACGGATACGCAACGGGGTTGGTGAATGTTTTGCTGGGCATGCGAGCATCGTACGCTCAACAACTAAAACAAATTATTACAGTATAATTTTTAAAAACAACACCAGACGCTACAAAGCTGCAGTGCACAGAAAACAGGTGCTATACTTGGGGGGAAAGCCAAGCATGGGTGTCTTGAAAAGGGCTAGGGGTGAGTTAGGGCTCTCTCTTTGAGGACTGTAGTGGAGAAAAGGGTCTGCCGGCTCATTGTTCTTGATGTGATCTGCCCCGTGAAACAAGACACCAGACAATGGAAAGCACATTCTAACGTTCATCCAATAGGAGCCTCAACAGCAACCAGCCAAGACAAACGGGGGAAGGCCCGCAGTCAGAGCAAGAGGAAAATTTCCCCCAGCTGACCACAAGAGCCATCACGATGAATGGGCCCGACCAATGTTCATTGCAATGAATGAACAGCCGTCCTAAGACTGAAGCTTCCCCAAAGCCCTCTTTACACCCACCAAACGTCTGCCCACTACACCCGCACCTTCTGACCTGGAACTCAAAGGTGGCTGTGTTGCAGAGGATAATATTAGGGGCTTCAAAGGGTCCCAGGAAAATTCCATGATCTCTTCCTTTCACTTTTCCACAAACTTTTTGGAAGCTTCCTTCTATACATGCAAACCATGTAGCCAACAAGAAATGTCACACAGACTTCAATGGCTGTATCACTGGCAGCACCAGATGGGCATACACGTTAAGGCAAGTGGCACATTTACTTTAACATATGAGTCCTTTGGCCAACAGCCATGAAATCCTATTCCAGCCCTCTGATTTTGGACAGCCCTTGAGAATCAGCCGCAGTCCTCAGACACACAGTGGCGCAGCCCTCTTGAACAGAAGGCCTGGCAAGCCAATCCGCAAAGCCTGGAAAACCCTCTGGGGGAACGTCACTCTGCACACGTCGCCTGTCCCGGAATCGGCCCCACGGCAACTGGTCTATAGTGAAGTAATGGAGGGAGGAGGGAGCTGAAAGAAATCCGCCAGAATGGATTCTCCAGTGGGATCCTTTCTGCGTCAGCTGACTGAGCAGGAGACTGCTAAGGGACCGGGCTGGGGTCACATACCCCAGGGGTACCCACACCCTGGGAAGTCGGGACCAGAATAAGGCAATGAAGCCCAGGAGAGTCACCTGGACTTGGCCCTGGACCTGGGCCAGGTCTACAGTCCCACCCAGAGAAAAGGGTTTTCCTAGCTCCACCAGTAAACATTCACTGTCAATGAAAGTTCTCAAGAGCAGTACAGTGATGCAGTCACACTGGCATGGGACCAATCTGACAGGGTGAGCGGCACAATTCCAATCCAGAACTGTCGCCATCCAGACTCCCTGTTCCTCTCTCTGAAGGCAAGCTGGTGCCAGCACCTTGGCTATTTTCCTCTGGGGCTAAAAATAAAGCTTTTCCAATCCGACCTAATTGGGTCTAATGCCTTGGACGATGGAGAGGCAGGGGAGGACGGAGCTGTTCCTGGACAAGCATGCCTCCCAGCCCGTGTTTGGACACCAGTGCTGCCAGGATCCAGAACAAAGCATGTGTGGATTCCAGCTACTCGGCGGGAATGAAGGTCACATGTTCTCAGCACTCCAAACCCAGAGCTGTGAGTCGGCAGGCAGACCACTTTGTTTTTCAATTCTGTCTTGTAATTCCCCCCTCTCCGACTGATGGCAATCAGGCTCAGAAACAATACAAATTTCCTCCTCCTTTAACTCAATCCCAACCTCACTTTTTCCACCACACCCCCTTTTTCTTTGAACTGGCGCAGATGCAGCCAAAAATAATTGCGCTATATTCGACCATGCAAATGACCGATTTTGCAAGGGAAGAAATGAAAAAGAATGAACTTCGTTCCATCTCATTTTTCCAGAAACTAACATCAATACAGCACCTTTCAATGCACCAAAAACATGATCTTGTTTCATAAAATCCTAGTCCGATCCCTAAACACCCCCCCCCAAAAAAGTGTTTTTAATATTTCAATCATTTTCGATTTACCTACTTGCCTGAAATAGTTTTTTGTTTAATCTTACTAAACTGATGAGGTTTAAAGAACTTGTTTTTCACTTGGAACTTAAGATTCAAATCCAGCCTTGGTCCAAGAAATGAAAATAAACTTGCCAATACATCCCAGGGCCCAGCTGGCACTCGGAGCAGTTGGCAACCTGGACCCTGAAAATCTACTTCTGAAAATGACTTCTGGACTTGGCGCCAGTGAAAGGCTGTAAGGCGGCCCACGCCCTCTCCTTAGGCACGACACGCACCTCGCTCCTCACAGTAAATTCTGCTATCACTCAACAACTCAACTTTCTGCCCCCAAGTCAATGCCGACTCACAGCCAACCCCACAGCACAGGGTAGACCTGCCCCTGTGGGTTTCCGAGACTGCAACTGTTTAAGAGAGTAGACAGCCCTGTCTTTCTCCCACTGGGCAGCTGGTGGTTTCGAACTGCTAACCTTGCAGTTCAGCTGCCCAACTCATAACCACTCCTCCACCAAACCCAAACCTGCAGCCATGGATTCACTGCTCATCGTGGGTTTCTGAGGCTGCAAGTGTTTACGGGAATAGAAAGCTTAGTCTTTCTCCCATGGAACTGCGGTGGTTCCGTACTGCTGACCATGCGGATTACAGCCCAATGTACCCACCACACTCCTAAATTGTGCTGTAGCAAGAGAGAAGAGGGGAGAGGAAGGGCACTCTTGGAGTTCTACCTTCATTTTCAAAACGAAACACTGCCATTGAGTCCACACTGACTCATAGCGACCCTTTAGCACAGTACCCCAGGAGGGTTCCAAGCCTGTCCTGGGAGGGGAGCAACTGTCACATCGGACGCCCGAGGGTGGCTCATAACTCCCACCGCCACACCGGCCTTTCAATGAACAGCCAAGCGTTAACCACTGTGCTGCCCGCGCTCCGCCCATGAAGTTCACACCGGCTGATTTTGGAATTCTAGAAGCTCCACCTCTCCAACCGAAAAGAAAGAAACCGCAATTACTGAAGGTAAAAATAACCAGAGTAAAACCCACCATTACACAAATATGCCCGCACACTGCCTAGCAAAGCAGACCTGCCCTTGAAGTTTCTGAAACTATAAATCGTTTCAGGGCAGACACCCTCAGCTTTCTCCCTCGGAGCAGCTGGTGGGTTTGAACCACCAACCTTGTGGTTAGTAGTCCCCAATGTCGATGGAAATTCTTCTTCCCTAACACTCTGCAAGTTGCTGCCGGGAGTCCATCTGGTTCCTGGTGTGGCTTTTAATGATCAGGACTCCGTAAGACCTCCACGAGACACCTGGGTGGCAGCGAGGCGCTCCTGGAAGAAAGGACATCATTCTGATCGCTGGTAGATGAAGTATTCACAACAGTAAGGGAACAGCTATGGAGATCATCGGAGTACGGGAAGGGGAAAGGTGAGAAAGCAGGGACCAGACAAAGAGGAGAAGAAGATACTGCATCTTCAGTGACACAAGAATACCCCAGGTCATAATTACCATTGGGAATCTGTACATCTCAGAGAATGCCTCAAGTATTATTATTATTATTATTTTAATACAACAGTCCAGGTGAGAAATTCAAAGCTAACTGGTTCTGGTCAAAGGTCACCTTGAAACACTAAATCACAGGATAAAACATTGTCAAATTGAAGCTTTGGGGAATGATCCAATTAGGCCAGCATTTCTCAACCTGGGGGTTAAACGACCCTTTCACAGGAGTCACCTGATTCATAACAGTGGCAAAATTACAGTTATAAAGTAGCAACGAAAATAATTTTATGGTGGGGGGGGTGTCACCAGAACATGAGGAACTGTATTAAAGGGTCACAGCATTAGGAAGGTTGAGAACCCCTGCTCTACAGAATCCCCTCTGACCACTGACCAGGGATGTAAATAGTATTGCTGTCAGATAGAATGTACTGGGAAATGGATTAATGCAGATGTCATTAGGTTAAAATTTAACTTTTTCATTTGCTTTCCCCTCTGACCCATTTTAAATTTGTTTTAGCTCTTATGTCTGCTTTCTTTTTGAATGAGGTTTCACTGTGTTTTATTTTGTTGTTGTTGGGGGGGGGGGCTTGTATGTTTCTCTTTATATGAAATGCAGGGCAGGTAAATGGATAGGGTCAGCTCAGGCTCCTAGGGAGCCGTGGGGGGAGAGAAGAGCTAAGTCCACATGTCATGATGGGTCAGCTGAAGGAAACCCAACACCACAGGGCTGGGGGCTGGGGCCCCGAGGAGCAGAGCAGACGAAGCTCGAGTGGGTGCTGGGATGGACAGGGAAAGGGAGGACAGAGGGGTTTCTCTGAAGAAGGAACAGACGTGATGAGAAGCAAGGAGGGAGAGTGGCCAGGGGAGGAGGAACATTCTGGAATATAAGCGAGGGGCAAAGACAGGCTGTTCCTCCCAGAGTACCTGGCCTCACCGCAGTGGGAGCGTCACAATTTGGCCGTGGGAAGAGGAAAGAGAACCCACAAGAGACAGAAAAGCAATAAGGAGGCAGAGAAACTAAGAAAGATCTCACTCAGGGAGGAGGAAAGTTACCAGTGTCCAAGGACAATGGCAGGGCAGCTCTGGAAAGGAGAACTCACCATGGAGTCAATCCCACCTCCTAGCAGACCGATAGGGCTGAGTAGAACTTGCCCCATGAGTTCCCAAGATTGCACCTCTTTATGGGAGCAAGGAGCCTCACCTTTCTCTGGTAGAGCAGCCAGTGCTTTGACCTGCTGACCTTGCCGTTAACAATCCAATGCATAACGACTGTACCAAAGAACCAGGACAAAGCTACTGTCTTGGGCAAACCTTCTCTTTTTCGGTGTAAACCCTAAGGGGTGACATTTCCTTGATAATGAAAAGAGCTACTGTGTTAGCTTTGAACCCAAGAAGTGTTCTCTGTGCCTACTCTTGATTTCCTAGGAGCCCTCCCTGTTGGCATAGTGTGTTATGCCTTGGGCTGCTCACTTCCAGGTCAGCTGTTCAAAACCAGCAGCTGATCTATCGGAGAAAGACGAGGCTCTCTAATCCCATAAGGGTTTGTAGTCTCAGAAATACACAGGGGTATTTCTATTCTACCCTATAGGGCCAGTATGATTCGGAATCGACTCACTGGCAGTGAGTGAGTGAGTGAGTGAGTGAGTGAGTGAGTGAGTGAGTGAGTGAGTGAGTCTGTCTCTAGATTTCAGAACCACAGCGCTATGCCAGAGACCAGAACAGAGGATTCCACAAAATAAAAGCAAGATACTTCACCCTGGAGGCTGTGGCTCAAAAGCACAATACGGTGTTGTTACCTCTATTTACCTACCTGTTGTTTTAGGGAGAGGAGTCAGCTGCCCTTTAAGAATTAATGGAGCATGAAACTTGGGCTGCTAACCTCAAGGACAGTGGTTCAAGCCTCCAGTTTCGCTCTAAGAGAAAGAAGAGGCTGTCTTCTGCCATAAAGGTTTACCATCTTGGAAACCCTATAGAGGTTTCCAAGAGTCAGTCAGAAAGGAGCCCTGATGCCACAATGGGTTATGAGTTGGGCTACTAACCACAAGGTCAGCAGTTTGAAACCACCAGCCACTGAGGGATAAGGATGGTGCTTTCTACTCCTGGGAGAGCTGCAGTTTCAGAAACCCACAGGGGCAGTTCTACTCTGTCCTACTGGGTCTGTATGAGTCAGAATTGACTGGAGGGCAGTGAGCTTCCCCACACACATCCACATGGGTTTTCTGTTTTCCATCTCCTGAGCCTTAACTCAGGGTGCCAGAAACAAAGGAAGCAAACCAGGGTCCTCCTCAAAGGAGGACCTCAAATTCTACCTGAATTATTTTGGCAGACACCTCCCTTTTCTCTCTAATTCTACCTGTGCAGACGGGGTCTAAATGATGATTTCCACACATGAAACAGATCCCTATCGGGCTCCCTCTCGCCAGATGCACACACTGAAAGCAGGCCATTCCGGGGATCACAGGGAGTGGGAGGTGGGGAGAGGACCACACATTCACCTTTCCAAGCTTCCCTTCCTGTGGGCATGCAGGCCCACACAGGCTAATATATTGGGATGGACAAGGTAGAGTACACAGGAATGGTGAGGAGAACACGGTGGCCCAAGGACTGCGAATGTTAGAGCTAGCTCTAACTAGAATGTTAGCTAGCTAGAATGTTAGGACTAGCTTTCCCACCACCAGGCAGCTTCTCTCATGACACTCAGCTCATGTGGAGCTATTTCCACAGGGCTAGTCTACACCCCATAACACACAGCCCCTATCTTGTAAAGTCTATTCTGAACTTCGGGAGGCCCTGCTCCAAGCCAACAAAATTCCTCAGGAGAAAGACGGGGCTTTCTACTCCCATAGAGGGTTACAGTCTCAGAAACTCACAGGGGGTATTTCTACCCTGTCCTACTCGACTCGGTGGCACTGAGGTTCAGTTTTATTGGCTCTAAGGAGCCTTTGAGGGGTTCTGTGGGTTAGGTGTTGGGCTACAAACCACAAAGTCAGCAGTTCAAATCCACCAGCCTCTCTAGAGGAGAAAGATGAGGCTGTCTGCTCCTGCAAAGATCTACAGTCTCCAAAGACCGAGGAAGTAGTTCTATACTTCCCTACAGAGCGGACTCAATGGCGGTGGGTTTGGGCTGGGTCTCAGTCTCCATCTTTGAAACAGGGATCCCCCAAACTGCAGCAGAGTGGTCTCAAATGACTCACAGAATATGCTCTCACCCCGCTCAAAAGTCAGGGAGGTAAACATGATGATTCTACGAATAATGCTACCTTTCAAATCCTTAAACCCATGACTCAGAAATCTCTCCCAACACATTGAATTCCTTCTCATTAAACATGGGCTCTGCAATTTGTTTGGTATTTAACCAGAAAGGCCTAAGAACATGGAGATGAGCTATTGCTTCATTTTCAAACGGCACACACACACACACACACACACACACACACACACCCTTTGGTAACTTGAGACTACTAATAAGAACTAAAAGGAGCCTTTGTGGTGTGGTGGTTGCACACTGGGCTGCAACCTGCAAGGTCAGCAGTTCGAAACCACCAGCCCTCTGAGGGAAAAAGACAAGGTTTCCCACTCTGTTACCGGTTACCGTCTTGGAAACCCACAGAGGTAGTTCTATTGTGTCCTACAGGGTTATAGGATCCATGGCAGAGAGTTGAGAACGAGAACTGAAGATCAAGTATCAGAGAGCTAGAAAAGATTTAGGATCCCCACAGAGGGATCCACCACCTAACTCACTCCATTTACTATGGGCAAAAGTGCCTGTTGCCTAGTCTTTTAAAAACAAAGAAACTGTACAGTTAAGGAATACACTGAACCAACAAAACCGCCCTCATAAATATTCCTGAAGATGCATTTTCACACTGAGAGCTTCAGCTGACTGTCAAGAGGTTAACATTGTTCAAAGGTGTCCTGTGCCAATTACATAGATTTTCATGAAAAGTCATACCGTATGCAAGGGAGTGTCAAGAAGATTGTGGGGGAAAGGAATTGAATAAGAATGAAATGTTCCCACAGACTTTCTAAAGCACCTTGTATGGCAAAGAGCAAGAGTAACCTTCGGGGAGGGGACAGGGAGCCTCAAGGAAACTCATTTGACCAAAACCAAGAACAAGAACACATTCTCACAGGGTCAGATCTAAGCAAGACCAAGTGTGTAGTAGCAGACATGCTAACACAAGTCTCTTTTGGCATCCTGCTAGACATCACACCTGGGCTAGAAACTTCCTGACCTTCTATCTCCCGGGGCTTCTATAACACCCTGGCTGCTAACAGAAGGTCAGTGGTTCAAAGCCAGCCGCTCCATGGAAGACATGAGTCTTTCTGCTCCCGTAAAGATGTACGCTTCCAGCATCACAACAACACACAGACCACCATCATAAGACAAACACAGACAAGTCTTGGCAAAAGCCCAAAGAAGCCATTCGTTCTACAGGGTGGCTATAAAATCAGGATCGACTCTATGGCAGTGGGTTTGGGGTTGTACAAGCAATGTTAGGTAACCGGATAGGGCTTGTTCCTCTCCAAGCCTAGGGGCCCCCTTACACGAAGTTGGAAGCCGATAAGGGCTAAAGGGCATGCGCAAATTCAGGCCCTTGAGTCAGGAAGCCAGTACACCTGGGTGGGCCCCAATCTAGGCCAGGTGGGCTTAAATCAGCCAATGGGGCCAACCAGTACCATCTACCATGCCTGCCAGCCGCAGGCCCCCCAAAGAGCCTGAACCAGAACAAGGTGACCAGATTTTAACATTGGTAAAGCAGGACACCATTGATAAAACTCATATCCTGGCGAAATAGCCACATGGCAGCCGAAAACCATATACCCTAGTTTGTCGTGCATGCTTTCCAAAAATCAGGACTTTTTAAAAACGCCGTGAGATGCGGAAAAAATTGTTAAAAATCAGGACTGTCCCGCCAAAAGCGGATGTCTGGTCACCTTACCGGAAGACCACCTTCTCTTTGCCAGCCGTTCTTCCGAGGTTCTGCACAGCTGGGCTGCGGTCTCTCTGTCAGTCTCTCTCTCTCTCTCTCTCTCTGGCTTGTGTTCAGTTTACTATAACACCTGAAACTGCTTCTAATCTTTATAAAAACCCACTTGGATCACAAACTGGGCTTCAGCACGAATTTTTTCTCATGCGAAGCCAAGGACTGGGCCATTTCTCACCTGAGGAAGCTGACAGAAACTCAGACATGAGCGTTTTCATCTTCTTAATTGGAAGGCCTGGCGCTGACCCAAGAAACCTCAGGCCACAGGTCCCCAGACAATGCCCCAGGGAACTTCCCGCTGATCGGAAAGTTAAAGTCTTATAGAAAAGCAGCCTTCTTCCGGGATTTACAAATGGGTAGTTTGCTCCAGAGCAGCGGTTCTCAACCTTCCTAATGCCGCGACCCTTTAATACAGTTCCTCATGTTGGGGTGACCCCAGCCATAAAATTATTTTCATTGCAACATCATAACTGTCATTTTACTACTGTTATGAATCGGCTGACCCCTGTGAAAGGGTCGTTTGGCCCCAAAGGGGTCGCGACCAGCAGGCTGAGAACCACCGCTCTAGAGCAAGGCACCGAGTTTGGGTCAGCAAAAAGAGGGAGACTCTCAACCGGATGGGCTGAGCCACTGGGCTCACGCAGAGCAGCATCTGTGAAGGAGGCGCAGGGCTGGGCAGTGTTCTGTATTGTTGTTCAAGGGGCTGGAGAACTCAGAACAGACTTGTCATCACTAATGGACCCCACAGAGGTGAGGGGAAGGACGTGGGGACGTCCCCCAGCAATCACAAGACGAGTCAGAGGACACCATCCACGTGCAAGGGCGCCTCGGCAGGCAGGTGGGACAAGATGAAGGTAAGCTTCTGTCTTCATGCGATCTTCTAACCCGGTCTCCCAAGTAGAGAGGTATAGAGTCTGCCTGGGCCGGGGACCCTCCATCACCCCCGCTGTCCACACGTCTTACACAGCACTCTGACAGAGGCGACTCACCTCACCTGGGGTGTCTGTCAAGACAGGAGGGGGAAGACCTTATAGTTGCTGCCATAGAACAATGTGCTCGGGCCACCCCACATCAACAGACCATCCTAGAAGATTGATCCACGAACTTGACTGAAAATTCAAGTCAAGATGGGGGGTGGGGGGGGTGGGACATGTATGTCTGGGAGGCAATTCCATTCTGTTGGTGGGTAAACCAGAAAGAGTAACTAACCTCCCATTGGGGGGTGGGGGATGCATAACAATACTTACATAGAACCCAAGGGAAGACTATGCCTGGTACTATGTTCTTTATTGGACACTTTTGACCTAGTTTCTATCCAGTCCTTGGTAACCCAGGCCATGTGCTGGAGACTACTGGGGCTTTAGACTCTGTCCTTTCGAGGCTCACACACCCCCAAAGGCAACTCCAGAAGGATTCCATGTGGAAATCCCACTAAGCAAATCGGGCCTACTGCAAACTCACCTGTAGCAGATTTATGGAAAGGGCATATTCCCCTGGACTGAAGGCCGGTGCTCACTAGTGTGGGAAGAATCAGATGGCTGATATCCCCAAGGCATAGAACTGGGGGTCATAGGACTTTGCTTTGAATCCCAAATCTTGAGGGTGCCCGATGAATGCTGACTTGAGACTATTATATATTTACTATTCTAATGCCCTCTTTGCTTTCTTATGACATGTATTGATCTGGTAGGCATGGTTCTGCCTCTGTGAATGCGTATTATTGCAAGTTTGGCTCTATCGTCAACCCCCATTGTTTGTGTAAATAGCGCCATTCACTTAGTAGGTGTTTAATCTGTACAAGTCACCAATCCGTGTGTGGTGGTCTGAGACAGCCGGCCCATACGTGTACAATTTCCTTTTCTCAATAGTGTTTTACATTCCAAACCGCTGACTAAATGACTGACACAATCAACAGAAGTTCCTTAGGCCCCAGGAGGAGGATGTCTAATGTCCTCTATCATAACCTGACAATGGTGCCTCTGAAGTGAACCAAAGACATATATAAACCGTAGACACACGGAGGCACTCAATCCTAGCCCCGATCTAAACAATTGGTTCTCATGACATGGCCCTGCTTGAGGCTCACCCTCATGAAAAGATCACAGAAAACATGGGTGCAACGGCAAAGTGTGGGGAAGAAACTAGATGGTGCTCGGCTATCAGGGAGAATGGCACCTGCAGTCTGAAAGGCTTGTCTTCGGACAAACAGCCAGCTAAGTGCTGCATCGACCACGTCCACAGGGAAGACGCACACCAGCCTGTGTGATCCAAGGTTCAAAAATAAAACACCCCAATCCAACGGAGAGACTGGTAGCAGAGTTTAAATTGTGAACACCCAGTTTTCAGAAGGCTATGGATGTCAATGGAAGCCCAGAATCCATTTTCAGGGTCCACACATGGATGAAGCCTCTGGGGAGCCTCCTCTGATCATCGTCAGGGGACAGGAATAGCTTTGCAACCAGGCAGAGACCACTGTCAAGTCGAATGTGGCAGATGCAGTTACGTTAAGATGTAATACCCAGACCATTTTATCTTCCTTGTTTCAGTTCTTAATATTTTCTGCTTCCTTTTTAAGGGAGGGGTTCTATGTTTTGTCTAGTCACTGTTACTGGGCTGCTTTTGCTTGGCTTCCTCTCTTGTTTTTTGTATGACTTTCTATATATGAAGCCCACAGTAGGTCGCTCTATAGAGACGGTAACTGGATTGATCATTGCCTAGGGGCATGACGGGAGGACAGGGGAATGGGGAGTTACAGTGAGTATGAGAAGAAAATGTTCAGAGATTGATTGTGGAGTGATTGCACAACTCTCCTTAATGTGACTGAATGATTATTGGGTGCTGTGGGAGGTATCTGCCAATAAAGCTATTTTTTTAAGTTGGTAGATAAGTGATTGGTTTTTGTTTGTTCATATTACGGTGTTATGTCCTTGGGGTCACCCTCTTGAAGTTGTGTTATATGTTTTCCCATTTCTCAGTATATGAAACCCAAGATTGACGAGCCTATAGAGATTCCAAGTAGAATAAGGGTTTCAAGAGGAGGGGGCCGTGGTGGTAGTGGAAGGGGAGACGATGTCAAGGAGTCCAGGTAGAAAAAGAATGTTTGGAAACCGATTGTGGTAGCAACTGTACAATTTGGCAGGACATGCTTGAACTGAGAGATGATGCATGTGGTAAATCCCAATTAATAAAAAATAAATAAAATTTTAAAAATAAAAAGAGAATAGAATTTTCCCAGAAGGGTTTTGCGGCTCCCTCACATTCCCAGTCTGGGGTGTCTAAGCAGATGGCTCTTTGGCCAGGGGGTGAACAATGTTCCCCTTGGGGTTTGGAAGGGAGGCAGAAACAGCTCCCGGCCCTCACTGCCTGCAGTCCACTCCGACTCACGCAGCCCCGCAGCCCGGCAGGACAGGGTCGGCGGCCCCTGCGGTCTCCGAGACCGTAACTCTTTGTGGGAGTAGAAAGCCATGTCTTTCTCTCACAGCTAGCCATGGCCAATCCTGTTAGCTCCACTCCACTTTCATCTCTTCAGGGGATCCGAGGAACACAGCCTTTGAACACCAACTTCTTATCAACAGAAAGCACTTCAGTTTTAACTGGAACACCTTAAGCTATGACTGACTTACTCTTCCCGCCATACTTCCTTCCTCCCTCCCTTTTTCCCTCCTATTCCCACCCCAACCCTCAACCCCCTTTCTTTCAGGCTAAAATGTATCCCAACCTAGCTGTGAAGTAGCTGACAAACCACCTGGGGAGTCCCCTCTACGAGGCCTAATGACACTGAAAGAGGGAGGGGGGAGGTGTTGAAAAGTCACCCTCCCCTTATCGGTGGAAAATCCCTTTCCGTGTGTGGCTTAACCAAGCCTACAGCCCCTTGGAGACTAAGCTGTTCATGTTATTCTGAAAACCATGCCACTTCGCCTTCTTGACCTGGGTGCTGACCCCACATCCCCTCCTGCTGCTCCCGCCCTGGACAAGCTCTGCCCGGAGGGTCTACAGAGGTGTCTGACAGTCATGTCAGGCGGCTCAGGGAGTAGCTCTCCGCTGTGAACTGAAAGGCCAGGGGTTTGTACCCACCGGCTCCTCTGGAGGAGGAAGATGTGAGAGTCGGCTTCCCACCTGATGGTGTTGGTTGTTAAGTGCCGTTGAATCCGTTCCCTTCTGCAGGGACCCCACGGGACACAGCAGAGTGATCCCTTGTACACCCTACACTGGAATCGTCATGCTACTAGGTCACCAGCTTTCTTTTCCACACAGCCTTTTCGGTTCGCAGCTGAGGACATTGTTGAACCATCTGGGCGCTGCCCCAGGAGAGTCATTGCTGTTTGGTGCCTTTCAGTCAGTTCCAACTCAGAGCGACTCGATGTACACTGCCCGGTCCTCACCGTGTACACCGACTCCATGTACACTTGCCCTCACCGTGTCCCTGAGGGCCTTCCACTTTACCAAGCACGATGTCCTTCTCCATGGAGCTGGTCTCTCTTAACAAAACTGCCCAAGGCATCTGGGATGTCATTTCACCATCCTCCTTCTAAGGAGCACACTGCTATACGTCTTCCAAGACACATGTGTTTGCTCTTCTGACAATCCATGGTACTTTCAAGATTCTTCGCCAGGACCATCACTCAGCAGCATGGATTCTTCTCTGCTCCTCTGTGGTTCAGCGTCCAACTTTCGCATGCATATTGAAGTGGGTCAGACATAGATAGTTCCTGAGTACGGTCAAGGGCACAAAGTTTACCAAACTTGCTTGTACAAACCAAAACTGCCAGGCCAGAAGAAATGAGGGAGAAATACAATTCCAATGTTGTAGGATGGTACAATGTCTCTCTACTCATAAAAAAATTTTTTTAAGTCTATTAAAGATTTATTCAAATTATCACATTCAATAAGAGGATTGTATGGATCTCCAAAATCAATACCCTTCCACTAATCAGTGACAGCCAATTAAAAACTAATCGAGGAAATAAAATCCCTTTTCATTAGCAGTAAAAGTTACTGAGCAACTAGGAAGAAATGAACACGGACTTGCACACTCTGGAGGAGGGCTGGTGACACCGCGGCTGAGTGTCGGGCTTCTAACCAAATGGTTGGTGATGTGAACCCACTAACCGCTCCTCTAGGAGGCCTGGTGGAGCAGTAGGTTATGAGACGGGCTGCTAACCACAGGCCAGCAGTTCAAAACCACCAGCTGCTCCGTGGGAGAAAGAGGAGGCGTTCTACATCGGTACAGAGTTACAGTCTCAAAACCTCCGGGGCATGTCTACCCTATCCTCTGAAGTCCCTATGAGTCAGCATCAACTCGATGAAAGTGAGTTTGGGGTTTGGGGGCGCCGTTCCTGGAGAGAGAGAGATGTGGCAGTCGACTTCTAAGAAGATGGTAGCTTTGGAAACCCTGTGACACAGCTCTGCTCTCTCCTACAGGGTCGCCCCGAGTTGGAATCAACTCGATGGCAATGGGGTGTTATGGTTTTGTTTTGGGATTGAATGTGTTTTTTAATTTTTTAAATTTTACCCAAGGTCATAAACCAAATTCACTGCCATCAAGTCGATTCCAACTCACCGTGACCCTACAGGCAGGGTAGAAGTGTCCACGTAGGTCTCTGAGACTGTATTTCTTTACAGGAACAGAAAGCTTCAAAGGAGCCCTCATGGTACAGTGTGTTACCTACTGGACTACTGCTAACCGCAAGGCAGCAGTTCGAAACCGGCAGCTGCTCCCCGGGAGAAAGATGAGGCATAACCCATTACGCCACTAGGTTTCCTGCAACGGTCCTAGAACATTCTATGTTCACAAGCAGCTATCGCTGAGTTGAACCCAACTCCTGGTGCCCGCTGGGTGTCAGAATATTACCGTGTTCCCCGGGGTTTTCAATGGCTCATCTTTCCAAAATAGATCACCAGGCCTTTCCTCTGAGGCACCTCTGTACAAACTCAAACCTCTAGTTAGCAGCTAAGCCTACAAACCACTAGCACCACTCAAGATGCGAATCCACAGGAAATCAGCTTCCCCGAATCTGTCTACTCTACACGCCTTTCCATCCCAAAGGGATTCTTAACACCACTTGGCAGTGTCACTCTAAAGCTTATCTGAAATAGTTAGCATCCTGAGAGCAGCCCAGGGAGAAACACTTGGAAAAAGAAGACAAAAAGCCTAATTAATTAGCAAAACACCGTTTAAAATGACCACAATTTAACAGTGTGCTACTGAGAAGAACCAGTCAAAAGTCCCCACGTAGATTCAAATTACAAGGAATCTGACTCACACGCTGCCCATCAAGTCTAGGACAGGGTGAGATTGCCCCTGTGGGTTCCCAGGCTGGGAGCAGAAATCCTCAGAGCAACTGGTGGTTTCAAACTGCTGACCTTGAGACTGGCAGTCCAAATACATAACCATTACGTCAGTAGGGGTCCTTTATGGAGCCTTAGAAAATGTCAAAGAGTTGGAATTCTGAAGACTTGTACTTGGATATGACTTACAGTCCAGGGAGGTGCACAGCCAGCAGCACTCAGCCCCTCCCCAGGCGCACCCCAGGCCAAAAGGTGTATGCGAGCTTGTGACCGTGCCTGGTCCTTGAGCCCTCGCTACCTGAGCGTGAGCAGCGAGAGCCCAAGGACTGACAGACGTGCCAACACCACAGTCTGAGGGTGTGGCTCTCAAGTTCTCAGGGGAGAGCCAGGGCCCCACCGGGACAATTTCGGAGCTTGGCTCCTGGCCAAGGGGCCACACAGGCTGCCAAGCAAACATGGGTGAGTCAAGCCCTGGGCACCACCCACCCTGCGTGGGTGTTTCACCTCCGGCGGGCACAGCCCTGCTTCCAGAAGCGCCCCCACCTCCCCGGGCCTTCGGAAAGCCCTGTTGTCGTCCCCGAAAAGCTGCGCCTGACACACCACCACAGCGGCTTCTGCACAGCAAGGTCTCTGCACAGCATCCAAACCTTCTACCACCCCCCCCACCCCTGCCA
Source organism: Echinops telfairi (assembly GCF_000313985.2). Taxonomy (NCBI): domain Eukaryota; kingdom Metazoa; phylum Chordata; class Mammalia; order Afrosoricida; family Tenrecidae; genus Echinops; species Echinops telfairi. The sequence goes on from NW_022107431.1 coordinate 13,121,127, forward strand.
CCACCCCCGGGGGAGGACAGAGCGAGAGACTGACTCCATTCTCAGTGTAAAGGGATGATTCTTCAGGGGTACTCTGGGAAAAGCACGCCAGAAAGGGGGGCCAAGGTCATCTCTATTTGTTAAGGAATAGAGAAAGATGTTATCTTTTGATGTCCCCGAGGAGAGGGCTGTTTAGCATTTTGCAGGGTGACAGCTTACCCAGGTCATAAAAGATGCCCCTCCTTGGAGGTCTTTTGTGGTGGTTGTTTTCATCTAGTACCCAGCCAAGGCTGTGTAGCACTTTAAGACAAAGCCAAACGCCAGGATATGACCTGTGTGATGTTTCCACGTGGAAATCCAACCTACCATTATCAGGGCCCCAGCTGGCGGCCAGTCCCTCTGAGCAGAGAAAAAAAAAAAAAAAAAGAGCCGTGAGGGAAGCCGTCTGGCTTTTCTGCGATGGGGTTACTGAGAAATGCACGGAGCCGCGCCGTCCCCAGACTGCAGAATGCCAGGGGGGACTTGGCTCCAGCCAGGAACAGCCAGAGTCCAAAGCCCTTTGCTGAAGGCTGTAGTGTTTGAGGTTTCTCCCTCCTTCCCTCCTCCTTCGTCTTTTCAAAGGCTGGAGGGAGTTTTTTCTAAGTGCATAAAAATAGACATTAAAATGTCAGTGGCGAAGCTCAGCCTTCTGCCTTCCAGGAGCCCCGGAGTGCCATGGTTAAGCTCTGCTACTAACCGGAAGCGGGGAGGTTTAAACCCACCAAACTCGGCTACCGGAGGGAGATGTGGCAATCCCCTCAGGGAAAGATCAACCCAAAGAGAAGCCAAAGGGACTGCCATCGAGTCAATTCTGACTCATCTCCACTCTCCCTGCTGTCACGTCAGTCCCCCCTCACAGCAACCCCACATGGAGTTCCCGAGGCTGTAAAACTGAATGGGAGCAGGTTGCCCCCTCTTTCTCCTGAGGAGCAGCTGGTGACTTTGAACTGCCGACCTTGTACTTGGGAGTCCAACACTTCGCCAATAGCACCGCCAGGGCTCATCAGCTCAGTAATGTTCTATAGAGCCAGTCCTCTTCTGTCCTCCAGGGTCACTGAGTTAGAATCCACTCAGCGGCAAGGGGTCTGGTTTGGGGTATTCTAGCATCAGGTGGTATAGTTAGGCACTGTGTGACTGTGTTAGTCCGGGTAGACTAGAGAAACAAATGCATAGAGACTCATATGTGAGTAAGAAAGAGCTTTATAAACAAGGGCAATTGAATATTGAGAAAACATCCCAGCCCAGTCCAGATCGAGTCCATGAGGCTGGTATTAGCCCATATGTCCGATACCAATCTATAAAGTCCTCTTCAGACTCATGAAACATGAGCAATGATGCCAAATGCAGGAAGATCACAGGCCGGTGGGTAGGAAGGAAGTCTTCAGAACCAGTGATGTTGTAAGCATCTCAGCACTGGCAGGGGTCTCTACGTGGCTTCTCCAGTTCCCAGGGCACGGGGTCTATCAGCACAGTGCCATGTGTCTGGTCAGTAGAGCATCTCTCAGGGAGTGAGCAGAGAGAGAGTGTGTCTCTGCCTCCAAAGAGGAAAATCCTAGAGTTCCCAGAATCCTCAGGAGAAGGCCATGCCCACACAGAGGCCTCATTGGCTATGATCTGATTGTGAGACTAGACTCCACCCCTTCACTCTGAATCCTCTCAAGTCCCAAACTGACACCAGATGATGTAACTACCACACTAACGAAAAGGTTAGCAGTGTAAGTCCACTGAAAGGTCCTTCAGGAGCCCTGGTGGCACAGTGGTTACCCATTGGGCAACTAAGGATAAGGTCATGGGTTCGAAATCACCCGCCACTCCAAGGGAGAAGGATGAGGCGTTGTACTCTCATAAAGAGCTACAGTCTCAGTTTACACCTGAGCCAGGATCAACTTGATGAGTCTGGTTTTCGGTTGAGAGGACCCTCAGAAGAAAGGTTTGTCAACTGGCTTCCCCACACCACGGTCAAGGAAAACCCTCCCGTACACAGTCCAAGCGCCATGGTCGAGATCACCATGAGCCAACAACAGGTCTTTGTTTCTAGTTATACCTTCAGCTAGTCCCGAGGTGGTGTAGAGGGTTAAGCACGGGCTAATCACAGCTACAGGGCTGGCAGTTCAAATCCCCCAGAAGCACCTCAGAAGAACGGCTTGGTGATCTAGAAAAGCCAGCCACTGGAAACTCCTGTGGTGCACAGTGACCTACAGGGCCTTGCTGGCAGTCCAGAGTCGACTCCGAGGCTTTGTTCCTACTTGACTGATCATAGACTCATACATTTTCACTGAAGTTCATGTTGGCGTTGCTGGGTTTTAACTTCATATTGTTATGTGGGTAACAGTTTATAGTGCACGTGGTTTCTTTGCCCAACCATTCATGCGTGTTTTGTTTTGTGACCCTGGCTGCAGTTTCACAATGGAAAGGTACTCTTTTCACTTCCGCCCCGTGTCTCCTGTCCCCATTCATCC